>NC_033630.1:2676726-3288453 GCF_001540865.1 Ananas comosus | reverse complement strand
CTTTTGCTCATATACTATTGCTCTGTTGGATGGTTCAGTAATGTTAGTCTTAAAGGAGGTTTCTTTTAGATGCAGATAACAACACATTTCAGGCTCAAAACCAATGGTTAAGATCACCTCTTGTTGCCGATTCTGCATTTAGCAATGAAATGTTAAATCAACATGAGGAACTGGCGATAGATGAGGGCACAATTAATGTCTCTTGTCATTACTCTCAAGAGTATGTATTTGCTGACTCTCTTGCTTTTATTCTTTTAGTTGGTTATTTCTTTTTATTTTGTTAAGCTCACTTATCTTAATATCAATTGTTGATGCATATTCTTGTTTCTTTGCTATTGAATGTGGGGGATTCTTGTGTATTATGTCTGAGAATAGTGGTTTCTTTTCCCCATTTTTTATTACTTTCCGGTCTCTGAACGAGCTTCCATCTTTGCTTATTCTCTGTTATACTATGGGATTAAATATCCTACTTGCTAGATTTCTGCTTGATAAATCTTTTATATATTGCATTATTAAAAAAAAAGATTTTTTTTTTTCTACATAGAGATAAGAGATTTTTCCTGCAAACTTTCTAAATACTAACTAGGATAATTTGTTTAGTTGACATATTGCACGAGTACTACGCCAACAAATGAAGTCCCATTTCATGCAACACATTCACTTGAAGAGCACATCAGGAAGATCAAATTGAAGTTAGGGACCGTTACGTCCCAATCAATTTATTATTATTATTATTATTTTGAATATATATCTAGAGAAAAAAAATTATTATTTTCAGTAAGTTGGTTTCCTTCTGCATTAATACACCATCAAATCGTTTTGGTTGTAAAATACTAAGTTCTATTAATATTGACAATCCTTAATTAGTACATTTATTACCATCTATATTTATTTATTTATATTAAAGATGTCTGTAGACCGGGTCGGGTCTGGGTAATTAATATACTGTACCCATACCCTAAAAAGAAATGGTTACAAAAATATATATATACCCTACCCATTTAACTTCGGGTCGGGTCTGGATCTAGGTACTAAAGTTACTACTATACCCATCGGGTCTATTTGAGCGGGTCTAGGTAGTGACTACCCGTATACTATCCGTTCAAGACCGGATATAGATCGGGTCTAGATCGGGTACGGATATCCGTATAAATATATTTTTTTTATAAACTTTATTAAATAGTCAATAGACAAACTATATAGCACACTATAAAAAAACTCGCATTCTAATAAGTTGTACCGTCCAATAAAATTCATTCAAAAGAAATATTGTCGCTGATGATGATGATGATGACACTGATGATGATGATGACAATGAAATATTGTTGGCGGAAATAAAATGAAAAAAAAAAGAGTAGAAAACAAAGAGTAAAAAATTAGAAAAAAGTAATGAGTAAAAGAGACGGCTAGGGTTTCATTAGGATGAAAATACGTAGTGACTCATCATCTATAAGTCATATTAAAATTGATCCTTCAACTTCAAAAGTTTATTTTTTTTTTATTTATTATTGGATATTTCATCGGGTCCGGGTCCGGGTCCGGATTTGAAAATTATTCCAGACCCTACCCATTTAAAAGTTAGGTTCGGGTCGGGTCCAAATCGGGTATGGGTATAAAATATCCGGACCCATACCCGAAACTTTAATGGGTAATTTTTTTTATCCGTATACTATTCATTTTTTATCGGGTCCGGTTCGGGTCCAGTTCGGGTCCGGATAGAGTCCGGGTCGGGTATGGGATAGCGGATATTTTGGACACCTTTAATTTATATTTTTTATTTCTATCTATATAAATATGTGAAATGAGTAGGGAGTTACTCCAATAAACATGTGCAGGACCTAGTGAGGTTCTTTTTCTATTTTTTTTTGCTTTAATTCAACCCAATTCTTCTTTTCCTCTCATGTTGATATGTTTTTATTCCAACGCAATTCTCCCCGTCTCTTTTATTCTCCATCAATCGTTCTTTCTCATTTTTTTTCTATACAGTTTATTTGCAAGTGTTAATATTATAAAATTAAAATTTATATTTAATACATATAATTTAAATCATATAAAAAGACTATATGTAAAAAAAAAAAAAAACATAATTTAAAATTTTATAATGAGATTTGAGAAATGTAGTGTATAAAATTTATTTTTACAAATGATTCACACGCGTAATATTTCTCTTCTCTTTTTTTCTTTTATTGGCTTTGTTAATGTTGTTACCATGGTTCTTTTTTTTTGGCTTCTTCTTTATTCTTATTATTTTTTATTGCTGCTATAAATATAATTTATTATTTTTATAATTTTTGCCTTCATTCTTCTTTTATCCTTCTTATAGTTTTATTCTTATATTTTTTCTGCAGTTGTTACTACTTTTTTAGCTATTTCTTTTTTTGTTCTATAGCTTCTTCTTTTATTTTTCTTATACTTTTATTGTTTCTTCTTTCTTCTGCTTTTTTTTATTTATTTGTTTCTATATAATCAATTCGCCACGACGCACAAGTGCCTTTACTAGTATTATATATTTAGAAGATACAATGCCTACCTTTTATTTGGTACATCATGTGCAAAATATCAAACTTCTCTCCAAACTATTGTCCAACAGGGTACGAACCCTAGCACAAACATTACAGCAGCAAAGCATCCTTTCTTCAGATTTTCTGCTATCTTTAGTTGCAAGTTGGTTCTTCTTCGTGTACGTACTCGGAAACTTACATAAGCATGTGCATGCTATTTTAGTGTTATCCTTTAGTATACCAAAATCAATGAGTGAAATGACATGTCATATTAATATCTGTCACACACGATACACCATATCTCCTTATTCTCTTCCGCGTAGCATAAAATATAAAATACGATATTGACATATCTATTTTCGATCTGTTTGCCAATATCAATTAGGACTATTAATATATATCATCGTTCCTGAAGAAATGGAGGCACTATATTATAAATAGCTAGCAGATCTTAGTTTCTTACGAAGATCTATGATCCAGGAAGCTAGGAACGAGTTTGCGATCGAAATGAAGGCAAGTTTAGCAAATATTATTATACATAACACCTAAATGAAATATAGGTTCCAAGTTCGAATTCTAGTTGATTCACATTTCCAGCTAAATTTATTTTTAAAATGAATAAACAAAATGGGTAAATGCTACTTTATCGTCTCTCAAAAAAAAAAAAAAAAAACATCCCGTAATAAGCCTAAGCTACTACACCGCTGCTATAGTAATAATGTATAGCGAAAATTAGGCAACTTTTAACAAAAGAGTTCAAAAGAGAGCCGAAAGGGACCCCAAATTCCTGCTTATAATCTATAATCCACCATGAAATGATTTCTGAAAAGTATGATGAACTTTTATTGATGGGCCTGTTTGGCCTAGCTTTGAAAAATGATTCTGAAAAAGTGATTTTGGTTTGTAGAAGTGATTTTTAACCTGTTAGAAGCGTTCGCGCAGTTTAGATAAAATGATTTTTTCTGAAGTGATTTTAAAAAGCTGTTTGGCCAAATTAAAAATTTTAGAAAGCTATTTAATTTTAAAATATATTTAAATTTTAAACTTTAAAATTTAAATTTAAAATTTAAAATAATTGTGAAATTTAAAATATAAAATTTAAATTTGAATATTAAAATATAAAATTTAAAATTTGAATATTTAAAATATAAATTTAAAATTTGAATATTTAAAATCTAAAAATTTAAAATTTGAATATTTAAAATTTAAAATTAAAATTTTAATTTTAATTATAAATTTAAATTTATAATTTGAAATTAAAATTTATAAATTTTTAATTTTAAAATTTAAAATATATAATTTGAAGATTAAATTTATAATTGTAAAATTACAATACTTTTAAATTTTACATTTAAATTTTAAAATCTAAATTGTCAAATTTGAAATTTAAAATTTGAAATTTACAATTTAAAATTTAAAATTTGAATTTAAAATTTGAAATTAATTTAAAATTTCAAATTAAATTTAAAATTTGAAATTTGAAATTTAAAATTTAAAATCTGAAATTTGAAATTTGAAATGAAATTTTAAAATCTGAATTCTGAAATTTGAAATTTGAAATAAAATTTGAAAATTTAAAATCTAAAATTTGAGATTTGAAATTTAAAATTAAAATTTAAAATTTAAAATCTATATTTCAAATTTTAAAATTTAAAAGTTAAAATTTAAAAATTTTAAAATGAATCTGAAAAATAAAATTTAAAATTTAAAATTAAAATTAAATTTAAATATTAAAACTAAAATAAAAATAAAATTTTGAAGTTTAAATCCAAAATCAGAATCAGTTTTCAAGAAGCAGCTTTTTTCTGCTTCTGATTCTGAGGTCTTCAAAATCAGTTTTCTGATTCTAAAAAGTAGAATCAGATTTTAAAAGTGAGTTGCCAAACGCTCTATTAAGCCGAAAATCACTTTTCAGCCCAAAAGCGCTTTTTAAAAGCTAGGCCAAACACCCCCTATATATGTAGCTGTATCCTTTTACCATGAAACTTCTCAAACAAGCTCCGATCCTTTTCTGTGTGCTCATCTTTCATCTCAAGCTAAGAAATTACCAAAACATCTTCTTTTATTTTTTTAAAAAAAAGGCATATTCTGATATTTCCCCTCAAGCAAGGATCACCTCACATGTTAAATAATGTGTGAAGCAACTGTTGTTCTCTCTAATAGCTTAATTAATAAGTTACCACAGGATGGTTGTTTCAATATTTATATGAGAAATGATTCGGTACTTTATTTTATAAAAAATAAAAAAGATCTTAACCGTTGATCAATTGAGGGTAAAGATGTAATTTTAATGTGTAACAAGTAAAAAGGTTATTTCATTACAGGTTATTTTTGTAGTTAAACAATCAAAATTTAAAGAAAATTTTGATTGATATCCTAAATTTAGGCATTAATTTTGCACTAATTTGAGGAATTGATTGATATCCCAAATTTAGGCATTAATCCAGGCATTTATTTTAGAAATTTTAGTGTTTCCCTAATTTAAACATTAATTTAAAATATAGGAATATTAGAAGTAGTACTATTTTCTAAATATGTTGGATTTAAATATTAAATATTAAATATTAAATATTTAAATTAAAAAAAATTAAATTTAAGTTAGATGAATTTTGTATTACTATTTAAAAATATTTTATATCGGTAAGTATTTAAATTCAACATATTTAATATGTTTAATAAACTTTTAAATTCCTCTTGTTTAGACATTAATTTTGTATCACTTATTTAAAAAAAATTGAATGTAGGTGAAAAAAAATATAAATTCAATGTATTTAATATGTTAAAAAAAATTAAAATTGTTCTACTTTAGACATTAATTTTGTGTCACTATTTTAAAAAAATTGTAATGTTAGTAAATATTTAAATTCAAAATATTTAATATGTTTAACAAAATTTTGAATTTAGACATTAACTTTGTATTGCTTATAATTTAAAAAAATTTAATGTTGTCAAATAATTTGAAACTTTCTTATATAAAATGACCTAACCTAAAGATCCTAACTAGAATTGAAAGCCATCATCAAAAGCCAAAATGTTGAAGTTGCATGGTATTCAAAGAAGTAAATCTTTCAAAGTTACCTGCTGCATGCATGCTATTGGTAAATAACAATTAGAAGTGGCTCAGTTAGGTCATAAGGTGAGCTAACTATTCATAATGCATACTACCAGATGATTCCACTGATCATTGTGGAAGCTACAGCTCCTTCATGAGTCATTAGTCCATATCATTATCTCATTAAATATTCGATTATTAATTGTCCTTGTTCATAGACAATGACAATTGGTTAAGTCATCTAACTGACAAAATTTGATACTAATTAAACGCGCGGTATAAATTAATGTAACTTAACTATACAAATGGTGACTCAGGGCCACTCGAATTGTACAAAGTGCTTCTCTAACCCTAAGTTTTTTAAGTTTGTAGCTACTTCTTTTGCCATTGTCTAGCTTCCGCATAATCGTTCTTCTTAATCTATGCTCGAAAACAACAAATCACGCAGAATAGATTATTCTACAGCAATGGTGAGCACTCGCGCGCGTTGAAGTTCGAGATTAAAGGACATGTCGCTTTTCCGAAAGCTACTCATTTGGATTCCCTCGTAATTGGAACATAGATTTGCTATGCATCCTTTTATGGTACCTCAAATGAATTTCTACCTCAGAATCTCTCTGCCAATTTGTACTCCTTATAATTATATGTAAGAGTTCCAGTCATTGTAAAAAGAACGAAAGAAAAGAGAGAAAGAGCCACAATCAAGCAGTTCATTACCTGTACATACATGTGGAGTAAATAGGGCCGCTCAAATTGTATCGTTTCTACTTACAAGTCATGGAGGTAATAATTTATGAGAACGAAAGGAAACATTGCGGAAATTATTATTTACTTTTTTTTTACTGAACAAGATTCTGAAAAAGCCTAGCTAGATCACAATGATTTGATATGCTACGTACGGAGATATATATAGATATATGGCGGATACTATATATGGGACTTCAAATTGTTTCCCTAAATGAAACATGTACAGTTTGGTCTCTTGCTTGCGCATCATGATGAGTTCATAAGATAGAAGAAATTAAATAACACACTTAGGGCGTGTTTGGTTCGCTTCTTTTTCACCATGGAATCGAAATCGGAATGGGTGAATCCGTTTGTGGGTGTTTGGTACACGGGAGTCCCATTCCGATTCCGATTTCCGAGTGGAATGGGAATGCCCCAATCACCCTTTTTTTCAATCCAGCCTAGGAGATCGGATTGAAAGTTGAATCCGGACGGAATGGATATTTATTCGGATTAAATTTATTTTTTCAACTTTTTAAATTAAAATATAAGTTAAAATTTAAAAATTAAATATATAATTTTAAATTTTAATTTGAACTTAAATTAAAAATTAAAATTTAATCAAGTATTTTGAATCTAACTTATGAATTTAAATTTAAATTATATTATAAAATATGAAGTTTATTCAAATTTTATTTCAAACTTAAATTAAATTTATGGATTCAAATTAAAATTTAAATTGTAATTTTAAATTTGAATTTGAATAAATAAAAATTTAGTTTCATATTTTGAATTATCTACTCAACTTCAAAGATTAATTTATTTTTTAAAAAAATAGATTTAAAATTTTGACATTATTTAAAAATTTTGATAATAAATTTTTAATATTTAATTTTTAATTTGAATTCAAATTAATATATTATAAAGATAACGTTCGTATATTAATTTGATTACGTTTTTCATATCCACCTGAACCAAACACCAACAATGAGAATGATTTATTCCGATTCCGATTCAGGTGATGAACCAAACGGAATTAGGTAATGAGTCATTCCGATTCCGATTCCAGCTTATTTTGATTCCGATTGCGATTCCGACTCCGACTTCGAACCAAACACGCCCTTACTTGTAGTGTCGGCACATTTATTCGCGTAAAACCTACTTAATTAAATGAAATTATGATCCTAAAAACCCACATGATGAGGTTAGGAGTTAGGACCAAATTGATCACCACAAAATAACAGAATATTCAATTGAGTCCCAAGTTAATGGAACAAAAGTTTGCTATAATTTCTATTATGACAAAGAAAGAAAATAAAGGTAAAAAAAAAAGAAGAAGAAGTTTTGCAACCATATGAAAACATCACTTGATGAGGGGAATTAATTATTACCCATAACTTGCATGTCAACCTAATTATGGAGGGAAATGGTTTGAAAACTATTAGATAGAATTTAATTTACTATTATTAAACATATATTTTTTTTCAAATTGGTCCCCAGTTAGGGACCTCTTTGGTGCTATTAAGTTTTTAGCTCTTAGATGAAGCGATATACGGTTCGAATAATAATGGTCCTCTAGGGTTGAGTGGATGTGGTTGGTTGAATAGTATGATCGAACGGATGGAAATAGTCAAAAAGGATGATCTAACGGTAGAAAACTTGGTAGCACAAGTGCCTGGTGCTATTGATAACATTATAGCCGGATACGGACCTCTCTTATTATTTTAGTTCTTCTGCATTCTGTTTTGTAGATATTTCGATGCTTGTAGACGCTCCCCTTCTGAATTTTTATGCTTCGCCTGGGATTCGATCAGCTCTAGCCTAGGGGCGTAGTGGTGCATTTATTCAATATTAACATGATTAAAAGTATTCCCAGAATAATAAGCCTACTCCTAACTCCTCATAGCAGATTTTATTATGATAATTATATTAGTAAACAAGAATCAATAACTTAATTAAGGTGAATGAATGTTGCTTTTTTACTGAGCAAGTTATGGGCCGGGCCGGGCTCCAAGAAAAATATAGGGATACTTGCCTATATACCCCTTAAAATTTCGAAAATATCTCATTTACCTTTACCTTTTTTTATTCTTTCCAATATACCCCTCATATATTCTTCCGTTATTTCAAAATATCCCTACAGTTACCACATATTAAATTAACTTGGGTTAAACGTAAGTTAAATATCTACCATAGTTAAAAAAAATTAAAATTGTTCTACTTTAGACATTAATTTTGTGTCACTATTTTTAAAAAATTGTAATGTTAGTAAATATTTAAATTCAAAATATTTAATATGTTTAACAAAATTTTGAATTTAGACATTAACTTTGTATTACTTATAATTTAAAAAAATTGAATGTTGTCAAATAATTTGAAACTTTCTTATATAAAATGACCTAACCTAAAGATCCTAACTAGAATTGAAAGCCATCATCAAAAGCCAAAATGTTGAAGTTGCATGGTATTCAAAGAAGTAAATCTTTCAAAGTTACCTGCTGCATGCATGCTATTGGTAAATAACAATTAGAAGTGGCTCAGTTAGGTCATAAGGTGAGCTAACTATTCATAATGCATACTACCAGATGATTCCACTGATCATTGTGGAAGCTACAGCTCCTTCATGAGTCATTAGTCCATATCATTATCTCATTAAATATTCGATTATTAATTGTCCTTGTTCGATCACAGACAATGACAATTGGTTAAGTCATCTAACTGACAAAATTTGATACTAATTAAACGCGCGGTATAAATTAATGTAACTTAACTATACAAATGGTGACTCAGGGCCACTCAAATTGTACAAAGTGCTTCTCTAACCCTAAGTTTTTTAAGTTTGTAGCTACTTCTTTTGCCATTGTCTAGCTTCCGCATAATCGTTCTTCTTAATCTATGCTCGAAAACAACAAATCACGCAGAATAGATTATTCTACAGCAATGGTGAGCACTCGCGCGCGTTGAAGTTCGAGATTAAAGGACATGTCGCTTTTCCGAAAGCTACTCATTTGGATTCCTTCGTAATTGGAACATAGATTTGCTATGCATCCTTTTATGGTACCTCAAATGAATTTCTACCTCAGAATCTCTCTGCCAATTAATTTGTACTCCTTATAATTATATGTAAGAGTTCCAGTCATTGTAAAAAGAAAGAAAGAAAAGAGAGAAAGAGCCACAATCAAGCAGTTCATTACCTGTACATACATGTGGAGTAACTAGGGCCGCTCAAATTGTATCGTTTCTACTTACAAGTCATGGAGGTAATAATTTATGAGAACGAAAGGAAACATTGCGGAAATTATTATTTACTTTTTTTTTACTGAACAAGATTCTGAAAAAGCCTAGCTAGATCACAATGATTTGATATGCTACGTACGGAGATATATATAGATATATGGCGGATACTATATATGGGACTTCAAATTGTTTCCCTAAATGAAACATGTACAGTTTGGTCTCTTGCTTGCGCATCATGATGAGTTCATAAGATAGAAGAAATTAAATAACACACTTAGGGCGTGTTTGGTTCGCTTCTTTTTCACCATGGAATCGGAATCGGAATGGGTGAATCCGTTTGTGGGTGTTTGGTACACGGGAGTCCCATTCCGATTCCGATTTCCGAGTGGAATGGGAATGCCCCAATCACCCTTTTTTTCAATCCAGCCTAGGAGATCGGATTGAAAGTTGAATCCGGACGGAATGGATATTTATTCGGATTAAATTTATTTTTTCAACTTTTTAAATTAAAATATAAGTTAAAATTTAAAAATTAAATATATAATTTTAAATTTTAATTTGAACTTAAATTAAAAATTAAAATTTAATCAAGTATTTTGAATCTAACTTATGAATTTAAATTTAGATTATATTNAAAAAATTTAAACTATATATATATATATATATATATATATATATATATATATTCAATAAAACTTTTATTTTAGTAACATGTTAAATTAAAGCTGTCAAAGAGCCGAATATGAGCGAGTTGAAGTCAGCTTGTATTCTCTTATTTATTAAACAAGTCAAACACGAAGTAGTTCAGTAACATATTGAACTTCGAAAGTTCAACTCATATTCGACTTATTTATTAACGAGTTAAATAAGAGTTGTCTTGCAAACAATAAGTTATTAGATTATTAGCCTTACTATTGGGTAAGTTAAAAAAAAATTTAAAAATTAGAATCTTAATGTAATAATTAAATTCACAAAATATAACTCTCTTGACATTTGAGCTAGCATAAAATTTAAATAGTAATAATGTATAATATATATATAGAAAGAGAGAGAGAGAGAGACAGTTTGGCTACCATCAAACGTGTTTATTAAACGGATAATCGATCTCGAGCTTATTTTGAACCAAATATGAACCGACTCTCGAATAGCAAGCTGGATTGTCAATCCTATGTTTAATAATGTAAAATAATTATTTTTTTTAAAAAAAAACTTAAATTACTAAAGAATAATATTTCATATATTTTATATTCAACAATTATAATCATAAATAAAATAAAATAAAAGAAAAAAAAAAAACATGAACATGAGCATGGTCCCCAGCACCAACTAATTCACGTGCCTCTCTGTGCCACCTTTCCTATTCAAAAATAAGTGGCTCGCACATGCAGCCTGCAGAAAGGAGACTGCTGTTGCTTCAGTTCTTATTGCCTACCTAGCTAGCTGTTTGGTTTCTCAAAAAAATATGGAAAACTATTTTCTAAAAAAAAATAATAATTTCATGGTAAATATTTATTTTTATAATTTTATTTTACTGATAGAAAATTTGTAAAATAAAAAAAATAATTTTTTCATGTCATCTGGAAAAAGAAATTTTTAGATTATTTTTTTTTTAGAATTCATAAAGATGAAAAATATTTTTTCAATCAGAAAACTATTTTTTGAAATATTTTTTGAGAAACCAAACACCCCCGCTAAATTATTGAACTGTGATCATGTTTGCATGTTGGAGTAACATGTACAATAAAACTTAGTGAGTTTTTTTTTTTTTTTTTTGGTGCGTGGTTAATTAGAAGCTAATAGTTAAATTTACGCTTTATATAAAGATGTTGATATTCATGATTTAATAAAATAATATATTTTGTCTATAAGGTAATTTATTTTTTCCAAATAACTTAAAATGCTGATATATTATACAGTTTATCTGATCATGGTCCGAATGTACCAAATATTACATGCCTCTAAAGTAAATTAAAAAGATATTTCAAATAATATGTTCATTCACTGAAATTGGAGTTTCAGTATAAGTTAATTCAATTATTTCAAGTAGCAATAATTCATTTGATGACTCTTTTAATATAAAATTTAAACTAATTACTAACTTTAATAAATTTATAGCTGCATAAATTATATAAAATATATTAATTAAATATATAAATATGAGTCGCGTATTTAAATTTTTAAAGTTAAAAAATTATTAATTGGCTGATAAATTAAAACGTTTAAAGATTAGATAGAAGTTAAAATATACTTTATATATTTTTATGTTAAAATAATTTAAAGTTAAAATAAGTACCAATCAAAAATAAAATAGTTAAAATATCTATCGTAAATAGCTTATAGCTGAGGGGTATCCATACATTTTCCTTTTTTTTTAAACCTATAGAAACAAAGCCCCCGTCCACGTCGGATGAGGTGGGCCCCACGCGTTGGGAAGACATACGGCGGAGCGCGGGATCCAGATCTGGAATGCACGTGGGTGGGCCCCGCTAAGCAGAGAAATTACTGCCTGCACCTGGTCTATACCTGCTCTCATACACCTAAAACATTATAAAAATCATAATTGTAAAGACTATATTCTTTTTAAGGTCCTCGTTAGACCTGACAATTTCGATCCATATCCGCGGGTGCTCATAGGTTACTTACAAATTTACGTATATGGATACAAACTTTTCCAAACCAAAAAATTAAGAATAAAACGGGTTGGTATATATTAAGTTATGGACATTTTTGGTAACCTGCGGGTACCCACGAATACCTGCAAATATATATTTTAATTAAAAAATATATTTTCTTAATATATATATATATTATTTACCCATCATAAAATTCTAACCATAATTTCTTACCGCGTGCCTTTTATATTTTAATTTTTTTATTTTAAGACTTTAATATTTTTATTGTATATTACAATATTTTAAATAATGGGTTATGTTACATTTTTTAAACTTATATATATATATATATATATATATATATATATATAGAGAGAGAGAGAGAGAGAGAGAGAGAGAGAGAGNTCCTGTATCCAATTAAGTTACATTATCTTCTGGGACTTGAATTTTAGTGCCCAAGTACTTTTCCCCACAAGAAATGTCACTACCAACCATTGCTCATGTTATATAGTCATATATATATATATATATATATATATATATATATATAGAGAGAGAGAGAGAGAGAGAGAGAGAGAGAGAGAGAGTTAAGTTAGAATACTATCGGTAGCAAACGGGCTCCGTTGCCACCCATTTGTTTTCGATGACGAAACCTCCAAATCGACGATCAGTATCTTTGAAAAAGATCTATACCATTTGAAATATCTAGAAACCAAATTTCAAATCTTTTCGATATCATTGACCTAATGATCAAAGGGTTTCAAAATTTGTAATTTTAATGGTCAATATGAGGCGTTTTTCTTATTTAACGGTTTAAAGATATCCAAATCAATTGAATTTTGATTAAAAAATTCTTTAAATTATTTAGAACAAGATCTATACTTTCGATCTTGATTACAAAATTCCTATTATCACTTTTTAAAGAATATTCATTTTCAGCCGTTTATTTTGTGTCCACTTGATAGACAAAAAAATAATGTCGGAAAAGTATAAAATTTGATTTCTAAATGCTTCAAGTGGTATAGATCATGTTCAACGATGCCGATCATTGATTTGGAGGCTCCATCATCGAAAACAAATGGATAACTACGGAGCCCGTTTGCTACTGATAACATTCCTACTCAACTATATATATATATATATATATATATATATATATTCAATCTACTTCCCTATTTTTTTAAATTTAACAAACACATTTGCCAGATACTAAACTTTTTGATCTTGCCTATTTATATATTGTTAAATTTATAGGAAACNAAAAAATATATATGAGCAAAAAAAAAAAAGATTGTGGATAACTCTCGTACCCACCCACCCACCCGCGAGCGGGTATGGATAAAGATGTTGACTATCCAAAAATTTACGAGTAAATTTTATTCATCCCCAAGTAATCCGCTGGTATAATTATTTACCCGCAGGTTACCCAATCCGCCCGTTTGTCAGGTCCAATCCTATTCGATAGTAAGAGCTGTTTAATACTATTAAACCAAAAGAATTTGAAAACATACATACATGAAAATATATTTCTATACTTTTGATAAAATTGTATGCAATATAGCATAATTAAATTATTGCGATCCGCTCAACAAATAATTTTTTTTCTTACGTCTGTGCAACTTCAATTTAAAAAAACGTTCCATTCCAGAATAATAATTTAATAAATTATTATCAGACCTTGGTGCAACATATTTATTTATTACTAGATTTTAAAAGTTTTTAAATCATAAAGCAGTGCGGGTGCACGAAGTGTACGGGTACACCGATTGTAGCGATAGTTTTCTTGGTGCAGTACCCCGTCGTGGGGTCCACAACATGCCCGCACTCGATGGACGCAGCGCGTCTCCGCGCGGCTTCTTCGTCGCGCTCTCCCTCTCTCTCTCTCTTCTTTTTTTTTTCTATTTTTTTTCAAAAAAAAAATAAAATAAACGAATCCCAAGTTCCCAACTCCTCATCTCTCTCTCTCTTTCTCTCTAAATATATATATATATCTATATGTGGAAACGCTGTATCTCCAATCCCAAACCCTAAAATCGCTCCAAACCCGACGATTAGGAGGATCTAAAAAAGGCAACAGAAAAAAAACAGAAAATAAAGCGGAAAATAAAAAGGTTACTAGGGTTAGGGTTTCTTCTCCCATCGCCTCCCTCGCCCTCTTCCCTTTTCTCTTCTTCTTCCTCTCTCCCCTCTCCGCGGCCTCCAATCGCCGAGAGAGAGAGGGAGAGAGAGAGAGAGAGAGAGAGAGATTTTGCATCTTCGTCGTCGTCGTCGTCGATGGCGATGATCCCGAGGACGCCGTTCGGATTGGTGGCGGTGGGGGTGGCGGCCCTCGTCGTCGGCATCGTCATGCCCGCCGCGAACGCCGCCCACGCCCCCGCGCCCGCGCCCACCAGCGACGGTGAGACGCGCCATTTCCGTTTCCCGAATCCCCCTCTCTCTCTTTCTCTACGCTTCTTCTCTTCTCTTTTCTTCTCTTTTTTAGTTTGTTGGAGATCGTACTGTGATCTTATATTATTTGCGTTTTGTTTTTTGTTTCCTTCTCCAATTCCGATGAGATTTCTTCTCTTTTTTTGGGGGGGTTTTTCTCTGGCTTTCCATTTTGACTTGATTCGAACAGAGTTTCCCAAAAATGCTGTATGAATATATAAATGAATATGATGATTTTAACTAACTAGGTTTCGTTCTTGTAGCAAAGATTTCATTTTCATACGTTCCTCTCAAAATGTCCCCGTCAAACTACGATCCTGCAGTCGATCTCCCGATGTAGACCCCAAATGCCAAATTTACAGTTGATTTTCTTAAGACCGTTTCACATAGGAGACCAGGAGACCAAAGTATTAAATAAATAATCCATAATTTTGAAAATCATTCTTTCTTAAATAAAGACCAACAACATATAATTCGTCTTTATTTATTTATTTATTTATTTATTTTTTATCTCGACTCTGTTGTTCTGTTTCAGGGGTATCGGTTGATCAAGGGATCGCGTACGTGCTGATGCTGGTGGCGCTGGTGCTCACCTACCTCATCCATCCTCTGGATGCCTCCTCCCCTTACAAGCTTTTCTGATCCCCCACCCCTCCGAAAGAAAAGAAAAAATCGCATCTAATAATGTAATTCACTGCATAGATGATATCTAGTTTTGTAATGGACAATGTAGTAAAGGGGGGTGTTGGGCACGAGGGTTGTCGTGTTGCGCATATCATATCATTCATGCTGATTTGGGGATCTAATTTGCGTGCGAACATATCTCATTTGTACGGATTGCTGTTATTTTCGTAACTAGCTAGCTTGTTTGTTTCTATTGGAATTCTCTCTCCTTCATTATCATCATCATCATCATCATCTCTTTGCATACGAACATGTTCACATGGCAGTGAGCTCAGAGTCATGTTACATGCTTCATGTATGATCCGTTCTAACTTGTATTAAAACTTCGGCTCTTCTCGGTGTGATGAGGATGTTGGATTATGACTGTTGAGTCCCGCATCATTTCAAAAAATTTATACCAATTTAGAATATTTTGCGGATAGCATTTCTAACGGTGTCAAAAAGTCGGACAATAGACAACCTGAATAAGACTCTTTAAAAGTTCTCTTATTTTATTCGAGCGATAATGTGACAGCACTTGGGTAAACTATACTGACTAGTTTGTAATTTCCAAGCGGTCAAGAAACACAATTCGGTGCCGGGGGTCCTTCTAGTTTCAGCAGCGTCAAAGATCCAGGAACTAATTAGTTTTTTTAAAAAAATAGGGGTCACCCGATCACTTGAGAGAATGTATGAGGAGAACATATTTTACGTAGCGTTCGCTTGATTTGAGATCGTTTGATTCATATTCGCAAGTAAGAAATACTTGCCTAGCTGAGCTGATTCAAAAGGTCGCTAAATCTTTTCTACCTTTGGTGAAAGTTTTATTTTTATTCAGGCAAAGAGAAGAGAAAACGGTTAAAAAAAAAAAAAAAACAACTTTATTATAGCCTCCAAAACATGATTCAAATAATCTACCGTAAAATAAATACAAAGAACTGCAAAAACAATAGCAACCTCCAAAATGCAAAAAATTGCTATTGAACCTTGAGAAGAAATGGGCAATTGATATTTAGTGCTTACCTGAGTGGGAAAGAATAAGCCCTTATTAGGGAGGCTTTTTCAGGTCTTTAGGGTTAAGGATGCTAAAAAACATGAAAGGGCATGGAAAGCTCTCTCCGCTCCGTCACGAGTTAGCATGCCTTTTATGTAGGATATGCTTGAGAGCTTCATAGAACGAGACGACAATCCCGACCGAAGGGCCCGCACGTCCAACGCGCGGCCCTACACCCGTGAAGAGTCCCTTCATTCCTTCATTCCTACAGCAAGCATTTCAAAAGTTTCATTGTTTTGCGACACACATAGATGAAATATCAATACAACATCTTTACCTTAATATGCTATAGAAGGAAAGATGAAGCCCAGACGAAGAACGAGCAATAATTTTAACTTATGACACATCGACCTCTTAGCTCAGTAGGGGTCTATTGTTACTGCTCAAAATGGGCATCATAACACACAATTTACTAACATAGAGTGAAAGGGCACGAATATATATGATGTAAAATAGGTTTCGATGTTTGATTAATTACCAATCATGTTTTTCTTAGAGGCTTGATTTGACCTAAAACAAGGATTGAATAGTTCAAATCTACTTGTTGCTACTATGAAGCCTCTCATACTAAGCTCAAGCACTTTTAAGATTAATCAAGCTTGATTGAGGTTAAACCATGTATAAACAGACGAAGCTCAACTCTACATGCTAATCTCATATGTCAGGATGATAACGTACCATATTTTGACTTCCCACATGAATAATTAGTCAACTTGTAATATATAATTTGTTTCTCTATTTCACAATCAACTTACCTAATGAACCGGACTTTTTAGTTCTACTTATGTTGTGTCGGAGCCAATGGCGACACTACATAAATCTCCTCTATGCTAGTGCACATAGTACGATTCATTTGACTTCCAGCACGAACATAAGCAAGAGTGTTAAAGACTATTCCCGACCTATAAGATTGATCGTTAGGTACCAGAACCGTGCTGATGTAACAATAACCCTCACCATTTCTATAGCTACAACTTACTAGCAGGAAGAATCACTTATCCAAAACGAAAGTGATAGCTAATGTAAGTAACATACCTCCAAACCTCAAGTAGTACTCGCCTCGTATTCATGTTTAGAATTCTTGCCGGGTCTTTCTGAGGCAGGCAAGAAGAAACTCAGTCAATAGAATAGAAAAATTAAGTCAATCATACTTTAAGGATAACTTCTTGTGCGGGCAAGTCGAAAAAAGCCCGTTCTGAGAGGCTAGAGGAAATTCCAAACAGAAACAAATAGAGAGAGAATTTTTGAATTGATATTTAAAACTGCTAATGTGTCGCCAAGGGTGTAATCTATGCACACAATTGATTTTATATAATGCATATTTCTGAAAACAACTCGCAAACATCCTAAATTAGACCACAGTAGACTTGCCTCTATCTGTCTTCTAGTCTTGGCAACATCAAGAGGACATGTGGCACCAGCAGCAACAACTCCTGCAGCAAAACCAGCTGAAAAATTGGCTCCAATAACACCAGCCACATTGTCTTCCTCACCAATCAGCCCAAGTAGCCTTCTTCTAATCTGTAGACAAAAGCAGTTTATAGCAAGAAAGGAACACATAAACGAAAACAACCAAAGAAGAAACATCTTAAAAGTACTACATACTAAAGCGGCAAAGTGCAGTACTGAATATTCATTAGCATAAAAACTCACTGGTTCAAGAGTTAGCCAGCAAATAGCAGAGAAAGGAACATCACGGGCAAGTTGAGCTCCCATACCAGTCCAAAGCAAGCGATACCCTTGCACTGATTCAAACATTTGACAAGTTGAACAAATATGAGTGAAAAAAAGGCATAAATGATTTACAGAAACTGCCTGAACTATAGCGTATTTCGCAATGTGCAGCTGAACTTTTAGAAGATTACTTTCAATAGCTTGCCCTTCATTAGTCTCATTTCAGAACGTTACAGTACTTGTATCCCTTTTGCTAGAATATTTTGCAAGATAACAGGACATACTGTTACTTTTTTTCTTTTGACTGTATAAAAAAATACACAGTACGAAGATTCTTTTACTTCATCGGCAAAATTTTATATAACTGTGTCCGAGACCGTTAAGTTCTGACATAGCTTGAGTTAGAGCTACCGAACCAAAACTAATGAAAAGTTGCATCTGGAAATTAAGCTTTCAAAGTTTGGGTGGTCATTTTATAATGCAATGTATATATATATATATATATATATATATATATATATATATATATGGTAAATGTTGCTACTTTCTATACATTTTTTTTACGTTATGATAATATTGCAAGCTTAAGTTCAGTGGCTCCCATTTCTCATTATGATGGTGAAAGGAAACTTTCTGAAGACACTACAATAGTGCGGCTTGATGCTTAAATGATGCTATTTTTTTTTCCCCCTTTCTCCAATAGTGTTGCTTTTGGAGGTAAGTTAGCAGTTATCACTAATAAGCGATCGAGAACATACAATTCTCAAGATGATTTGCACTTTTCCGCGGTGAAAGAACGCCAAGTAAGGTCTTCCATATTCCAGGGGCCTTTGCTCCAGGGTGAGACTCCTTAAATGCCTGTTATCAGCAGAGCAGGTGCCTCTAAAAACAAAGAATAATGACGGAAAGGGAAATTTAGTAGCCTAAAGAGAAGCTATCCGTAGAAACTATGATAGCAAATAGAGAGAAACAAAATCTTTCAATCACAAGATGCATTGTCGAAGTAAAAAAGGGTGTCATTTTCTATCCGAGCATTAAGTGTGTTAATTTCCATTAGTTAGTGGAAAAATTACTTGCCAATAAATCTTCTATTTTCTTAAGCAATTAATGCAAATGGAATTCTCTTCTAAATTTTTCTCAGGTAATCTTCTATTGCAACTCAGCATTACTAAAGATAATTGATCTACTAGGACTTCATAGTATACTAAAATTCCTAGAAGTCAAACTCCATAGCACAATCACTAGAGGTAAACCTCAATAGAAAAAAATAGTTATCACCAGACAATGTATTCTGTCATTTGAAAAGATCATTTACAAGCAAAATAAGCAATACGAAATTAATCCATTAGACTCTAATAAGTTTCATGCTGATATGGAAGCCCAGCTTCAAGCTACTTGAAAGGCCAATATAAGCAATTAATAAGGACAAATGATTTAAAATTTAAGTGAATCAATAAGCAGAGAAAATTAACCAGAGTTAGGCTTTCAAAGAAAGATGCAACAGAAAGATATACCTGCATGCGCGTTCTTGCCAGCTCAATAGGAGAGCAAGATATGCAGGCCAGTGTACGTGCAATA
The DNA here is from genome assembly GCF_001540865.1 of Ananas comosus. Lineage (NCBI taxonomy): Eukaryota > Viridiplantae > Streptophyta > Magnoliopsida > Poales > Bromeliaceae > Ananas > Ananas comosus. Next base: position 3,268,929 of record NC_033630.1, on the reverse strand, counting down.
GAACCAGCAGCTAAAGGAGCATAAGGGGTCAGTGCAGGAGAATGCTGATTTGTAAAGTCTTCAATCCAATTGCGCAAAATGTCATAACTAGGTAAGTAAATGCCCACCTGTGAGCAGATATGGAAACGCACGAGAGCAACCTTTATATCAAGAAGTTCATGATCAACAATACTAAGACAAATCATAAAGGAACAATAGACAATGTTAGGTTCTAAGATGCAATAGAGGGGGGGGGGGGGGGTGGACTTTTGAGATAAGAAGATAATCATCCCATCTTTGGAATCTCCTGAGCAGACAAAAAGAGCAATGCTCATGATGCTTTAAGAGGGAATTACAAGTTACTCTAATAAGTATATTCCATTTCCAACTGTAGAAGTTACACACTACAATGTGAAAAATTTAACCACAACCAGTATGTGTTAATTTAGATATTTAATCCAATAGAATCAGAATACCAGATATTACAGTGAATTCCCAGCATTAGATTAGGGGAAAAGAACACGAATGATACAGCAGCTGGCCTAATTCTGACTATAAGGATGACATTATTGGGTCCTCTGAAGTGAACCATTGTTAGAAGGCAGTATTGCGATGTTATTGGCACGTTCTGCTAGTTAAATAGATCTGCATTCAACGTGTTACATTTAAAGCATATTAAATTTTTTGTCATTACTAGAGAATGTAGCTATTATATTGCCACTGTTGCGTAAAATTGTAGCTCGATATCCATTAATGAAGCTCAGATGGTAACATATTTTGCCCTTATGACAAAGCATTAACACTACCCTTAAAGCATTTATATATCTATGTAAAAGATATATACTGAATGGTTTTTGTGATCTAACATCAATGTTGCATGAAACTGTGAAATCCTACAAACCAGATAGAGGAAGAAGATATTATTATCTGAAAGAATTCTCGTGAGCGGACAGAAATGTTGTCACCATATCATTATTAATCATCCAACTATATGGAAGTTATTAAAACTACAGAGTAGAGCAGAAAGTTTATGCAGTGTAATTCGTGCTTTCAACAACGAAGAAGTTCGCATATTTGCTGTTGACAAAAACTAACGAAACTTGATTGTGAGAGAACATTTTGAAGGAAAAATAAGCCGCTATTTGATCAAAAAAAGGAACTTACTGTTGGTACAGCCAATACTAAGCTCGCATTTGTACCCCTCCATAATCTAGCAAATCCTTCCTGCAAAATTTCCTCTGTTATGACATTGAGAGTTGATTATGAAAGACATGATGCAATATCAACCGTTGAAGAGAATAATTATGCAAGCCTGACACTAACGACATGAGAAGAAAAAAGAAGAAGACATGGCTAGTTTCAGATCGCATAGCATAAACAAATTTACCTGTCTAATAACCTTGTAGAATACATCTATTGTTCCCTTGTATTGAAAGCAATCAGGAGAACAAGTTGGCCCCGAACCATGTACTCCAGTAGGGCTGCATGAAGGATAGCACCTAAAATCTGGCCATATCTGGGAAACATATTTCAGTTCCAGTAACTCGAGAAATTTTGAACCAGCAAAATAGAACATCTAAATGATCAACCATAAAAACCTTACTACTATTAAAAAAAAAAAAGGCAAAGGTCTTCATGCAGGGAAGAAGTTAACTTCTATACAGCTATAAAGGTGTCACATTGAGCTAGTCCAACAAGGAATCAGCACAGAAAAACCCTGCCTCCATGGCACAGCACCATCCGAATGATAAAGGACACCAAGTCATCGCCATGGTCAGAGTTTGCCAACGTACTAAGAATGTACTAAAAAATGAAAAAGATGATACTGATATTTCTATCCAGGGAAAAAAAAAAACAAAAAAGATGATGATATTGACATGGCTCTTCTATACATGATGAACTGTTGAAGGAGTTGATTATCATTCTGAACATATTTCAGGACTTCATTGTTAACATTGTTAGCACTGACACTCCAAGGTGACTTCAGAACCTGGTTTGTCAAAATTGAAACTCTGAAATATCATGGTTTCCATTATTTTACATCACTGAATCAAAGCATTGCTCTTCAAGGTTACAGGTAATTTTCTCATTGATCTAGTGTAGTGTATCATATAAAAATAAATACAAATCTCACATGAAAATAATGGAAACTGTGAAACAATGAGAATCAAGTATACCGAGTTATAGAGTACTCCAGCTGCTTGCGCTTGTAATCTTGTCTGCAGTGAGAAGGCGAAGAATCAGTTAGAAGATCAACATTACACAGCAGAGAGAGTGACTTGCAATTGAAGAAGAAAAAAAAGAAAAATTATAACAATCATCCTACATACACTATCACAAACTCACAATTTATTCAAAATAACTACTGCAAAATTGAGGCACTGTTGAATCCAAAGGAAGAGACCACTCAAAATTTTCAAGCAAACTAAAGATAATGGAAGTCTCTGAAAACGGAAACAGAGGTTTGCTATTTTTTAGAGTTAAACAAGATAGTTTGATGTATTTTTTTGAAGGGTAAAATGGTTTGATATATATTTACCAAAATGAAAACTTCAATCAACATCAAATTATCCAACCAAAAAGAACCAAATTTCTTCCGTTCAATTAGGTTGATCTCCATAATTCGGTTTGCTTCATTTATCTAAAAACCCTAAAAAGCATAACCGCATACTTTTGCAACAAAAAACGGGGCACGATTTCACTCCTGCTCACAACGAATCATCGAAACAACCTCAAGCACGACATGATCATCGACCAGCATATTAAATCAAACAGCACATACATCCATCGTATTCGTCCTCTCGTTCCCAATTCATCATCAATTCAATCTCACCACAGCTAGGAAAAAGAACCCAGATGATCGCGATCCCTCAATTTCACAGCTCAATTCGAACTAAAACGCAGCAATCGATCAAGAACGACGAACAGAAGTAAAACCTAGGATCATCAAAACCAAGAATCCAGTACAAGGATCGGGATGCGAATATCGAATACGGATTACCTTCGCCACGTCGAGGGGGTTGACGATGACGGCAGAGACGACGGCGGCCCCCGCAGCGGCGATGGCTCGCTCACCGAAGCCCATGGAGGTGTCGGAGGAGGCCATTCGGCGCGGCGGCGTAGGAGGCGGCGGCGGCGACGACGACGACGACGACGACGACGAAGCGAGGGTGTTGGAGGATGGTTCCATTAGGGCATGCACCACCGCCAATGGAGAAGTGAGAAAAAGGAGCGGGTTCTCCTTCGAGTAGCTTCTTTATATATAGTATAGTTTATGAATAATTAATAAATAATAATAATAATAATGTATATATCGTTGTTTTGAGGAGAAATGAGAGCAGAGGACGCGTGGAGGGATCGCGATCGAGACACGATCTCTTTCCTGTTTAAGACCAAGCTTTGTTTTTTTCTGAAAAATTGTAAAAAATTAGTTCTTAAGCCCCTGTTTGGTTGGGGTTAAGGGTGGAATAACCCATCCACTCTTTAACCCCCATATTATTTTCAAACACTTCTGAAAATAGGTAGGGTTAGCTAACCCCACTGCTAACCCCACCTCAAATGAATTATTCCGGATTAGCTAACCCCATCTAACCCCACCAAACCCAAACCAAATACTATTTTCTATTCATAATAACCCACTATCTTTCTTATCCCACCTACTCCAACCAAACACTATTTTTCACTACCCTGGACTAACTTCAATCCCCAACCAAATACAAAAATACTTTAACTCCACTTTAACCCTGAACTTAACTTTATCCCTGGAATAACTAGTTTTTCCTTAACCCCGAACCAAACGGTAGTTAAGGGGTTGTTTGGTTCGGGTATAAACAATAACTAGCTATTAGAGAAATAGTTATAAATATGAAGATAAAAAAAATAGTATTTGAATGAAAATTGAGTTGTTTCCGGAGATAAGAAAAATAACGTTTGAATAGATAATATATAATAAAAAAAATAGTAGGTAGTTATATATAGAAAATGGAGGTATTTGTGAAAAGAATTATATCAGCTTATTTCAAATACCCAAGAATTACTATTCTCGGATAAAAAATTTGCATTTGGGTATAAAGTGGGCCATAAGGGGCTATCCCTCTCCTTATCCCCATCCAAACGCAAATATGAAAAATATGTGTAGGATAAACTTCAAATATCATCCCCGTAGTTAGTACTCTATAAATTAAAGTGTATTAAGTTAGTGTCTCGTAGTTTCATTTTTATTTTTTTGTCAACTTTTTCGTTAATATTTCATTAAATTATATACAAAAAACTACAGATACCCTACATAGGTTTATCGAATATTCACTTTAGTACCTTTTAGTTTTAACTTTGTCACTGATTTAACGAAAAAAATTAGTGAAATCGATAATAAAAAGAGAAAAATAAAATCACATTGTACTAAATTGATACACTTTAAATCACATTGTACTAAAGTGAGAAAGTGTGAAACCATAGAGGTGATATTTGAAGTTTTTTCATATTTGCATTATAACTTTTTTTTTTCAGATAAAAATTAAATCACATGATACTAAAGTGAGAAACTGTGAAACCACAGAGGTGATATTTGAAATTTTTTCATATTTGTATTATAACTTTTATTTTTCAGATAAAAATTTGTAAAATAACAATAATATTTTTTTTTATAAAATCTAGTCAGATTTTTTTATAAAAGTAAGTTTTTTTTAAAAAAAATTAAATGGACGAATAATAATTTTTCAGCCAAAATACTTTAAAAAAGGTTGAATAATGAATTCAAAATGATATATAATTTAGATACGTTTCGTTTGCTTTTACTCATAATTGTTTTCCATTTATGCATAGACAAACTATTAAAGAAGAATATAAGCAATGGAAATTGGAAATGGTTTCAAAAGTTGCCATATTATTTCTTCTTTCTACCCTAAACTTTAAATACCATTCCTATAGTTTTGTATTTTCTGACTTTAGTACTATCTGGTTTAAAATGTATCAATTTAATATACTGTGATTTCATTTTTCTTTTTCCGTCAACTCCTTTGTTAACATTTTGTTAAATTATATACAAAAAAACTTTAGATATCCTATCTATCTAGGTTTATCGAATATTCACTTTAATACCTTTCAGTTTTAACTTTGTTATTGATTTAACAAAAAAAAAATAGTAGAATTAAGGGATAATAAAAAAAAATGAAACCACGGGATACTAAATCAATACACTTTAAACGACATGGTATCAAAGTGAGAAAGTACGAAACAACATCGGTGGTATTTAAAATTTTTCCAAAATATAATGACACTACTAGTAATTAGTTTCTATATATAAATGATAAGAGTACAGAATATAGTATTAGTAAAAATATACGAAACTTATCTAACTATAAGCCACTTTCTTTCAACTACACGAACATTTCAAAATTTTGATTTTACGAACTAATTTTTTAATTTGTTTGATTTGAGCCGGTCAATAATACTTTCGCTTTAAAATTTAAATACATTGTTCATTTTTATAAATGTAGTTAGTATATTTCGTGCAATTCTCGCAACTATAAATTCATTAAAGCAAACAATTAGTTTAAATTTTCTAGTCAAAGTGTTATTGACCGATTCAAATCAAACAAATTGAATGGTTGAATAGTAAAATCAAAATTTTACTCATAATGCTTTTCCATTTACGCATAGACAAACTATTAAAAAAGAATATAAGCAATGGAAATAGGAAATGGTTTCCAAAATTGCATGCCATATTATTTCTTTTTCCTACCCTAAATCAAATATAATAAGGTTTAAATATGTTACAGGAAATTATTAATCTCTGCTTTAATTTCATCACAATTGTATGTATTAGGTTGGTGAGTGTTGATCTATTAATGGTAGGATATTCACATTAAGGACTTCATAAAATGTTGGACTATTAGAAGGAAAAAAAGACAGGATAATTTAGAATCTCAAGGGAAAAATGACTTTTTCTTTTTGATTGACTGATTATGGTGTATTTACCATAATACTATTTATTAAAAAAAATAAATATTTTTAATAATATTTTTTTCAGCGCACGTAACTTAATATTTATATAATTCTCAGGAGAGTCCAGGACTACATGTTAGTGGGCTACGCGTCACGGATGTGTTTCTTCACTCCGCACGTCGGGGGATGCGCGTCCATACCGTGTCATATATTTCGAAAGCCGCACTATTTTCGAAACTTAATTAGTTACGTTGCCACGTTATTATTAAATTAATAAAAATATATAGTTCAAAAGAAAAGGATCGTATAATTTTTAAAAAATATATAATTAAAAGAATTTATATAGTTATACTTCTAATAAAAATATTATTTATCTCATCTTTGATCTCTACTGGATTTTTCTTCAACAAAGCCGCGAACATTTAAAGGTATTCTCTTTCTCTATCTTTTTTTATTGTATCATTATTATACTTTTTTTGAATTACAAATTACTTTTACATTAAAATTATTTTTAATTAGGGTTATAGTTTATCTTTATTTTAATTTTCTTTTACGTGTTATAATTAAGATTAACTATTATTCCTTTAATGTGTACATATTTTTTTTTCTCAATGTTGTAGGATTATGACATCAAATAATGAGCATAAATCTTTATGGGTTATGTTGCAAAATTAATATATTATATATAATAAATATGTATTGTTATACTAAAAATATTATATTTTATTAGTCGTGTCTTTGCCGTGTTCGTGTCCTTGTATTTTGAATTTTGTCGAATCGCCGTGTTCGAATCGTGTCGTGTCCCGTATTCCGTATCTGTATCCGTGACACATAGTGAGTCAAATTTTCAACAAATTCTTGACTTCATACTAGAAAAAAAAAACAAAAATTAAGAGAAATATAGCAAACTACCTGCCTTGTTCAATTTTTTCTTTAGAGATAAACTTAATTAGAAATATAAAGTAATTAAGCTTTGAATTTGAAATCTCGTATACGGGTGATCGATGTTTTACCAATTGCACTAAGCACGATGAGCAACCAAGAATCGTTTATAATTTATAGTCCGAAAAGGAGTATTTTTGCTATAAAATAAAAAGGAGATCCTAGCTTAGCTTTTTTTTTTAAAAAAAAAAAAAGTGGCAAGTTGATAAAAGGGAGTAATATAGTGCCACTCCAAATAGTATATAAATGTAATATTTTGAAATCGAGTATTGTAGTATTATAACGTATCAATTCCAAAAAAAAATTTTAAAAAAATGTTATATAAAATTTTTAATAGTTACCAAACAGGCCCTTAAATTTGAATTGGGCTCCATTTGATTTGAGTGGCAACGAATCCATCAGGCATTCTCCGATCCGGCCCAGCCTACAATTTTCTTGGGTCCACCAACAGGACGCGCACTCAAGCTGAGTCCGGGCCCAATAGTTCGGTTAATTATAAATTAAAAAATTTGTTAACTTTCATGGCCCAATTAACTATTATAGGTTAATTAATCCCGAATAATTTGACATAGAGTAGTTTAAACTATTAAATTTGACGAGATTATCAACTAATTTCATAAAATCTCTAACTTGTTTGGCTAAAATCGCCTGATTTCAAAACTTAAAAGTTGTGGGGGTCTCAATTTGAGAAAATATAGTTGAGAGATATCGTTCGGAATGGCCTACTGCTGAGGGGTATCTCATACATTTTTATCTTATTTTTATGGAAGAAATAAAGAAGAAAAATACCGACAAATGTCTAGAAACACAAACAGATTGAGGTTGGATGAGCTCCCCAAATATTTGCTCCGAATAAGAAAAAGAAATCTGTCTCAAAATTATCATAATCTGCTAAGAAAATAGTGTTGAAGGTAGGGGACCCTAGACACCTCCCTTCTCTTGATCCATCTCGCCAAATATCCTGCACAAAACCGCACCGCGCTCTGACCCAAGTGAATGAAGCGGTAAATGAAGGGAACAATTGATAAAACCCGATCCGCATTGAATTCTCCCCGACCCATAAAAAAATATGGGGTGAGAGGTGGGAGAGTCCTTCTGCATCCGGATCCGTCCTATTTACATTCTCAAACTCCCTCACTTGTCAGAGTCAATCATTTATGGGCCACAATCCCCATTACCCCTTTCCTTTAATGGCTACTCCATAATTTTCTACTTTTGGGCACTTGACGGATCCGCTGTAGAATCCAATTGAGCTTTTTTTTATTTAGAAATAAGCTTAGCTGAAAATATAAATCAATATGAATTTGTGATCTTGAATATCAACCATCAAATTCTTTGCCGCGGTACGAGTGGATAAGACCCGGCATTTTTGGCTCGTCAAAAGAGAAGCGAATAACTTGTGCTCGCCACGAGCAGCGATTGGACGGTCCAGATCCCAGCGGGCCCCACACGTCAGATTTTGTGGTCCCCCACTACATTTTCGCTCCTCGGGGAACGCGTGGGATCGGTGTACGGCGCTCGCTGAACCACCCGTATGGTCCAAGCATGTTTATCTATTGGACAATTTTAAGCATATATAGGCATTGGTGCGTGAACCGTGGTGTACCGTGGACCGTGCCTTCTAAACTCAACAATAATTTTTTTTTTAAAAAAAAACTATAACATAAAAAAGTGTTAGATGTGAACACCTTAAAAACTTTAAATGTAAACATTTTGGAGTTTGGACTAAGGCTAAGATTACATATGTGTCTCACTTTCAGGCCATTTTTTATAATAACGCATCCGAATCAATAAACAATATTATTAATTAAATATGATAAAAACTGTTTGAATTTCATAAAAGCCAAATTTAATGATTTTACTAATCAAACTATCTCAAATAGACTTTATATCAGCCATCTATTATATAGATAATATTTAACGGTGTTGATATTGATTCGGTCCCATCACTGAAAGTAACTTGGAAGGAGATGTCACTTTTCTAAGACTATAAAATGTCTAGATAACAAATTTCTTATTAATTATTATTTTTGCATATAGAAAATTTAGAAAGTTCATACTACATCCAACAAATGGAAGGGACAAATTTGTACACTATAAATGGAGAAATTATTGACTTAATTTGGTACATTGTTCACTGGCCCTTTAATTTTGAGTCCATAAAAATATGAACTACAACATTTAATATTTACATACATATACAAAAATCATAAATATCAAATAGATAGTTTTTTGTTATAGTGATAAATTAGCCTTTTTATATCATTAGTTTGTCCAACTATTTAATATTTAGGCAAGATTATATATAGCAGGACTGCTGTGCTCTCAGGAGCACGGAGGCCTCCGTGCTCCTGAGCCGTTTTCAATGATGGAATTTTCAAATCGACGATCGGTTCCGTTAGACTTGATCTAGCGTATTTGAAGTTTCTAGAAAATAATTTTTGCGATTGTTTGATATCATTTACCTAGTGATCGGAAGCGTTCAAAATTAATAATTTTTAATGGTTGATATCTACCGTTTTCAAGTTTAACGGTATAAAAGTATTCAAATCAGATGAAATTTTAATACAAAATTCTTTATACTATCTACAACAAGATCAATATTTCTGATCGAAAATTTTAGTGTTATATCACCACTTTTTATAGAATTTTTATTTTTAGCCGTTAAAAATTATTGATTTTGAATTCTTTTGATTGCTAGGTAAATGATATAAAAAAATCGCAAAAATTATTTTCTAAAAACTTCAAATACGCAAGATCAAGTTTAACGGAGCCGATCGTCGATTCGGAAATTCCATCAATGAAAACGGCTCAGGAGCACGGAGGCCTCCGTGCTCCTGAGAGCACAGCAGTCCTGCTCTATATATATATATATATATATATATATATATATATATAAAGTCATAGAGGGAGCTCTCTCTCTCTCTCTCTCACTCTCTCACTCAGGCGGCGGTCCACCGGGTGAAGCTCACGTTGTGGACCCCGCGCAAAACATCCTATGAACCCCGCTATTTTTTACTGTAGCTTTTCGTTTTCCGCTCTTGCAGAGCGGAAAACGAAAACCCCAAATTTTCAGCGTATTTGTAAAAGGAGCTTTCCGAGAAAATTTTTTTACAGAAATCCAAACATCAGAAAAATATTTTTCAACTGAAAATTAATTTTCAGAGTACTTTTACAGCAAACCAAACATCCCCTTAGCGAATTTCTGAAATAGCAGCGTTTGAGCTCCCGCCTTTCAAAACGAAAAAAAAAAAAAAAAAAATCTGTGAATGTTAGAAGGGTTCTTAGAATGGAGTCCACAAACTTATTTGTTTACAAAAATTCTCTAAACTGTGTTTTTCTTTTTAAAAGAAAAAGGAGAAGTGCACTGCAACGAGGAGGGCACACATATATGTTCAACTTATTTTAAAATCAATATTAAAATAAAATTTAATAAGGGTTTACGCATGCCCTAATTCTTATGATTAGAAGTTATAATTTGTTGAATTTTCATTTCTGCAAAGATTAAAATTAATATTTCTTGCGCCCGCGGTCGTGAACAAAATATATACACGACTTTCGACTACTCCGGCAACTACGTACATGTACGCAGAATTAAAGTTACTTCCCACGGTGTAATTTTGCTGACCATAAAAGATGAGATTAATCTTAACTACTGGATCTCGTCTTTTATCAATGATTGCGATCAATTCTACATTTTATGAACGCACAGTAATGCCTGTGTCTAGGCATTTTCCAGGTATCGTGTGCCTAATTGGTCGGTAAAAACAAACAAAAAAAGAAAAAAAAGTTAACGAGTGCTCAAAGAAGAAACAAACGAGCGAGAAAGGTTTGGCGAAAGCGATGGCCCCATGGCCCATGGTTGAAGCAGAAGCGCTCCTGGACGAGACATAAAATTTGTTTAGTACTAGTGAGTGGTGGGCCGGGGCCATGTGGCCTCCGTTGGAGGCTGCCTCATGTGGCGTCCTCAAAAGCCGCTTTTGGTTCGGTCGCGACCTTAATGTCTAGGGCTGCCAATCTAGCTCGTTGTTCGTGAGTCAGCTCGTCTACAATTCGAAACTGGCTTGAACTCGTGCGTCCCGTCCTTTTAAGGGCCTATTGGCCTCCGCGGTGAGGCACAAGTACTGGATCGCATCACAATACTTTTTAAAACAGTTCGGCGTGAGTAGGGGTGGCAATCTAGCTCGCTGTTTGCGAGCCAGTTCGTGTTCGGCTCGAAATGAGCTCGAGATCGAATCGCTCGTTTAGTAAACGAACTGAACATGAGCTGAATTTTTCAACTCGTTTAATAAACGAGTCGAACACGAGCTGGGATTCGCTCGTTCGTGTTCGGCTCGATAACAGTTCAAATACATATATTTTATATTTATATAATTTATTTAATATAAATAATTATATATGTAATATTTTTTTTTTTTTTTTTTTTTCTCTTTCCTCTTTCCCCTTATTCCAATAGAACTGGTCAAAAAACTTTTAGGCCGGAATTAGACGTTTTAGTTTATCCGCCGGGTGAAAACGTTTTCGACTTTTGATAACCTAAAAAATACGTTTAACCGGTATATTTATTTAATACATACCACGGCTTAAAAAAAAAGAATTTTAGATACTTAATAGTCATTTTTAAAATGATTGAAAGTAAGTATATTCTTTATATTGTTATAAAATGGTTTTAATTATAAAAATATATTATTTATATATAATAATACAATTATTATAATATAAAATAATCGCCACAGGTACGGCACAGTTTCAACGGCTCCGTGGCATAAGTACAGCATAGAATAAGAATAGGGCATAAGACACAATCATATACATTATGGATCAATTTTGGATATCTTCTCGTTCTCGTAATTAACAACGTAAGTTTCTATTTATAGAATTACCACAAAGCAAGAGGAAGATTATAAAGTCTTGATAAAATAAATGGCTTCTTTATAAAAAGTGGACAAATTGAAACTTTCTATTATAAAAGATTTGTTTAAATTTAAAATATTTTTCATAAAAAATAAAAAATTTAAAAATAATCTTTTATTTTAATATTTCGTTACGAAAAATACTTTTGAAAAAGAAAAGAAAAGAAAAAAAAACCTTTTTACCAAAAGAAGGCACTAAGGTGGTAATCAACCTGCGCATCTTTACGAAACCCAAGAGGTTGTAACGGGAGCGCATTCGATAATAATATATGGGGTGTATACTCTATCATAATAGAATTGGCTCTATTTACTACTCAATTGATCTTTGATAAATATAGTAAATACAATTGTTAAAAGTCAAATATTCTTGTAGTTAAAATCGCTGTTTTTATAATGATAACTTTTAGATGGTAACCTGTTTTACAACGTCTTAACGGGGTGGTAAAACACTTAGTAAGATAGTAGGTTAGAAAGAGGTTAGTGGATGTCAACTTACAGTAAGAAAAAACTTTAAACCCTCAATAAAAAGAAAGTCAACGACTCTAACTGTTATGACTATTCTAATTCGCATCTGGTGGGTGAGGTTCCGTTATTACAGAAGGCGAAACTAAGCGCCCTCATCGTGTTAGTTAGTGACCCTCCAAGTTGTTATAATCGCCACTTTAATCATGAATACTTTTGAGTAGTAAACTGTCCTACAACGTCTTTATAACGTCTTAACGGGGTGGTAAAACACTTGGCAAGACGGCAGGTTAGAAAGAGGGTAGTGGATGTCAACTTACAGTAAGAAAAAACTTTAAGTCCTCAATAAAAAGAAAGTCAACGTCCCTAACTGCTACGACTATTCTAACTCGCATCTGGTGGGTGAGGTTCCGTTACTATAGAAGTATAAACTAGGTGTACTCATCGTGTTAGTTAGTGGTTCCTCCAAGTTGTTATAATCGTTATTTTCATCATGAAAACTGTTAAGTAGTAAACTGTTCTACAACGTCTGAACGGGGTGATAAAATATTTGTCAGGATGGAAGGTTAGAAAGAGGGTAGTAGAAATCACCTTACAATAAGAAAAACGTTTAAGCCTTCAATAAGAGGAGTCCTAACTTTTGTTACTATCCTAACTCTTATCTGACCGGGGAGGTTCTGCTATCACAGAAGGTTAAACTAGGTGTCCTCACCGTTCTAGGTAGTGGCGTCATCCAATTCACAGGGTAATCCCAATTATCTGAGCACAATCCTCTCCTATTGGAAAGAATTAGCGGTAATTCAAAGAACAACACGACCAATACGTCTGAGCCGACGACGCTGCTGTGCATCAAATGACAACCTGGCTTGTTTACATGGTTTTTTTTGACTACATGGTTTGCCTCGGCTGAGTAAACACAGCCAAGTTGAGTGAAAACGATCGTTGAAGTAAGTTAAGATGCTCAGCTGCTGACTTACTCGTCTTCATTGGCGTGACACTGTCAAACTAACCAACTCACCACAAGCATCTAGGCAGTATAAATGAAACTACATATATGGTGTGCTTTAACTCAAAATGTAGGTTTCGACTTATTTGGTTGGTTTGTCTTGGCTTTACGAAGTTAAACCCAAATGTTTCACGTATGCATATGACACCAATCCAAATAAAATGCTTCTAGGCGACGCTGGAACGACTTGGCCGGTTACACGTGTGATGATATGTAGGAGCATTGGTCATACACATCCTCCCTCTCGATGCTGTTTAGTTAGTTTAAAATAGTACGATATTTCCTGTTAATTCGACATACACGATAATAAAAGTATCAGATTCAAAACTTTTGATGTTTTCATAAGAATTAGACAAACATTAACGGCGGGTCATGTGTCAAGTAATAGCTGCAAGGGGACCTGGTGGCTTTTGTACAAGGAACACAAATCTTAGCATGATCGTTTTATGTTTCCTGTTCCGTTAGGTGTAGTCCGGTAGGTTTCGAGAACGCGTTCGCTAGCGTTGGTAGCTTTTTACCTGCCAGCCTCACCGTCCTAAAGTGCGAGCCTAGTTAGTCACTGGTAGTACTTTTCCAGATCTGTGAGTATCTACATTGTAGGTATGGTATAGTAGGTTGTTGAGAGAGACAGACTGTACCGTCCAAGGATAACCCGACGATAGTAAGTCTCCCATTTAATAACCGATGGAGTAGTGTGTCCTTGTTTTTTTTACAGGTTTGTGTTTTCTAAGGCTGGGAGGAGCTTCTGTTTCGTTTTCCAAGGAGTTGTGTTCCCATTAGAGTTATGTTTTATTCGACAAATTAGAAATATATGAGAGGACCTACAAAAGGAGTGTCAAGTGTTCTGGTATACGTTATTGCCTGCAAGCTTCCTGCTCATTTCCTAAGGAGAAACAGGTATCGTCACTAAGAACGCATGCAGCAAGTACTTTGCTATGATCGAGCGGTCGAAATACCGGGGGGGGTTAAACACGTTTTTTGTTTTCGATCTCTTCGTTTTTGTCAATCGTAAGTTTGTTTTCCTTTTCTTATTAGTCGATCCCTCACGGCGTACTCTATAAAGCACGAGGAGTAGTCTTCGACTCCTATCGTCGTGGAAGGACGGTGGAACAGAAGGAGTGGGATAGGCCTCTTCACGAACGGAGACAAGTCAACACCTAGTGTTTAAAACGCCACGCTGGTCTTCGGACTCTTATATTTTTATTTATCTTTTCGTCTCACTCTCGTAATCTTCTTTCCTTATGAGCTCTTTTTCTGCTCATTGTTGAACTACGAAGTCACACAATGTTAAAACAATAGATAAAGATGTTCCAGATCACGTACGTGAACTTTATTCGTTGCCCTAATGTTCTCTAACCTTCGTAGACTATGCCTTCTTCGGGATCTTTGCCTCAACTAGATTCGGTATATGAGCCACTTAAACCAGATCTATTCTATTCATTAAGACTGGTGTCTTATCTCGATTTTACACTTATTCATCATATGGCTAGCAGATCGAACATGTAAACGCGTTTATCAGTCGTTCCTTCTTTTCAAGGTTTTCCTTCGACGTGTTGAGTAGTGTCCTTATAGGACTTCTATTAGAACGTCTGTAAAATGGTCTTCTACTCCTCAGCCCGATCTGTCTCATATAATGTTTTATGTTTTTTCTCTACTGTTCATATTTCACTTGATTACAGGTTTTTAACCGCGGATTATATAAATCTATCCCGTATTGTTGGTGTTTAACAATACTATGAACAATTACTTTATGTCGACTAGGGATTTACTAGGTTTTAGCATCAACTACTAACTATCAAGAATACTGTAGGTTTTAGCATCAACTACTAGTTATTAACAACACCGTAGGTTTTAGCATCAACTACTACCTATTAACAATTCACTGAACAATTATCTTATTTCTACTAGGGATTTACTAGCTCTTTCCTTTGTAAGCATTGAAGATTAGAAGGTTACGAGGAATTCAATTTGATTTCTAATCAGTTGTAACACATGAAAACAGGAACGTTTGAGGCTCAGAGACTGTGTACCGTTTAACAGACGTTTCTTTTATGCTCGTGTCAAAGCCCCCACAAAAAAGGGGACTCAACGTTATAAGCTTTAGTTTTTGTACGACGATATCCCTGTAATATATTCACGTTATAGTCGTACAAATTTTAGGATACTAACCAAGAAGTAAACCGATTTTAAATATAGACACAATGTTCATTTAAGACTTTGTACTTATATCATGCGATGGGAGTAACACACAAAATCATGTCAACGACATGTTTGTAACGAGAGAACTAGTGCCCTCTGGTGTTCCGCATGTACCCCTTACAAGAAGGTTGAGAGTGGTTCTCGTCCGAAATACTAAGGAGGGAGAGGTGGTTGGTATACTAACCAGTGGACTCAACTCTTTCTTGTTTGTGTGAGTACTAACCAACAGAATTTCGACCTTCATGTCTTTTATTGTTCATCGAGTTCTCAAAACTGAAGTGGTTATACATGGTTTACTCTCCATGATTAATCCTGTAGAATCATCTCTTTTCCTTTCGAAAAAATGGGTTACAAGTTAAGAAAACTTTTCTTTTATTACGGGTCCAATTTAGTACCTTTTGTCATCGTCATTAAGAGGTTAATCTTACATCCCTAAATGACAAACCGAACCGAAGAGTTTGTCGAAGAGATGATGCGTTTTGCCATCGATCCGTAAATCGTTTGCCTCCAAAACGATACCATTCATTCGAGTTTGTTCGAAAGTTTAGGGTTTTCGTATTCCAGGTTGTATTTCAAAGACGATAACGATGACGACCTTCTAACAACTACTCGGTTTATATATACTCGTTCGACCCCATCGAGCTCTAACCGAGTCTTCATTGAGTCTCGGCCGAGCTCAAGGGGAGCTTTAAATTTGCTCAGAATATAGTGGACTATGAACATTCAAACTCGGACTGCTCTTGCAGTTCTAAATTTCCTTCCCTCTAACACTCTGGGATTTATTAGGATATATATTTTATATTATACCGATTTAAAAATTTGACTGAATTTATAAAAGTCATCATCAATCCGAGTTCTTCAATTCTCTCAATTTGCACGATCCTGCTTTCATCAAGATGTTACCCACTGGGGAATTTTTCAATCCCACAGTATAATTATGATTGATATTAATAATAATAACAGTAATAACTCGAATGAAAACGAACATCATAATAATTAATGATAATTTCAAATTTTCGGTACGATTGCTTTTTTTAATTTTGATTTTTTTTATAAATTTAAACGATGTATAGTGAGATTTTTATTATGATATGATTTACTATAAAAACTCGATGTAGCAGTTTTTGCTTGTTCGATCTCACTCGAACACAAATTGAAACAAATAAAAAGCTCGATCTTTTCACTGGAGTGTTAACTGAGCAAATATTCACTCACTAACCGGTACGCCAACGTGGGTGCCGACGACGGACTGTGGTGCGTTTTATTAGGAAAACCATTTAATTCGAGGAGTGCGCATCCCCACAGTTGCTCGGATTGTGCTCGCTCAATCCCGGCCGAACACAAGCCGAGTAAATTATTTGCTCGGCTTGTGCTCAATCGACCTATTTTATAACTCGGCTTTTTAAGTTGAACACAAACCGAGAAATTGTTTGCTCGGCTTGTGTTCGACTTGTTGCATGTTATTCGCTTTACTTAATCTAACCTATATATATTTTTTATTTAAATATTTTAGAATGGATAATCTGAAACTAGCTTATAAATTTTTAAATATATATTTACTCAGAAAAATATTAACTCGAGCCGAAATAAAAAAAAAAAAACGATTTTCAGTTTATTATTTTTATATANATATATATATAAACCTTTGAAATATTAGAAATTTTATTTGAAAGTTTATACCTTAATTTTGATTACTCTATAGTTGAAAATGTGGTTCTGTTGGAATGCAATTATATCACTAGTCCTCAATTTTTATCTGAATTTTCAATTTGATTCTAAGCTTTAATTCTAATTATTATTATAACAATATAATCTTTGATTTTTGCCGTTATTCTTGTCGTTAGAAATTTCGATAAATCATACATGAATTATCGAGTGGTAAGATTTAAGACCTAGGTGATAGTTTTTAGTAAAAATAATAAAACTTTCTACCATGAGATCAAAATCAGTAGTAAAAGTTAACATTTTTTTTAAAAAAAAATATTATAAATTGAAGATAAAAAAAAAAAAGAATTGCTCGAAAAAGATTCGGACCAACAGTGCAACGATTTTTTTTTTTTTTAAACTTGAAAATTTGGTAGGATATGTCTCTGTCTTTTTCTGGCATATTTATTGCTCAGATGAAGCAGGAAAATATTGAATTTTTTTGTACTCAAACCGTTGACTAGTTGTTTGACCATGGAATGTGGTTTTGGATTTTGCTACCCGATCCGATCGGTCAAAACCCGACTCAATTAGGTACACAATGGTCCACCCTTCTTGTGAGCGGTTCGTTTTAAGGACGAACACTTTTTAAAATAAAAAAATTGTTACATACATATTAAAGTTGTGTAACCATCGTGTAAGTTAAGACATATACATTTAAGTTTTAGTCGAAATTCGAACACCCGACCACTGAACTGCTCGGTTGTTTATGTATAATGACTCGAATCAATCCAAAAGCTTAGCTTGAGTTGTCACGGGAAAAGCGAAACTCTTAGACAAATTAGGCTTCGTTTGGAATTGTAGGAAGATTGCGTTACGTGCGGTAAGAAAGTACGCTGAAAAAATATTCTCTTTATTTTCGTACGTAATATTGCGTTCTACATATCGCGATGAGTCGGTTACACTATATTTTATGCGGTCCCACCGGAAAACGCAGAAGCATATCTCTATAAGCTTTTTCCACAACTCCAATTTAGCAAATAGCGTTAGATAGATCTCAATACCAAACTAAGCCTTAGTTGATGATTCAATAAAATTTAATCACAAGTGGAGTGTGAATCGAACTTCTCATGTTAAATGAAATTGAGCCCAATATAAAAGGTTAAACTATCAGATGATCAGAATCTCGTATTATATATATACAGAAGCGAATCATACGCGCGGCTTATCAAATTGTTTCAACAAAATCTCATGGGCGTTACAAGGCGTACCAAATTTGAATCGGGCCATGCACGTGATGTTAGGGAAATGAGAGAGAGAGAGAGAGAGAGAGAGAGAGAGAGAGAGATGGAGCTCATGCCTCATGGGCTCCTTCGTCCTCCCACACAACCCCCACCAAAAATCACTGCGCCTTGTCGGTGGGTGGAGAAGAAGCGCTTTTTGCAGAAGCATCCCCCTTTCCCACTCAAAATAATTGTTCTTTTTCTCCACCAAACATAAAACTTTTTAACTCCAACCAATTATTATTGTTATTAGATTTAAACAAGGGTGGGCGTAATCGAGGGTCCCATTCTTATTATTATTATTAAGAAAAAACTTCAAATACTATCCCGTGTGATTTCACACTTTCTTACTTTAGTACTCTGTGGTTTAAAGTGTATCAATTTAGTGTCGTGTGGTTTTATTTTTATCTTTTTATTATCGATTTCACTAACTTTATTCGTTAAAACAGTGACAAAGTTAAAACTAAAGGGTACTAAATTGAATATTCGATAAATCTAGAAGGAGTATTTGAATTTTTTTATATATAATTTAACAAAATATTAACGACAATGCTGACGAAGAGATAACAATAAAACCATAGGATACTAAAGTGAAAAAATGTGAAATCACAGAGGTGG
This sequence comes from Ananas comosus, assembly GCF_001540865.1. Taxonomy (NCBI): domain Eukaryota; kingdom Viridiplantae; phylum Streptophyta; class Magnoliopsida; order Poales; family Bromeliaceae; genus Ananas; species Ananas comosus. The sequence continues at coordinate 3,249,940 of NC_033630.1, read as the reverse complement.
TATTTAAAGTTTACCCTTATTACTATTATGCATGTGAATTGCCATTTATGACACGTGGAATGTTAAAGTAATAACGTCTCGTGTATATGGATAGGACAGAATTTTCTGTGGAAGCAATTCTACAGCAAAAAAAACCAAAAGTTACACTATTATTCAAAGTTATTCTTTTAAACATAAAATTACTATATTATATATCATTGCACTAATTAATCAATTAGACATTTTATTATCTCCCGATGACACAATGAGATGGATTTGGAGTATACCATTCATGATATCTAACTATTACAAAGAATTAAAAGCTTTTTGTTGGACAGAGATTTACTGCAGCTGAGTGGCATGTTGCGCCAAGTTCTCAAGAGAATGGAATCCGTTGTTATGACAAACGCATAAAAAGAAACGAAAATGGCGAACACACAATAGACAAACCATAAACAGAAAATAGAAGAATACACAGATTTATGTGAAAAATTCTTTACAGATAGAAAACCACGGGCGAAGGAGGAGAGTTTTACTATCGAGCGAAAAAAGGAATACAATGTTTAGAGTACAATCAACCTGTGGCCTCTAGGGCAAAATGAAGAAACAAATTCTTAACAGGTTTCGGATCCAATCCTATCGACTGGAGTCCTCCGCTACCTCTCACAGATATTTATTTTTCCTCCACAAATTTATTTTTCAAATTAGTTGCACCGCGATACTGTCGACGAGTCGGAGTTCCAAAACTGAAGTCAATAACCAATTTCGAAGCACATCTAACATCGGTGAATCCGCTCATACGAATATCTAACCTTAATTACTTGCAATTTCTAGATTAAACAGAAATGAATTTGCAAAATTCTTTATATTCCATAGGGCCGAATATCTATTCGATTACCTCAAGAACCCTCCTAGAATCTAAAAAGCTAGAGCTCAAAATCCCTTTTTTCTTTGAATTGCACGAGGAGATATTCGAATTTTCGGCCTCTATTACGCACGGGATAGCAACTAACTACTGTAAACAATTGTTACGACATAAAATGCCAGAGTTCAAAATCCCTTTTCTTTTTAAATGCACGACAGCACGAGTAGAGATTCAAATTTCTGATTTCTAAATTAGCTCCAGATAACAACCAACTGCTGTAAACAATCCTTACTATTAAGTTTTCATCTCCATAGAGGTTGACCTCAACATGGACATTTAATTATGAGCTTAGAATCACCAATTCGAAGTCAAGTTCCATAATTGCTATATTATTACCCGTACTCAATTTTCACCCCTAAACAGTAAAGCTATATATATATATATATATATATATAGAGTGAGGCTACTATGCTATCGGAAGCACGGAGCCTTCCGTGCTTCCAGCTCATTTTTGATGTTGCGACTTTCGAATCGTCGATCGGCTCCGTTAAACTTGATCTAGAGTATTTGGAGTACCTAGAAAATAAATTTTATTATTTTTCGATATCATTTGCCTAGTAATCGAATGGGTTCAAAATCAACAAATTTCAATGGCCGTAGTGAGCCGTTTGCAAGTTTAACGGATTTGTAGACATATCCAAAATATGTGAATTTTGATAGAAAATCTTTAGTACTATATAAACAAGATCAATATCTTTGATTAAAATTTTAATGTATTTATTATATTTGTAAGATTTTGATTTTAGCTGTTGATTTTTGAGCCCTTGTTTCTGCAAATGATTCTTTAAAATTATAAAATTTATTTTTAGTACTTCAATCTATGATCAAGTTTAACGGAGCGATCGACGATTGAAAGTGAATCGAAAGCGACTGTAAGCGGAAGGTTCCGGTGCTTCGATAAGCATGATAGCCGTCACCTATATTATTATATATATAATTATTATTATATATGTATATTTTATATAGGAGAAGAAGAGGAGAGGAGAGATGAAGAGAGACCGAAGAAGAGAGAAGAGAGAGAGAGAGAGAGTTGAGCTGGAATTAATACTATTGGTAGCAAACGGGCACCGTTGCCACCCATTTGTTTTCGATGATGGAGCCTCCAAATCGACGATCGGCACTATTAAAAATGATCTATACCACTTGAAGTATTTAGAAATCAAATTTCATATTTTTCCGATACTGTTTTCTTGTCAATCAAGTGGGCGTAAAATGAATGGCTGAAAATGAATATCCTCTAAAAAGTGATGATAGAAATTTTGTAATCATGATCGAAAGTATAGATCTTGTTCTAAATAGTTTAAAGAATTTTCTAACCAAAATTCAATTGATTTGGATAGCTTTACACCGTTAAACTAGAAAACCCCTCATATCAACCATTAAAATTACTAATTTTGAAACCGTTTGATCATTAGGTAAATGATGTCGAAAAGATTTAAAATTTGATTTCTAGATACTTCAAGTGATATAGATCATGTTCAACGGTGCCGATCGTCGATTTGAAAGCTCCATCATCGAAAACAAATGGGTGGCAACGGAGCCCGTTTGTTACCGATAGCATTTCAGCTCAACTATATATATATATATATATATATATATATATATATATAAAGTAAAAAAAAAAAGGTTCAAATGAAAGTAGGCCCAGTGTGAGCTCCACAGCTACAGGTTGTAGTGTCCCTCGGAACCACAACTTAAGCTCACCTTTATCCTATCATCGCTAGTACGTAGCCGCTTCATAGAAAGAATAAACCCTGGCTTTTGCAGGTGCTCCCATTTATTGCTGGTAAAATTTCGCAGAGCTACGTAATATCCAAAGTTCATGCATGGTAACAAATTCGTCAAAGATAGATACAGTGATAGATGGATAGAGAGAGATTGTCCATCATTCTAACATTGTTTTTATTTGCTGTTGTTCTCTAAGGTATCGTTTGGTTCGGGAATAAGTAAAAAGTGGTTATTTCAGGAATAGGTATAAATTGAGGTATAAGCGGGAATTAGATCAATTTTGCGTTTGGATAAAAATTGGCTTATTCTTAGAATTTAAAAAAATAGCGTTTGGTTTGGTATGATAGAATAAGAAATATAGTGGTCTTTTATAAATAAAAAATAATCATATTATCCTCTTATTATATTTAAATTTAAATTTTTAAATTTCAAACTTTAAATTTAAGATTAAATTTAAATTTAATAAATATAAAATATCAAATTTTAAATTTCAAAATTAAAATATCAAAATTAAAATTTATAATTTATAATTTATAATTTAAAATTATAAACTTTAATTTTGAGATTATAAATTATAAATTTTAAAAATTTAAAATTTTAATTTTTAAATTTTTAAAATAAGAATAGGGGTGGGAACAATTAATAAAAATAATTTATTATAATAAATTTATAGATTTTTTTAAAAATTCTACTTAAACTTAAATTTAATAAAAAGAATTTATTATAATACTTAAATATAATTTATTATAAATTTTATTATAATATTTAAATATAAATAATATGTATTAATATAGTATAATTAATAATTTTATAATAAAAATAATGTATTATAATATATAATATATTATATTTATATACTTTAGTTTTAATTCAATTTATAATTATAATTAAGTTTGAAATTAAGCATTGGAATAGCGCTATTCCACCAAAATAGTGGAATAACAAATTCCTTGCTATCCCGGGATAACCGGGAATAGCAAGGTTTGACTGGGATAAAATATCCCGGTCAATTTTCATCCCGTTTGGCGAAATAGCGGGGATAACTTTCATTATCCCCGCTTAACTCCCTAACCAAACGGGGCCTAAATAAACAATGCAAATCTGTAAGTCATGTAAACGACAGAAATAACGATCACAGATTTTTTTTGTTTTGGCGAAATTTAAATGTTGAGTATCTCTTATTGAAAGAAGATAATATGTTATTAACTTTATTTATTTTTAAATAAATAAATATAGTTAAAAATGTGAATAAATTAGACTTCGAACTTAAAAATAGTCGGTATATGTGGAGTATCTATTGCATTACCTAACGAGAGAGAGAGAGAGAGAGAGAGAGAAGTAAACTGCATTTTCCTTGTGGGGATTGGTAAGTGGCGTACTGTTAATTTTGGATTCTTTGCCACACACTCTCTCTCTCTCTCTCTCTCTCTCTCTCTCTCTCTCTCTCTCTCTCTTTGTGGGTGATTCCCAATGTCTACAGTACAACAACGAAAGATACTGTTTTACCACAGTATCTCCATGTGTGGTTCTTCTTTTTCCTCAACTACTAAATATATACATGCACCTGCAAAATGGTAGATACATTAATGGAAATGTTGGCCTACATATGACCTATTATACATGGTAATTAATATGCCCCTCTGAATCCAAGATAGGTGAAAATATACATAACTTAGACTTTTTTTAAATTGGCTATTGAATTTTTTAAAATTTTGGTGTTAGTATCTATTATTTTAATTTATTTGATTTGAGTCGGTAAACGATATTTTGACTTTAAAATTTAAAACTAATCATTCACTTTAATAAATTTATAGTGGCAAAAATTATACAAATTATACTAACTAAATCTATAAAGACGCCGCCGTTGACTTATTCAAATTAAAGAGATCAAAAAATTAAATAGTAAAATTAAAATTTTAAAAGATTGGATAGTCGACTCAAACTATTCTATAATTCTGATAAGTTTTCGTGCGATTATATGTCGGAGACATCCTCACAGGGAGAAGTTGGGTGAAAGAGATTGATGCATGCATGGAGGGAGATCAGGTGACAAACCCGAGAAAAATTTGAGGCGTTTTTGGATCTTTTGTGTATGGGGTTGGGGGTTTACGTGTTACAGTGCACGTAGTGGACAGGGGACTTAGATTTGGGGAAGCAAATCTAATCATCTGCGAGCAGTTTAAGGACAGCAACGATTCGTACAGTGCTTGTGTAGGGTTGCACTTGCACTTGCATGTCGCGAAGAGCCAAAAGGTGTAAGAAAATAATTATAACGTATTTCATAAGGTAATAAGTATATGAAAACAATGTATACTTTTAATTTTTACCGCCTCACTAGCTGTTCTATTCGTCTAACTTATTTAAATCATCTTCTTATTACGAATTATAGCTCGAATTATCTGTTCCTCTGACATTTTTGGTCTGTTTTATTATTAGAGTTTTTGCGAAAGTATTAATTGTTTCAGTAGAATCGTTTAAGTTGATTTCTTGTAGCAATTTTTTATTATAATAGAAGTAGACAAATTAGGTCAGAATTCAAAATTTTAATGTATTTTTCTACGTAAGTGGATTGTTTGTGGAAGTGAGAAAGATGTTTGAGAAACCAGTGCCTAATAGGCGAGCATTCTATTTTTGCTTTCAGCCATATATATATAGTCTGTTTTAATTCAGTGTTTGCTAAACCGAAAATTATGTAGCAACCGTCAGAATGCATTTTGAGGTTCAAAATCATAACATATATCCAGTTAAGACCTCCACTTCTACAATGAAAAATGAAGCACTACGAAACCTTTAACTAATATGGTATTTCTCCTGATAACACTATCTATGTAGAACTTTATCAAACAAGTCGAGCAAAAGTTGTCGAAAACTCAGAGACAGAAAGACTATATATGCATAATGCATTCCACTGGCTCAACATTCTCCCTTAATTTCGAGAGTATATTTCTTATCACTTCATCTGTTTGTGAGTTGCGATATTTTCATATGTTTGTGAGTTGCGATATGTAAAAGCACAGTGGACACTGAGAGAGTACACTAACCACCCAATAAAAGTGTGTTCGAGTTCCAATCATGGCTTTTAGGAAGCACGTATTAGCGACCCCAAATCATCTGACAAATCAGTTCACATTCTTTGCAGACCTAATGTGCAGAAAATTTTCACAACAATAATTATTTTGTTCGTTTATCTGAAAGCAACTTACATTTCAATTGCAAGTTCAGTCAACTATTTGATTATCTCTGATGGTTCAAATATGCCTTGTATTTCGAATAGCCAGTTTAATTACTAGTATACAGGAATATTCTGCGCGCCAGTATACAAACAATATGTCAAATTTTGATCTAGAGGTGGTTACGATCTCCATAGCTCACTTAAACCCTAATCCGGATAATTTGTCATTACATCACCAGTTGCATGTTTGTGTACTCATCCGTTTCTTTAAGCCCAGCCCAGTAACAAATAGCCAACTCTCGAGTTCCATAAAGTTTCAATTTGTAGAAGCCAAGGAGAAAAATAATTAATCATTGGAAAATGAAATTGATTAAAGTTTTCTCGCTCAAGATATATATAACTATGCACCAAAAACATTAATGCTTGATGGATCAATTTAAAAAATATCAAATCTCAATCGGAATCTAATACTTATTCAAAACAAAAAAGTCTAAATTATAACTAAATACAATATATCTGCTCTCACAATATCGAGTTTAGCTAAGAAATATCAATTCCCATTTAAAAGTAAGACTAAAAGTTGGGGGCCCACCAATTGTGTTCATTATCCTGTCTTTTTTAATTGAAACAATCTCTCAATAATTAAAATTAACAATTTTATTAGGTGTTGAAGTAAAGTTATCTAGAATTTGTTGCAACACAATTTTTTTAGACAAATAGGTAGCAAGCTACCTGCTTCATTCATTAAGCAAAATGAACTAAGCGTACTTGGTGGAAGCAGCTAGGGCCTCCAAATAAGCTAGCAAAAAAAAAAAAAAAAAAAAAAAAAAAAAAAACCCGGAGGTGGACAAAAGTTTACAAGGGAAAAACGGAGATGGACGAATGAAAGTAATAGTCCAGGTTCACAGAACTTCGGTCCAAGATTTGATCAGAAACACGACACGTTCGAGAGCCCGGGAGGGATGAAAAATCTATTATTAATTTGTTAAAAAGATAATATGCAAAGAGTAATATTAGTAGCATCCAATAGAATAGATTCTTTAATTAGGACCACAAATCTCCTAAATTATCACAAACAATGATTACCATTGAGTAGAATCTCTGAATAAATTTCTCATTCGTTTGTTAAGTATATTTAATCATACATTGGTTTTGGTATTTCGGAACCAATGTAATATCCTTCATTTAATTGGTTTACTGCATAAAAAATCACCATATCTGCATAAATAGAGACTAGTGAATATTGCAAATATAATTATCATTTGGTGTGAACACTTACCATGATTTTTTTAAAAAAACCGAACTAATGACGCAGGGTTAGTACATTCATGAGCTATGAACCAAAGACACCCAATTATCTCTTCGGACATATATATCTACATATTACAAACATACGTATGTACATGCGTGCACGAATATGTACGTATATACATACACATTTACAATTAATTAATACGTACCAAACAACCTACATGGGTAGGTAATGGGTACAAAAATTATATTATATACACGTGTGTGCACTTATTGTACTCCGTGTATACACCGACATATTTACAAGGACCAGATTCAAATTTCTGTGGTATATATATAGAGGGGCAAGGATGCATAGGTAATTTGGTACACCTTTTTCTTTTTACCTTTTTTATTAATTTTTTGAAATAATTAACAGCATAAACATAAATTAATAGAAATCAATTGAAGCTAGCCTAGCAGCATGAATTGATCAATTATAAAGTTTGCAACTAGATCACGATCATTATTGAAATATTTAGGTTATACTCTAAAAGGCTCGATTTGGTGCGTTTTCTATGCATAACTTATTAATAGGCTGTTTTTCTCTTTAAAGCCTTTTTACTTCAAACTCAACTTAACCTTAGGAGAAATAAGATCAATGATTCGCGACATGTCCAATGCCCCTATTGAATTTTTTCTGGCTTAATTGAATCCATACATAACTTTTCAGAGTGCATGCCTACCACTAATGGGATGAAAAGAAAAGGCATGTAAGAAGAAAATAATGTCCAAAAACTAGACTTAAAAAGTACTAAGAAGCATTATCATATTCTTTTATCATAATGCTCCGCCTAGTTGTCGAAACTGCGCAAACTAATCCGAGACAAAAGCCACAGATTATCATCATAGTCCTACTGCTTTCATACCACCTGCAGGGAGAGCATATTTTCATTTAGTTATAAGCCTATTTCAAAATTAATCTAATCGCTTCGAGCCATCGCCTAGCCACTTTCTTATTGATAACTAAAACAAAAGGCAATGTGATGATCAAAATTTATTAACATTTTAAATGCACCCAGTATGATCAAATGATTAAGCCTGAAAACCTGAAGTGTCTTCTTATGTTTGTTATAAGACATGTACTGCATCCAATGATAAGATGAGGAAGTACCCACATGAGAAAACCCTATCGATGTATATAAGTGCCCAAGACTTATAAAAAGACATATATAATCTCATGATTAATGTTAGTTATAAAGGGTTACATAGTTACATGGTTTCTTCACCCAAGAGAGCAACATCTGACAAATTGGTGCATGCCAAATTACCTTGTCCCTCTCACTCCCAGGAGAGCACTTGCACTGGTTTCAGATATTTGTGGGGAATCCAATAATCACCCTTTAATTTAATTTTGAGTATATTAAATGTGTAGAGTTCACGTGGGAGTATTTTGAAATAGATACTCGATTTTTAAAATTCTTTTGTTGGCTAAGATGTTTTGATATTTGTTTTTTTTAAAAAAAGTGTAGAATACTTCATTAAGTAACATTACTTTCTTTAGTTATGATGCAAATATTGTGTGTAAAAAGTTAAAAAGTGCCATAAATTTCTAAATGGAGCGCACTTAAAATAGAGCACAGTCTATGGTTAGTTATTAAAGTCAAAATGTTTAAAATCCCAATAATAATTTTAAAATGTGCACAGTATAGTTTAAGGATACATGTTTATCAAAATTTCAGCTATATTAAAAATAATTCAATTAATTATTAAAATAGATGAAAGATGGAAACTCTAGTACGTAGTACTTCCGTAAAAGATTACAAGAGTGGAGCATCTTTGGAAATTAGAAGTTACTGGAACGCGTAGTCGATCACAACACACATATACATCGCATGCATTCCTTTAAATTTTGTAGTTCAATATGAAGAAACTATGCTGCAATATGGGATTACCAATTTGATGTATCCGCCGTAATCGCATCTCAAATTAATTGGCAAGGCTCACTCTACTATACTATCGTATGAAAGCGTCTATAATTGGAAAAATAATGAATATATATTGCATCTGATAATGGAGCTTAAAACTTTTTGCTCAGTAAAAACCCTAATCTTACTAAGGTGATTGAGTTGAACAAGTCAAACAAATCAAAAGTTGAAGCTTATCGATTTCAGGGAAAAGAAGGGGAAAAAAATCCAAACAAAGGATTTTTTAGAACGTTCTCTTGCTTCATTTTTGTCGCCTAAAAGCCAATACCTTGAATGGACAAATTGAAAAAGATTGATGGGACAACATGTACAAATGCCTCTGTCCTCGAGGAGATCTCATTTGGATCCTCTATTTAATTTTGGTTTTTAACTTCAAATTTGCTTATTCAATATTAATTCACTAGGTTATATAGTTTCTGCTGAAGTAAATACTATTTAAGTTTTGATCTTTTCCCTTTTCTTGCATTTTATTACCTCAACTTAAAAAAGATATTTAAATTCTAAAATTTTGAATTGTCTATAATTTTTTTGATTTTCGATTTCACAAAATATTTTAATATTGTATTCAAAAGAGTTGCATCTCAAAAAATTCTTCTAGCTCCAACTTTTTGCATACTCCGAGGTATTTCACAATTTTCTTTTTCACCTTTCAACCACGTAGCTTTTTTGTATTTGCGTATTGCTCTACTGAACTCGGTATCGTCTATTTACTACGTGAAGTTGCAAACATACCTGAAGGTCTGACCATATGAGGCGGGTTGTGAGCGGTCCCAATGCAATCACAAGTTACGGTACAATTGCAGGGCATTGATTGTTCCGAGTCCCTTGTGATGAATGGTTCAGCCTTCAATTTATTCTTTTGAAACCAAACACGGCCTAAGTGATTTAAACGATGTTGGTTGTGAACCACACAAACCAAAAAAAAACAAAATCTCCCTGATTCTATTAGGATATAAAGAAGGACTAATGTTGCAAAAATCAATATTATAAGGACTTAATTTTGTACGAAATGTTTCATGAATGTTAGAGAAAGGCACGTAAGAAGATTCCTGTAGCACGAATAGGAAATCGGGGGGATATTCGTATACGGACCTTCTCATTTAGTTATCACAAACAAGGTACAAAAAATATAACGCTACTTAGACCGACCAGTAGAAAAACGACAACTCAGCAAAATCATTTGAGTGCACTGAGTAGTTCGGTAGATTTATTGTAGGTAAATTATTAAACACCAAGAAACAATGAGTGTTTTTTTAAAAAAAAAAAAAAAAATTCTCTTGGGCAATACAATAATTTTCTTTTCTTTTTTTTTTTGCTCTCTCTTGAGAATGCTCTGAATTGTTTTGCTTGCAACCAAAATTGCCCCAAAACATATTTCCTATTTTCACTAACATGGAGTTGTTATTAGTTACGCTTGGTCTAATCCAAGATGTTAATTAATTAAGTAAATTACTGAGGTTGAGATAGGCACTGATCTTATTCCGAAGCATGCGATATGCGCGTGATCTTATCAGTAGTCCTAAATATTACATTAAATAGATTCTTTCTATAATATTGAGTTTCTTTTTTAGCCCAATGTTACACGAGTATTTAGTTTTACGACTAAAAACAAAAACAGCGGCGTCCAATAGGCCCTTAAGCGAAGATCAAACCTGCAAAATAAGCACAAAGTAACATGCTTTAACATGTTATTTTACATGTAACAAGCTTTGCAAAAAAGTTCTACAAAAAGAAATGAATCACTTATAAAGGCCTAAGAATATATACACCTTGCTATGTATCTTTTCGTATAGAACTGTTCACACGTGCTCTCTCCGTATCTACACCAACATATATAAATTTTTTTTTTTTTTGAAAAAAAAGAAGAGGGACCCTCATCACCTTTTGGGATTTTTCATAAACCTTTGCCCATTCCCATACAAAGAGCTCCCCAACAAAAAGAAGAACACCACTTGAGAGACAGAGCTACATGGAGCTATTTAGTTTGGCTTTGTTAGCATTATCACCATCTGAAAAATTTTCTAAAGCACTAAATTCCTCTACTTTGGATTATCAGTCAATAAAGTCCCCCAAGAAAGGCAAATTTGCAGGCCACGCCCCCAACCCATATACCCCCCTCCTTTGGTGTATCATTCTCCCGAGAAAAGAGTAACTACCTTTTTTATTATTATTATTATTATTATTTTGTAAGAGAAATTAGTCCCACATCTATCTGTGTATCTATATGTTTCATGCACTGTACAGCGTTCTTCGAATCAAAATCAAGTTCGATAGTTATTATTACATCATCTAAAACAAGTCTATTTATACGAAATCACAATGTATGAAAATTGTATTTGTACGCGCGGTGTTTTGTAGTCACACAGCCTGTTGACTGGGCTTTCTACAAAAGGCCCAATTAAGCCCTTTCAGAACACTGAAAAGTGCTAAATTTACAAACTAAATCCACTTAAAATCATTACATACCATGTTTTTATTTTTATTTTTTTAAAATTTTTTTTGCTTGGGTGGTGGTCACACCGGGACCAAGAAATTGGGCTTCGAGAAGAGGCCCCTCGTGGGAACCAAAAGGCTCCACATAACATCGCCACTAACACGCGTGAAATGGGGCCACGTGTCCTCATTTTAATCCCACGGATTCTATGTTAATATTACCCGCTCGAGAACTGGCCACGTGAGAGCGAGGTTGTTAAAAATCCACAGTAAAAATAGGTACCCGAAAAGACATTAATTAATTAGCTGAAAAATAAATAATAAAAAAAAACATTAAAACCCCCCCCAAAAAAAAAAAAAAAANATTAGTATGAAACTACATTGACCCAGTTTGTCCAAATTCTTGTCCATAACCTAACCCCGCTTTAATTCGAAGAAAAAGAATTTCTCTAAACCCGGTCTCCAGACAACATCTCTAGTCTCGATCCTGTCATTCTCCAGGTCAGTCAATCGGGTTGTTTGCCATCCCCACACACTAAATAGAAAGCTCCATTGGGTTGTTACACTGGGGGAGGGAGGAAAAAAAAAAAAAAGAAAAAAGAAAAAGAAAAAGAAAAAAGGAGGTTGGGGGTAGTCACTGCTACAAAATTGGCCGTCGAGTCGCCGTTAGAGAGAACGGCGCCGTCGAACTCAGACGACGAGGGGCGGATCGTCGAGGGCGAACAGATCGCCGATGTCCCGGAACTCGTCGTAGTCCTCGTCGGCGTGCCACGTCAGCCCGCCGAGGTCGAGCCCCTGGGAGCCGAGGAGCGGGCCGGCCGGCTCGCCGTGGGCTAGGAAGCTGGCGCCCCTGGGCTCGGCTAGGAGGCTCGGCTCGCACGACGCGCCGAAGCCGAGGAAGTCGTCGTAGAGGGGCACGTCCTCGAAGGGCGCGAAGAAGCCGAGCTCGTCGGGGAGCTCGAGCGCGAACACCCCCGCCGCCGACTCGTCGGTCTCGCGCTGCGGCTGCGGCTGCGGCGGCGGCGGAGGGGGCGGAGGCGCCGCGGCGGCGGAGGCGGGGAAGGAGCGGAGGACGGAGGTGGGGGAGGAGACGTTGTGGGACTCCTCGGCGGAGTCGTAGCCGAGGGAGGAGGAGAGGTTGGTGGAGGAAAGGTTCTTCCTTGGAGGGGGTGGTGCCCTGGCGGTGGTGGTGGGGGAGGTGGAGAAGTTGGTGGTCGCGTGGGGGCCGCGGAGCTGGATCGCGGCGGAGTCGTAGACCTTCGCGGCCTCCTCGGCGGTGTTGTAGGTGCCGAGCCACACGCGGATGCGGCGCCACGGGTCGCGGATCTCCGCCGCGTACTTGCCCCACGGCCGCCGCCGCACCCCCCGGAACCGCGGCGCCCCGCCCGCCTCCTCCGCCGCCGCCGCAGCGGGCTTCCGCTTCCGCGCTCCCGCCTCGGCCTTAGCCTTCGCCCCCTCGGCGGGCGACGGGGCGGAGCGGGCGGGGCGCGGCTCGAGCCGGATCTCCTGGACGTAGCGGCGGACGCGGCGGCGGTGGGGGTGGCGGTGCGCGCCCTCGTGCTCGTCGCCCGAGGAGTCCGTGGCGTCGTAGTCGTCGCAGAAGACCCTCACCGTCCTCGGAGCCGCGGGGCGGTGCCCCGACCGCGCCGCCCGGGGACGCGACGAGAGCGGCTTCGAGGTCACGTCGACGTGCTCCGTGCGCATAATGACGGTCTCCACGAAGCTGCTGCTACTACTACTCCCTTCCATCGTCGTCGCTATCATCGTCTCACCCATCATCCTATTCGCATTTGCTAATCCTCACCAAAACCTCTCTCTCTCTCTCTCTCTCTCTCTCTCTCTCTCTCTCTCTCCTTCGCTTCCCCTGTTTCGCAAAAATCAACACATACACATTAGAAACTTCTTCATAAAAATCCAAACTTTACCCAAAAACCACTACCACAAAGAAGAAAAAGAAAAAGAATAACAGATTCCGAAAGAACATATTCCTCTGATACCCAACACGCGAGAAAAAGGTAAAACCCCCACTTAAAAAAAACAAAAAATACCCCCAAAACCAAAAAAAGGCGAGATTTTTACACAAGAGCAAGCATCAAATGGTAACAAAGAAGCGAAATTTCCACGAAAGCCTTTAGGGCGACACCCAAACAAAGCTCTACGGACTCTTCCGACTCTCTAGAGAAAGAGAGAAACAGAGAGAGAGAGAGAGAGAGAAAGAGCAATTTCTAGGAAAGGAGAGAGAGAGAGAGAGATTGGAGACTGAAAAAGGGAGCATTTCCTTACCTTAAAGAGAAAAAGGAGACAAGGGTTGAGGCGTTATCCGTACTCTACAGCCCCTACTACTATGGCAGAGCTCCACAGAGAACGCTCAGCGTGTCCTCTCACTATGTTGGGAGAAACCACTGTTCTCCGTATACAAGCAAACCAATAAGAGATAGAGAGAGAGAGAGACAGAGAGAGAAAGAGAGAGAGAGTAAGAAACAAGTAGAAGAAGAAGCTCAAGGGGAAGAAGAGAGAGAGAGAGAGAGAGAGGGACCTCTCGTTTATAGGGGAAGAGAGAGAGAGAGAGAAGCTCTTTTTTTGAGAGAGAGAGAGAGAGAGAGAGGAGGGGGGTTGCTCTTGCTCCGGGAAACGGCTGTTTTATAGGATCGTCAACAGCTTATTACGGAAACTCAGGGTTATTATTGTAATAACAATTTTAATTTTAATTACATATTAATCCTTTTTTTTCCCGCTTTTATTGGTTTCCCATTTTGCCCCTACAATTCCCTCTAAAATTCTTTTTCTCCCCCAAATTATTTTTTAAAATTTGCGAAAAATCGGAAAATGGGGACTGCCAAAAATAAAAATAAAAATCTGGGGGCGACACGAGCCGCCGCATCCGGACAGCGACCAGTCGTATAGCACCAGCTGGCGAGGTAGGGCCCTGGGCTCTGACCAATGGGGAGCGTTCCCTGCTGCTGACTAGGATCGGGCGCAAGCCCCGAGGCAACGCTCTTTGGGAGTGTGCCGGGCACGTGATCAGATAATAACAGTACTAAGAATAGTCAAATCCTTGGGTTAAGCAACTCCTCAGTGTTCCTTTTTATTTATTTCAAATTTAATTCACATTTAAATTAAATAAATTTTTTTTAAAAAAAATCCTTGCGTAATTCTTTGTTTATGAAAAACTTTTGAGCTAGTTTAGGTGGTGTATTTGGATCCTCGACAAATTCTAAAAAATTATCTTTTAAGAAAACAATCTTCACAAAAAATATTATTTTTCACGGTTTTTGTTTGCTGGATAAAAGCATTGAAAAACGAAAACTAATGTTTTTCATAAAATCTAAATAATAATTTCAATCGAAAATTTGTTATCAAGCATATTTTTCAACTTTGAAAAATTGGTATCTTCAAAATTATTTTGATATTCAAAGACTAAGTAAAATTATATAAATATGATATGTAAATATTTAAACTTTTATATCATAAAACCTATGAAAAAAACATTTTAATTAAATTTTTTATGGACTTTAACTAGAGCTTGAGAATTATTGTGATGAATTTTAATATTGTAGTTTGAATAATTTTGAATGAATTAACAATTAATTTTTGTTTCCTCAATTAAGTGTATGGCAATCTTGGATTCCAGGCATCCGCCAGTTGTTATTCTACGTTCTGGGATTGATCAAGAACATACATGCTAAGAATTAAAATTAAATGTGGTTGTTTATTTTCACCAGTAGTCTGTTCAGGCTCTGCCACATACCGGTGATGATTGCTTATTTATTTCTTGCGATATTCGCGGTATTAATCATTTGGTTCACGTAATATTGTGCAGAATAGAGAATCAAGAATTTATCTTTTTAAATGAAAAATTTTAGTTTTCAATGTAGTGTAATAATTTCTACAGTAAAATTTGCGACTTAATAATTACTAATAATGGTAGTCACTACAACAGAATTAGATTATAGGGACAGATATTTGGAATACTTTTATATAAGTGTCTCATTTATGTCAGAACTTAAAACAAAATCTACTAATACTTAAATATAAAGCCGAATCCAACAAAAAAATAAAAGGTTACTCTACTCAACGCACCCCACCCAACCCATTTGGCCCGATTACAAACATAAAAGAAAAAAAAAAGAAAAATCGATTACCATCTTTCCTTCTCCCCTCACTCAATCCACTGAAATTCTAGATGAAGAGCCCTTCTCTCTCGTCCTCCTACGCTATTGCAGCCAACGAGATAGAGTTCTGGCGGTTGCTAAATGTTTAAATAAGTGTTACTAAATTAGCAGCACTCTTTTTAGGTTATAGTGACACTTTTTAACTGTCACTATATATCTAGCGACCTCACATATAGCAATACTTTTTAACAGTATCGGTAATTTAGTCAGCATCAATTTTTTTAACCTATACCGACATTTAAAAGGGTCGCTATAAACCGTTTTTGTTACAGTGAGCATATAAATTAGGATCAAACAAGAAAAAAAAAGAAAGAAGAGAAACAACAGTAAATTAAACTCTACCATAATTTAATGTTTGGTTGACCCTAATTGATAACAGCTTAACAAAATATTGTCTAAATAGTGCATTTAGAAAAGTAATTGTAAAATTCTCTAATATTTTAATAAATTATGTTTACTTCCAAAATGATGTGCTAGTTACTTTGGCACATCCAAATACTTAATATTGGAAAGAATAAATTACCTCTTTTACAATTTATTTCAATTCTATCATTAATAACTTGAACTACCCCTTCTTAAAGAGAAATGGTACATAATATATATACTTTGTTTTTTCAGTTAAATTGAACTTCGTAACATATCACTTCAATAGAAATCAACTGATTATAAGATGTATGTATAATATGAAGTTTGAGAAACACCCCATGCTCCCAATAGTAAGAGGTTAAAAAACAAATTTAATTTATCCAAAATTACTGTAATCATGTGGATTAGTAAAATAAAATATTATCAATTCATATTTTATTAAACTTAATTTTTACAGCTGGGTGTGGGACCCACACCTTTTTTTTAACCCTGGTGAATTTGTACGGCTCCCTGTTTCTCCAGCTTTATTATATTCACCTCCCCACTTGCTCCCTCAGATGCTGACGTGTACAAAACACCTAAATCCTTTTTTTTATTTTATTTTTTTTACTTTTCGGAAATTACCCAATCTAATTTGATTTAATATTTACAAACCATTTTATTATTTCAAGGATATTTCCGTAAGTTCACAAAAAAAGGTTACCATAAAAATCTACATGAAAAATCGTGCTAAAATATAAATCATAGCGACAAAATAATAAATAGACGGAGCGTGAGTGAGCTATAACACACTTGCATAGAAATTAATTAAAATCTACTACGTAACGGGCGTGTCGCTTTTTGGCGCCCATTCCCGGGAGAAATTATTTCATGCACCCAGTGTACTCATGTATCCCATGCACCACATCAACCACTTGATTCCATTATTTAGTAGTCCAAAAACGTCCCCCAAAAAAAAAAAAATAACAGTAGATATTGTTACATTAATAAGAAATTGAGATGAAAATGTATAACATTTCATTCGTAAACCTTCCGAATGTTGTAGAAAAATTGAATAAATAAGATTCTGATTTTGAAGCATGTATATAGTTGGATTCTAATGTACGGTGTATGAGATGTAATTATACACACGATGCACGCAATAATTTCTTGTTTCCGCAAATAAATATTATACTGTATTTGCACCGTATCTTTACATAGATATTATGACCGTATCACTTGTCTCTACCGTTAGATACAATGTATGCCAATCATAAAGGTCGGAACACTGATATTTACTATAGATTATGATCTTAGTGTCCGACGGTCCAGATGCTTTCTAGGCATTCGATCTATTTGATGGACTAATTGGACGGTTGAAGATGCTGGGGGACCATTTTTGGCAAATTGCCAAATAACACCACTGTGTAGATATGGTAGTAGAGGTTGTCTCAGTTTTGCATACACAATATATAAGAAGCTCTTGTCTCAACCGTCGAATCAAAATCGGGTGGTGGCAGGATAAAAGAAAAAACTATTTGACTAATAAAAAAGGTACAAACTAACTCAAAAGATTAAATTTATGAGTAAAAAAAAAAGCAATAGCGTATATACACATTAATTTTTTTTTTTTTGTCTCATATAGAATTATTATTCTTAATTAGCAAGAAAAAGTTGATTCGGACTTCTAATTACAAAAAAAAAAAAAGAACTTTTCTTCTAATTTTCGAGAGGGGATATTTACTAGTGTTAATCAAAAATACACATTTAATATTAATTTAATTTTTTTATCACGATTTTCTGTCCATAAATACTAACAATTTAAGAACCGAACTTTATTTTTTGTCCTCACAATTAAACTCTAAGAATGATACTTAACATAGAGATTTAATGATACATACAAAAAGGATTTAATCAAAGCTATACTGTAACATATAAACAACAAGAATGGAAATAAAAATGAAGATCAAACTTTAGTATGTAAATTTACAGTAAAACCATACGAAAACTACTAATTTATTTAGAATCTTTATATAAACGCATGAAGCGACAAATAAGCCTTTTAGGATTATATTTTTGCTATTTTTCTATAGCCATTTAAAGCGTATGCCATGCACTTCGAGTGGACTGGTCTTATGACCACATTTAAACAATAATTCCACCTTATTAATTAGAATAAATGAGCCTTTAAAAACTAATATATGAATGTTAAATACATTACTAGATTTGGACCATTTGGTGTCGTTATTTCAGTAACTTATGCAACTAAAAGTTTTTAAGATTATAGTCCCCAGCATATTTAGATATTTGCATGTATACATACAAGTTGCACAATTAGAACTTGGTATTTATATAAGGGTCCTTCAAAATTTGTTTTATTAATTGAATAGTTCCTCCCCTAATAAGTCAATAGGGCTCTATTGGTTTTAAAGTTACTTTTTTTCTGTTTTATAAATTTAGCTTAAAGGGAATAAAACAAATAGGCAACAAATGTACAACACAAATTTCGAGTTCCGACAAAGTTATGATGTTGTTTTGATGCATAAATATCTTGTTCGATCAGCATAACTCATTGCTTTACGTACACAAAAAGTTTTTGAATTTGACAAATGAAACTGCGATCAAATGTCTAAAATTTCTTACCGCAACTCTTGCGTTATTTTCTCGAAATAAGATAAATAACTTTGTAGCCAAAATATGCGTCTATTCTATTGAATCATCGATACTAAGATTTTCTAATTAAGGAGTAAAAATCAAACATCTAGTTTCTTACACAAAATAGAATCTTCATAAAAGCAAGTTATTACTAGATAACTTAGGGCATGTATGGTTTCCCAAAAAAGTATTTTCCGGCCGTTTGGTTCCTAGAAAAATCATTTTTTTCTAAAAAAGTTTCTTATAAATTTCATGAAAAGGTAGTGTCTTCTAATTTAAATTTTTTATTTAAAAAACAAAATTTGCGATAAATGATGTTTTTCCTGAAATTTTTTTCTCGTAAAAGATAGTTTTAAATATTTTGTTTGAGAAGATAAATGCTACTAGTATAACCAAAAAGAGAGTGTAAATCTCACACCCGTTCATCCTAGATAGAATTCTAAAATAATTTAAATTTTTAGTATTTAAAATTAACAATAATTAATTTTGACAACACAATGATTCACTATGAGCCTTTGGATATGAAGATGTAAAATATACAGCCTTTTTTTGGCATACGAGTTGACATTGCTAGGGATGTCAATGGGTATGGATACCCGAAATATTATCCGAACCCGAATGAGGCGGGTTTACCCGAGCTAAACGGGTATGGATTCGGTTATGGGTATAGAAAATAAAAACCCGACGGATATAGATATGGATATGGATTTTGTATTTATCCAACCCGAACCCGAACCCGACCCGAACCCGAATAAATTATATATATACATAAATTTATTTTTATTTATTTATATAATATATAAAATGTTTAATAATTTTTATCTCTTAGATCTTCATTCAATGATATGGATTTTTAAAACCCGCCGGGCTTGGGTCCGGGTTCGGGTTTCGAATTTTTGGTTTGGTACGGATATGGATACGATTTTTTAAAACCCGCCGGGTTCTGGTCTGGGTACGGATTTTAATTTGGTTTTCGGGTTCGGGTTCGGATTTTTAAAAATCCGATCCTAACCCGACCCGTTGACATCCCAAGACATTGCTCGTCCGAGAAACTAAACATCCCCTAATTCCCACACCCAAATAATGCCAATATGTAAAAAACTAAGTTTCCAAGGACTAACATGCAATAAAAAACCCCCTTAATTTAAGGGTATTAAATTCGGCCGCCTAAGAGAGCGGGCCTGGGCCAGAGTGGTGGAATGGGCCCAACGAACAAGTGGACAAGATCCGTCGTTTTTTTGACTGTGCATTTGAAGTGGAAAATAAAAACATTCCCCACATTATATTATATGTATAATATACGTATATATGTATACAGATGTGTGTGTTTGTGTCGCTTCAAACGACGCATGCAACAAAGCTTTAGCCGACTCCTAACTACAAACGTATACACACACATTACCCCCATCGTTTTCTTATTCTCCCCGTATCACACGGACCCCACTTGTCCACCCCCTCATTGGTTGGCCTCTTCTGTGTAAGATTCGTCTTTTTTGTTTCCTCTCCCTCGTCCCAAGTGTTTTTGTTTTTTTTTAAAAAAATTTTGGGGAAAACTTTTATGGAATTTGCTGTAACTATGATATGTTTTGATCTGATTGATACTTAAAAGGTATTGATCAATAAGCTATCTAATGTTTTTTTTTTTTTGAGAGAGAGATAGGTAGCACGCTACCCGGTTCGTTTATTTCATTTTGAAATAAACTTAGCTGGATATGTGAATCAACTAGGATTCGAACTTGAGTCTCGGGTACCAACCGCCAAGCTCTTTGCCATTTGCTTTAGGGACGGTCGGTTTATCTAATGTTTTACTTCGCTTAATTTGAGTTTATTTGGTGGTTGTTGTATTTAATTACTTCAGAGCTTGGATATACCTTCTTATATATGTTTGATTAGAAAATGTCGCACATTTGCGCACAGAGTTTATGGCAAAATTGTCTTCAAATAGTTTAAATCAAAGATACCTTAGACATGCAGTTGGGTCAAAATAGATCATAATTTTAAAAAATAAGATACTTTAAAAAAAATTTTATCTTTTAACAAGAAACTTCCATGCAAGCATGCATGACGCATAACTTTATGATTGAAGCGTGACTTGAACCCAAAATGAATGCTGGACTTTATTCCACTAGTTATGTCATTATTTACTGGTCTTTTTTATTTCAAAAGTGATGAGGGGCTAAAATTGAGTTTCAATTTTATTTCTAGTTCATCTTTCATTTGAGTTAGAATTCTTTTGGTATTGAGGTCCATATGATATTATTGGACAAAAGGGAGTTTGGGGGAAAGCACGTAGAGGTATAGTTCTCCGTTTTACGATAGAATGACAGTTAACTGCATATTCTTTGCTAAAATAAATCGGATATATTTTTCTAACTTATTATTTTACTGCGCGTAACACAATCTTTCCATAATCCCGAAGAGAGGATTAGTCTTGTTTAGGAAAGTAGATCGAGGAATGGCTAGTAAGCTTGGTTAATGAGCATAATGTGGTATTGACCAAAACAAAGAGGACGCATGCGTGATTGAGATCTCTCTCTTGTCGCACTCTGATCCCTACTTAATTACAATAAGTTAAAAATCATGTAATAATTAAGACAATTGGGATCTATAAGCAACACAAACTCAAAGTAGCTCGTGAGCCTGTGAACTCATTCAAAGTTAATAATTTTGCACCCCATGATTGGATTGAGCTCATCCTGGAAAGAATATTTTGTTCCTGTTTTGTTTTTTTAATTTATTTTTTTTGTTTTGTTTTTAACCCAATTCACGGATTCTCAAAACACGATTTGGTGTTTGCTAAAATGGACCATGCATTAATATTAGAGCATTGACAAAAGTACTAGAAAAACATGCACGCACTACTAACCCATGTCAATGAACTCATAACAAAATGAAGCAATATATAGCATTTACATTAGAATATGGCGTACGGCGTGGCCGTTCATCTATTATCTTATCTTATCTTTTTCTTTCACACTTTGTAGTGCGTTATTAGTTAACGGATTAGGGATTTGCAAAGCACTTTGGGATAGTGAATTAGGCGATTGCTCGGAAAGTTCTTATCTTGAACTCTGCTAATAAAAAGGAGCTAGTAATGATGTAAATATATTTTCATTTTTCATCGGTTAGATCGATAAGAGTAGAATCTGAAGAACAAAATTAATGTTATCACGTGATTTATGCAAATCATATAGAGGGAGCTAATTACTTAGCTTAGATTCTACTTATATCTATTTATGGTGTGAGTGCGAGCTGTAGACCTTATCAATCATAACACTCGCGAGGCTAGTGTGTACATGATAGGGCCCGGAGAATTAATTTGCTATATATATATATATATACACACACACACACACTAATATAGATGCATGTCACACACACATAAATATCTATATATTTAAATATAATTAAGTGGCAAATAATTAGAAAAGAGAGCCCCTAATAACGCCAAAAATATTCTGGAGATGCCGAGGCGCAGCGAACGCATATATAAGACCATCTAAAACGGACAAATCGAGAAAATCACCAAATTCGACAAACTCGGGTGGGGATTGGTCGAGTCGAGCCCCACACAACACGACCATGTTTTCTGGCTCCTGTGACAAATAGTTTTATAATTTATATTACTTAGCTCGTTTTCTATATATATATATATATATATATATATAACTCTACTATAAAGAGATCAAAATTCCAATTTCATGTATTCTATTATATTATATTTGAAAGTTCTAAATATTTAGAGTTATAAATTTTGAGATACTGATTTTTTCTTTTTTGTGACAAAAAAAATGTATTCTTTTTCTTTGTACTCCGTTGATTTTTGGTACTATTAATTGGTTTAATGTCTAAGTAATAGATTTCAAACATTGTGATTTTTAATGCATAGACTCTTCAGATTCTTTTAAGTTGTACCCTTTGGATTAGATTTTGATTTTAAAACAGCAAATGAAATGTACAGATACGCCGCGTCCCGACAATAATTTCGTGGCTCTTGTGGCCAACCCTTACTTTGGCTTATTTATATTTCGAATATTTTTCTGTTAATTGGCTGGGGCCATGTATAGAAAACTCTTCCTTGCGTGTCTCTAAGTGTTCAATTAAGAAGAGGTCAATATAGCATCGAGCCCTAGATGTTCTTCTTTAATTATAAAACAAAATCAAACTCTCTCTCTCTCTCTCTCTCTCTCTCCACAGTAACAGTTTTATGTTACTGTGGAGAGAGTTTGTGGCCAATGCATGAATCTCGGTACGTTCTGTTGGATTAGTTCAAATTAAAAGAACAGTACGAACACGTGTGCATGAGTGTCATGTGGCTAGGCTCAACTTAGGCTACCTATTTGGATAGGTGTGGTTAATTATATTGCAACTTAATTAATGAAACACAAGAGGGTGATCACAGTCCCTTAGTGCTTGGCTACTTGTGATATGATGCAATTAAGTACTGTACATGCACAAGAGTGCGAAGTATTTAATTTATGTTGGCCATTTTGCATGAATATATAAATATATAGAGAGAGAGAGTTGAGGTGCAATGCTATCGGTAGCAAACAGGCTTTGTTGTTATTCATTTATTTTCGATAATGGAGACTCCAAATCGACAATCGGCATCGTTGAATATGATCTATACCACTTGAAGTATTTAGAAATTAAATTTCATGCTTTTCAAATATTGTTCTCTTGTCCATCAGGTGGACACAAAATGAACGGCTGAAAATGGATATCTTTTAAAAAATAATGATAGAATTCTTATAATTAAGATCGAGAGTATAGATCTTATTCTAAATAGTTTAAAGAATTTTTTAACCAAGATTCAATTGATTTGGATATTTTAACACCGTTAAACAAGAAAACGCCTCATATCTTATAACCAAGATTTAATTGATTTGGATATTTTTACACTATTAAACGAAAAAATATCTCATATCGGCCATTAAGATTATAACTTTTGAAACCCTTTGATCATTAAGTTAATGATGTCGTAAAACTTTAAAATTTGATTTTTAAATACTTCAAGTGGTATAGATCATGTTCAACGGTACCGGTCGTCAATTTGAAAGCTCTATCATAAAAAGGGGAAAAACTTCAGAAAACCCCCTGTGGTTTCGTAGTTTCTCACTTTACCCCCCATGGTTTAAAATGTATCAAATTGCCCCCCTGTGGTTTCGTTTTTATCTTTTCGGTAGCTTTTTCGTTAATATTTCATTAAATTATATACAAAAAACTTGAGATACCCATCTAGATTTATCAAATATTCACTTTAGTACCCTTTAAATTAACTTTATCACTGATTTAAGAAAAAAAATAATGAAATTGAGAAGAAAAAGAGAAAAAAGAAACCATAGGGGGGCAAATTGATACATTTTAAACAACAGTGGGACAAAGTGAAAAACTACGAAACCACAGGGGGGGTTTTTGAAGTTTTTCGTAAAAAAAAAAGAAGGATGACAACAGGTCCGTTTATTTCATTTAGAAATAAATTTAGCTGGAAATGTGAATCAACTAGGATTCGAACTTGGGACATCGGAAATGTGAATCAACTAGGATTCGAACTTGGGATATCGGGTACCAACTACCAAGCCATTTGCCACTTGCTCCAGAGGCGGTCAATAACTAAACTACGCCTCATATCTTCTAACAAAGATTCAATTAATTTGGATATTTTTACAGTGTTAAACGAAAAAATGTCTCGGCCATCAAGATTATAACTTTTCAAACCCTTTGATCATTAGGTTAATGATGTCGAAAAAAATTTGATTTTTAAATACTTCAAATGGTATAGATCATGTTCAACGGTACCAGTCGTCAATTTGAAAGCTCTATCATAAAAAAAAAGGGGATGACAACGGGCTCGTTTATTTCATTTAAAAATAAATTTAGTTGGAAATGTGAATCAACTAGGATTCAAACTTGGTATATCGGGTACCAACTACCAAGCTCAATCTTTTCCACTTGCTTCAGAGACGGTCAATAATTGAACTAATATTTTATTCTGTATATATAGCTATATATGAAGTCCTCGTAGATATGGACAAACCCTAGCTATCGTGCTATGGATTTATAAACTTTTTTGCTAATAATTAGACAAAACTCAATCTAAACTAAGTATCTCGGCAAAACTATTTAAATAAATCTCAAATTAAATTCCAACTAAGTTTGAATTACTATTTCCAACACAAAAGAGTAAATTTATTTCCAGCAAACCAATATATCTTGTTGTTTTTTAATCATCATCTGAAGGAGTGGATGTAGGTTAATGTAATTTCTTTAGGAAAACATTGTATGAACGCGCCACATCAAGCATCCAACCATAGTGGACTTGTATGTTAAATGAACTCGGTAAGTTGTAACACTCTATGTAATAAATAAATATATAGTAGGCACATTAAATGCGGCTTCTTTTGGTTCCAATAAACTAATAGGGGTGAACTACGTACACCGATTCTTGAGGTTCTCAATGTGATCATAATTTAGCTACTATATTTTTTGTGCCAATCATAGGCACCTAATTAATACAGATAACACCTAGAGATTAGACTTGCGTGGTGTAATTCAAAAAACCTAAATAGCAATAACAAGGGTACGTAACGTGATTGGTTTTTGAGATTGATGCGTCCCTTTTGTTTCTTAAGAAGCTAAAAATTATAATAATTAGTTATTAATTTGTATTGAGACATGCATATTAACTTAGCTATGGATGCCACCCATGCACATCGAATGGATTGAATCCACATGTCTATAATGAATCCCCAAGAGTCACAATTAAAGACCGTAAATACTAAATACTCCAATAGATTAACAAGATTAATTATATTGTTGTTTTGAGAAGGGGCAAAAAAAAAGAAAGGAAAGAAACAAAAAATGTAAACTAATCCAATAACTCTCCCACTATGTGTCGTTGTTTGTGGCTATGGAACGGTATATGAAGTTTCTAAGCATGTTAAAAAAGGCAGCAATATTAACAGATTAATTTAAAATTATTATTGATAAATATTGATATATTGAATTTGGTTAGGGTCTAAAATTGCCATTTTAGTAGGCGTAACTTGTATATGCAAATCTGGATTGTAAAGAATAATAGATACAGTGTAACTTTCACTAGTGGCAATGCTATTAACTAATCTGATGTTGGTATTGACAAAAAAAAAAAAAAAAAAAAAAAAAAAAAGAGCCAACTATCTGAGATTTATAAAATAAAGAAAAAACTTTATTATTAAAACTGAAACTATATCCCAGTCCAACAAGTTTCGAAACAGAAATTAAATTCTTAGAAAAATTTGGAACATAAAATGTATCAACTAAATCCAAAAGGTGACCAGTAGAAAGAACTAATCTAAATGTTCCTACAAATTCTACTTTAGTTGGATTTCCTTCAGCTGTATAGATAGTTGCTTCATCTTTACGGGGTTTTCTCCGATTCTGAAATCCCTGCACGGAATTCGCCACGTGGCATGTAGCACGAGAGTCAATCCACCAAGTATTAGACGGAACTGAAACTAAATGCAGCTCATGCATTAAAACCAGAAACTTACCTTTCTTCTGGAGCCATTTCTGATACTTTTGACAGTCTTTCTTCATATGACCCTTTTTCTTACAAAAGAAGCACTTGGGAATCCACTTACTTGATTGGTCTTGTGAACCAGATGAAATTTTCTTATTCTTCCTTTTTGAGTCATTCTTACCCTTGCCATTCTTAGCATGCTTTATTTGTCTCTTATGAGAAACAAAGTTGACTGCATTTTGTTTCTCTTGTATTAATCTGCCTTCCTCTTGCACACACATGGTCAGCAGTTCATTAATTGACCATTTATCTTTATGTGTATTATAAGAGATCTGAAATGGTCCGTATTCAGATGGCAAAGAATTCAAAATAAAGTGCACTAAGAATGAATCNAAATTTGCTCAGCCCAATGAATTTGATCAGATTTATTGAATCTAATTATATCCCTATCAAAATCGAATCTCTCAATATCACTTTCTTATGATAGCTATTCAATTTTCCAAATGATAGATATGTGCAAAAATAGATATGTGCAATTTTATTCCCTAATAATAAAACACTGCCTAAAATTCTTTTAAAAAAAGTTATACAACGACAGAATCGTGTGCGAGAGCCACACATGCAAAAGTGGTCAACCTCGGTTCACGTGCGGGCAAAGTCGGGCCCGTCATGTGGTTCCAAATTACCTTCGGCTTCGATCCTCGGACCCACGAGCCCGACATCTATTAATGTGTATTTATGAAATAAAATATTCCCAAAAACAATTCCCCATTTTTTAAAAAATTAATAATTATGTGCCATTTCTCTCCACGTTTACCTTTTCTATCCTTCTACATGTGCAGCCCTTTGGATATTTACGCTTAATTCCATTCAAAAATAATAATAATAATAATGCTTATATAAAACATGAGCAATGCTAATATTACAACATGTTCACATAAAGGCTAAAAACTTTAATATTTATATTTATACTCTTATTTTTGGAATACAAAAAAAAAATCTAAGAATTGTTTAGATTCTAGGAAGAGAATATAAAACTCTTGGATCCTATAATTCTATTTGGCTTACCAACTTAGCAATTTTCATAAAATATTATCGGTAAATGTATTGACAAAAAAGTCTGAATTTTCCACTGCCTCTCTTGAGCTGATTTTTTTTTTGTTTTTTACTGTGAAACATACCAAGCTGTTTGCTTTTATTAAATTTTTAAGAAAGAAACTAAGTTAGAAATGTCAGCAACTAGGCTACGAACTTTCGACTTCAGGTACCAACCATCAAATTTTTGGCCAACTACGCTAGGTACGATCGGTTCCCGTGCTGATTAGTTAATACTAATTCATAGCTCACAAGACGTAAAATACAACCAATGGTCCACTAACTGATATACATATCATACTTTAGTGTTTCAATTTCAATTTATTACACATAATACTTGAATTCTTACTTAAGTTGGTTGTAATTAAATTCTACCCCTTTTTTTTATTGAATAGCATAAACATAAAAGATTAGATGATATGAAGATAAGTTAGACCAAAGAAATATAATGACACGAAGATAAAGCACGTATGTACGACCCATCCAATAATTTGAGGGACAGTGGTGCAATTTACCTGCAAATTAAATATCAACGACTTTGGCATGTGCTATTCATGTGCAAGCTCAAGGGATAAGATTACTTGTATTCATGCATTGAGATCACGTTGATTTTCCTTGATTTTATTCTTCTAATTAATGTAATTCAACTGAACATGTTGTTAATGATAATTATGTTTAATCGAATGAAGATAAGTTTAAAGTAGTACAAAAGAGACTACTACTGTTGAAGAAATTGCGGACACAAATCATAGTAAGATGCATCTTGTACACTACGTGGTAGACAAGCAAGATTCAAGCATTGTGGTAATTAATTAAAAGAGACAATATTATTTTTGAGTGAATGTTGATGGAAAATCACGGTATGTAAAATAAATAGAAAATAAATACATACCAAAAATCCAGGATCAAAACAAGAATATAAGATAACTCACAGAGCGCCATAGAGAAGTGATTCTTGATTAATCTTGCGGAAGCTGAAAGTCCGGCTACGATCTGAAAGTCACGAACCGAACTTGGGTGATTTGGTTTCTCCCCCTATCTCAGGCATTCTGCCGTATGGTGTGGAACCGATGGTAATTCTTCACCAGAATGCGTATGAGAAGGTGGCAGGACCAATACCCCTTTATATAGAGTCCAGATCGACTTCCCATCAAAGTCTGATTAGGATTCTATTCAAATTTAAAATAGATGGGATAGGGATAAAATATACCATATCAAGTAGTTCTATGTCTGTTAGGATTGACCTTTATCTATAGAAATCCAGATTTGAATATAATTAATTGGGCCACAATATATGGAAATCCTAACAAATGTTCCTTCCATTAAAACTGGAGACAATATGGTAATGTTACAGCGATGGTTGGTCGATCAAATCTTTGGCAATTTATTAGTTAGATATCACCTTAATTTACTAGTGTAATTGCTTGTTCAACTTTTCAACTTAATAATATTAAACAATGTGTTGATTACAAATGGCACCCAGTATTTTTGACGCGAAATTAATAAAGAATGAAACAATATATTTAATAGAAAGCATAAGCATTTAAAATCAAATGTTAACTTGTTGCAAATTAAGAAATATTTCTTAATTTACTAAGTATATTTGACTTTGAAATAATTGCACGGGCTCGGATTGTAAGCCACCCAAAGTCTATTGCGAGCATTTTTTTTTTTTTTTTGAGAGAGAGTGATAGCACGCTACTCGGCCGCTTCGTTTATTTCATTTAGAAATAAACTTAGCTAGAAATGTGAATCAACTAGGAATCGAATTTGAGTTTCAGGCACCAACCACCAAATTCTTTGCCACTTACTCTAGGGACGGTCGGTAACAATATTTATTAGCTACATTATTGGAATTTCGGAGTGGACTACTACATTTATATCTACATGTATATTTTTACAAGGACGTGACTACTACATTTATATCTACACGTATATTTTTACAAGGACATTTCCTAGCCATGAAAGTGCATGTTATTGTAGAAATTCGGATACATGCATCTAGCTAGTTACTACTTACTAGATTGGGTGTACTATATATCTCCCACGGTCAATAGGAACAGTTTCGTTTACATTTACCTCAAAAAAGCTCAAAATGTTTCGTTCACACTATTCAAAATTTTAAATTCACAAATATCCCTTGAAGTGAAAAATCTTCATAATATCCTTTTCAATACTTTTCAAAGGGGGTAGATATTAATTTATGAAATTTTGCCATACTTTGAGAGGAATTCATGATATTGCATTGGTGTTTATTAAAATACAACCACTGTACCTAATGTAGTTGGGGAGGATTTTATTTGAGAGAAAAATGGCTTGTTACCCACTCCGTTTTAGTTATAAATACAACGTAATTAGGTTTCGAGAGAAAAATATCCTTGTTAAGAAAAATGGCACGTTACTCGCTCTGTTTGAGAGAAAAATAACCTTTTTAATTAAGAAAGGACCTCCGATATGTACCAACCATCAAATACTTTGCCACATGGATAGAGATAATCAGTAGTTGACTAGAGATTTTATGGTTCGTATATGAGANAAAAAAAAATTCTAAGGAATAAATGAAAAAAGGTAGCTTTACTACCTTTCTCTCTCTCTCTCTCTAAAAAAAAAACAACTTTACGTGAGTGATGATTTGCCAGAGGCGCACGAATGAAATTTTGCCAAAATTACTACTATTGCCGTAGACAAAATCGGAGAAGTTATTATACTCCAATTCACTCTCATAGTTGATAAGATAATACCAGGCACTGTACATAATAATTGTTACTATATTACTATTAACAAAACCTATGAAGATCATGAGGCAACTTCGACCGCATTAATGATGGCGATTACTGCATTAATGATGGATATTACTATTGGTCAATATTCGTAGCTTAAATTAATTTACTACTGGAGTTTTTGTTGATTATTTTCAGTACAACTTGGGCCCCTCGCCAAGAGATTAAAAAGAAAAACATTAACTGTCATAGTAGTAGTCTCATCTTAATTAATGTGCACTCAAATCTATACAAGTAAGGCTAATATGCTATCGAAAACATAGGAGATTTGGTGCTTTTGATTTTTTGGCACTTAGATCAACCCTTTTAATCATTTCTAATCTTTGAATTATTACTATTACGTACCCTGTGGGGATTACTCAACCCCAGGAGTATTACTCTCATGTATACAATGAAATTGCGTATAATTTTATCTGGGTAAGTTATATAATTAGTCCTTGGACTATCCATACTTTGCAACTCGCTTTTATACTTTAAAGTTGAGCTCTTTGTCATCAAATAACCTTTTTAATGCTGTTTCAGCTAAGCTAAAATAAATAAATATATACTTTATATAAAAGGACTAAAATGTGCGTGATGCATAATTAATAGACTTTTTAAAACTATTTATTTTATAATAAATCACTGCCTCAACTTTTTATTCTTTTTTGTTTAAGTTATTTAATTTCTGCAATTAACTTTAATTTCTGCAATTAACTTTAAAATCTGCTGGTTACACTAATGATATATATATAGTTCTACTAAATCAATTTACTTGTGAAGCAATTTATTTTACCAAGTTCTTACTCAATCTGGAGAAATATTTAAAAACTAAAAAATAAAAATATTAAAAAGTTTTAATCAAATAAAAAATAATCATACTTAACAGTTTTGTTTGCAAGGATTTTCATACAGCTAATTAAGGAGGTCTCTCATGTATACTTCCTCAATATTTTTTTCCTCGGCTTACAAGAAAATTAATATTTAGGGACGCTTCTTGTTTATATTTAATAATGCATAAAAGCGTCTAAATATAGTCTAACGTCATATTTAAAAGTGTTGGTACGTGAAGAATCATCACATATATATCGACGCTTATACCAAACATTATTAAAATATATTCTAATATTTTAAAGCGTCAGAATTTTTGAGAATTTTTTGAAGTCTTCACGCTTTAAAATGTCGAAAAATTAAAAATAATAATAAAATTTATTATTTAATAAATTGATTTGATATAATAGAAAACGTCTTTATATTGAGATTTTCTTTTAGTGATGTAATGCATTGATCCATCGGTTTGTGAATGAGCTAGGTTCGAATTTGAAACTTCACTTCCAAGAGCGAGAGTATTAATGATATCGATGAACAACTAGTTGTGCCTGAGAAGTGTCTATACTACTGTCTAATACAGTGGTTCTTATTCTGAGTGACTTCTCAATGGTCGCAGTTTAAATCTCATATGCGTATATTTGCAAAATTTGATTTTTTCAAAAATTTTTTTTCATATATTAGTAATTAATTATTTTGGGTTGGGGGTGCAGTGGCATCCAATGTGGTGCATGGTTACGGAGTCCAGGGGCAATTTTATTTTCTTTTAAAAATAAAGTAAAAATAAAAAGAAAAAAAAGAAAAAAGAAAAAAAAAAAAGGCGAAGAGTCCGCAACGGTTCGTGTACGAGCGGTGTCGCGGGAAACGAAGGTGGGCGAATTGCCGCGCCTCGGTAAGAGCGCCCACGTGGGCCCCACACTTCGATGTGTGACCCTCGATTGTCGGTCCACGCCGCACACGTGTCGGCCCCTCGAACGGTTCGAACCGCTCGCCGGTGCGACCGCCGGTCAGCGCGCATGCGGCGGTGACGTGGCGTCCGGTCGGGTCTACCCTCCCCGTTCGCCTCCGCTTACGACTCTGTCGTTGACCACACGGTTCATCACCGAGTGTTCGACTCGTCCTACGTGGCATATCGTTACATAAAATTTACATGCGAGAGCATAAATAATTAATTAAGTAAATTATCACCTCTTTTAGAAAAAAAAAAAAGGAAAAATCATGTGTTATCACCCATTAGGACACAACTGGAAATTAAATTAGAATACCTCTAGAAGTACCCTACGATGGATATTTTCATGTTATATTTAATATTTTATGATGAAGCTTTTTTTTCTTTTAAAAAAAAATAGCAATTTATCTGATTCATTGATTTTTTAGAAATAAATTAGCGATAAATATTAAATAATTAGATTTCGAACTTGGAATCTTAAATACCAACCATTATTAGCCAATTGCGCATACACACACACGTTTAAATATTTGAGATTGCACGAAAATTATTCAAAAGTTGAAAATTGCATGCAAGTTTTTAGGTGAATCTCATACGTTAATTAATTTGCACCATGCATATGCAAAATCTGTCTTATAGTTTAAGGGCACAATGAGTATATATGTAAGATAATTGAGGAGACACAAGCGCCATTACCTTTAAATGTTAATTACGGAATTGAATCACATAAATTAGCAACCATAATCCGCAATTGAATGTATCTTTGTATCTATAGTCTATACAAGTTCAAATATTTTCACTTGGATCCAGAGGGGACCATGATGATCAGATGCAAAGTTAAAAATCACAAATCATCATACTTGCTAGCTAGGTCGATTGTAGTGACATGATGAATAAAATAGCATAGGAAAATAACTAATTATGTGTTAATTAATGAGTTTTAAAGTTCCATGCTTATGATGGCGAGACTAAAAGATCTTATTTTTGTATAGTGTGTATGAATCGTGAGATCCTATACATGTGCAATCTAATTTTTTAATAATAAAGCATTCGAATCGGCAATCCATATTATTAAATATAAGATAGAATATTTAGAGTTTCTAAAAGCTAAAAAAATTTGTACACATTTTCTACTTGACAATCAAAGTGCCTCCAAATTTAAAATTTTAATGGTTGATATAAGTCACTTAATTATTGGTATAACAGTATATATAAATGAACTAAAGCATATAGAATTAAGTGATAGTTAATTTCTACTCTTCCAATAGAATTTATAAAGGTTCAAAATTTATATAACAACACCTATCATCAGCATTCTTTTCTATATTCTACTCATAGATTTATTTCTATTAGCATGCATGTCACTTTGCTACTCTAACAAAATAATGGACAATAACTATTATAGATCACTTAGAAATGGGAATGAACATTGAGCCAACTCTCATAAAGTAATGCAAAAATAAATAAAACGGCTACATATAAAATTGAAGTAAAACAACTAATTAATTATTTATGGATGCCACTTTTTGAAAGAAAATTGCCCAAAATATATACATGGCAACTTTAGTTGCATATAAAGCAAAGAAGCTTGTATTAAATAGCTCAAGTTCCAAGTATCAAGAGTACTACTAACACCAAAATAATTCATGAATAAAAGTCCAAAACAATTCCCAGAAGACATGCAAAATTGTGGCCATTAATATTGTATTATTATTATCCATCATCTAAAAGGTGCTTCTACATGTTCCAAGTACACCAAAAGAAGTACAAACCCTAGACAAAGCCCAGCTAACCACGTGGGACCCTCCCACGTGTACACGAGACAATGGCCACGTCATCATCCACTGGGATCCTTAGTGGGGGGTCCTCACCTTTGTGGCTCCTGTTCTTGTCTCCATTACATGCCAAAGTCTCAGTGACCCACAAAATATAGTTATTATATGTACATTAGAATGTGTACTATTTTATTTTATTATGAAAACATATATATAGAAAGAGCACGTTATATTATGGTTTTAGGCCACCTGGTCTTTAGGGTTTAGGTTGCCCACTCGTGTGCACGAACCCCCTCTACTGAACCAGGCTTAATTTTTTTTTCTCAACTCCCCTACCCTTACATGGTTAAGAAGAAGAGGGATATGAATATGTTTAAAGATATAAATAAATGTGTGTGGAGTATTTGATTTGACTATATTGATCGTGTAGGCATGTGGGTTGGTGACTACTATTTAAGCTATATATTATACACGGGAGATGACCCTACGCAGTTGAAAAGGGTTGTAATGTGTTAAATAGGACATAGGTCCCCTTATTAGGAAAGTTACGGTATTAAAATTCATAATCCAGTAACTGTGCACGAGTCAACCAAATGTTAAAATAACTAATTAATTAATTGTGGGTTTTGATAAAGCATGAATGCTTCTATCTATATATGAGCACTGTTATTAATTTCCACGCAATAAGATGTATAGTAATTAGTGATCTAAACTAGTAGATTGGTAACAATAACATGGCATTTTACATGTTAATTCAAAATTTGTGTTTGCATGCATAGCAATCCTAGTTGGTCCACCAATAACATGGAGACCAAATTGAGACCCTAAAGGTAAAAGCTTTAATTAACACATAGTAAGCTTCTCTAGTAACACTCGACTGTTAAGTGAGAGCACCTTAATTGAAGGGGACTTAGGTCCTATACTTAAGAAAATAAACCATATATATGACATATAAACTACAGGTCCAAACTATCTAATTACCATTTTTGGAGGTTCACACTATATATTTGATTATCACTTTACATCGATACATTATTCATTTGAACAATGAATGAGATGTCACCATCAGCAATTTGATAATATTGATCACGAAGATTACAGCATGTATCGAGTTACCATCTTTACGTAAAGTTAACCTATTGGAGACAACTAATTTAATTATACATGTAATTAAATATTATACATTTATATAAAATTAAAAAGAAAAGAATGATGATATATTGGGGGTCTCTTGCATTGATTTGGTCTTTTCTTCTCAACATTTTTGAGGTTAATTGTACTTAAGCTGAAAACTCTCTCTCTCTCTCTCTCTCTCTCTCTCTCTCTTAGTTAAAAACCAGCTGGATATGGATTCCGATATGGATTTTGATTGTACCTGACCCGACCCGAACTCGACCCGAATCCGAATTTATTTTGTATTATATATAATATTTATATATAAAAATTTGATGTTATATTTGAATTTGTATTTTAAAAATTTAGATTTAATATAATATATTTTGAAATATTGAAGAAAGAAATAATTGTTTCAGGTTCAAATTTTCGGGTTCGGGTTCGGATTTCGGATTTTTGGTCGGGTTCGGGTTTGGATATGGATTTTTAAAATCCGTCAAGTTCGGGTCTCGGGTTTGGAGTCAGGTTCGGGTTCGGGTTTTTAAAAATTCGCTCCGAATCCGACCCGTTGACATCTCTACTTTCTATACAAAGTTTTCCACCTTCAAAGAGAAGTTCTTTTTCGCATAAAACATACAAAGAAAAATTACAAGCTATTTTCATTCTCAATGCAAACAAACAAATAAACAAACAAGAATAGCAAAAGCAAAGAAAATTCGTATTGTATGCTTTATATATACCTCAAAATGTTGAAGGGAAAAAAAAATGGAAAACATAACACTACCAAATGTTTGACAATGCACAGGGTATCGCCCTTTATTTTACAATACAAAAAATCTCGATAAAAGAAAAATATTTTCAAACTCTAACATTATGATTACCTGTGCATTTTCCTTCACATAGACATGAATGCATAATTAACATGATCAATCAGGCAAGTGCCCTGTAGGCCATGATAATCAACCATCACATAATCGAAATGACGACGCATCCTAGCTAGCTTACCTCCCTCCATGATGTCCCTAATGATAATCCACTATGTAAAAACTTTCTCTTGCAGTTGCATGATCTTCAGTGAAAGCCTCATAATTGTGGAAACAGATGAAGCAATTTTTGAAGAGA
Organism: Ananas comosus; assembly: GCF_001540865.1. Taxonomy (NCBI): domain Eukaryota; kingdom Viridiplantae; phylum Streptophyta; class Magnoliopsida; order Poales; family Bromeliaceae; genus Ananas; species Ananas comosus. Next base: position 3,214,171 of record NC_033630.1, on the reverse strand, counting down.
TTGATACCTCAATTTGCAAAGAACAACCACATAACTGTAGGATAACACCAATTTTAGATATACAGTGTCAATATATATATATACCTTTAGTTTTAAGTCTCTAAATTCATGATTTGTGAGAATGCATGGTGAGCCTTGATCTATGTTGCTGCTAAAATGCAAGCCATGAAGAAACAAGTTAAGATAAAAAAAGCTTGCAAGGAATATTTCCGCGCACGATATCACAATGATCATGCTGATCTAGATATTAGTCAGATTTAGTTTGTATTACAAAAGTTAATCGTGCAAGGGACGTACATGCAGGAGACATGTTGTTTTGTTGGACTTAATGCAATCTTAATTAATCTTGTACACTTTAAACGCCCTTGTTGCATATCCATGTTGCATATCCATGCTCGATGCGTATTATTCAACATCTAACACATTTCTTTCTAGAGGCAATATTATACTGCATGCACGATCTATATATCTACCATTACTGCATCACCAACTTGTGAGGCAGTGACAATCCGCGTACAAGAAAATAAATCGGCAAATCTAGAACAGTGCAGGATCACTTAAAGAACTGGACAATGCATCCATTTGCAACTTAGAACAGCTTATCTTCAAGAAGATAAAGCTGCTTTTCTATGAACTCGATAAAAAATAACTTCTTTAGCGTGAGTGAGCAAATAAAAAAAAAAAAAGGATGTTAAACAATATTAATTGGTTTCACATTTGAGTTAGAAACAATATTCCAGACCTATAAATAATGTATAATAATAATTAATTCCTGCACTTACTCAGCCTAAGCTTGTTACGTTGATTCGTACCCTCTAACGTGGAATCAGAACGATATTCACAACCTTATTTGTGTCCCAGTGTTTTTTTCTAGTGGCCCCGTTTCAATCAGATTTTATCCGGTTCTCATATGATTCTATATATTGGATTTTTTCAAGCACAATTAGTGTGAATCTTTTATCGCACCAAATTCATACAACGTTAATATATGCAACACTTAACACATGTCATGCGACGTGTAATGAAATCCTCGTCATTGATTTTTCCATTTATTTATTTAAAAGCTTTTCGATTAATTGGTTTGAACCTTTATTAAAAGGTACTGTGGTGGCTTAATCATTAATTTTTCACTTAGAGCATGGAGCATATATCTTACACTCTGAACTCTAATATTTAGTATAGCTGTGCTGATTAAAATGAGTCATGTGGGCTTGATATTATCTATAGATAATTATATATATTTATATGTACATACTACAATAATTGTTACACAGGAGGGAACGTAATATAGCTAGCTAGGTTGTGCGCAAGGCGTTGAAACTTGAAACACATAAACAGCAGCAATTAATGAAGGACATGTGAAGAACAGTTGACAGGGTTGTTGTCAACTTTCCCTTCCACACATGTGGATGGTGTGCATCCATGCGGCTTTGATTGCATTAATTTCCCTACTCTTATTGTAGGAAGAGAAATACTATTTGTGCATCAAAGAAGTATATATAAATTTTTGGTATATCTTTAATTCAAAAAATTAAATAACTTCTAAATTTTTCCTCTCATAAGAAAACTAGGAACGAAAAATACTTTGCCCACTTATGAAATTTTATAATTTTGTATTTGCATTGGTATGTCAGTTTTTTACTATTTTGTTTTTGGTCTTTTGTACAATTATCATTTTGAGCATAATTAAGTACGCTAAATTATTTTCATAATTGTATCAACTATCTAATTTTAGGTTCTGTGTGTTAATATTACTATGCCCACTTTTCGTATAAATACGAGTAGAATTTGGGTAGAAACGATTAGCTCTTTTGGAGATAAGAGTTACCCCTACCACCTCATGATGTGTGTAATTATCTTAATTATTATATGTAGTTGTTCATTAGTTGTCACCTTTTATATTCTAGCTACTTCTATCTATTCCCAAGAGTGGGCATAGTGTATTGGAAATTTAGCTAATAAAACTAAATATTAAAGGTGAAGATTAAACCACCCAGGATTGATTTAATATCATACTGTTATGTCTTTAATTATGGGTTAAAAATTTAGTGCCAAAAATTTAGAATATTTCATAATATCTAAATTATCACAGCAAAAACAAAGTACGTAATACTTACATTCCAACTTATGCTTTCCAATATCTCTAGGGGAGCAGATCGGTACATTGAATGTGAAATGTAACTTACAGTAGAGATGGCAAAGTCAATTTGGTTCCTAAAGAGAGTACGTGCTTAACTCCAAAAGCACAGGAAACTATTACCTCGACCTGGTCTACCACGTCATCATACATACCACTCAAAATTCAAGCGTACACAGAGGCTAAAACTCAGGGCCACGAATCCTAATTTAAGGTTACACAGAGGTTTAAAGTCCTGACCTCAAGGTCAACAAATGCATGACAAACTTATACGCTATCACTACCACTTGCACCATTAATTACAAGATATCAGCATCAACAAATTCGTCTAGCTGTGGTATATTTACAAATTTAATTTTAAGAAAGATTGTGTGCAAAGAGCATGCAAGTCAATTATCATTTACAACAAATTTTCCCCTTGATTAAAGTTAAGACTTAAGCAATTGCACATTATCGCAAAGTACAAAACCAATCGCAAAGTACATATATAATCACAAACTATGTAGTACAATGACTCGAACCGAACCATTTATGTGAAAGTAAACATCCATTTGATTGCAGCAATTATATTTCTATTGTCAACTACAAGTGTTTAACTTTTATTATTTAATTTAGGCTTTATGTACATAAACCACTCATTTGAACATTGAAGCTTGGTAAGATAATAAATGAAGTTTTTGGCAGTTTTGACTAACAAATAATTAAGCCATGTCTTAGCCTCTCTGAGATTCTTTATAAAACATTGTCTATGACATTTAAGAAAGGGGAATCATGGCCAATATAATAGAGTTGAACTTAAGATCACTGCACTAATTAGTGCTAACATCTGAGTTGAAAAAGATTCGATCGTCATCGTATCGCTACACACACAAGCACCCCAGTTGGAGTGGACTTTTAAGCAAAACGAAGCGATGTTGCTAATAATAGAGTTAATTTAACTATTGTTGAAGAGATTCATCAAATCTACTTACTATTATTCACTTGTTGAAATTCATTTAAATTATCTATTAAATTAATACTTTAGATAATATGATATCAGAGCTGGTCATAAGCCCTCTTTGTTTCATAGAGGTCTTAGGTTTAATTCTTTGCATAATTTGATTATGTAATTACTATATATTCTTTTTCATTACCATTTTTCTATTGGAGGCAACTCTCGAAGTTCATGTAGTCTCCTCCATGTACGTGAGCAAAAGTATTAATACTATTTCTGGATATTCTTATCAAATAGACCAGATTAATTGATTTTGATCGTTCTATATATAATTGGCACATTTAAGGAAAATGGTTCATTATAACATATCTACGTTCTCTGCGAGTTGATCAAATTCATTGAATCTAATCAATTCATCTGGTAAAAGGTGACTAGACCTTACGAATTTATCTATCAACAATAATTACGATGAATCTCTTAATATCATCATTCCTCTTTTAGTGCTATTACTTCCAACTCATTACACCTTCATAGTAAATAAATGAATTGAAGGGCATTTTGTGTTGCATCTCTACATGCATCATCACATTGTGGTCCTCAAAACGCACATCTAGAGTTACAATGTTCCAACAATTAATAAGGCCACTTGATAGTAGACATTACCCAAAGTAGACATCATGGAGCACCACTAATAAGGCACTAAGATCTCACAAATTAATAGGAAATGTACACAAAAATCATAGTCAACTTCCAAAATATCTAATTTCATTTGACTTTGAAATTTGAGTCTGATAATGCCAGATATTTGCAGAGGTTCTTATGCCAAAAAATTGTTGTTTGATCACTTTTTGAGAATAATTAGGCTTCTAAATTTTCATGTTTAACATTGTTTAGTGAACTAATTAAGCCTTGTTTGAATGATTAGATTAATGACATTGCAGTTTGACTATGGCTTTACCTAAAAATATGAATTAGACTAATAGTAGTATTTAACAAAATCATTCATGTATCAATCGGTTTCGAAAGTAGCATATCTGTTTTAGTCAACCATAATTCTACTCCAAAGCATTTGAATTTTTTTTTTTAAAAAAAAAGGAGAATAAACTGCATCTCCTTAAATACAAAGTATATTTACCGAAGAACCTCCTACATTTTGGCTGATAAAATGATTTAACCAATGAAACAAACTAATCTCGAAAATGTAACTTCCGAGAAGTAAATTTTTTTTCAGAGGAGAAAAAAATATTTGCCCTCTATTTTTATACCTAACAATAGATATCCATGTTATTACTTCAAGTATTTGGTCAAGTAATAAGCAGAAAATCGTTAAATTAAGTAATAATTACCAAATACTATGTATATGTTACAACTTACGAGAATCATTTGCATGGAAAGTTGGCGGATTTTAAAGAATATTTCTCGATAGTAACCTACCTGTTTAATCTTCTAATAAGTAACATGGTATCGGAGCCGATCGATTCCGTTATCTTTGAGCTTGTGCGTAATGAGTAATATATCAGAGAATAGTAGCTTTCTTTTTTATTATTTTTTTTTCCTTTAAAACTGGATAAAAGAAACATCTGGTCTAGGCAAAATATTTGTCCAGTAGAGTGGTACCATGTATCATATCAATTGCAATCATTTGAGTTTGAGTGGCAAATCAAACAATTTGATCAGGGGAATCAATTGTTCGAATAAAGCCTGCTAAAGGCCCATTACCCCGCTAGTGGGCCACCCTCCTCTGAGTGTTCTCAAAAGGAACAAAACAATTCCTCACTAACATTTACAACCCATATTCGTATAGAAATTATTGCAGTAAGTAATCTACAACTTCTAAATAGTTTAAGAGGTATATATATATATATATATATATATATATATATATATATATATATATATATATATATATATATATATATATATATATATATGAAGAACTATGATTATGGAATTATATTACCTAGGCATCAAGTAATCACAATAAATCAGCAATTGAAAGTATCTATAATTTGCCTCGTTACATTAAAAAGAGTTGCGAAAAATTATGACTTTTGATGGATATAGATTTAAATTTTTAGTGACACCAGTGTATGAATAATATATCCTAGGATTTCACTAAAGCTTCTTTTGGGATTAAATACTATAACCCAGTGGGGACCACTCAACCCTAGGGGGACCACTCAACTCTAACCGACTAATATCATTCCGACCCTATAATTTTTCATCCAATAATTAAAAATTTGATAGCAAAAAGAGCGTTTTACTATTAATAGTATTCCAGCCTAATTCTATATATATATAAGAGAGAGAGAGAGAGAGAGAGAGAGAGAGAGAGAGAGAGAGCGCGCGCGCGCAAGGAAAGTTAAGAAGGAGCAGCGCGCGTGGTGGTTGAGGTGGCTTTTTCAGCTGGGCATGATTGGTGGTTGTGGCGGTGGTGGTGGTGGTGGTGTTGGAGAAATAGTAAGTCAACAAACAAATATAGTAATATATATACATATAGCAAAAGACAACCAAGTTTCAGATTCTGAAGGTGTCGCTCCTCATCAATTTACCCTTGCCCACCACCCTTCATGCATGAAAAGCCAAAATACTTCAAACCTATTTGAACGTTGGAATATGTTATTCAGTATGAAGATTTGTTTTATAATTGAAAATTATGAGCGTGACCAAATACTTTGAATTGAATAGTATATTCAACCTTCAAGGTATTTTTTGAGAGTAAAATAATTCATCTCGTAGATAAAGTGTATCGTTCTATCAATGCATGGCTGCCAGCACTTTTCAAGAAAAAAACATAAAATTTATTAGTACCAAATTAGTTATCTGCAAGCGAGTTGCATAGAATATAAAATCCTAAATTCGCCAACACATGTCGGTTTTGGCTCTATCCACAAATTATAATCCCCTTTTGTTGGAGTTTTCTTTTTAAAAAGAATTTTAGTATTAAAAAATATCCAATAAAACCCTAGATAGAAGCAAAAATAACATGTGGCAATGGATAAAAAGCTTCCCAACAAGGCAACGTTAGGAAGCTCATAACTGAAGTTTTATCCGATACCCCCACTGCTTAGAGTCCACTACCTGAAAAAGTGTTACCAAATATTGTAATATTCTCAATTTTCAATAGGACCATCATAAATAAGATCATAACTGAACTTAACAAGATCTCCTCAACATATTATCATATTATTACTTAAAAAACAGACAGAGACTACTTTCGAGTCACACAGACCGTGCTAGGCTCGCAACCCCAAACAGAGCCTTAGTAACTTATTCCTATTTTCCTCTTCAGACATTAGGTCCCAAGTTTGAATCCCACTATATACGTCCTTTGTATCTTCAAATAAATAAATAAATAAATAAAAGTACCTAGAAATGACTATATACTATGTTTTCCACACCTACAATTGTAGACTGACCTTATGCAGAGGCATAATGAATGAAAACAACTAGTATAGGAATTAAGTGAAAATAAGCCAAAATTCTCAATCACAGAGAATCAGAGAAGCGAAGTTCCAGACACCAAATTCCAATGCAAGCAATCCATACCGGCAATGAGTTTTAGAATTTCCTGTTTGGTCCTTAATGGAACAGTAATATGGTTATAATATAACTGGTTGAACTTATACATAATATTGACTGAGAAGCAGAAGGGGCACCACAAAGTTTTAAGACATGGATACGGAGACACCCACGACGATCTCCGATTTAACTAGTTTTGAGTGCTTAGCCCATGGCGTATTTCTGGGTCCAGCTCCTCGCGGTGGTCTCGTACTTGTGCCTGTCGGTCTTGTACATGTGCGCAATCTCCGGAACCAAGGGATCATCTGGGTTCGGGTCCGTTAGTAAAGAACAAATCGAAAGAAGTACCTGGACATTGGAAAAGAATGGGTGAGAACAGCTATAGAGAATCAGGTTGTGTATTGTCACGTGGAGATATATCTACATTGAAAAGGAAACGAAGAACTTGGGGGGAAAAAAAAAAGGCGGGGGGCGTATGTCAGCTAGTTGCCTAATTCACCTTACTAATCCTGAAAGGAGTGACAACTTAGAATCAAATCGAATAAATATACTCCAAGTTACAAGGATTGGGATGTACACTAGCTTGACAAGCCAAATGCCCATTAAGTAACAAGTGAATTGTTCATGAAAGATACAGAGGAAAAGGCACAGAAAAGTGCCACCTCTCGAGTTCAGGAAGACCAAGTTCACTAATTAAAGTTTTATGAAAAGCAGTTGTATAAGTTTGATCCCCAACCTTAATACAATTGGGTCCCTGGCTAACTGTTTTATTGCAATCTTACACTCTGCTTAAATTCCTACACTGGATAGAAAAATTGATGTTACTATCATTTAACGGCTAGCACAAACAACTCATGGACTGCTCATATGGCACTTACATGGGAAGCTCAATTTACTTCAACATAGGAAGTAATTTATAAAGGAAAGATTGCAAACAAATACATAGCTTAGGGATCATACAGTACCAACTGAAAGGTGGACCAATTTTGAACCTCCTGGAAGAATAGGGAATCCAGGTCCAACTAACCATAAAGGCAGGGACTGGAGCATAATACAGAAATTTACAAGCTATTGCAATTGGCATGATGAGCTTGTCCAATCACAATGGAGTTTATGCTTAATGGAGAGAAGTGCAAGAAATATGTAAGTATGAACATGGAGAGATGCGCAAGAAAACCAATCACCTTGGAAATCGTTAATGCTGGACTCCACTGCTCTTTTAAGATATCCAGGCAAATACTTCCATTGCTGTTAATATTTGGATGGAAAACCTTTGTCTTGAAAGCCACCTTCATAATAGCCAACAAATTTGCTCAGAAATGACATCTTTAATTGAGCTTATTCATAAGCATAGCATATAAATAGTTAGCATTACATAATATCCAGCACTAATACTCATAGCACAAAAACATATTTTTGATTTTTGTTTACAGAATAGACTTGAACAACACGAGAATATATCATGGAAATTATGCAAATTTTCTTCTGAAAAACATAATCCTGCACCAAGACTGGCTAGAAAAAGACCAGTGTTGGTTCAAGGCCAATCAAAACAGGCTGGATTTTGATTAAGCAAGCTATAAATCAGTTTGATTTAAGTCTAAACTCTAAAATATCTAGTCTATAAGCCTTTTCGAGTATCTCGAGAGTTAAAATTTGTTTAAAATGAGTTAGATCCACACAACTTTCTGCTGTTTCTGTATCGCATAGTCATCCATACTTCACAAGAGCGGTGACTTCTTCCTTTTTTTTAACCTTTTTTTAAGGTATCACAGGAGTAACTTTCATTGTACTAATTAAAGCCTACAGTACAACCAGTAAATTTGATAATAATGAAAAAGAAAGTGATCAAAAACACATTCTCAATAAATTCTATGCCCAACTGCTCTGAACAAATCCAAATTATTAGAGAACATGAAACAATAGTAGAGTTGGAGAAATAAAATCGGCGATCATCTTTCTAACAAATAGACAATTCTTTATAGGGAGACAAATGGGTCAGGCTGGCCCTTTGGCATGTAGGCCAACCTGAAATAGGACAAGAGATTTGTCATACATGTTGCCCATTGGGTTGGGCTGAGTCAAATGTCAGGACCCAAAAAAATTATGGGCTGGAGTTGGGCCAACATTTGTTCTGTCCAAACTTTTTCCCAGAGTGAAAAATTGTGCACATACATAATAGTACTCATGTATACTAAATAATCTGAAATATGAAATCACATGCTCGATCATAGAAAATCGACACTTTTAACCCTATATTGAGCCAAAGGCTTCTATTTTAGAGATAATTCATTGCCACCCTTTTGAACATTTCTGGACAGGTACTCCCCCGCCTATTACTCTTGCTTGATCTATCTAAACCAACGTGGGTATTCTTCTTCTTGGTATTCTAGCTTATCAAGAATACCATGAAACCAAAGTAGAAAGATTGCGAATAATAAATCAAAGATCAAACTTGACAATAGCACAGAAAGAACGAAGAGCAACCACAAAATATTCAGCAGATATCAGCAGAAATCTAACAGACAGACTACCACAGTAAATCAAGAAGCATTGCACTACATGCAACCAATCAATAGAGTATGCAGGTTTCTCCTATTCATCTTCAGTTGACAGGTACCACAAAAACGAGTCTGAAGAAATTGAAGAAAATATTTCAGTACATCTACAGTTTTAAAATAGGAAAATGAACATTCACAGAATAAAGTATATAACTTTCAGAGAAAAGAAGCATAATGGCATAGATGAAGTGTATGAATTTGTCAATACCTTCGGGGGCTTGAATGGATAGTCCGGGGGGAAATGAATTGTAACCAGAAAGACGCCACCTGCATAAGGACTATCTGGAGGACCCATAATAGTTGCTTGCCAGTGAAACATATCTTCCGCCACAGGGCCTATCAAAAGCTAAAATATACAGATTACTAATACAAACAAAAGGACAACTATAGTATAATAACAAAGTTCATATCCACATCAGGCAACATTGTGATTCCAAATTGCCAGAGAAATTCCAGATGTTCATGATTCAAGTTTTTGTCAAGGCTCCGAACTCCAAAATAGAAAGGGAAGTGCTTCATCTGAGTTGTGAAGGAAATTTCACATTGTCATTATTCAAGATTGAAGCTCTAGAGTCAAAAAATGTAGAAGAGCTCCCATTTAAGGTGGAACTAATCAGAAGAAAGTTCACAATGGAAATTGAAAGAAGACAATCTTATTGCCTAAATGATGATGTATATGCAAATTATTACCTGCCAATTTTTTACATATCTATATTTCTTGAATTCAAAGAAGATTTACATCTGTATTCATCTTTATTTAAGCATTACAATGACAGAAGCGTGGCTACAGAAAGTCCCTCAACTAAGGAGCCAGTGCCACCTAGTGCTGCCCGTGCCACACAATGGCGGCATGTGGCACGGGATCGTGTCGGTAATGTATCAACAAAATGGCTTTTTTAACATTTTTTGGGATCTTTTTTAGCTCTTTTGACATAACACTTTACCCAAAAAAAAAAAAAAAAAAAACCATACTTAAAAATATATAGATCTTGTAAATGTACTAACATTTGGAGCAATCAGTATGTTCCATTGCATTACAAGACCAACTTTAAATGAAAAAAGACAAATAAAAAGATTTCCTCAAATTTCTTTCATCATGTTAAAGGCTTAAATCTAGTGATTTTATCCATGGAAGTGTTTCCCTATTAATTTTTGTCCAATTATGACTTTAGTTTTGGCTTCAAGCATATACATTCATAACATATATAAATGATTTCTTCAGTTATTAAGATGATTATGATTCAATTCTTACTTAATTGTGTAAGATATAATACATAAACCATTTTTATAGCATTTAAAGATATTAAGACACTCCAACAAACTAATTTTTCATAAAAATTTATTAAAAAAAACTCATTCCAATGAGTGCCAGTGTGCTAGTGGCGTGCCACCGGCAGGGGACGTGTCGACATTGGCATGCCCCCTACCACTGTGTTGTGCCATGCTAGTGGCACAGTGATCCTTGCCATCAACTAAAAGCAACTTTAAAATAGGTCCCGAATTAACTTCTTTTTTTTCCATGACATTCCCTCAAATTTTACTTACTTTGATTCAAGTTATTTCATCATTTCATTTGAGTTTTTTCTTTAAAATACCAAAGAAAGATTCTGTTAAATTTAATGGGCCTCTTCACTTCTTTAGCAAACGGTAAAACCCCAAACTAAATCAAAACAGACTGATGCTGTTACAGCTATTTGGTCAAGTTGGGTCGGTGAGGCTTGTTAGGGAGACCAAAACCTAACATGTGCACACCCCTACTAGACCCTTTTTATATGTAAAGTGCTACCATTTGATATATGTAAAATGGTTGTTTTCATTCAAGTGCACCACTTCTATCATCCTATTACTCTGCAAAAGAAAATTACACGAAATATGTATAGGTGAATTCCAACAAATTATAATAACAACAACATGTGAAGAAAGAAAAATGCTAAATGCAAAAATGCCTAGATCCCGGAAGCAAGATCTGCTTTAACTGCATGAAGGATCCCCTTTTTTTTTGGTGACAGAAGCTTGATGGTTCCAAAAAATAGAAAAGCATGATAGAGGGCATTACAAGTCCCAAAGGACACAGTAAGTGTTTAGAATTACTTTTATGGCTTAAAGATGCATTGTTGCATAATGTAGGCCCGTGATTCTCACTGATTCTGGCCAATAGAATGTTTTAGTTTCAAGTTATTTGATAGAAAGAGATTAGTAGGCAATGATATATTTTCAGTAACATTGTGCAGACAGAGAAAAATGGCATAAGCTACATAAAAGACAGCACGCATATATATACTTGATTGTTGCTTCCACAATAAGATTGCAGATTTCAATTGGCACTGCCATCACATTGTATCTGAGGACATCAAAAAGCCTTCTATTTGGGTTCCAATTAAACTCTTTGGAGGGATAGCATGAATACATTGAGATAAGAGGGGTAATATGCTTTACTATAATGCTGCTACAATATTGTCAGCATAGTCCCATCATTAGAGTATTGCTACAAAACTGTTGCATCACACATGCTGCATGAAAACACAGTACAACATATCAAAAAGGAAACATGATGACACAAGCTTACCGAAAGAAAAGATGGAAGCAAGACATTCTTACCATACTTTTGGTAAAAATAAGTGAAAATTTCACTTAATTCAGCAGAAGACTGGTAAGTGGTAAACAAAGAAATCTATTCCGATAAATAGTAAGCAAAAGGCACACATCAAAATTTCAAAAGTATACATTACTGAAATTACTGCCAAAAGATCTGCAACTTCAACAGACCCAACCATCAACTTCATCCAACTTAGTAGAGCAGAATATACTTGAAAGGATTTGAATTCTATTCCTTCCGAATCAATATGCATGTTAGGACATCTATATTGAAGATCAATGCCTTCAAACGTGATCAAAACAATTTTAAGTACATAAAAACCACAAATCATATTTTCAGAGCTTTTCAATCTTTGTATCATACAGTAACAAAAATTGAAAATTGTGACCATAGATACAAGAAGTTTGCCCCATTAACGATCTACATATATTGAAAGCAGTTGTTTTTCCCCCTCAAAAGTACCATCAAATATCTAGATCAAGTACAAAGGATCTGATCTTCAATTAAGCAATCCTACAAAATATTCAAGAAGCTTATCGAGCTTATAACATTCATTATCTTCCTCAACGCATAGGAAAAGAACATCCAGAAGATTTAAAATTTAGCTTCTATATAATTCAAACAAAAGAGATCACATCTAATTCCATGGATCTACAATAAATGTGAACAAACATCAAATTTACGTGGAAAAAATTAGCATCTACATCCTTTCGAGCTGATTCAAACCGAAAAAATTATACTTATGATTCTACAACGGAAGAAAACGAGAATCCAAACACCACGAATCTAGATCTAAACCTTAACAAATCGCACACAAAATTTCCAAAACAAATGAAGAAAATCTGATAAAATACCTGCGCTACAAGAAGTGGGAGGATCCTTTTGGAGATCTTTCAACTCCTTCAAAATCCGTTTCGAAGCCATGGCCGCGACAGCACCTAGATCCAACGCAAAACAAACCCTAGATTGATCAAAACACCACAAAAGGAGAGATCGAGCGATCGAAACCGATCGAAGGGATGGGGAACGGGTGGATTACCTCAAAACGCTTTCCGGTTCCTCCTCCCTTGTGAAGACGCTTCGTCGACGAGGGGAATCGGAGAAAGGGGAAAGAGAACGGAAAAGGGAGACGAGAGGTCTTTTATACGACGGTGAGGCTTATTTAATTCGTAATTATTAGTTTTAATTAATACGTGATTATGACACTAAAAAAGATTTAAATAAGAATCTCTAATTCGGTAAAAACTTTATGAAGACCCCTCAACTATGGATTATTCTCAAATGGACTGATCAACTTTAATTTTTTCGTATTATCAGTTTATCACCCTTTTATTTTCTAATTCTTTTCGTGTGAGTTCTTACATTTAATTAAATTTATAATTTTGTTAAATTTTATGCCTCAGTTAGATAATATTGTTTTGATTAATCTTACTTTCCTTAATATAAAATAGTTTAAATTTTTAAATATGATAGAATTAGCAACCAATTAAATTATTTAATTCTATACAAATTTTTTTTTTTTTGAAAAAAAGATAGCACGCTACCCGTTTCATTCATTTCGAAAATAAACTTAGCTACAAAATGTAAGGCTACTAGGCCTCAAAAAAAAAAAAGGAAAAAAAAAAGAAAAAAAAAGAGAGAGATAGAGAGAGAGAGAGAGAGAAAGAAAAAGAAAAAGAAAAAAGAAAAATCTACACAGCAGTACCAATCCCCTCGTAACTTGCATTCAGTATCAGCAATTCTCTGCCCATTGTTTCACCATCTCCTTGCAAATTTTAGCAGCCTCCAATGGATCTGAGCTCAAATTTCTGAAAATAATATTGTTTCTTTGTCTCCAGAGCACCCACCAGATTGCTGCCAGGGAGCACTGCCTCTTTATAGCTGCCTGACCGTTTCCTCTTTCCATCTCCTTCTCCCAAAGGCCTCTAACATCATCGCCAAACTGGACATCCATTGCCTCATAAAAAATGCACGCCATAAGAAAGCGACTAAACACACATGTCAAAATTAGGTGATCCACTATTTCTTGCGCACATGCACACAGAACACAAAATTGATTCTCCGTCCACCATCTTTTATTTAAATTATCTATAGTGGGAATTCTTTTCTTCAGCACTAGCCAAATGAAGATCTTCACTTTCATTCGTATGCGTAATCTCCATATCTTAGCTAGTAGATCATCTTTAACTCCCCCATCATTAAGCATTTCATATACAGACTTAATTGTAAATCTTTGCCCCTTGTTCCACCGCCAGCATAAATCATCCTGACTATATACAGTATGAAAATTAGAGAGCAGCTCCCTAAACTCCTGAATTGTCCGTCCAAGTCGTTGACTTTTTGATTCAGTTTCTTTCAAGATTTTTCTCCATCTCCATCCGTTGGTAGAAAAACAATCTTTCACATTGCACACCTTGAGCTCCACTTTATTAAAAAGCTCAGGCAATAGGGACTGTAGTGAGATTTCTCCACACCATTTGTGTAACCAGAAGTCAACTAAGCGTCCATCCCCTAGGTTATAGCTAACTCCGCATTTAAAAACCTCCCTAAGTCTAACCACGCTTTTCGACCATTGTGAGGCAGGTCTGAATGTCCTTCCTTCTTGCAATGGTTTCCTCCTACAATAACATAACGCGTTGATAAACTTGGTCCAAAGGAGGTCTTGCTCAGTTAGCAATCTCCACCACTATTTTGTGAGAAGGGCGTCATTCATGGTGGTCATGTCCTTAACCCCTAATCCTCCATTCTTTCGACTCTTACACACATTCTTCCACGCAACCAAATTTGCTCCTCCTTTTGCATCTATCCCTCCTTTCTAGAAAAAGTTTCTTCTTAGTACCTCGATACGTTTAGTTTAGAAGTTTAGGAACCTATTTCAGAGCGTAATATAGATGGGGAACCTATAAAAATAGTTCATGAACCTATTTCAGAGCGTAATATAGATGGGGGGGTATCATACATTTTACCATCTAAATTATTTCGTTGATGGACGATCGTGATTAAACGATAAATATGCAGGTTACAAAAGAAAACTAATATACCTTGACGTTGACGGGGCAAGTGACCAATTTGTATATGTAATCGTTTTGTTTAGTCAAAATTTTGGCCAAATCCCATTAAATTTGACTCGAGCGACGTACAGTAACCAATACTTTTCTTTTCTTTTCTTTTTGGCAGAAAATGTTGAATTTTCAATCATTTTAAAATGTATCTAACCACTAAAAGTGTAATTTTATTAAAATTAAAAAATTAAATTTAGATTATTTGGTTATCTATATAGGTAAATAACACTTTTGGCCTCAAATTATAAGGCGCGTGATACTTTAGATTCAAACATTAATTTTTTAAGAATTTATGACTTGAACTTTCTGAATTACTACAAGTAAGTCCAACGACTTATTTTAGTTAGTAAAAATAGCATGCTACCCGTTTCGTTTATTTTTTTTTTTTTTGAAATAAACTTAGCTGAAAATGTGAATCAATGAAGATTCGAATTTGGGCCCTCGGATATCAACCTGTAAAACAACCGTTGTACTCTAAAAGCTTAAACTGTTAGAGAATGGTGTTTAAACATTTTTATATTTAACACTCCCCTCACGTCTGGGCTCGAGATTTTTTAGTCGGTCCATGACGTGGGCTTGAATTAAATAGGAGGAAATTAATATGCTAGGAGCTTGACGTGACTCGAACTCAGGACCTCCTGTTCTGATACTATGTAAAACAACCGTTGTACTCTAAAAGCTTAAGCTGCTGAGAACGGTGTTTAAACTTTTTTATATTTAACACAACTACCAAATTCTTTGCAACTTGCACTAGAGACTGTTAGTAAAATATTAATAAATATCATTGATACAAAAATAATATAATATTTTGATTATTACTGCATTATCAATCACAATACTTCTAAATTATTTATACATCGCGCGGCCACTTACAACATTGAGTTGTGATATTTGATTGCAACAATTTAAAAAATTCAATTCATAAATCATAAAAAATTAAAGCTTGAGGCCTAAAGTATTACGTGTATAGTTAAGGACCAAAAATGTGATTTATTCTTCTCCGTATTTAGGCCATTTTTGTAAAAACTGCAAAACCCGTGAATTTTTTATACAAATAAGTCCTATATTTGTTGGTAAATTCGCGAGCATGTATAATCTTGTTATGAATTTATGTTTAGCCCCTGTTTTGGATCATTCTCTTTTAATCATAATGATTTAAGGCTAAAGATTCACTACAACAAAAACGGTCTATAGCGACACTTTTAAATATAGGTACATGTTAAAAAAGTGCTTGTAACTAAAATTACCGACACTTTTAAAAAGTGTTGCTATATGTGGGGTCGCTAGGTATATAGTGACAGTTAAAGAGTGTCGTTATAACCTAAAAAAGTGTTGCTAATTTACCTACACTCATTTAAGCATTTAGCAACCGCTGAAACTAGATCTCGTTGGCTGCGGTGGCGGAAGAGGACGACAGAAAAGGCTCTTCGTCTAGAATTTCAGTAGATTGAGTAAAGAGAGAAGAAAAGATGGTAATTGATTTTTCTTTTTTTTTTCTTTTTTGTTTGTAATCGGGCCAAATGGACTGGGTGTGGTGGGTTAAGTAGAGTAATCTTTTATTTTTGGTTGGATTGGACTTTATATTTAGGCATTAGTAGATGTTTTTTTAAGTTTTAGAATAAATGGGACACTTACTCAAAAGTGTCCCAAATATGTGTCCCTATAACCTAATTCTGTTGTAGTGATTTCGGGTTGAAAAATGTTCAGAATAGTTACGGCTTTGATCCTATTTGTTTTGGGTTAGAACGATTGGGTCGGATCGGGTCGGGTCGATCGACTAGGTTAACACGCCGGATTGAGTCAACAGTTTAATGGGTCAAAATGGATTGAGAATCAATAGATTTATAAATTCGGCAGGATCAAGTTCATGTAGTTAAATGTGTTAATCAATCAATTCGAAGTTTCCAAGTAACCCAATTTTGAATTTATACATTCTTAATTGGAACTAATCAGATCAGTTATAGAAGTATTAGTGCCTAAATATTAGCTGGATCCACCACTACTACCTGGAAAGAGTTAAGTTGGCAGTAAAGTCTAAAATAAGAAATAAAAAACAAAAAAAGCTGAATTATACTTTTGGTGCTCAAAATATAAAGCGCCTGACATTTTGATTTTCAAATTTTAATTTATTATAATATAGTTTGAATTATAAATTATCGAAATAAAATTTTACAACTCAATTTTGTTGGCAAAATATTAACTAAATATTGATGCAGAAGTGATATAACATACGCGGTAGCATTATCAATCATTATACTTTCATGTCATTTTTTTCAATAATTTATTAATTAATATTAGCGGATTAAATTAAATTGTGAGATTTCATTGAAACAATTAAGAAAATATGAGCTAAAAATTATAAAAAATTAAAGTTTAATGATCAAAGTATCAAAGCGCCTTATAGTTTGAGAACCAAAATTGTAATTTACTTAAGTAAAATATTCAGTAAATCAAAATAGTTAGGTCAATTTGCATAAAAAGTTCATTAGTTTTGTGTTTTTACAGAAATAGCCTATTTTTTAAGATTTTATAGATTAGGTCTTTATTTCTGACAAAGACTAAAATATTTGTATTGACCTTTCTCTCTTCTTTCTCTCTCGTTCGTTTTTCTTCTCCTTCTTCCCTTTCCTCTCCGTCAGCATTTCTTCCACTCTTTCTTCTCCTACTTCCCATCCCTCCTCTCCTTTCTCCACTGTGTCCATCGACACCGTGCTCTTCTCTCCTATCTCATTTACACCTCCTTCGACGCCGATGGCGGCAATGCAGGTTCGAATATGGCATAGATTGCGGAGGTGTGGCTGTAGATGGCATAGCCGTGGACGATGACAGTAACAAGAATATTACAAGAATTGAAAAGGATGGGAAGAAAAAGCGTGCAGGGGCAACAACAACTAGCGATAGGGCAGAGGGAGAGAGAGGAGACGCGATAGTGAAAAAGAATGCAAAGGGTAAAAGAAAAAAAAAAGAAAAGAATTAAAAAAATATTTTTTCTATTGGTAAGATAATCATGTGTCATGGCCATCATTAAAATAAAAAAAAATAAAGAAGTAGGAAAGAAAGAAGAAGAATAATAATAAATTGCACTATTTAAAACGAAGTTACACTATTTAAAATTATTTAAGACTAAGCTATATCACATAAAATAAAAGTAACACTATTTAAGACTAAGTTGTACTATTTAAAACTAAATTGTAACTTCTCAAGCAATACAATTTAAGTCTTAAAGAGTATAGTTTAGCGTTAAGCCATTAACGGTACAACTTTTATTTTTTATAGTATAATTTTTTATAGTACAATTTAGTCTCAGAATAATTTTAAATAGTACAACTTCATCGTAAACAAAATAACTTTTTTCTTTCTTTCTTTTCTCCTTGATCTTTTCTATAGTAGCCGCGGTGTGTGATTACCTTATCAAGAGAAGAAAAATAATATTTTTTTTTTTTTTCCTTCTATCCTCTGTATGTTTTTTCGCTATAGCGCACCCTCCCTAGCCTTCTACCGCAGCAACCATCTTTCGCCCTGATGCGCTCTTCCTCTTCGTTGTCCTCATCATGCGGCACTTTCGTCGTCATTGTCGTTCACTGCCACGCACTCCGCCCCAATCATATCTTTGTGATATATGTCATATCGATCTCACTTCGTCGCAAGCATATATTGGCAGAAGTGTGAGTCAGATAGAAGAGGCGAGCATGACATTGACATGGGATGAAAAAAAAGAAATAGAGATGAAGCGGGATGAGAAAGAAATAAAGAAACATTGAAAGAGAGAGAGAGAGAGAGAAAAAAGAAAGGAGAGAGTTTATGAAAATCTATAATTAATCTGTAAAATTAAAAATATGGCTCATTTATATATAAAAATGCTCAACTAATGAATTTTTTTTATGTAAATTTACCAAACAGTTGTTTAAATGGATTTGTCCTCCGAGTAATCATTCAATCGGACGCCAAGTCGCCAACAACCACGTGTGTCTGCCATTACGGAAAGGTTCCCTTCAAACAGTGTGTTCCCTCGTACTGGCCCAGAATCGCTGCCTACACCCGGTGCACTGGTCCACTGTGCACCTCGCCTTTAAATTTCCATTATGGAAGCTCGTTCAAAAAAATCAATTTCCAAAGCCAATTAGACCAAACTTGCGATGGTAACGTATAAAAGCACCTCCTCTAATATTTTAAAGTAGCGTTTGGTTCGAGTATAAATAAGAATTAGCTATTACAAGAATATATATAAGTATGGGGATAAAAAAATAGCGTTTGAATAGATAATATGGAAAAAAAAATAATGAATAATTTTATATAGAAAATAAAGGTGTTGGTGGGAATAGTTAGTTATACCCGATTATTATAGGTAACCGAGAACTACTATTTTCAGGTAAAAAATTAGCGTTTGGGTACAAAGGGGGATAAGGGGTTATCCCTATTCCTATTCCCTTGCCAAACGGTGCCGATCCCTGTAATAACTAGTTCTTACTGGACTATTTGGTTGAATACAATTATAGTTATATAATAGTTATAACAACTCACAGAACCAAGCTTGATATTTAGTTTGATATATTTGAATTTAATTATTATAGTTGAAACTGCATGAGCAAATTTAACTGCAAAGTTTGGAACTGTATCTAAATTGGCACTGGCTCCAACTGTAGCAGTAGGAAAAAGTAGCTTTAGATGAAAAAAAAGCTTATATCTCTAATTATTTTTTAAACAAAAAATATTTTTCATATATAAAATGATAAAATCCTAAAAAATACAGCTCTCGACCGCATACAACTAAATAAATTATTTACAGTTGCAACACTTTACTACATCTAACATAATAAGATGCATGCCACTATAATTGCTGCATTTCTAGCTACATGAAAATCCAACTATACTATATTAAAACCTTAAATTTTAAAATCACTTTTAATTTTCTATCCTCTAATATTATAACATAATGTTGTGTTGAGTTTGCTTCTTCTATAAAAATTCTCAATTTTTATGGTCTTTTCAAAGTATCAAAAATAAAATAAAATAAAATTTGCAATTATTTTGGAATTTTAGAAGGCCTTCTAATTCATTAAAATATGTGATTTTAGAGGCTACAACTCCAATTTAAAGTCTTAAATGATTGACTAATGGCTTTCCAAAACTTATATAATTTTTATGTATAGGCATTTTATACTTGGAAAGCCTATTTATCGGAGTAATAATATTTTTAGAAAAAACTTTAAATATCATTTTTGTAGTTTCGTACTTTTTCATTTTAGTACCTAGTAATTTAAAGTGTATCAATTTAGTGCTTGTGGTTTTATTTTTTTCTTTTATTATCAATTTAGTACCCTATGGTTTTATTTTTCTCCTTTCATTATCCATTCCGCTATTTTTTTTTTTCGTTAAATCAATGACAAAGTTAAAACTAAAGGGTACTAAAGTGAATATTCGATAAACTTAAGTGGGATATCTGAATTTTTTTATGTATAATTTAACGAAATATTAACGTAGGAGCTGACGAAAAAGAAAAATGAAACTACAGTACTAATTTGATACACTTTAAATTACAGGATACTAAAGTGAGAAAGTGAGAAATCACATGGATGGTATTTGAAGTTTGCCCATATTTTTATTTTTATTAATTTTAAGTCATCAACTCGTAATTATGGTGCAGGATAGTACGGATACACCGGTTGTTTGCAACAATTTCTATGTTTCCGGTGCTCCACCCACTGACGCTGCCACCACCATTTCTTTTCTTTTAGCCCAAGCGAAGAGAGAGAGAGAGAGAGAGAGAGAGAGTGGTGCGCTCTCACGCAACTGCTTCAGAGCGAAGCGCTTCTCCTTCCCCCGCCGCAGAAGCGCTTCCACGGCTTCGCCTTCGCCATGGATCGCCTCGTCCCACGGTGGAGACCCCAATCACAGCAGCAGCAGCAGCAGCAGCAGCAGCAACAACAACAGTTCCAGGAAGAAGAAGAAGAAGAAGGAGAGGTGCGATCGAAGCAAACCCTAATTAATGGCGAGAACGGTCGAAGAGGGGAGGGAGAGGAGGCGAGCGCGGCTCCGAAGCCGTTCATGGGGGTGAAGGCGCGGCGGAGAGCTTCGATTCGGCGCGATCGCGGGGGAGATTACCTCGACGTCGAATCCAATCCCTCCCTCTCCCGCATTTTATCGAAAAAAGGTGAAAGTTTGAATATTGAATAGTTGTCGCTTCAAACTTTAAAAATTTAGGGTGAATGGTGGTTTCGAACTTTTTCACTTTAGTATTTTTAAATTGTATCAATTTAGTACCTGGGGTTTTATTTTTCTCCTTTCATCATCCTCTTCGTTAATATTTCGTTTAGTTATATACAAAAAAAAACTTCAGATATCCATCTAGTTTTATTGAATGTTCACTTTAGTAACTTTTAGCTTTAACTTTGATACTGATTTAACAAAAAAAATTAGTGAAATTAATAATAAAAAGAGAAAAATGAAACTGCGAGATACTAAATTGATATACTTTAAACCACAATGTACTAAAATAAAAAAGAAAGAGTGCGAAACCACAGGAATGATATTTAAAGTTTTTTCAAAAATTTGTAAATAAAGTACCAAAGTATCGTATTTTACTTAAAAAATTATTTTATCCTTATTGTTGGCTTAAAGGAGTTAGTATCCTGCACCGTGGAGGGAGGCCAGATTGGCTCAAGTCATGTTCGAAATGACGGGAGGTTGGATTGGGTCGAGTCATATTAGAAATGGCAAAAAACCAGTTGGACTGATTGTGGACCAAATTACAATCGAGACCGTGGGCACAATATTTATACATTTTAAGTGAATTGATTGTATTTTTTGAATAGCTCATTATTTTCTTGCTTCATTGCTCTCATAAAATTAGCAATTGAAGACATTCAAACGAAGCCAAAGCAAATCAAACGATCTTGATTTACTAAGAAAAAGTGATGGGGCTTGATCTCTCCATCCGAGTTGGTTACTTTTACCAATCATGACAAGGACAAAACAGTCATAATAGTAAAGTTTGTAAGGGTATATATAAGATGTTTTAAAGTCCTAAAAATAAATATGCAATATCCCCACTTTGGGGGGATCGCACAATTTAAATTTTAAGTTCTAAAATAAACTTTGACCGCGCAATATTAGATTAGATTATTTGGTACCAATTGATTGTATTATTTAGATGTTTTACATCTAAAGTAGGTTAAACTTCACTTTACAGATGTCTTTTGAATTGTACTTTTATGTATTGTCAAATTATCTATTGAACTTTAAATTTTGTAACAATCTCTACATTCATGTTAACAAATAATAGCCATATGAATTTATGAAAGTGTCAAATTAGCTAAGCCCAAATTAAGCCATGCCTGTGAGAAAGTTCACCTCACAATGATCTCTGAATTATGGTTTGGCACCTGTACTTTTTTTTTTGGGATAATTACCTATATACCCCTCATGCGTCTGAAAATATCCGATCTACCCCTACTTCTTTTTTTTTTTTCTAAAATGCCTCTCATATATTCCACCGTTATTCCAAAATATCCCCGCGGTTATCCCCTGTTAGTTTAACTCTGGTTAAACATGGATTAAATGTATACTAGAGTTAAAACCTATCTAAAATACCTATTTTGCCCCTACCTTATTATCCTAATCCCTTAAGTTATCCTCTCCTTCTCTCCCAACTTCGCCAGCCGCTCACCACCACCGCTAACCTCAGCACTGGCTCATCTAACTCCACCTCGCCTCATCTCCTCCCAGACCACCACCACTTCCCACACCTCCATCTCCAACATGTACCACCCCTCTCACTGCTCTTGTCGTCCTCCTCCTCCGCCACTCTCGTCATCTTCGTCCTCCTCCTCTGCCGTCTTGGCCAGCGCCGGGAGCAAGAGGGCCGCAGCGACGATCCCGTCTCGCCCGAGGCCGTCTGCGTGCCATCCGCCCGAGGCCGTTGGCGACGTTCTCATGCTCCTCCCATAGTTGTTTCCAAGGAACCCAACCTTTCCCTTTGCTATGCTCTGTCAAAGTTTGGATTTTTAGGGGTTTTGCATTAATGGGTGTTCGTTCATTTGGTGTTTGGATTTAGTTGTTCACAACCAATTTGAGGATTTGGGTCCTTCTATTCTTTGTTTTAGTTGTTAACTTGTGTTCTTTGTGTCAAAGTTTGAATTTTTAGGGGTCTTGCATTAATGGGCGTTCGTTTTTTTGGTGTTTGGGTTTAGTTGTTCACAACCAATTTGAGGATTTGGGCACTTCTATTCGGACAAAAATTTCGTGGGCATCCGTGCCCAAACAATTTGTTTGGGCACGGATGCGGATGGGCGCCACATGGTGTGCGACGCCCATCACCACCGCCCCTTCCCCTTTCTCTCTATTTTTCTAAAAACCGGAGGCCCCCGATTTTTATTTTTTTTTTTCGAAGGGTCGTGATGGGCGCCGCACACCACGCGGCGCCCATCCGCATCCGTGCCCAAACAAATTGTTTGGGCACGGATGCCCACGAAATTTTTGTCCCTTCTATTCTCTTCTTTAGTTGTTAACTCGTGTTTTTTGTGTCAAAGTTGGGATTTTTAGGGGCTTTGCATCAATGGACGCGGTGTTGCGCACGGAGAGGAGAAATGGCGCGGTGTTGCGCGCGGAGGGGAGCAGTGGGTGTGCGCTGTCCGGATGAGAGGGTGGACCTCCCTCTCATTATATATATATATATATATATATATATATATATATATATACTCTTATGAGTATAGAGCCTAATTTACTTATAAATTTTTGGCCGAGATCTACCCTTTAATCATTTTCACCCGTTGATTATACTATTCAACCAACCACCCACTCAACCCTAGGGGGCCCACTATCAACCTAACCATAATCACTTCATCCTAACCACACATTTTTTCATCTGAACGGTCGAAAACTTATGAGTACAAAGAGCTCTATACTCATATGAGTATAGTAGCCCCAGCGTATATATATATATATATATATAAATTTTATTTTATAAATAATATATCATATAGTATTTTATTTATATATAGAAATATTATAATATAATATTTTATTTATAAATTTTAATTATTTATTAATATTTTAAATATATAACTCTTATATATTAAATATATGTTTATTATAATTTTAAATATATTTAATCTATATATAAAATTATAATAATAATATATATATATATTATTATATATATTTATTATATAGCCGAATTTGATCCCGAATTTTTAATTGGTGAACGTATAATACCTGTATAAATCACGTATCCGAATAATGCCGAATCCGTTATTTTAGCCGTATTTTTCATCGAATTTAAAAATTAAAAGACGAATTTTATCCGAATTATATCTGTACCGAATTTTTGCCGAATCCGAATTAACTAACTATGCCTCCAGCCACCAAGGTTGGTTTAGCTGCGATCGATCTCATCCGTTCATCTGTTCGCTCCCGACGTGCTTAATTAATTAATTGATATTTGAAGGGCAAATAAGAAAAGTATTTGCCATATGAATGGTATATAAGAAAAGTTAGTTACGGTATAAGGGTATATTGGAATGGGCAAAATGATAATTTTTCAGAGATAACGGCAGCTCACTAACGGAACTTAACTCCAGGGGTATATTAGAAAGACTTGGAACATAAGAAGGGTATTTTCAATATTAGCTTTCTAAGAGGGGTAAATAAAAAAACCGTAAACTTTTCAGGAGTATATAGGCAATTGCCCCCCCCCCTTTTTTTTTTTTTTTTTTTTGGGGTGCTGTTTTGATGATTTGGTCACTTCAATCACTCTTTACAGATTAAATAGCAAACTATGCCAACTCATGTTGAGGCTGTTTTTCGTCCTGCAGGTGACCAAACTTGCCGACAAGGTTCTGAAGTTCACTGGATCGGGAAAGATCAAGACTCGTATGTTGCTGATCACAGATCACGCCATACATCTCATCGATCCAGATGCAAATGTGCTAAAGAGGAGAATAGCACTCGCGGCGGTTGATAGGATGTGCTTGAGCAAGCTGAATGATAACTTTTTCGCGTTCATTGTTCCGACGGAGTACGACTGCCTTATGGCCAGCACCAGGAAAACAGAGATTGTAACTGTTCTAGTTGAGGCCACCAAGGGCAAATCTACGTATGAAATCGGAGTTGTTTTCTCGAACAGGTAAATACGGAAACACTGAATTTTCATGTAACCGTTTTCGGAATTTGAAGATGCACATATTTTTGGCTAACTCCATGACCCTGGATATTATTTTTTGAATAGTAGCATGGCGCTAATATCGGTCTTATTTTTCTAGCTTTTTATTTTTGTGGGAACTATAACTAAGGAAAGCAAAAATCAAATGCTGTAACAGTTCATTAATTTTTCTTTTCTGATCATACTAACAACTCGGTTGTTAGTATACACATCAAATCAAATTTGATAGCTGGTTAATTCTAAACATATTTCTCTTGCTAATTTTAAAAGGTTGGCACCAGTGAATTGATGTTTACTTTCTATACGGCAGATTTCAATACCATCCTGCTGCGGATACAGTGAAAGAAGTTCAGTTCGAACAAATTGAAGGTACATGTAGGATTGCTAACATTGCTTTGGTTGCAGATTAGATGCTACTGCATTACATTAGAATTCATTCAACCATGGGGTGTTAAAACTTTCTATCAAATCGTATTTTTTTCGATATATGGTACCAGAGACGGTCATAAGGCCACATAACATTTGGAGGCCATGGGTTTCTTTTGATTAACATCGGTAAAAGAATGAAGAGATATTAAGGCCTAGTTTGTAGTTTGGTCCGCAGAGATGCAAAATTTAGGCAACCGCACGTAACCTAGTACTAAAACTTGTTCAATCTACCCTGGTCTAGTGGAGATTTTGATTTTTAGTTTCCAAATCTTTATATGACTTGATCAACCTCCCTGCCATATTCTATCTAATCAAATTATCTTGACAACTTTCGCAAATATAGGAATAGTTAATTCTAGATATTGTAGAAGCTTAATCAAGTTGCTCTTGAATCATAATCAGTGGGGTGCAAACTATCTGACTTTGTGTGAGACCAAGGCTTGTGCTTCTGCTCTGCTTCTTCGAGTTGTTAACTATATTATTAATGCTGCTCTATTAGTTGCTGCAGGAGGCATCAAAACTAGGATTTTGAACAAAACAAAACGATGAAGTGTAGATTCAAGTATCAAAATTATCCAGCAAAGGGTTTGGCTCCATTCTCTTGTTTCCTTTTCGCGATCCATCTTTCTCTTCTGGTTTGCATCATGTCGCGACATCCTCTTCCTGTCGTTTTCCGTATGTTGTAACTGTAAATCCATTGACATTGTACATTCCTTGTAGTGATCATAGTCATGGTTGTTTCCTACGCTGGGCATGTAGACATTTTCCATTTAAGTAGAATTACTTAGCCTCTGCAATTGCGACTCAGTTGAATGCACGATTCGCCGCCAACGGTGCGGCAGATGAACTTTGTACAGGGGTTTCACATTGCTCAATCTATTGGCGGAAACTGTACAAACTCGTCTCGGACTAAAAGGACTACATGAAAAGGTGCAGGTTGTGTCTGCGAAACGGTTAATTTGCTAACAAATGGCTAACAGATATAACGAGTTATATGTATTTCATATACCCTCAAATTTAATTAACTCTCTTGCAAATCATAAATTTGCCTACGTATATTCTCACTTTGAAACATGGTCGCATGTCTCTCACCAAAGAAAAATGATATATTAATATTGAGAAATGCTTTGGGTCTCTTATGAGCGTAGTTTTATATATTGTTGATGTGTTGATCAATTTATGTGGAGTCTTGAATTGCATATGTAAATCAGTTAAAATCCTTCTCTTATATAGTGATTTATTGATTATAATTAACTGTTGATTTGACAATAAAATTGAGCCTTTTTATTGATTTCCTTGAGTATGGTTTCTGTGTTCTTAAGTTTGGCTTTCTGGAGCTTTTATTCTGATTAGGTGCTCAAATGGTCTTTTGGGTGTGTTGGCATTCGGTTAAATCGAATCGGGTACGCCCATAAGCGGGTTCGATCCGACGGATATTATGTTATCTAATTGGATTAGGATTAATCTCGCTTTCAAATTGGAAAGCTAATTAGAGATAAATCTAATCATATTAGGATAACAAATAATAACCGATTTGGCCTTATCTCTAACGCTATTAGGATTTTGGAATTCCTTATAAATAGACGGGTGATCCCACATGAAACGATATACAAAAATAAAAGAACCGAAAAAGAGAGAGAATAAGAAAATAATAGAGAGAAACCACATCCTCCATTGACCTATTATTCTAGAGGGACTTGCACGGTGGATTTGCGATCGCGCTCGTTTGTAGTTCGATCCACCGCGAGTTTGGAGCGTGAGAAGACATTCAAGGACGATCCGAGGACACGTGAATCAATCTAAACGATCCGGGCTTATCGCATTGTTGCGCGAATCGCTTCCGCAAAAGGTACGAACGAATACTTCCGCTGCGTTCTACAGGGTGTCATAGCAAAAGTTTCAATTTAAATTTGAGCTTCTGTTCGAGTGGAAACTAGTTAACCCGCGACTTTAATGAAAAAGCTATTAGTGCTTGTTCGAAAGACTTTTTTTTTTAATTTAGTGTTTAATTGGTGATACACTGCTCTATGAGTAAAAAAGCTGCATAGATTGTCAACATCAATCACTAAAACAAGAAATAGATTAGAAAACATTTGCACACACATCAGTTTGAGTGGTACTTTATTAAGTACTTGGACATTGTTCCAATTCCCACCCAATCAACTCCAACATTATATGTTACACATTAATTAGTTCTTTTTAAACCCTCAATATTAACCATCTCAACCATATGGGTTTCTCAATGTGGTGGATACACTAATACTATCCTCAATGATTGCTTGAGTCCTAACCATTGTTGCACAAGGCATTTTGCTTCTCCTTACCCAAACCACACCTAAGCCCTCCCCACCTTCTTCTATTTCTCTCTCCCTTTTCTTATCCCTTCTCAACTTAACTAACCCCAATATCCCTACTAACCCCACCAAAACCAACCCAACTGCACCCACTCCACAAGCAATCACCAAAACCACCCCTCCCCTCTCTCTCCCCTCCGGCCGTCGAATGTCCGACGACACGACGATCGCGAAATGGCCTGTGCTCGTAGCCGTGCACGTGTTCTCCGACGCCAAATCATGGATTCGCACTGACCTGTTTGGTCCAAAACTCGCGCACTTGGCTGTCACGTTATTCATCCTCTCTGGTAGTTTGAATTCGTGGAAAGTTATGGATATCGAATCTCCAAGAACTTCAAACTTAAGCTCGGTAGTGGCACCAGAGGTCAAATTCGATGCGTCATAGGCGAGTAAGCCGAGAACCAGAGTGGCGAGGGTGTGATTGAGAGGCACACTGAAGTAGGAGGCGGAGAAGTTGCCAAAGTTTTCGAATACGAGGACGAGTCGCTTTGCGAAAGGAACGGCACTTGTCCTCGGTGGGATGTGGAATGAGGTAGAATTCGCTCCGGAGCTCCAAAGATAACTGCCGCGGAGCCTCACGGTCGAAGCTTCGATACCAGAGAGGTTTGAAGGGAGAGGGACTTGATAGAGTTGGCCAGACCGGCGTGTGAGTATTGTTTCGAATGCGTGATCGCGAATGACGGAGTCCAAGGAATCGAATGAGGCGTTACGGTGCGCGGTTTGCGCGAAAGATAGTAGGAAGAAGAAGAAGAAGAAGAGAATGGATAAGATGTACCATGTTTGGTTTGGTTGATTCATATGTATGAACACTTAGAGAGAACACAAGTATTGATAGAGAGGGAGAGATCAAAGAGACCATGTTCTCTAATAACTCATTTCTTTTGGTTTAGGCCTTTGAGGAGTAGGGAAAGCAAAGGAGCATTTGGGAGACTAGGACCATGGGGGTTTAAAAGAAAGAGTGAGAGCCATTTGCTTGTTTTAATTAAAGGCAATTTGGGTCTTTCTTTTTAGTAACTTTTAGTGGTTAGGTTTTCTAATAGTGATTACTTTTCTAATAGTGATTACAATACTCAAATTGTATATTCATGATTGCATACCATGTATCCATAGAATGGTGAGTAAGGTTTAGAGGCCCATAAAACGGATAGTTTGCAGAATAATGCTACGATTGCAAACAAATTTTACAGCGTTTTACAAATTTATTTATATGGGTGGTCATAATGATCAGCAAAGAAGTATTACTCACAAAGTGATAGTCATGATTCATAATGACAAGAATAAAATCCAACTATTAAAATTTGAATTTTTATTAACTATTGTAGAATTTATTTATAAACATTACAATTTTTCAGATCACATCTGCTCTTTCGGGGGGTTTTTTTTTTTTTTTTTTTTTTTTTTTTCTCTTTTCGTCATCATTTTATACTGTTCATGTACCGATGGTTTACCAAATTTTTGGGCCTTCCAGAATATGCAATTCCAAACCAAATCTAATAAATGATTTTCTTGTAGAGATAATTAAAAAGCATGAGGGAACGGATTAATTTAGACTAAATATACAGGTAAGATGGGAACAGCTTAGGGTTACAGGTTGGTTCCACGGTCAAAATTGCATGGCAATTGGTAAACGGATTACTAATAATGGTCCCAGGAATCCACCTGTAGAAAAGGGTCTGGTATTTGCCTGGAAAATTTTGGTTAGTGCAACTATATCTTCTTGATTTATTTATTGTAATAGAGATGTAGTGATTCAACAAGCAGCCGAGTTATCTTCTCTTCAAACGAAAAGAGAGGAAAAAAGATAATCGTTATAGCATCCCAGATTCTACCCACCGCTGTCCTTGAATGAGGTAGCAAGCAACAGAATATGCTGCTGTAAACATTGAAGATTTTTTCTGGTCCTATTTCACCCAAATTACCTGCAAGCAAAGTAATCAATATCACATTTGGAACATCACTGTTTAACAA
Source organism: Ananas comosus (assembly GCF_001540865.1). Lineage (NCBI taxonomy): Eukaryota > Viridiplantae > Streptophyta > Magnoliopsida > Poales > Bromeliaceae > Ananas > Ananas comosus. The sequence goes on along the minus strand of NC_033630.1, from coordinate 3,184,446 downwards.
ATACGATGTGGGCTGTTTGGACGCTGAGAAGTGGAAGAGCAAATGGCTCTCAAGTTTCACAAACTCGACTTCGTGCCTCATCCGGCCGAAGTCGAAAGCCTGATCTCCGTACAACTATGAGCAGGCGATTGGACGATCTCACGACTTCGGAGCTGAAACGAACACAAACAAACAGGGCATCGAGTTCAACCTCCGATACCCACGCAAACAAACAGCCGCCGAGTGTTGCAATTTAACTTCACATTTCACCTTTCTTGAAGCAGTATTTTAAAGCACATTGAAAATATCTGGCATCAGCAACAAGAAGCAGATCAAACAATTGAGCTACCAGAATCATCAGGTAAGCATTCAAAGGTCGATAAAATTCTTCGGCCATCGCAAAACATTTCTACAGTTACAAGGACATTTCACCATTATCAATCCTAAGCTTTCGACCTTCTATTTGCCAACACGAGAGAGCCTGTTGTCCATACATCTGTGTACTTCTCCTTTTCCTTTTCCCAAACTGTTTATTTTACTGTTAGGTAAAAGGGCACAAGACAACAAACTTTTACGGGTGCTTTATAGTCAATTCCGCTCTCAAGTTTAGCACACCATTGATGAAAAAGGGGCTATCGTCGGCGATGAACGAAGTCCACGGGACAGCAAACAGGTTCCTGTACCCAACCGCTTTCCCGCCCGTGAAGGTGTAATTCCCTTTATACTTGCTCACAAACTCCCCCGACGGCTTCGTCCTTGCAGCAAACTCGTAGTCGACTGTAAAGCTTGTTGAGCCTTTGTCTTGCATCCCTAAGAATAGCCCGAAGCAATGAAAAGTACTCTGCTGCTCCATATTGCAGTGGGCTGAGAGGAAGAAACCCTGCCCACCCAGGTGGAAGGCCTGCGAATATATGCGGCCTGATGGGAATAGTTTGGCACACTCTTCTCTCTTAAGGTCCAAGTAGACGATGCATTGCGGGTAGGGCTGATCAAACTCGACCACCTTTAGAGGGCGGTATTTGTAAGCCCGCTCAGTAAATTTCCGGTTGGTTGACTCGTCTTGGGCTAGTGCACGCTGCCGGTGGGGTGTGTCGGCTTTGAATAGGAGTGCCTCGATAACAGCCTTGGAGGCAAGCTCGTGGTCTACGTCATTGCATGTGAGGACTTTTCTTAGCTTTCTGCAGGTCATGTGAGAGAAACGGACAAGGGGTAGCAGGCGGGATCCCAAGATTTCACGCCTTTCTTCTTGCTTTGGGTACTGAGCACGGGCCCACTTGATCACAAAGTCATAGATCGCATCCTCCGAAGCCACCTGGAGGTCATCGCTGGACAGGATAGCTTCGATACCGGCTAAAGGGAGATTCATCACTTCCTGTTGGAACTTTGAACTGAAAGGACAGCCAAAATTAAATGTTATGTTTCTCAAATTTGTGCCTATTTGGCTACGCTTCTGGAACATTTTCTACTCCACAAATCAGTAGGCCAATAGAAATTAGGCATTAGTTGTCCAGGAGATGGCCTAAAAAATGGAGCCTTTCAGACCCAAATTACAGAAGCTCCAATTTAAAGTTTTTCCGGCTAAAGTTCTAGAGGATATTCTATTGAATAAAGCTGTAGTGTTTCTTTCTGCAGAATAAAGCTCTAGTATTGGCATTTGAAGCTTATATTAAAAAGGCAAAAAATCACAGATATTACCAGAACTATTAGCTCATTTTGAAATGGGTGTCTGAACTTATAATTTTGATTTTACTACCTAACAGCATAGTTATATAGTGAAAACTCCATCAATTTCTGTTAGACCTTGACGATTTCCGCCAAACTATGAAATATTCCATCAAGTAACAGGAAATATTCTTATTGGAGAATATACTATTAAAGGCCTTAAAAACAAAACACTTTAAGTTTTGACTGAGACGTACTAAATTCAAAATAATTTTAGAAAATAACTGGAAAATTATATCACAAATTCAAAATATTTCGAAGTAGAGATAGCCATTTCAGTGCACTATCATGCAGGTAAGATCTATATGTTTTGACCTATAAAAAGTTAACTCACTTGGTTAAATCCCTAAATTTGTTAGCAAGGAACTCCTTGGCAGCATCAGTTAATGGCTGGACTGCAGTAGCTGTTGAAATGCTGCAAGGGAGGTCTAGATATACCAGTGCAGATTCAGTAGTCATTGGCAGATTTCTAAGCAACTGGCTGCAGTGCCTCATGCAAGAAGCAACTTCGAACTTATCAGCAGCCATCAACACATCCAGCAGAAGGGATGGCGAGGTGGTCGACAGCTTTCCGCTGTACATAAAACTCAGTAGCTCCGTGAGAGCAGCTTCCTCTGTTCGAAGTAGGATTATCAATAGAAATGATGAATCAACATCAATAAAAGAACAATCACATCTTTTACGGTAGCTTATGTATTTTCTCATAAAGGTCTTTGATTAGTGAAATCCACAAATTGTGCTGTAGAGAAAGAATCTCTACATAGAAAGTACATCTTTATAATACCTTATATATAATCATGCTAACTACATTACATCTGTGGAATAATCAAGGAGTTACTAATTTGGCATAACAAAATTAAAACAGTTCAATCTCTCTAACAAAGCAGCTTAAAATTTAGTTCTTAAATCATGACCATAGTGAAAATAGGATCACAAATTAAATGAAACTACTTCTTTCACAACAGTATCATCATTAGCAATTATTGCAAATAGTCAAGCTACCAGCAAAAAACAATCTCAGTAACTGTATTTGACCTTTCAACTTACCTGAAGCATAGATTTTTAAGGTGGCGTGTCTCTGATCAGATTCTTTCATTCCATTTGAGAAAAGCTAACAACAATAAAATAAGTATGGAACTCGATTATCCAGAAGAATAGCTAAATAAACAAAAGTCCATGTGTTCCATGTGGCAAATGCGTCAGGATGGTAATCTCACCTTGTAGAAAAATGGGCTTTGTGCAGCCAGTATTGCAGAACTAATATATATTTTCTTCACTCTGGGAACAGTAGAACATTCCACAGTCCAACATTCATTATCTTGTGTATCATTGCCTACAATGTATAAGACCATAGTTAACTAGAATGACTGTCAAGAAATATAGAAAAGGTTGCTATAGGGAATCTGCAGGAAGTATTATGTCAGATAAAGACCCAGTTAAACATATTACTAAATAAAACAGGTTCCATTCACACAAAAAATGGGTCCGCATTCCCCCTTCACAGATATATATATATATATATATATATATATATATAGAGAGAGAGAGAGAGAGAGAGAGAGAGAGAATANCATTTTCAGTTAGTTTAGTGACGGATTTTGTGTTCTTTTTTTTCCGATGATACCGTGATGGATTTTGTGCTCTTTCTTTGATGATATTGTGATTCTATTTTTTATTTATGTCGATAATCACAGAGAGAGAGAGAGAGAGAGAGAGAGAGAGAGAGAGAGAGAGAGAGAGAGAGAGAGAGAATACTAATATGGATTCTTTGCCAATCACTTTAGCTCATAATTAGAGGTCTGGTTTTGCGCTCAAATTTATGTAGATTCTCATCGTATAAATCTTAACAATATTCTTCCTTCCACTTCACTATTTACTTAAAAATGTGTTTTTTGGTAGCTAGGGCAAAAGGCGTTGTGCTAAAACTTAAAACCGTCAAAATCATGTGCCTCTAAAGTGACATTAATGGAACAAAATAGGGCAACCAAGGAAGAAACTGGCACCTAAAGTTGGCATTTGAAGGTGAAAGAAGATAGAATGCTTGCATGGTTTTCAATATCGTAACAAATATTCAACATTATGGAAGTTGATCTCTTGTTGGTTCCAAAGAGGTGGGATATCATAACAAATACTCAACATTCTGGAAGTCGATCTCTTGTTGATTCCAAAGAGGCAAAGCATGACTAATTGTGTAAGTGGAAGAATCGACTAGCATTATAATTAAGTCCTCCATATTATTCCTCACCTTCACTCCATCTTTCACTTTTCTGAGTCTAACCTCATTGAGAATCACTTGAGCGTATGAGACAACGCTTTCTTAAGATTCTGCTTGAGAAATTCCGCCAGTGTGGTATTTCTTAAGACTTGGGAGTTTGAATACAAATATGAAAGCCTATAACATTTAAAATTCCAATAAATTGACCTGATAGAAACTAGTTAGTTATCTTCTCCAAGCACAGCTGTTTGTTTGGTTTATAAGGAGATATCTTATTAATTGTTTACAAATAGTTACCGCTAGTGAAAATGAGAAAATTAAAGTTACAAATCACTACTCAACTAACAAATGCCTGGTGTAGTGTATCCTTCAAGTGGGACGAGATCTGTGGACCTCTACTTGCTCGGCAGCCCTTCTTTCCTTTCTTTTCTATTCTTTTGAAAATGCAAATTATGATGACAGAAGCACCCAAGAAATTTCTTACAAGCGGTTCTAATTTAATTTAGATTAGATTCATGAATTCGCAGCTGTTCTGCAGTCTGTATTCAATGAGACCCAATCAAAGTGCAAGCTAGCAAAAACAGACCATTCAAAAATGTGCCTGTGTCCGTGTCGGACATGTCGGACAAAGCTCTAGGCAAACACTCCATATACACATGTCAGCTACATGTCCTCTATCTCCCTACTCACTCGCCGCGTGTCCGTAGACTGTTTCTTGACATCTCTCAAGATCCTGCACATTCATGTGTCCTCTATCCTACCACTCACTCGTCACGGGACACAGCCCAAACACGACTAACTCCAATGCATGTCCTGAGTAGTGGTAGTATAACCCAGCACAAATACGTCTTCGCTAGTGGGCTTGTAGTCAAAACCAAGTTCTAGACCTAAAAGAATATTTGACACCTTTGAATTACACCTTGCTTGCACTCCTGGTAACACAGACATGGGATGCAAGTAGGAATGCAAAACTAAGTTCTAGAACTAAAAGAATATTTGAAGGTCCCCCACCTCATGCCCCGTTTCCTTGGCGGCTCGGTGTGGATTTGGAGTGAGTTGATTTTTATCCTTTTTTTGCCCCCACTACCGCTCCATTCGTCACGGGACACACGGTAATACTTACAAGTTGAGGCTAGAGCTCAAGTTGGAATGAAATATTCATAATAATTTCATACTCATAAACAAACAGCATTTAAAATATGGGCAAGACTCAAACTTATGATGGGAGAATGAGGCTCAATTCCTACCCTATATAGTTCTCACCATATATTGCTCATTCATAGCCTCATTGGCCTGTTGCCTCCGATATAACTACCTACTAGATTTAAGAAGTATTAAATATAGAAAATCCAATTCCGAACCTTTATGTCTATAGAAATGAGATGACACTGCAGACTTGTGAGAGTGATTATACATACCATCCCGATCAATATCAGATGGCGATTCTTCAGTCATAGCTACTGCATCCTCATCATGGTTTTCTTCATACACCTCACATTCCTCTATTTCAAGCTGGCTACTTGATACGTGCACTTCTGCATCTTTTACAGTTTCTTCGCCTAAATAAGCGAAGTAGAAACACTTGCATTCAGTACATCTTATTATAAAATTTACAATTGAACTTAATGAAAATTACAAAAGAGTGACAAAAACAAATATATGGTCATCAAAGAACTCGAACAAGAAAATCAGGCAAAATCAGAAAAGAACTATATTCTTTTAAGGCTCAACTAGAATCTTAAAATCCGACTTAGGCATGAAGTTTAATTCACTTTTTAACAGGAACTGCTGGAAATTAAAATAACATAACTGCTATAGTAGCCATATAGATATAGTTACGAAGCAACTTGAATAATAGCAATGACAAAAAACTGATACCACTTGTAACACATCACATAATGGAAACTTGATCTTTCAAGTCTAAGTTGCCACAAGAAAGAAATTTTACAATTTGTAAACACAATGATAAGCAAGAAACTTTAATTCATAAATCTAAGATGCCAACAGAAATCTTCCTTTCCAGTAGCATCCATTAACATGGCAAATCCCTAGGAACGCCCTTGAATATAAAACTATTATTTCAAGTTATTCCTTACATGCTTAATACATTCCGACAGGTCTAACTGATACCACTTATAAACACATCCCATAAGGGAAACTTGATTTTTCAAGTCTAAGTTGCCACATGAAGAAATTTCTGAATTTGTAAACACGATGATAAGCAATAAACTTTATTTCATAAATCTAGGATGCCAACAGAAATCTTCCTTTCCTATAGCATTCATTACAATGTCAAATCTCTTGGAAAGCCCTTTAATATAAAACTACGCTCTCAACTTATTCCTTACAGCTTAATTCATTCCAACATGTCTAATTCTTGACCGCATATATCATATTACATACTGCTCTAAAAATGACTACCAGCCTATCACTGAGTCTGCATATTATGTTTCATTTGAGAAACTTCCTCTTCTGTAATCTACGAACTCACAAAATTCCTATTTTGCAACTTGCAATTTCTTCGTAAGCTCCACTAGTCGACCCAGAAAACTTTTTGGTGCACTCACAGGAGTTGGACATTCCACCAATTTATACTATTCAATTGCTCAATACATTAAACACATAGAAATCAAGAGAAGAAAAAAGATAAACAGCAGAGAAGATTTAGACGGTTTTTTGCCCTCATATTTCACCAATCTCATTATCTTCGTGCGATACCCTCAAATTTAGTGTCTTATTAAAATTTCCCAATTCAAATTTATCTACATAGTACTGCAAATCATAAAATATTGAAGCGTACCAAATCGCCCTAAAACCTAACGAAAGTAAATTAGGGCAAAACCGAAAACGAACCTTTCCCCTTCTTCATCCCCTCCCTGCGACGCTTACAATTCCGGGCCCAATCGGCTAGCGAGTTGCACCCCTCGCCGCCGTCGCCACGGTGGGGATCTGTCTCCGCGGGCTCCGGGATGATCTCGATCCGGAGCTCGCGGTCGGAGAAGTTGACGGAGTTGAAGGCGAACTCGAAGTTGTGCTCCCCCACCGCGCGGGCGAAGTCAGGGTCCATGATCGTTAGGGGGTCGAAAAGATCGCCTTCGCCGCGGCCGCCTCTTCCTACTCCTCCTCCGCCTCCTCCGCCGAAGACCTCCCTCATCCACCTCCCGCCGCGGCCTCACGCATGAGAGGTAGGCTACGACGACGACGACGACGACGACGACGACGACGACGATTGGAGGAAGAGCTCGTTAACGGTCGGGAAACCCTAACCCTAACCCTAACCCTAATCCTAATGGTTTTAGGAGGAGAAGGAAAGGAGGGGGAGGGGCAGCGAAAAGGGCGTGTCGACGCGGAGGCGAGGAAATGAAACGAAACGAAGACGACGAGAAAATGGATTGCTGGAATGCGAAGAGGGGATTTGAAGCGCTTTTTCTGGACGACGCGGAGCGACCGAACGAACCAAACAGATTATTTTTGGATTTTATTTTTTCCAATTTATTATTTATTGTTAATTTTAATATTAATTAATGCCTAAACAAATAATTTATATTTCAGTAACTCATGGTCTTGATCCTTAAACTAGCAGGAGATCAAACTTTAATTTATAATAATAAAATAAAATTTTATTCAAATTTTTAAAATTGTTATAATCAAGTTCCACGACCTAATTTAATTGATTAAATAAATATTGACAAATTTTTAATGTCAAAAAGATATAAAAATATAATCAATTTTAATATTCCATATCACTTCTATATCAATAATTTTTTAATATTTAACTAACTAAATGAGATTGTGAAACTTGATTGCATAAATTTCAAAAATTTGAGCAAAAAATTACGACAATTTGAAATTTGAGGGCCAAGGTGTCAAGCTCCTCAATTGCCTAAAAATTGTATGGAGATTGAGAGTAATTTCTAGAGCCTAAATGTAAACTTGTTCTTACACCCCACGCGTCTAAAAGTTATGATGGAAGGAAAAAAATTAAGTAGGGACAGTTTATGAGATTATCTCATCTGCAGTTTATATAGCCTTGAAATTCATGCCGCTTATTTGATGGATGATAGATGGAATGAATGGTTTTATATTAAAAATACACCCACCAAATTTTTATTCTTAAAAAATATAAAAATATATTTAAGTAAAGCGTTCCATAACATGAGATTGTTTCGTATGTTCTTCAATAGTCTTGACGTATATGCAAATTTATATAATAGATGGTAAATGAGACTGTTTCGTATTAGAAATGATCAAATCATCTACCAGGCAAAAAAAATATCGTTTTTGATACACGGGGTACATGCAACATTATTTTATCTATTTGATCAACACTTTCCTAAATTTTTTTTTATTTTATTTTATTTACTTTCACCATATGAATTATACTTTTTTGAATATTCTTGGTTAATAAGTGTATTGTTCTTTCTTTTTTTTTTTAAATACTATCTATACTGATTGTACATCTGCAGCAGACTTAGTGTAAATATTAAACCCCATCAATATCCGCTGACTACTACTTTTCAACTAGCTTTATCAAATTTTTTTTTTGTTAATACTTAAACTCTAAAAAGAATTTTATAAATCTTAAGATAAATAAGATGTAAGATTTACACCCATAAAAAGGTATACTGGTATAATTTTTCTAATAAGAAATGAAATTACTAAATTAAACAAAATTTCTAATTTATAACAATATAATTAAAATAAATAAAAATAGGTGCCAGGTATATTAAAAAATTAATTCTATGGATGTACTCCAAAATAGGGAACAACTCAGAAGTCTTTGTACAGTTTGACTTGTTCAGACACTTTCATTAAATTTTCGTAATAATTGCCTTCGTTACTACTAGTAACGCTAATATATATTGCACAGAAAAAAAAAAAGAAAAAAAGAAAAAAGGAGAAGTGGTGGTCACCACAAAGACACCATAAATTATTGGGCAGGTGATCTGCAAGTAAGACTTTTGTCATTGTAAATGTTGGGTTTGTGATGTGAAACTCATCACCCATTTGATTTATTTTGAATTTGATTTAATAAAACTCCTGGGGTGGATTAGTTAATAGTTGGTATTGGGTTTTAGTTAGTCCCTTTAGTTAATTAGGCTAAGTGGGTTATCATGAGAGATTTCTCATTGTGTAGTAAAGAGTTCTCATTTTTTTTTTCTCTAGCGTTCTCTTTTTTTTTTCTTTTTTTTTTTAAGAAATAGGTAGCAAGCTACCTGCTTCATTCATTAAGCAAAATAAATTTAGCTTATAAATTGGAAGCAGGTAGGGCCTTCGAACCTAGCCAAAGGAATAAGAGAAAACGAGAAAACGAGAAAAAAACCAGGTCCGTGTGGCCAAATAAACAAGGGGAAAACAAAATAAACAAAAGGGAAACAAAGGGCCGAGCACGGGAGAGTATCAAAGTGCTTCGTTCCAGGCTTCGATCAAAACGGCGACACGTTCGAGTGCCCGGGAGACATTGAGAGGCACGTCGCGGAAGCAAATGTCGTTACGCTCTGTCCAGACAACCCACCAAATTGCCGCCAATTTGGTTAAAATTTTTAATCTCGTTACGGCCTCGGGGATGTTCGAGGTCTGAGTCCATAGCTGACGTACATCTNCTGTTTCGTATGTTCTTCAATAGTCTTGACGTATATGCAAATTTATATAATAGATGGTAAATGAGACTGTTTCGTATTAGAAATGATCAAGTCATCTATCAGGCAAAAAAATATCGTTTTTGATACAATCTATACTGGCTGTACATCTGCAGCAGACTTAGTGTAAATATTAAACCCCATCAATATCCACTGACTACTACTTTTCAACTAGCTTTATCAAATTTTTTTTTTGTTAATACTTAAACTCTAAAAAGAATTTTATAAATCTTAAGACAAATAAGATGTAAGATTTACACCCATAAAAAAGTATACTGGTATAATTTTTCCAATAAGAAATGAAATTACTAAATTTAACAAAATTTCTAATATATATTGCACAGAAAAAAAAAAGAAAAAAAAAAAGAGAAAAAAAAAAGGAGAAGTGGTGGTCACCACAGGGACACCATAAATTATTGGGCAGGTGATCTGCAAGTAAGACTTTTGTCATTGTAAATGTTGGGTTTGTGATGTGAAACTCACCACCCATTTGATTTATTTTGAATTTGATTTAATAAAACTCCTGGGGTGGATTAGTTAATAGTTGGTATTGGGTTTTAGTTAGTCCCTTTAGTTAATTAGGCTAAGTGGGTTATCATGAGAGATTCCTCATTGTGTAGTAAAGAGTTCTCTTTTTTTTTTCTCTAGCGTTCTTTTTTTTTTTTCTTTTTTTTTTTTTTGAGAAATAGATAGCAAACTATCTGCTTCAGTTATTAAGCAAATTAAATTTAACTTACAAATTGGAAGCAGATAGGGCCTCCGAACCGAGCCAAAGGAATAAGAGAAAACGAGAAAAAAACCAAGTCCGTGTGGCCAAACAAACAAGGGGAAAACAAAATAAACAAAGGTAAAACAAAGGGCCGAGCACAGGAGAGTATCAAAGTGCTTCGTTCCAGGCTTCGATCAAAACGGCGATACATTCGAGTGCCCAGGAGGCATTGAGAGGCACGTCGCGGAAGCAAATGTCGTTACGCTCCGTCCAGACAACCCACCAAATTGCCGCCAAGTTGGTTAAAATTTTTTATCTCGTTACGGCCTCGGGGATGTCCGAGGTCTGAGTCCATAGCTGACGTACATCCCTCACATCCGAATCAGCCGCCACTAATGCTCCTGCTTTAAAACGAAGATATCTGACGACGATACAGTCGTGAAATAGGTGGTCGCAGGTTTCGGCTAGTAACACACAGAACCTGCAGTGCTGATCCACAAGGCACCCTCGGCGAAACAGTCTGTCTGCTATGGGTAATCTCTTTCGAAGTAGAATCCAAATAAAAACTTTGTGCTTGAGCGGGATTTTTAACCCCCAGAGTTGATCATACAAAGTATCAATTTGTTCTCCGTCGGTGATGAATTCATAAAGTGATTTGACGATAAAAATTTGGTTAGCGTTCTCTTTTTTTGATGTAAAGAAGAGACACGATAAGAGGGTTGGAGAAGAAGCTCTTTTATTTTATTTTTTTTTTTTGCTTGATTCAAGGCTTTAATGGTTGATTAGAAACATTTTAAAAGCATTCTGAAGCAGGATTTGAGGGTTCAGGAGGGCTGCAAAGGAAGTATAGCAATAAGGGTTTTTCCGTTTGATGGTTGTTTATGCCTGTAGAACGCAGTAAAAATATTTGTTCGTATCTTTTGTGAAAACGACTCGTGCTAGAACGCGATGAGTTCAGATCGTAGAGGTTGATTCGTGCATCCTCGAATCGTCTATGAAAATTTTATAACGCTCCAAACTCGCGATAGGTCGAACTACAAACGTGCACGACCTCTAATCCACCGTTCAAGACTCTCTAAAAAAAAGGTTAATAGAGGATATAATTTTTCTCTCTGACAAGACGGCTCACAAATTATTGTATTATTTCTTGTTCTATCTCATGAGAGATAATCTGTATATTTATAAGGAATTCCAAAATTTCAATAGATAAAGTAAGAGATTAGATATATTTATAAGGATTCCAAAATCCTAATAGATAAAGTAAGAGATTAGGCCGAATCGGTTTATGATTGTTATTCTAATATGGCTAGAATATATCTCTAATTAGTTTTTCAATTTAAAAGCGAGTTTAATTCTAATCTAATTAGATAACATAACGATTGTCGGACATGGGCGCACCCGATTCGGTTTAACCGAATGCCAACAATGCCGATTGTAATAGAACGGTAATATCTAAATAACTCTTGTAATCTTCTCATTTTAATAGTAAATTTGATCTTTTTCGCACCCGTGGATGCAGTGCTGGGACTTTTTCTTCTCACTTTGGTTAATTTACTCTAATTTCTTACATATCTTGCTTGTGGGTGATTTACATCCAACTTATTTAATTAATTACTGTGGTTGACGTCTTGATTTTGCAGGTTTCGTTATTGCCTCTCTACAATTGATATCAAAGCTTCGGAGTTGAATGCAAAGTGTTTAACAATTTTTTTTTTTTTAAATTCAAACAGACAAAAAATACTTTTCTGAGTAAAAAAACTATTTCCTGAGAATTTTTTTTCTGGAATTCAAACACAAATGGAAGCAAGAAATACGTTAATACGTTATTCTTTTTGATAAAACATTATGCCACAAGTAATCAAATTATTTTTTTTTTTTTTGAGAAAAAGGTAGCATGCTACCCACTTCGTTTATTTCATGGAGAAATAAACTTAGCTGGAAATGTGAATAAACTAGGATTCGAATTTGGGTCTCGGGTATCAACCACCAAACCCTTTTGCCACTTGCGCTAGGAACGGTCGGTACAAGTAATCAAATTATTGTTTATCAGTCCAGTAGAGAGATGTTCCACAGATGGAGTTGTAGTAAATTACATCTGTAAATAAAGTGAGATTTTAAATTGCAATTCATGGAAAAATTAAACACTATCCAAATAGTTGATTACTTAGGTGGAATTTTAATAAAAAATTCTGCTAATCATCAAGAGCAAGATTAATACTCCTAATTTCAAATTTATCTTTTATTATTATTTTTTATAGTATTTTTATTTTTAGCCATTTATTTTGAAACTACTTGTTTATTAGACAAACGATGTCAAAAAAATTATGAAATTTAATTTTTGGATAGTTTTGATGTAGCAAATTATGTTTAATGAAACTGATTGTCAAATCAAATATTTTATTATCGAAAATAATTTATAAGTATGAAGATCTTTATACTTTTGAAAGTACAGAAGTCAGAAGCGTAGCTCTGTATAAGCATTCTTCTTCTAAATGGATCAACAATAATTCGACATCTAAAATATGTACGTCATTCATTAACAACTATTATACAGCACACTAATTTGCTACACAAGGAGCTATCCATGAGTTCTGAGGTTCACATTTTTGGATGGACAATATATTCATGAACCAATAACAGATCGGGTTCTCTAGAGCAAGTGGCAAAGGACTTGGTGATTGGTATCCGAGACTCAAGTTCGAATCCTAGTTGATTCACATTTCCAGTTAAATTTATTTCTAAATAAAATAAACGAAGCGGGTAGCGTGCTATTTATCTCTCAAAAAAAAAAAAAAAAACAATGAGCTTGAAAAGAGTTCACAATTTTTTTCTTCTCTATTTCTATATTTTTCCCCAATTTTTCTCCCCCAATTTATGAAGGGTCACACTTTGTAAATGGCCTCAAGTAATCTCTCTCACACACACCAAAAACCCAAAAAAAAAGGTAAAAAAAAAAAACCTCAAGCACAAGGGCATTTGTGAAATTACTATACGCGACCACGCAAAGTAAAAATTAGACTAAATTATAAAAAGCGCTCTGCATTTTAGTCCAATCTCAATTATTTTTATGTATTAAAAATTACACCAATTATTATTTTATACTTAATTTATCGCCATAGCGAACAAATTCAAAAAAAATTAAAAGTTAACACATAGACTAAAATTTTTTTAGAATGAGTCAGCATATGCACTGTTCCACATCTCAGCATATATTCAATTATATATTAAAATATATAAAAAATTGATAGTTTATTAACCAATTTATTCAATTTATATAATTATATTGTATTACTTATAGATAATTTTATTTGTAAATTTATTTTTATAAAGTTTTACAACTAAATTCAATAATTACTCTAAATAGCTAGAAAAGTAATTGATGTAATTTTTATGAAAGGGTGACTGAGACAAACGTTGAAATGCAAGGGGGCTTCTATAATTTAGTCAAAAAATTAGACAAATCCAGTAGCTGATATGACAAAAAAAAAAAAAGGACAAGTTTGATTTAAGCTGACAGAACTTTATTATTGTTTCAAGTAACAAAAGGACCTGATGATCCGTACGCCAGATCCTAACCTCAAAGTCTAGTTACTTTACAATTTTTGCTGAATTTATTTAAAAAGAAAAAAACTTAAACCCCTCTCTTTGTTAAAAAAAAGGGTAAACTTTAAATACTATCTCTGTGGTTTCGCACTTTCTCACTTTAGTATTCTGTGGTTTAAAGTATATCAAGTTAGTGTCCTGTGGTTTTATTTTTATTTTTTCGTCATTTCTTTCGTTAATACTTCATTAAATTATATACAAAAAATTTTAGATACCCCACCTAGGTTTATCAAATATTTACTTTAGTACTCTTTAGTTTTAAGTTTGTCACTAATTTAACGAAAAAAATTAATAAAATCGATAATAAAAAAATAAAAATGAAACCACAAATTGATACACTTTAAACCACAGAATATTAAAGTGAGAAATGAAAAAGTGTAAAACAACATAAGTGGTCCCACCCAAAAAAAAAAAAAAAAAACCATTAGTTGGTTGATAAGTTTCTTGTTCGACCTGACGTCCTGAGTCTAAGAAATTGTGTGCATGAACGTGAAAGGCCTACGGATCAAAACCCGAACGCAAGATTTCTAAAATAAGTTTTTTGAAAAAGATTAAGTGGGTTTTCGATGAAAATATGTGAGTTTAAAAGCTATTCGCATGAGACCACGATGTCTAGTCATCTATATTTACATTGATGAATATAAAATTATCTAACTAAAAAGTTTTAGAATAATTGACGCACGAAAACATAGTAAATCCACGTTCTTTTTGGACATTAGAACAAGTTAATTAAGAATTACTTATTCTGTATACAAATTTTCTTGTATGTTTCACAACGAAAAATTTAATTTTTATTTCTTTCAACTTATTGAAAGTCATAACTTAAATAGAACAGTATATTTTACTAACAAAATAATTAATTAATTTTATTCTGAAAAAATATATTGAATAAAATACCTTGCATATCTAAATAGAAAAAAGAAAGAAAGAGGGTTTTTTTTGCAAATAGCCCCCTGAGCAATTTTTATTTTAAAAATAGCCCTATCAAAATTAAAATTGCAAAAATGGCCCTATCCCTGCCACGCAGGCGCCACGTCAGCGCCACGTGGGCAGGGCTGGGGTCAGGGTATTAAGTTGAACACGGTGAATCATTCACCGTGTCTAAACACGGTGAATGGTTCACCGTGTTTCTTACGTATTTTTTGTATATTGAAAAGTGGAATAAGGAGTAGGGATGTCAATAGGTATAGATACCCGAAATATTATCCGAATCCAAACCCGAATAAATTATATATATATATACGTAATTTATTTTTATTTATTTATACAATATATAAAATATTTAATAATTTTTATTCCTTAGATTTTCATCCAACGGTATAGATTTTTAAAACCCGCTGGGTTGGATGAAGATCTAAGGAATAAAAATTATTAAATATTTTATATATTGTATAAATAAACAAAAATAAATTATGTATATATATATAATTTATTCGGATTTGAATTCGGATAATATTTCGGATATCCATATCTACATCCCTACTCTCTATTCCACTTTTAAATACGTAAGAAAAAATACGTACTAAACACGGTGAACCATTCACCGTGTTTGAACACGGTGAATGGTTCACCGTGTTCAACTTAACACACGGGCCCAGTCCTGCCCGTGTGGCGCTGACGTGGCGCCTGCGTGGCAGGCCCAGGGCCATTTTTGCAAATTAAATTTTGACAGGGCTATTTTTAAAATAAAAATTTGTCAGGGGTCTAAATGCAAAAAAAGCCCAAAGAAAAATTTAGAGAGAGAGAGAGAGAGAGAGAAAGAGAGGAGCTCCCTTCAATCCAAGCATGAGAAGGAGCTCGAAAGGGCCAGCTCGTCTCCTGTGTCATGCGCACCCACGGAGTGCACCGGGTCCACGGCGTACACTCAAAAAGGGTATTCATGAACCAGCAGCCGCACGTGCCAACTCCCCCACGTGTGTTGGATTGAAGGTAGCTCCTTATAATTACCCACCACCCTTTAATTCACCACCAAAAAAAAAAAAAAAAAAAAAAAAAAAAAAAACAAAAAAAAAAAAAAGANNNNCACATGCACGCATACAGACACAAATAACACTATAATAACCTTGGTATTATTTTCCTTACTATGGGAGGTGTGTGTATGCTCTTTGGAAGAGGTGGTGGTGGGTTTATATAGAGGGAGCTCGCGCATAGGGATGCAAATGGGTTCAGATTGGTAGAACTTCTATCCTAATTTACTCCGAATAAAATAATCAATAAAAATTTTAAAAAACAAGATAATTTGTCTCAACTAACAATATAGAGTACAAAATAAATGATCTTTTTCCTCTTTTGATATATTATAATTTGTTAAAAAAAATTTTGTTTCGATACAGACTGAATGAAGTAATAAATAGAGATAAAAATAAGATAAAAATTAATCTGTTTCGAATCTTCCTAATCCGATACTAGACCAGATCTATCCTGTTTGCATTCCTAGGGATGTGTGATTGTAAACCCTAGTTTTAACTTCGACCGTTGGATGGAGTTTGGGCATTTGCGGGGAATATTAAAAAAATATTTATTTTCTCGTTGGCCGAGAGCATCTCGCGCGTATCAATAAATACTATTTATTAATATAAAGAAAAAATAAAGCAGGAGAGGGCATAGCATAATTCGGAGATACACGATTCCCTAGACACCCAACGGTCGAATTCGATATTTAAACTTTTTTTTTTTTTTTGGAAAAAAAGGTTTTGGAGAAGTAGCACATAGGTGCTTTTCCATTTGGGGCAAATAATAGAGTTATTCTAATTCTAATCCATTAAAATAGACTTTTTATTTGGTAAATTATATTGTTGGTCACTAAACTTTTAATAAAATTTCACTTTAGTGTTAATAGACTTTAATTTGTTTCAATTAAATCACCGAATCAGATCGCCTTACTTAATTTCGGTGATTAATTTGTCAAACAAAATGGCAAAATAGTAAATAATTTAGTTACTCCATGTTCAAAGAAGGATATGACTATATTAATTTATCCCATATAAATTATCCAATTACTAATTTGAGATCATGCATGTATTAATTCAATAAGTAATAATTTTAAACTAATATAACAGTTAAGTTGATTAAAATTAATTATTGTCCTGTTATTTTTAGTTATTATTTACTTCATTAAACAAGGGGGCAAAATTAAAGTTAAGTGACCAAATTGAAGCAAAGTTAAAAATGACTTGTTTGAAAGAAATGAAAGTTCGGTGACCTTAATAAAATTTTAACCAAAAGTTTGGTAACCACTTATGTAATTTATTCTTTTACTAATTCTAATCAATTAAATTAAAAGTTTATTAAATTTTATGACTCTTTCAGCAATCAATAATAGAATTTCTAACCAAATTGATTAAAATTGCTTAATTCAAAAGAATTAAAAGTTACGAGATATTAATTTAAAAATGTTGGAATTAAAGGACAGTGAAAACTTACAACTGAATAGCCAACGTATCCAACAACCGAAATCGGATCGGATTGCTTATTTTACTAGCCTGTTTGGATCATCCTTGTCGCCTCTGGATCTTGCATGTATCTCGCTTTCTCCCACGACTATGTCTTGCGTCACGGATCGTCATATATGGATATAAATCGAAGAGGGCTACTAAAGTTCCCTTCTATATCCACACTTCAAAACTCCGGAAACGTAGGTGAAAATTTCAAAGAGAGAAGAAAGAGAAGAAAGAAGAATTCTTAGATGGATTATAAGAAAGAAAAGGGAGAACTCTTTATAGAACAATAAAACCCCTAAAATATTATGAACCTCTCTTAAAATATAAGGAGATATGTTTCTTAACTGATAAAAAATATATAATTTATTCTTATCCTAAACTCATTAGGATAAATCATGATCCATATTTTATTTGGATGAGATTAAATTATAACCCGCTAACGTGGACATACCATGCATGTGGCAACAAAAAAAAAAAACAAGAAGTTAAGGGGTCATTCAAGATTTCCTAATAGTTGAGGGGGTCTCAGTAAATATTCACTGATTATAAATAGGAAAAAGATATGCGTACACTCCATTTCGGCACATGTATGATTTATACCCATCAATTCATCCCAATACATACGACTAGTTATGAAGATTTTTTAGCATGATATACTATTAACATAATCAATTTTAGTGTTTATAAAAAGTCTATCAAATCCAAAATATAGTTAAATTTGATATATATAGTTAAATTTCATTAAATTCAATAAATCTGATGCATGTAGGGACCGTTTGGTTGCATGCAGTTGTAACTGCACTGCAGTTGTAACTGCATATAAATGCAAATTCCGTGATTGGTTTGATATATTTAATTCCAACTGGTGCAGTAGGAACGACAGGAGGAGACCCAACTGCAGTAGTTCGAACTACGCCCAAATTAGCCGGAGTTCCAACTACAGCAGTTGGAGAGAATAACTTTAAATAAAAGGTATGCTTACGACCTTCTCAATATTTTTAAACAAAAATTATTTTTCTTTTTTATATTGGAGGTAATCTCACTATTATATATATATATATATAAAATAATAAAATTTTAAAAATTATTTCTCAACTGTATGCAACCAAATAAATTATTTATACTTACAGCGTTTTCTACTATATCGAACCAAACGGGATTCATGTAGTTATAACTACTGTATTTCCAACTGCATGCATTTCTAACTATATATACTGCATTTATAATTACATCTAACTAAACGGTCCCGTATAGTAGAAGTAGATTTTTTTTCCTTTTGTAAAAAAGTGCAAAACTTACTTGAACTATAGACCATTTCGACCCTGCTACCCAATCTTTCAAAATTTTGATTTACTGCTTAATTTTTCTATTTGTTTGATTTGAGTCGGTTAGTGGTATTTCGACTTCAAAATTTAAGTTATTTATTTACTTTAGTAAATTTATATTTACAAAAAATGTATAAAGTATATTTACTAAACCTGTAAAGATATACGATACACTCAAATTTTAGAGTCGGAGTATCGCTAATAGAGTTAAACTAAATAAATTGAAAAATTAGATAGTAAAATTAAAAAAATTATGTTTTTATTTTTTATTTTTTAGTG
Organism: Ananas comosus; assembly: GCF_001540865.1. Taxonomy (NCBI): domain Eukaryota; kingdom Viridiplantae; phylum Streptophyta; class Magnoliopsida; order Poales; family Bromeliaceae; genus Ananas; species Ananas comosus. Next base: position 3,165,535 of record NC_033630.1, on the reverse strand, counting down.
AAACATGCATGGGAATGGCACCAGCTTCACAAACAAGAATAAGAAAAAGGAAAATAAAGAATCTAACCATTCTTACGTTCAGGATATATTCAGGTTTGGTGGCGTAAGCAAACTGTTTACTTTTTCTTTCATGGTATTCACCCTTTTTTGGTTAAATCTATATCTTTACCTCTAATTTAATTTTTTTTAATCCAAATTAGGATTCCTTTTGTTTCTTTATGTGCTACTTTTATTTAGTGTCCATTTTCTGCTTTAACTTTCAACAGTAAATACCTTTTATAGAGTGTTTGGTAAATAACATATTTTGTTATTTTTGTTGTAGCGATAAGATAGAACTGTAATTCAGAGTCTCAAAAGAATTTAGAATTCTACGTTTGCAAAACGATGTGCTAAAAGAATTTGATTTAATGCTTTCTTTTTTCTAAAGCTTTATTACAATCATCTTGAATCCAAAAAAAATCTGAATATAAAGTTTTTTTTCATATTGAATTAAAATTATTTTACGTATTAGATTAGAAAAAATATTTTATTTGAGATATTGTTAGATTTGGAATATATTTGATCTATTCTATTCTTATAGAATTATGATAGTGATTTTAGGTCTGTAAATAAGAGGCTCTACTCTTTTATAATTAATGATCAGTTTTATTAATAAATAAGTGAGTTCTTCTTCATAGCTTCTAATTTAGACTAAGTTAAAAGAGTAGGTCACTCTTTCTCCTGAAGCGAAGAGGCGAAAAAAAAAATCTATTTGCAAGATCAGATGAAGTGCTTTGAGAATAAATGATGGTGGTTGAATCAACTTTCTCAAGAAGATAAGAATATAGGATTAAATTTTGATCACTCTAGTTATTATATTACATATATATATATGTATACATGAAGTTCAAATGATTATTGTGATTCTCCATTAGGACACTCAAGAATCATCTATTCCTTAGAAAAGATAATTTTATGTTGACACATTTCTTTTTTTTCTTTTTCTTTTTTTGAGAAAGATGTTGACACATTTATGTGGGCATAGGTTCCTCATTTTTTGTTAAAGAAGGGTCAACAGTTTCCTAACTATGATTTCAATTTTGCTATGTACTAGTCAATTTCTCATCACACTTGTAACATTTCACAGTTTCTTTTTAAAATATTGGATGTTTTAGCATTGTAATATTTAAGCCAATTGATCAAAGAAAAATCTGAACCATATCGGTTGATCGATTGCACTGATTAAATCTAATTACATGTAAAATATAAAAAATCATTATCTAATCACTAGAGCTTTTAGAATAATCAATTATTTTGCATGGTAATAGAACTTAAGCATCTTTGAACCAAATCATCCAAAAATTTGACTAATTAGTCATATCGTATCTTCAAAATATGGTTGTACATGATAGATTGGTCTAATATTTTTACCTCTCAAGTTAAACAAAGTCTTGAATCTCTTGATTCCGAGTCTCACGCACAATTTTCTTTACAATTAATCGACTCAAAATCAATCTGGCAGATAAAGTTGACTTCGCGCAAGTATTCGGCAATGCCAATTTTGGTAGAGAACTCAGCCAGCCAGATAAAATGCACCACCTTCTCACCTCCGCCGTTTCGAAACTCCACCACCATCCTAACTTCCCACTTGCGAGCCTTCAGGAACTCATGTTACGTACACTGCTTCGTCTTGTTCTTACGCCTGATGTTAAGATCTAGGTAAGCCTCAAGCTCTTGAGGAGAACCCCACTCTTGTGGCTTTGTCTATTCATAACATAATCGAAGCCAAACATATCCTAAACTCAAAGTAATCATAGTTAATCTGATCTTAAATGCAAAACACAGAACAAATCCGAACGCAAAAGCCTAAAAAACCAAGCTAGTTGAATATATGCAATTAAACACTTTCATTTTTTAGACATAACGTTTTATTAAAATTAGCACGACTTTTTGTTGATAAAACTGTCATTTTAGTGACACGTCACTATTTAAAAGATTAGTCAAATTAAAATTTTTGAACAATGAGCTCTGATATTAACTTCCCGTCAAGTCCAAAGGACAAGATGTGATATATTTATCGAAATCAATTTAAGTCAAAAAATTAAAACTTGTTTTGTCCTACATAGGGATTTTTAAATAAAGAGCAATGTAACTAGCTGGTGTTTGAAAAGAAACCCCGCATCAAAGTTCTCTAACAATTTCCAACAATCCGTAACAAAAGGTGGAAGTATCAAATTACCAAGTTCTATTTTAAAGGATCAGAATTCTATTTTATCTTTCCGCCACATCCGAGCATGCAGGTGTATCCATACTATTCCAAAAGATTTAATTTCTACATCCATAAATATGTTTTTATTGATTACTTATCTAATTTGCTAAAAACTGGAGAGAGAGAGAGAGAGAGAGAGAGAGAGCCCACTTCAAACCAAAACAGGAAAGTAGGAAGGGTGTGAATCTCCTGATACATGCAAACCCTTATTCTGGGCCATTGATATCCCAGATTATGAGTTCTCCATGAACCAGCAGCTCCACACTACTCTTTCCTATATCTCTTACCTACTTTGGCTTGAATAGAGCTCCCATGCATGCTCCCCCCTCCTGCACTTACTCACACACGCGCACGCGCACACGCACGCGCGCACATGCATACGACAAGAGTGATCCTATGCCCGCTCCTCCTCACGTACAAATAAACAGAATGAAAGGAGAGGATCAGTGCGATCAGATCGTGTAATTCATCGGTCTCATTAGACCAGGAATTACAAATGTTGAAAAAAGTTCTATTACTATTTCTCTAGATACTCCATATTGATGTAATGAAAGCGAAGGACCCGACCGACACTCAGAATTTCTTTGAATATGCTCTTGAATTTATTCGAGATTTGAGCAAAACCTGTACACTCCCTAAATCTGATAATAATAGTACATAAACTACAGTAAGAGCAAGATATTATATATTAAAAATATATATATATATATGGAAAAAATGTGAGGTAGGAGATTTTCTCGGTGGCCATTGATGGACACGTGGGGTTGCTTCGGTGGGGAGAAAATCTCTACTGTATCATTATATGGACAAAGAAAAGGACCAGCATGTATGCAAATGCCTTAAATAAATATTACTAAATTATTAAAAGCTGGAAAATGTTCTGAGACAGTTTATGTCTTTTTAAATTTCTAAATTTTTTTTCTTTTAATTTGACGTAATCTAGTTAATTAGGTTTGAAAATTTTATTAAATTTAATGGTTCTATTAGCATTTGCCAAAAAATCATTTCAATTTTATTTATTAGATAGTAATTATAAAAGTATTAAGTACAATGGCATTATCGAGGAATTTGATATGATTCTAAATTTATTCAACTAAAATCTCTCAATTTGGAAAAGAAAAACAAAAATTACAAGGCGTCAATCCAAAAAAAAATTGAAGCTAATGACGTAATTTCCAAATGACCTAATGAATAATATACGAGGCGGGAGAAATTGTTAATAAATCTAGTGGCGTGTAAAATATAATAAAAATAAGGCCTTTTTGCATAAAAAATCCACTTATTTTGGACTTTTGCAAAATCGGACCACCTTTTTCGTTTTTGCAGATTCGGTCTGCTTTTTCAGCAAACTGACCAAAATACCCTTATACATTTTTCTCTTTCCTCTTTCTCTCTCCTCTCTTTTTTTTTCTCGTTCTTTTCTTTCTTTTCCATGGACGCCACCCGCGTCGTGCTGGAGCGGAGCGACCCGGAGTGGCGCCCGGCCGACGCCGTCGACGCGTCCGGCGTCGGCCTGCTGCACTCGGCCATCGCGCAGGGCCGGCCGGACCTCGTCCAGCTGCTGCTGGAGTTCGGCGCCGACGTCGACCTCCGAGACCACCCGGGATTCGCCGTGCTCGAGTCCGAGGAGGTCAAGCGCGTCGGACTCCGAGCCCGACCGCTCGACCCCGACGCCCCGCTCAAGCCGGGGAAGCTCTACTTCCTCGTCGACCTCCCCCGCGCCGACCCCGAGCCCGACTACCGCCGCGCCGGCGCTGGCGCCGCGCGTTCCTACGCGTTCCTACTAGTTGCCTGGTGACGACGACGACAACGAGGCCCCCCCCGGCCCCGAGCCGCCGCACCTTGAAGCCCCATCGCCCATCGTCTCCGCTGCGCCTCATGGCCTCCCGATCCGTCTCCCCCTACGTTCCCCACCGCCGATCCGACGCCTCCGTCGAAGAAGAAGAAGAGAAAGAGGGAAAAAAAAAAGCTAATGGTGCAATCTAGAGGAAGAAGAAGAAAAAGAAGAGAAAGAGGGGAAAAAAAAAGTGTAAAATTTTTTTAAATGATGCAATCTGGCCCTAATGGTGCAATCTGGACCATTACACCATTACACTATTTTACACCATTACACCATTACACCATTATAATGTTGCACCATTACACTTCTTCTCCTTCTTCTTCCTCTGCTGCTTCTCTCTCTGCCTCTCTCTCTTTTTTTTTTTTTCTTTTAACTCCTCTGCTGCTTTTTCTTCCTCTGCTGCTTCTCTTTCTGCCTCCGGCCTCGCAGCCGCCCCTCCTCCAGCCGTGCTGGCCCGCCCCGGGCGCGTGGAGCTTCCTTAGCTCCTCCGAGCTCCGCGCCCATGGCGTCGTCGACGGTGGAGACGAGCGACAGGGTGAAGCTCCACGCGCGGGTCTTCAAGCCCGCGGATCCCGTGCCGCCGGCCAGCCCGCCCCGGGCCTTCGCCCTCGTCCCCGCCCCTCCCCCCGCCGTGCCGCCGCCGCCGCGTCCACCGGCCCTCGATGGACGCGTCAACGGCGTCGGCCGGGCGCCACTCCGGGTCGCTCCGCTCCAGCACGGCGCGGGCGGTGTCCATGGAGCCCTCGGCTACGAGGCGGCGAGCACGGGCGAGCACGGCCGGGGACGACGACGTCTCTGGGAAAAGAAAGAAAAAAGGAACGAGAAAAAAAAAAGAGAAAAAAGGAACGAGAAAAAAAAAAAAAGAGAAGAGAGAAAAATATATAAGGGTATTTTGGTCAGTTTGCTAAAAAGCGGACCGAATCTGCAAAAACGAAAAAGATGACCCAATTTTGCAAAAGCCCAAAATAAATGGATTTTTTATGCAAAAAGGCCTAAAAATAAATACATACCAATGTCCAGAATTATAAAGAGAATCAAAAATAACTTATAGAGTGCCATTTGCGAAAGTGAGAAATCCAGTTGTGATATGAAGTGTCACTAGTCAAATCTTGGATGATTTGATTTCTCCATTTGTCCCGGGCACTATTTCGTATGATGTGAAACTGATGGTAATTTTTTTACCAGAATATACGTAAGAATGTGGTAGGACTAATACCTCTTATATAGATATATAATTTTTTTTATTAAAATATGATAGCATTCAATTTAATTTAAATAGATGGAAATGAAATAAAATATATCATATTAAACATTTTCATTTCCATTAGGATTGACTTTGACTTTTAGTAATTCTAAATTTAAACATGATTAATTGGACATCGATTGCATATATATGTACATACACTTTAGGCACAACATATAATATTTAATTGTTAATATTTTAAAATTAAAATTCTGAATTCTAGTAATCTATTATGGACATTAAATAGACTTAAAATTATGATAAAAGATTATTATTTTGTCTGTAAAAATTTGATTTTGTTGTCTATAATTTCTTACGTAATAACCTAACAAATATCATTAAATACATCATATCTTAGAATTTAACTTCAAAATCTTTTGTAATAAGTTTTTAGAGTGTGGCTCATGCAATGTACTATGAAGCTAAGGTTGCTATAATAATTAGGGGCAATTACTTATATATCCCTAAAAAGTTTTCTATTCTCTTATTTACTCCTCTTAGAAGACTGACATTAAAATACTCTTTTAACATTGCAAGTTATTTCAAATATATTAAATTTTATTAGTGGAACGGTTGGGAATAACTGTTATCTTTATAAAATTACTATTTTACCCTTTTTAATATATCTTTCTACTATCATCAATTTTTCTTATTTGCTCTTTAAATTAGGGGGAAAAAAAGTATTTTTATTGTTTGTCTTTTTCAAATATACCCTTCTACCGTCATCAACTTTTTTTATTTGTTCTTTAGTTAGAGGCAAAAGAGGTACTTTGATTTTTTTTTTTTTTTTTAACTATAGTAGAAATTTAATTCGAAACGACTTAACGAGTACTAACGGCATAGTTATTTTTGAGTAATGGAAAAAATATATAAGAAATATATTTGAAATAAAAAAATAAAAAGGTAAACTTCAAATACCATCACTGTAGTTTCGCACTTTCTCACTTTAATACCCTATAATTTAAAGTGAATCAATTTAGTATCATGTGATTTTATTTTTCTCTTTCCGTCAGTCTTAGGCCTCTATTAACTTTTCGTTAAATCATATACGAAAAACTTCAGATACCCCTCCTATAGTTTATCGAATATTCACTTCATATAGTACCCTTTAGTTTTAACTTTGTCACTGATTTAACAAAAAAAATTAAAAAACTATAATAAGGCATATACGAAAGTGATATACTTTAAACCACAAGATACTAAAGTGAGAAATTGCGAGATCATCGAAGTGGTATTTAAAAATTTTTTAAAATAAAATATATAAGATATTTTAGAAAAGTTTTGTAGGGTATATTAGATATTATCCCTCTCAAATTCTCTATCTCCATCTCCACACACACATGGATGAGCCAAGCGAGGGGAATGCAGTAGAAACCTTGGATATTGGGCTGTGTCGAGAAGCCCATCAAATGGGCTGCTTGATCGGGAAGCGCTTCTCCGGCTTAATCAAAAGCCGAGTTGCCACGGACCTCACCCTCCAGAAGCAGCTTCTCCCTTTTGCTCGCACCCCTCGAGCTAAATCACTTTTGGAAGCTCTAGAAACTAGCAATAGAGAGAGGTACCCCAGGTACTGGGACGAGCTTCTTGGGACTGCAGTGGGGAGTGGTGTTCCATTTCTTCATGTAATGTTTCTTTTTTTTTTTCCTTTTCCTTTCTCTTTTCTGGTAAAAAAATGTATAAAACTTATCTGAGTTTTGAACTGTTTTGAATCAACTATATATCCGATCGTTCAAAGTTTTAATTTTACTATTCGACCTTTCAATCTGTTTGATTTGAATCAGCCAACAGTTTTTTACTTCAAAATTTAGTTAGTATAACTCATGTAACTCTCGCAACTATAAATTCATTAAAATAAATAATTAGTTTAAATTTTAAAGTCAAAGTGCCGTTAACTAACTCAAATAAAAAAAAGCCTAAAAGTTTGGGTAGTCGATTTTATCTTTTCATTAATCCAATGTTTTTCTAGCAGTTATATATAACGATTAATTTAATGTGTAATTACATCACTAATTGTTATTGCAAAATTACACTCTTATTCCCAAAGTTTAAACGCTTTGAAGTTGATATGCTGAACTTTAATTTCTCGAACGTTAATCATTTGGGTTTTTTTTTTTTCCAATTTATGGTATATATATATATATATATTTCTTTGTAAAGGAGTTTTAAGTCTAATACTGAGCCATTTTTTATTAGATCATTTTTTTTGAATAATAATTATAAATAAATAACTAACATATAGCTATCACTCGAAGTTACAGTAATTCATTTACGTTTTTTTTTCTGGGACAGATAATGTTGCTGAATTTTAGAAAAGAAATACTACCCTTTATTCCCAATGAGAGGATAAAGGAAAAGGAAGAAGCTGTGGATGATGATTGCTCGGATGTTCTCGTCGTCGATGAGTCCATGGCCTTCGCCGCACACAATGAAGATGCCAACGTAGCTCTTCTGGGCCACACGTAATATTATGTCTCACAATTTCTCAAAGCTGTTTGCAAAAGTGCTTGTCTGACTAGAGCTATTCGTATGTAGAGTGTTTGGCGAATATAAAGTTTGATACTTCTGTTGTGACATTAGTAAATAATAAAAGTAAGATTTTGGTGTGCAAAAGCAGCAGAAGTTTCAGATTAGAATTTCTGCTTTTGATATAGAAAGTTGGATAAGCACTTTATGTAATCGCCAAACTTACCGATATCTTTGTGAACTTTGTGCATGTTTGTCTGCAATGCTGCAGCTTCTTGGTGAGAGCAGAACTTCCAAATGGGCTCTCATTCACTGCTTACACCTATGCAGGGGAGCTCCCAAGCTGTGCATTTGGATTCAACAGCAATGGATTGGTATGTGTGTTTACTTACTCTCCCCGCGGCTGCGATTTGATAGCATCATTTCATGGGTTTTCATTATGATTCCTGATGTTTTCGTCAGGCTTTTACACTAAATTCAGTGCCTCCGTCCAACGACGAAATCGCCGCAGGGGGTGTCGGTCGGAATTTCGTATCGAGAGATCTCCTCGAAGCAACTGGCCTTGCTGATGCAGTGAATGTATGCGAAATTCTGTACCGGTAAACTACTGAAAACTTTTGGAAAGGATGTTTAATTCCAATTCCATTGTGTTTTCTCTGCAGAGAATTCGGTCGCCGAATGTTTCAGTGGGCCACTGCTACAATTTGGTAGATGTAAGAAACCGTCGGATTCTGAACGTCGAGACAACATCTCAGAACCGATTTTCTGTTCGCGAAGTCGGAGCAACGCCTTTCTTCCACGCAAACATGTACCTGCATCTTCAAGTAAAACAGGTACTAAACTGCAGAGAAGAGCATTTGGTTTCGGGAACACATCGTGTCGATAACTTAACAAGATCTAGGGGAGTTAAACTAAGTAAATGATTTCATGCTGCTTCTTTAAACAAAGCTACAAGATGAGAACTCCATCTGCCGACAACGACGAGCGGCTTTACTTTCCGTAGAGTCGAAAGAAGAGGCATTGCAAATTCTTGGAGATGCTGCAGATGAGAAATTTCCAATCTTCATGACAGGTGATCAGTAAAGAGCATTACTCAATAATTACTCATTATAAATGTTAGTAGTTAGTACATTTATATAGCTTACTGAATCCAACTCATTCATAACATTTTGTAGGTCCAACACTACACACCCTATGCACAGTGCTTATCGATCTAGATGAGCAAACTATGACCATATTCAAAGGCAACCCAAAGAAAAGAGAAATATCACACGTGTTTCGGATCGATTAGAGGAACATGAGTTGCTGCTGACAGAAGAATCAGTTCATGCAGTTCATTTTCCGGTCAGAAACTTCAGACTAAACTTTGCGAGGGCTTTGTAATAGCAGAATCAATAGTCTGCAAGTGAATGATTATTGCTGCAAATTTTAGTGTGCTAGACCCAATAAAGGCGAATAATGGCATTCTCAGCAGAATTTCAATGTGTGCTAGTTTCGACAAATGCCTATCAGACAGTGATCAAACAAAGCGTGATGAGGTGGACTCACGAATAACTTACTTCGACATCCAAACAGGCCCTTAATGTATCAGAAAAGTATTATGACAAACATGCGCTCACAAGCATCACCGTCATATGTGTCTCTTTCTAAGAAATGACAGCTCAAAGTTTACAAACAGAGAAACTCACAGCTCCACATATCGTTTTGTTCTGTTGCAATGTGGTGTGTCCATATTGATCCGTTCAAATTCAACTCGATCCATATAAAATGTAGATTGGAATTTATCCTAATAAGAATAAGGATGAATTATATGTTTCTTATTAATTAAGAAACATATCTCCCGACGGATATATCAATAGAAATCTTGATCTTAATCTCTATTTTAAGGGGTCCTAATAAACTATAAATACGACCCTTTCTCTCGAATTTCAAACGTACGGAATAATAGAGATTCTTTTCGTTCTCGGAGTTTTGGAGTGAAGTCGAGATACATGGAAGGTCCAAGAGGCAAGAACAATTCAAGACAAGAAGGCTAGTGAAATAAGAAACCCAATCCGTTATTGGTTTGTGGATACATTGTCTATTCAATTTGTAAGCCTTCGCTGCTCTCCTATTCCAACAATGGGTATCAGAGTCATTTTACTTGTTTTTGCTTATGATCATGCGCCTGTGATGCTTGATTTTTGATCGTATGCTTCGTTGAACCCTTTTTTTTATATAAATTAAGTCTACAGTTTTTTTCATTCGGTTTTTCTATGTAAAATCGATTTTTTATAAAAAGAAGAAAACTAAATCAGTTTTAGTTTTCTTTCAACGAATTTTTTTGTGGAGCACCAAATATTTTTTTTTTTGTCAAACAAAAATAATACTAAAGTATAGCGTAGTAGGGTGTAATAAGGCCCTAAACTAAAATGAAAGATTTATACCCAAATAGTGCTTGAAATGTAAAGGACATGCACCTCAGAGAATTTGGGGTTACAAACAGGGGAGCCAAAAAAAAAAGAACAGTCCAAGGATTCTTTAAGCATAAAACATGAGAGGCCGTTTGATAATTATACAATACAACTACATACTGATTCTGCAATAATATACAGTAGTGATAGTCCAATACCTAATAAAGGTCATCTTCGGAAGTCGTCACATAACTTCATAGAACAAGGTATTCAAGACTACCAAAAACTACAGGGTGAAAGAGGCCACAAAGCTAGGTAATCAAGCTCTATTCCACTTCACATATCTGGACAACAAAGATTGCAAATTGGATGCAAACAGCGGTTTACTAAACTAAACTTGCCTTTTGATGTTCATTCTCTTGTTCTGTCAATTGACGAGGCTTTCGAGGCTTTCAACCGAGAGTGCCGGCCCTCTAACCTTGCTTCAATTAATTTAGTCTTCAAAGAGGTCTCCTTCATTCCCCTTCGTAATTTTGATGAAGGTTCGGATATTTCAAGATCCAAAGATGCATTATGCAAGGGACTTGACAGGTTACGCAAGTTTCCTGAACCAGTTTCTTTAATAAATTGGCCCCTCCGTAATAAGTGATTGCGAGGCTTCTCCCTCTCACTGTCATCATGTTGGATTTTACAGCATTTGGAGAATTCTAAGTGCTTCTTCAATAAGCTATCGTTTAGATGGTTTACTACATTCATGCCATCCCACTCCATGCTTGACCCCTTACCACCTTTTTGAGAATGACTATTTTCGGATTTACGGGTCGTAACATTGTCAGGACAATCAGCTTCAAATTGCATGCTGCACGAACTTTCACCTTTGGTGTTTTCAGAGTATCTCATTCTTCGCTCCGCAAAGTGACAATTTCTTGTTGAATCTAATTTCTCTGTGCCATGTTTGGAATGTTGGTTTAATTGTTCATGGCTCAAGGCACCCATGTTAAGCTCAAAACAGTGCAAATCACTGGCTACGGAATCATCCTCTTCAGCATCATGAGGCGCGCTCATATTTCCATTTAGATATAAAGACTCGAGAGATTGACGCCGCAAATTACTCCCCCTTTTTCTATCGTTCTTGTGCATGTCGTCACTCTTAGCTTGAAGAAAAGTTTGGATTTCACCACTTAATTTTTCTGTAATTTTGCACATTTCAGCCAAGTCTCCTTTCGATTCTGCAGCTTCCATTCGGTCTCGTGCATCTAGCCATGCTTTGGAAATATCAAGAACCATCCGGTCGAATTTAGGGCTATAATTCGTCTCAGGCCCGTGTTTCAACTCCCTGACTTCCTCTTCATAACATCTAATTCCCTTTGCAAACTCATCGCACAGGTCTTCTAAAAGGCAATTTGCTTCCCTCTCCTTTTCTAGCTCTTTTGTTGCTTTTTGAAAAGCAGCTTTTGCTTCAGATAACTCCTTACCTAGTTTTCTGTGGAGGCTCTCAGACCGCCGCCTCAACCGCCTCTCATCTTCGAGTTCTAATTGCATTGATTGGGCTGCTTCTTCAACCCTTTCTAGCTCTTTGCTTCTTCTAATTTGTTTGTCTTCTGAAACTTGCTTCATTAAAGAATCCACCTGGTGCCGATATCCGTGCTGTTCCCGCATCAGCTCCTGAGTGCAGGCTTGTGTGTGCTGTAACTCTGCCTTCAACGCTTTCACCAGAGATATATCAGATGCGTGCTTTTCTTCCAGGCTCCAAATGCGATTCAATACTTTCAATAATTCTGCAGATGTTTTAAGTCTATACCCGGACTCCACAAGCTTACCCTTAAGATCTATGGAGCTGCTAGGCGTGATTGCTTGGTCGAAAAGAGCTGGCTGCGAATAGTAGAATCATGGGCTTAATGTGTAAATTTAAAGATGCATATGCAACTGTGGAAACAAGTCTGGCATACACACTAGAATCTACAAAAGCAAAAATTAGTAAGACCACTACTAGGTGCTTCCAATTACATATAACTCGGCAGGAAAACAAGTAAAATAAAACATAAACAGTTTAAAATCTGAACTATATTTTTAATTTTAAAAATTGGTAGTGGTTCATTAACTATCAATTACATCTAACGGCATGTTTTCTTGGAAATCCATAATGAAATGTCTAGTTTCAGTAACTAGTGATGATTTCAGTGATACACCCAGAATAACTAATGCATACTTGATACGTCGATACTTGTCTGATATCGAATTCCTGAATCATTTTAAACTGACTATTTCTCAAAATCATAAGACTACAATTTAATGCAAGTCTAAGAACGTGAAGAATTTGCTCGAAAAGAAACAAAAGCAAACATTTACCTCCATTGTGCTACTACAACTTGCTGGAGATAGAGGTTGCAGGGTTAGGCTACTTCTCTCCGGCAGTTTATGATTGTGGATCAAAGAAGCTGCAAGTTCCCTCCTTAAGCCATCAGAATTTTTGGGCTGCAAATTACAAATCAAAGCTCAATTAAAAGAGAAAGCTGATGTATCTAAAACAATTTTCACTTCATCATCAGAAACTGCAGTTAGCAACTGTTAAAATAGGTAAAGACGTCGCTACACATTATAGTACAGGACACATGCCATTAATTTTGCTATCTTTGTGCCGGGCGCGACAAGCACATGGCATGAATAACTCCAAGTGAAAGATGTGACTAGCATGTGACTACTAGACTGGCCAGAAAAAAAAAGTTCAAACGAATATAAAGGCTCAAACCGTTAGATGGTGGACAAACTCCTGCGTACTATATTTTCAGCAATGTTAGCTGTACAACCAAATGTGGGTGTAAATCTTACGCCTTCTCGAACCAAGGGCCGACTTTGTCACACTAGTCTTGTCACACCCTTATTTTCTTAATGCTCAAAACTCAAATAAGTTGTCTAAACCTTGGATGGGTTGAATAATTTACGCCGGACTTTTGGATATACAAATAGCATTTCTCATATATTTTTATTTTTTATCCGATATTTAATAGAAATGACAAGAATAGAAAAGTCAATCAAACATGGCACACAATTAATCACATAAATAGGGGCAATATAAAACATACCCCTCTTAACTTTCAAAATTTTATTGATGACCCTACAAAATCTAAAACATCATGTATACTCCTTCAAGTATATGAATTTATTACAAATGCCCTTACCTAGGTCAAAAGATAATTAAACACTAGTTAACTTGATAAAATGACAATTTTATCCTCAACTATTCCTTCTAGGACAAGATATTAACACAGGTTGTCTTTTAAATTTTTTTTTTTTATTCAGAATATATATATATATTTCGTTTTATAACTTATTTATGATATGTTATTTCCTCATTGTGTGATCTATCACTTTTATTTAATTAATTTTTTCTTTTAAAAAAATTGTTTAATTTATGAAAATTGCTCATCTAATGATAAGTTTTTTAGATTTTTTAGCTTACTGGAGGTAAAAATAAAATTTTAGAAACAATACATCCAATTTGAATGAATTATACACTAATAGGCGCATTTGATAATATCTTTAATGTTCGCAAAAGAGCATTGGTGATAGAGCAATGCTTGCACTACAACCACTTTTCAGTTGTAATCATACACTCTATCTCATTTAAGGGTGCATATTTCTATTCTAGTTTTATCATTTACTGTTAAAACCCAAAAAGTAAAAATTCCTATTCCACTTTTTTTTCTTTATATATTGGTTTTAACCCTGGGATTAAGATTTGTAGGATTGTAGACTTTATATAGGTATGTTTGTTTCATTGAAAGTGGAGAGCGGTGAGGTGACCTTCGACCGTAAATGCCCACTTGTGCTGTTTGATTTACTTCACCTTCACTAGCAACTCAAATTCTCCGTAATAGCATAGTTGACTTCAGCCGGTCCCATGCCAAAATCAATTACCAAATAATAATAATAATAATAATAATAATAATAATATATTAAGGCTTCGTTTGGCATTGAGACCTATCAAACGCTATTAGATAAAATAGAGTTGAGGAAAAAACATATAGGGATATGCTTCTGCGTTCTCCGGCGGGACAGCAGAAAATATATTGTAATCTACTCATCGCGATATGCGGAATGCAATATTACGTACGGAAACAAACATGATATTTTTTCAACGTACTTTCTCACCGCACGTAACGCTGTCTCCCCACAATATCAAACGAAGCCTAACTCATCTTCAGCTTTTACGTTATTCACTTTCTATAAAATAAGAAAAATTTCAGCTCTACAGCTGTACAAACAAACAGCGAAAGAAAAGAAAAGTAACAGTCTACTCCATCCTCAACTTCACCCTTCCGTCGAGATCACTTTCAGCATTTCTCTTGGTGATATTTCAAGCTCGGCATTCAAGAAATTATCCCTAAAATAAAATAAAATTCTCTCTAAAATTTATGCTAAACAACAGCATTTCTCTTGGTGATATTTCAAGCTCGGCACTCAAGTAATTATCCCTAAAATAAAATTCTTTCTAAAATTTATGCTAAACAAGAAAAGCAAACAAAACACTAAAAATAAATAAAATTAAAATAAAAAATAAGAATCTACCGACAAGCAATCTCACCCGATCAATGGGCCGGCTCCTCGGTCTCGCCGCAGAATAAGAAGGCCGCCGCGGCGATGGCGAGGGCTGCAGGTTCTGCATCTCCCAGAAGCTCGCTGCCAGCCTCCGCGCCGACACGGCGCTCCCCCGCACCCTCCTCGGCTTCGCCGCCGGCGAGAGCTCGTCCTCGTCCTCGTCCTCCAATTTCCAGGCGGGCGCCGGCGTGGACAAGCCGCCCTTTTGGCCCACCGCGGTTATTATCGCTTTGCTTATCTTCAAGCCGAATAGCAAATCCTCCTCCTCCTCCTCCTCCTCCTCCTCTTCCGCCTTCTCCTTCTTAGCCCCTTCTTCCATTTTTTTCAGATTAGCTCTGCTTTCTCTCCCTCTTTCTTTCGTTCTTTCTTTCGTTCTTTCTGCTCTCGCCGCTTTTTGCTAGCCCACAACTGAGAGAGAGTTGCTGTGAGAAAGTTTGATAACCTCGGAGAAGGTTATAATGTAATAAATAATAAATAATAAATAAGGGATAATTGCCTAAATACCTCTTAAAATTGGGGAAATATCCCCTCTCATACGTTCCTCCGTTGTTCCAAAATATTTCTATAGTTGCCCATCCGTTAAGTTAACTTGAATTAAACATGAGTTAAATATCTACCACAGTTAAAAAAATTAAAATGTCACTTTTGCCATTAACTTAAGGGCAAATAAGAAATGTTGGTGAAAAGATCAAAAAATAAAATATTTTTGTACCCCTGACTTAAGGGCAAATAAAAAAAGTCAGTGATGGTAGAAGGATATATTTGAAAGAAAAAAATAGTAATTTTATAAAGATAACAGAATTCATTAACAGATTTTAACTATAAGGGTATATTAAAAATAGATTGAAACGTAAAAATGGTATTTTCAATATTAACCTTCTAAGAAGGATAAATCAGAAAGTCGGAAACTTTTCACGGGTATATAAGCAATTGCCCCAATAAATAATATCGGTAATTTCATGTAGATCTCTATAAATATAATGAATTGCAAATATCTCCCCATAAAGTTTAATTTTTTAGAAAAAATTAGTTAACCATGAATAAAATACTTAACTTTAATTAGTTAATAAGGTGAATTAATTAATAGTTGAGATTTTTGAAGGGACATATCTGTGATGGCAAAAAGGTTATTTTATTTATAAAATAAACAGTATTTTAACAGAAAAAAATCAGAGAGATATATTTGAAAATATTAAAATTTTTGTAGAAATAATATATAAAAATTAAACTTTACAAAAATATATTTACAATTTATTATGTTTTTAGGGACTTTTATGAAATTAACTCTAAATAATAAATGGTGGTAAACCATGTAGGTAGAAGGGTGTGGAGAGTCGGTATAACCCATAAATTATAGGTCTACTATGCTTTAAAAATCGAATTGATTTTATTCCTGATTTTTTAGTTGAAATATTAATATGTACCTGTCAATCTACAGGTCGGCTGATAGGATATCGGCCGATATGGGAGTAAAGATTATTTAGTCTAATCTAAGATCAAATTAAGTAGATATAAATATATAAATTTTATTTTTTATAAAATTAATTTATATTAATGGAAAATAAAATTATTTAAATTTGTTTTAAGCAGTTGGATTTTAATATAATTTGATCAAAAAAAATCTTACCGATTTGATTAAAACCAACCAATTTATTTATTCGATTGTCAAGCGGCAGTTCGAACGTTCAAATGATTTTTTAAGACTTATCCTGTTCAAAAAGTTGAATCAAACCATATTATCGATTGAGTCACAGTCATATCAGTCAAATCTATTTTTAAATTATTATTTTATGGATTTAAATTTGGTTTTCTATTGCCCATGATAAGCAATTTTCTGCACAGAGGATTAATTCTACGGCGCATTTAATTTATTTGTTTACGTAAAGCTCTCAATGATCCTGGCACTTTTTAATTTTTATTTTTTACAATTAATAATTATAACTAAATGAGGTAATCTTAAATATTTATCAAATCTAATAGAGTTCTTAAATTCAATAAAATTTTAACTGAGCAATTTAGAATAAATTTAAATAGATAAAATTAAATGCTAAAAGAATGTTAATATGATTTAAAAAAATATTGAGAGGCCTGTTTTAAACTGGTCCTTAGTAGAAAGGTCTCCACACATTTTTGAGCAATAAAATATTTTTATAGAGAATTAAGAAGATGGAATGAATATGATATGATGTGGGTGGGTAAAGAAGGAGGGCAAAAATTTCATGGGCATCGTTGTTTGGGGACGATGCGAATGGGCGCCGCACCCATCCAGGCCCTCCTTTCCTCTCCATCAGCTTCTTTGTCTCTCTCTAAAAATTGGGGCCCACATTTTTTTTTTTCTTTTTCCTCGTAGGAGAGGGCGACGCACGCGCCCATCCGCATCATCCCCAAACTTTTAGTTTAGGGACGATGCTCATAAAATTTTTGCCCGAAGAAGAAGCAGCCTATGAAATTTTGTGTGCCCACCGAGTTGTCTTATAACGCATTGAATGCCAAGGACACTCTTTGATGGGGAAATAATCTCCAAAAAAAAACAAAAGAGGGACCATTTTCAAATGCAGACAAATTTATGTGCCGTTCACATGATTTTTAATTTAAAATTCATTTCATTGGTATGATAACGGGCGTGAACCGTCTCACTTTAAAAACTGTCCAACAAAATTTCTCAGCCAATAAACTTTAATACTTGAATAGCAGAATTGGGGAACAAGGGATTGTGACCACCTCGACCTGTTTTTCACGTCGACCCTGTTTTTACTTTTACTTTGAACTACATTTATATTTCAATATAATATTTAATAATTTAAAATAGTTAAAGTATAATTTTTTTATATAAATATTTTACTTTTCTTTACTGACTTTTAAAAATTTTTATATTTGATCCTTCCAAAATTTTATAAATACTTTTTAAAAATTATGGCGTTAACAACGAGGACAAAATGATCAAACTGCTCTTACTTGTTCTTAAAAAATAATTAATATATTTTTCTATTGTTAAAATATTTTAATGTATCGAATCATAAATTATAAAAAATGAATGAACTATTGACAGAATCTTGATGGCGGGGGACTAAGTGCATCGACTTAAAATTCTACTAGGGCAAAATACAGGGTAAAGAGATCGAGTTTAGTAAAGAAATTTGTTGGCAAACTCATAACTAAAGAAAATGTTTCTTTTACACTCCAATGGACGTGTACAAAATACACCCCACTGATCCAAGAATGGAGTGTTATCCACTAATCACATCACCCCATCTTTGAATGGATAGGTTGTATATTCTACATCCCCAATAAAGTGTATAACCAGTATTGCTCAATAACTAATAGTAGAGTTATATACTTTATAACAACAAAATATAGTATGGCCAAAGGATCATGTAAAGATGTTCATATTATATGCACAAATGATATGAACATCCACTCATCCAAGAATGAAGTGTTGTTCGCTAATCACATCACCCTATCTTCGAATGGATGGAATACATTTCCTACACTCCCAGACAAGTGTGCCACCAGCATTACTCAATAACTAATAATAGAGTTATTATAACAACAAAATATAGTACGAGGGCCAAGGGACCATGTACTGATGTTCATATTACATGCATATATATATATATATATATATCCGGAACTGATGCAGTTGAGAATCCAAAGGTTCCTTGTGCTCTTAATTTGCACTGTGCATGCGTAGGCACATGTAGTTGCATTCACGCAAGCAGGACACAGACACACTTCATTTCAATCAACTCGAATGGAGCAGAGAAGACACTAGGGCCGTTTGGTTTGATATAGTTATACAAATAGTATAGTTAAAAATACATACAGTTATAAATATTACAGTTGTAATTATATCTAATCTATTTGGTTTTATACAGGTGCATCTGCTACAGTTATATATTTTTCTGCTTGGTAGTCTGCAGTTGAGATTTGTATTTATAAATTCTGTTAATTTTTAGATAGAAATGTGAGATTACCTCCTGTAAACATAACGTAATTATATTTTAAATTTTTATATCTATATATAATTTATATATTATAAAATTATATATGAATTTAATAAATTTTAAATGTAAATATATTATAGATTTGGTCAAAGCAAATTAAAACATTATTAAACTAGCAGACTGAAAAAAAAGTATATGAAAAAAATTTATTGACCCCAGCAGACATTATTAAATTTTAACAGATTTCATGAATAGGTATTCTTGGAAAAAATAAAAAAAGAAGCGTATAAAAAAATCACATTTTATTATTTTTTTAATGGGTGAGTTGACTCCGGCCCAACTGCTGTAGTTGGGCCTTCTCATACAGATGCAACTGCAGCAGTTGAGCCTAACTACACCAAACCAAACAAAAATTTAATAGATGCATGCATTTTCAATTGTAGTGCAGTTGAAGATACATGCAACAAAATAGCTCCTAAGTTACAGGTTGCAGGTGCGAACTAACTATTCTAAAATTATGTGCCGATAGAAAGTACAAATCTATAACACTTAATAGCACAATCACGACGTTTGCATATTTTGACATGGCTCAATCAATCTAAATGTTAAGTCTGATTCACAGTTATATTTATTATAGACTGCAACCCTTTTTAATTTATTGCACTCACCCAACTCAACTTATTAGTTTTCTTAACTTATTATCATCATGTGAAAAGTTTGACTTATTTAACTAATAGTAAATAGCCAATAAAATTTAGTTTTGTGAAAGAGTAGAGTTTCTCATTTTAATTTTACTATCTACTCTTTAAATAGTTTTGCTTTGTTGTACTAAAAGTAATTATTTATACCTAGTGCATCCAGATATTTGTACATTATTTTTTTTAATGTGTATTATATTATTAATTCAATAGCTTAATTCTTAATTAAAAAAATTACAACTTATTCGATGGTAGATATCAAATAATCCGATGAAATAAATAAATGATCAATAAAAGACAGTTTACTGATGTACAAATGTATCGGGTGCACACTTTTTTTTCAGAACTAACAAATAACTAAAATTAAATAAAATAGAGTATTAGATTGTAAAATCAAAATATTTAAAATTTGGATAGTTGCATATATTTTTACCATCTAGTTTTTAGTTTAACCTCCCTAATGTGACAACAGCATACTAACACTAGATTCAATCAGATCAGATTAGATCGGAAAAATTGAATCCAGTAGAAAATTAATATAGAGAATTTCTGAAATATTACAAATCCTGAAACAAACAAAAAATTTAGCGATGCTCGACACGGTATGTGATATGCACAAATATGATCATTGCTTTAATTCTTCACTTAGGAAGTAATTAACAGTGTGTATCAATACCTCAAATAAGACATTAACAGGAATGAAAATCACCTTTTGACATTTCAGTTATACAAAGAAATATATGCACATAAACAAGTTTCCACTTTGTATTAATTCCACTGTAATTAGGATGATGTTTACTTTCCTAAAAATATTATGTTATAGCTTGTAACTAGTCCAGGTTAACAAAAGATGATTGTGGATATTCATTACATAATATCGTCAACTGTATGTGCAAAACTGGAGAATCTGATACTGTGTGTTAATTACCTAAGAAGTGTTGATCACAAGAATGAAGACGATAGTGTTGCGATTACCGACCAATTCCCGGTACGTATTATGACTACAATCTCAAACACAAAAGCAAAAGAGGAATCATGAAATCATGTTTCAGCTGCTAAGTTTGCCGGCCCTTTGTTACATTTATCAGGTCTGCATTATCTTACAATGAAACTTAGAATTCGACAGCGCTGACATTTTCGACAGAGAGCAGTCAAAGTAAAGGAATCAGAAGTTTTAAGTGATTGACGCTTACAGTAGATTACAGTGTCAGCAACAATTTGATTACTTCTTAAGCGCATTGCGAAATTTTCACATTCAATTACTTCCAAAGCATATTGTTCAGGTTGGTTTCACGGGAATTGCATTTAATTTTTTAACCGCTTTTGATGCAAGTAATTTAGCGATCATCCCTCGTATTAAAACTTTTCTGAAGCGAGCTTTAGTTGGGGTTCTGTTTACGAATGTAGCTATTAAAAAGATATATAAATTTCTTCGCTAGGATAAATTGGGTATGTCCCCTGTTACTATCTTACATGAGGAACTAGTTGAACATCTTCCTTTGTTTTGCGATTTCTCTCGAGCAGTTTAAATGGCTTTTTCTGTTTGTCATAAACTTAAAACCACATATTTCTGCTTCTTTGTTTTATTGGATTCTGATGATATTTCTGTGGTCTTTATCATTTTAAAATCATTTTTCATGTTTTCACTTGTGTGAAATATCTCCCATTGTGTGGAGCAACATGAAATTTACAGAGTGTGTGCAGCAACACAAACTAACCTTTCACACACTCTGCATGCTGTAAAATTTGGGGTCTCCCAAATGTGACAAATATTCAAAGCAGTGGGGGACAATACAAGACAAAAAAAAAAAAATCTAACACAAGATGACAAATCATGCAGGAAAAATTAAACAAATAGTTAATCCACATGTATGTAAATAAATCCAAAGGTAAAATACAATTTGAGGAATCACATTTTGGTCCCAATATTTCTATTTAATAGTTAATAGATTAATTTCCGAACTTACCTAACTTATTACTGAGTTATGACTAATGTTAACATGAAAAGGAACAAAGCAGCTTTAAGGCTCAAAAATGTAGTAATCTAGCAGAAACAAGCTTCGCTTAAAAGCTGTTACCAATGCAAAATAAACAAATAAATAAATAAATAAAACTCTTTTTGAGGTCAAGGATACACACACCCCTCCCTATGGCCATAAGATAGATAATGGCCTGATCTGAGGCTCAAGCTGACACCTCCTGCCCCACTACAGCAACAGAAGCACAGTTCTTAAGCAGGTCTTTTTTTTTGCATACACATCCCTTGAATATATGTGAAATTGCACAAATACTCTGCAAGAATAGTTTCACAGTCGCGCACATGCCTCCTCAGTTTTCAGGGAATAAGCATGCAAATACCAACATATTTGAGGGGTACATATGCAAAAGATCCATACTCAAAAAAAGCCACTGAGTGCTGCTGAGCTGATGCTGATAAGTCATTTTTCCTAATAAGAGTAAAGCATCCCTAATAAGAGTAAAGCATGATCCCCATACCATTACTGCGAAAAGGTCCCTCCCATCAAACGAAAGGACCTTTGAGGCCTTTCTTGTAACATAGAGTAATCTTATAATCTCTTCCAATTTATCTATCATTACATGTCTAAACCTTTCTAAATGTTCGATAGCTTCGTGAAACAAATAAATGGAAGTAAACAAACAGCGCCAGGAGACGAATAAATGCAAGAACAACTAAGATTTTGACCTCACATAACTTCTGTGCACATAAGAGGACAGGACAAGTAAAATGTAATAAGACTTGTCGCATACCGCAGGTTAAATAGTTTGGAAAGCCTGAACGACAAACGGATTTAAGCCGTGATCCAGGTCCAGTCATGTGATCATCTGTATTATTCTCTTTGTCGTATACGTTTCGATCCAAAATTATCACAATTTGATGAAATCAGCAAACATACAAACAAAGATACGAACAAGAAGCACTGTTCACATTTGTTCAGCGAGCGAAAAAATTGACCGAGTCAATAACATAAGCAAGCTGCAAAAAAAATTATATATATATGCATAACTTAATTGTCATCATGAAGATTCGAGAAACAAAATCAAGATAATACGAAGCACCTTGCTAAAGGCATTACAAGAAGCAAAAGGAAAAGCATAATGAGATGAAGGATTGTTGAAGTTGCCTCTAAAAGACAAAGAAGAAACATAGCTAAATGCAATTAAGAAAGGAACAACATGAAGAGTTTAATGCACCATCACATATATGAACAGTTAGAACTTAGATCTATAATTCAAGAAAAGAAAAGAAAAGAAAAGAAAATTGTATGTGGTAGCACAAAAATGATATTCTCTATGAAATGTAACATTTCTTTCTTTTTTTGCATTCGCAAGATCCACATATTGTTCTTACTGTGGCTCCAAAAAGGAAAGCAAACTCTGCGATTTCCAATAAACCAAATTCAAAGCAATGAAACAACATCAAACTTAGGGGGCGATCTCGAGCCTCGGTTCGAAGCAGAAGCCAGTGAATAGCTGCAGGGGGAATCTCTTCGTCACGGGGCTTCTGACTGACCACTTCCACAGTTTCTGACTCAAATCAAAAGTAAGCAAAGCCGGTGATCCGTAGCTCTGTATGAAGATCAGATCATCTGAGCCACTACTCGCAAAAACATCGTCAAACTCCCCAAAACCTTGAAAGAACTTATGCGGCATTTTAGCAATTTCATGCCACTCCTTCTTATCAAGCTCCCAAATGCCTATCCCCTTGATAATCCCCAGCCGATCGTGCCGCCCGATCCCACCAACCAAAACCAGCTTGTCTCTGACGTTCATCAGCCTACCGCAAGTGAGAGAACACGGAACTGGAATCGCCAATTGCATCAAAGAAGTATGAGAAGTTCTGATTGAGAGATCATACATAATCAAACAATGACGGGGCTCGATGTTTCCCAAGACACCGATGGAGTAAATAAGATAGTATAAAATGCCGTCACAAATAACACACTCGTCACCTCCTCTCCACCCGACTAAAGTTTCACTGATCGAAGTGACCCACAAACAACTCTCAGATTCGTAAATATGAATCGAAAAGTCCCACTGGTAGTATTCCTCCAGTACCTGCTTACACTTTGCCACTGCAACAGTGTATGAATGCGACTTCTTTTTCGCCGATATAGCTAATGCGCTATAATCAGGCGATTTTCCTCCCGGAGCTTCCGGAAGCCTCTTCGAATCCCGAGTTATAGGATTGCAGACAAAAATGCGGCTCCTGTTCTCACTATCCATTAAACTAACCAATCCGCTAGACGAAGAAGTAGACCAGTTGCTCTTCTCAATGCATGGGAAATTGAAGTCATACCACTTCCGAAGGATCGGATCGTAAGCGAAGCCATCGACGGATTCGTCGCTACACGTGAACATGAAATACCACGGCTTCTGCGGCGAGATGTCGCACCACGTGTAACGATGCGAGCGGACTGCCTTGTACCATCTCTTGCAGACGGAGCCCGACCGGATGATGCTCACGATCGGTAAGAAGGAAAGAACTTTTTCTAGGAGGTCGTCCGGCAAAATGGTGTCCAAGGATATTAGTGTGGCTTCATCTTGGTCGTAAGCGTCTTCCGAAATAATTTTCTGATCTTTGGCCTCACATTCAATGTAGGAACAAGGATATGATTCCCATTCCTCGCTCTCCATTACCGCGAAAGAAAATAACCTGACAGACACAAAATGAATCAAAAAAGCGGCAAATCAGATGGAACAGAAACTACAAGAATTTTGACACAATCACTGTTAATGTTGAATAGCATAGTAAGAAAGGAGTTATGCAATTACAATTTTAGTACATCAGATAACAAAAAAAGTAGCATAATTCAAAGGAAAAAATCATTTGTATAAGCCAGTGAAAAACATAGATATATTATGAAAGATTCAGGGAGGATCCATACTGAAACATTTACAGGATTAAAGTCTCTTTAGAAACAGAAATATGCCAAAATCACATCATTATGCAACTAAAAAATTTTAACAATAGAGCAAACCATTCATTTGATCAAAAAATTTAGACACCTAAGGCAGGGATTGGGATGTGCCAATAAATTACAAGTAAACCAACCAAATAGAATAGAATAAAATAGAACTCATATAATCGCCATGTATTGTCCCAATGCTGATCTAACTATTTATAAATGAATATAGGGAAACAGAATACATACAATGATCATAAAAAGAGAGATGGGTTTTTCCCCTGTACCTTGATAAGTATATAAAGAAAGAAGAGGCACCAAGTTTTTCTTCTTCTTTTTTTTTTTTTCTTTTTTTCTGTTTTCCCTGATCTGAGATCCTTCTTTCCCTTTGTGTCAAGAACTGGGTTCTCCTGTATCCATGAGAAAAAAGAATTAAAAGAAAAAAGAAAAAAAACCCAGATTCAGCACAAAAATGTTGAAATGAGGGTGGGTAACATGAAACAGAGGAGATCCCAGAACCCAAAATAAATAAATAAATAAACAAATAAATAAATACCCATGCCTTCAATTTTGGAGCAATAGAGAAAAACCCATATTGCAGTTTCTTTGTTTGGGACCAATTATGGGAGGAGGAAGAGAAAATCCAAAGGGAGTTACCCTTTTTAGGGGTTTCTTTTTCCCCTATAAAGAAGAAGAGGAGAGGAGAGTATGGAGGATAAAGAAGAGTTATAATGGTGGTTGTGGTTGTTTTTTAAGCCATGGTTGTGTGTGTGTGTGTGTGTGTGTGTGTGTGTGTGTACATGTATGTGTACTATTTATACCTGCTCTATCTTTGAAACCTAAGCTTGTTTGGGCTCATTTCAGGAAATGAGTCCCCCACCCTTTTAGCTTTTCCCCCCTTCATGTCCTTTATCTTATTGTTTTCCCCCATCATATCCAACATTTAATGCTCTCTCTCTCTCTCTCTCTCTCTCTCTCTCTCTCTCTTTGTTTTCTCTTGATAACATTTCCAAGAGGTAATGTGTTCAATGGGTTTGTTTCCTTATGATCCACTTATGTCCTAGTATTGTAGAAGGGGAAAGGAGAGGAGGGGAGGGGAATTTAGTGGGGCATGGGAGTTGGTTGGATTGGGTTCCTTTTATGATTGGTGCAGGGCACAAATGGGGCCTCTTTTACCTAACCAATGGCCACAACATTGCCTATTGCCTTGGCCATGCCTCAATTAGATGGTTCATATTTGATCCTGGTCCCATGGCATATGGCTCATCTCTAGGCGAGAGAGAGAGAGAGAGAGAGAGAGAGAGAGAGAGAGAGAGAAGCATGCTCCAAAGAGATTTTCATGTGATCTTTCTTTGTTTTAATGGATGATTGAGAGAGAGAGAGAGAGAGGAAAGTGGTAGGACAAGAAATAAGATCATGTTTGGTTCTTCCATAAAATTTAATGTTATTGGGTGAACAACATAGGAGTACACTATTAAAAGAAGTATTTTGAGACTTTATTTGAGATTCAGAAAATTATATCACATGCGATAAAAAAGTACAATTCGATTTTTTTTTTAATTTTCGTACGTAATATTTTATTACGCATATCATCATAAGTCTAATTATGATATTATTTTTAATATTTCATCATATATAAAAGACGCGCATTTCTATATATTTTTGACTCAATTTTATTTTATATGCTATCAGATGGACCTTAATATCAAACGGACCCCTACGCAGCTTTTCTTTGGAGTTAGTTGGTGTTAGGAAAGATCGTATTCTTACTTCACCTTCTTACGGCAAAATAAATAAAAAAAAAAAAAAACTCTCTGATTTATCAGTAGTACTATATTAAGGACAACTATAATTGAGAATAGAAGCGGAAATATGCTTAAGATTGGGACAGAGTGGGGTTATGTACTTGGGTGGACTACAGTGGCTTAAAGTGGAAATGAATGTGGTCATGCTCAGAAATGCATCCCCTCCCCTCTCTCATTGCTTATCATTGTTCACCAGCACATGTTCATAAGTGTGTGTTTTTTCCTTTGTTGCTATCCACACCATCGCATGCTTGCTCATATCACCCCAAACATGTTTTAATAAGCCACAAGACATAAACGAAGCGGGTAGCATGCTAACTATTTCTTATTTAGAAATACCGATTGGCCCTAGAGCAAGTGACAAAGGACTTGATGATTGGTATCCGATACCCAAGTTCGAATCCTAGTTAATTCACATTTCTAGCTAAGTTTATTTCTAAATGAAATAAACGAAGCGGGTAGCATGCTATCTATCTCTCTCTCAAAAAAAAAAAGTATTAACTAGTAACATGGCATGTGCCATGGCACACCCTGCAGTCTACCCGTACATACAATTTTGGCTTTTATAGGGTTTCTTTAATACCATATAGAAGTAAATTTTCTTGACATTTGCCATTATTTATTCTAAAATCAACTATCAGAAAAAGTAAATGGCAATTTTGTAGTAGTGCTAAGGATGCGACATACTCATTTANTTTTTTTTTTTTTTTTTCAACCTGGCCCACGCGACGTGCAGACCCGCCACAAATACAAAGTTCCTCTGTCCACTCGGACAGAGTCTCCTTTGTATTTGCACGGCGTACCAACGATACAACAGGATCACAACCACAACCTACATTTACCAAACAACAACCAAAGCATGATATGTATTTCCATACAGCTAACAATCCTTAGAATGATGCATGCCTCTAAGCACTCCTTAGGCGCTGGATGATGCAATGCACAATACAACAAACATTCTACTTAAAAGTGCTCCCCACACGAAAACTTTTGTTTTTAAACTCTAATTCATTCATTCATAAAAACCGTTCGAAAACCTTTTTAAAACTGTTTCCCACACAGAAACTCTATTTTTGAAAACCGACTACCTCGAGGGGTAGAAAACCACGATGCATCACTACAAGAAAACCAAATCTCCACAGAACCAAAACCACAGATCGAAAACTCAAATCTCATGTATAAAAGAAACCAACACCACAGTTCACATACATTCAAGCATACATAAGATCAACTAACTGAACCATTATTAAGAAAACTACTAAGTGCGGAAAAGAGATAACCAGGGTGACGGTCGCTATACCAGACTAGCTAGATCGTCCTCTCGTCGAGCCCAAAATCCAACTCCTCGTCTCTGTCACCTGGGGGGGGAAATGGGGGGTGAGAAACCGCAACCATGGTTTTCTCAGTGGGTACGACAGAGCCACGAAGGCAAGTCGTAATCACCGAAAACCAAAGGAGATAGATAACCAAATATATATCTGTAAGCTGATATGAAATAGAACTACAGTAGCTACAACAGATAAATAGGAAGCAATAAATAAACCTGCTACTGTATAGAAAATAATGCAAAGAATGCCTCAATGTACTGAACCAGAAACTGTACCCAATCTGTGCCTGCTGTATCGGTCCGCAGACCTCAAGCGCTGCCTGTCACTAACTGCACCGACCTGATCCATCCGCCCCGCAGGACGACCTATCTGGATAAGTACACCTCCGATCGGTGGCCAAACCGATCTGGTGTCATGAATACCCCCAAGTGCCGTGACTAAGTCATGCTGGTATGCTCAAACAAAAACAAACCCGGTTAAAGCCGGTGCCTAGGCCGAAGCCAACAACGAGGGCGTACAATGCCAAACTGAAATAGAAGCTAGGGCGTACAACGCCGAACCTCGATCAACCAGATCGAAACACACGACCAGAGAGTCAATGTGTTGCCTGGACCCAAGGTCCACAGAGATACTGAAATACAAATGCAACTTGCTCTACATGTCTATCATTCACTAACCAATGCAGTCAACGAAATACGATAACCAAACGATAACCAAACAACTGACATGTAGAGCTAATATACTGGAATAGAAAAACAGGAGAAGGAGGTGAAACGCTCTCACCGACAACCAGCTCGAAGCACCCACCTGTCACTGTCGCGTCGGAACACTGGGTACGCACAGAGTCTACCGGACCTAAGAAGATCCACTAAGTCAGTTTCCAAACCACTAACCCAAAGCACGAGACTCACAAATCCCCACACAAGATCCCCGAATCGGTTTCCCAAAACCGATCCCCGCAACTCACCGGAAGTCCCGAAAATCACACCGGAACGCCGTCGGGGCCCACTGAGTGCCCCGAAACTCACCGACTCGTGCCACGAGTCACCCGCTGCCCCAAAGCACTCCAATTTGGATGCCTTGGCAGCGAACACAAGGTCACACAACAATACGATCATCGCCGGATAATCGTACGAATCCGGGTTCCCGGAAGTGTCTAATTCGACACCGGAACCCTCCGTCGCTCACCTATCATCATCGAACCCACAAAATGACGATGGTGACCAGCCAACAAGGCTCAGCGACAAAACACGAAGCAACCAAACACCGTCGAAAAGAATCCGAACCGAAACCGCGTTCTTTCGGCGAATTTCGCCAAAAAATGCGCCGAAATCGACCTACCGATTTCCGCGAAAGCTAACAGACCATGGACAATCAGTCCAGCGGTCATTACAAACTCCCACACACTGCCCACGGTAGCCACGCAAAGCACAATTGCATAAAAGACCCTCTAATTACATAAAATATCATCATTTTATGTAATTTGAGCGATCAAGCGGCTCGTTCACGCAAACCGAGGACTTTCGAAGTCCGCAGAGACACGTACTGACAGGTCTCAACGTACCGGAGTCCGTGCTCACGATCCGGAGCACAGTGGCTCGCTGTGGGAAGCGCGGGAGCAACCCGAAGGTTCAGCGAATAGCGCGCAGTCAGGGAAGATCGCGCCGAACAGAACTAACCGGACACTTCTGATCCACGGGAAGGTGAGCATTGTGATCAGCACTGACCAACAATCACCGTGCTCACCTCCGGAGGCGTCAGGACAGCCTCGGATCGCCGGATACGCGTGCGCAAGCCCAAAACAGCAGCCAAAAAGGCTGAAACGGAGCGACATCGCCAAAACAGCGGAACGGAGTCTCCCCGACAGAAACTAAGGTGAGCACGATGATCAGCAACTTGCCAGGATCATCGTGCTCCCTTCCGTAGAGATCGAGGAAGCTCGGGAAGCCCAGAACAAGGAACCCACTCAAATAAGCCCTATTTCGGGCTTGGCCGGAGCAACCTTGCTCCGGCCGGCCTTCGGCGGCACGGCGGCGCGCGCGGGGCCCTGAGTCGGGTGAGGGGGAGGTGAGGAACACGGTGCTCACCTCAGACGGCGGCGAGGAGCGGCGGCGGCGGCGGCGGAGCAAGTTGAGCCCGCACGAGATCGGGCTCGGGTTCCAGGAGTTGCTGCGGCCACGGCGGCGGCCGGGGAGCTCCGGGACGGCGGAGGCGGGCTGCAGGAGGTCGGGGGAGGGCGGCACAGGTGGCTCAGGACGGCGGCGGCGCGAGGAAGGGGCCGCACACAGCTCTCGGCCTGGGCTCGGGCTGGGCGGCTGCAGCCGGCCGAGGCGGCGGCGGCGGCGCACTGGGGCGGCGGCGACCGGCGGGAAGTGGTCCCCGGGCTCCGAGGACGTCGGCGGGAGAGATTCCAGGCGGCGGCGGCGCGCTGGCAGCAGCTGCAACCCAGCTCGGCTTGAGCTCGGCCTGGGCTGCTGCAGGCGGCTAGAGCGGCTGCGGCGGCGCAGGCGACGGCGGCGGTCGGCGGTGATGATCGCCGGAGCACGGGGCGACACCGAGGGAGGGTCCGAAGGTGGCGGCAGTCTCGGGTCTCCTCACAACCCGAGAGGAGAGAGGGAGAGAGAAAGAGAGGGAGAGAGAGAGAAGTGGTGGCTGCGGCGGCGGTTGGCCAGCCGGGGCTCAGTCGGCGGCGGCCTGGGCGCGCGCAGCAGGTGCAGGGAAGAGGTAGGAGGCGGCTAGGGGGCTAGGGCAAGGCTAGGGTTAGGGTTGAGTGGCTCCAAACCCTAAAGAGACTATAAAAGTAAGGTGCAACATGCAAAAAGGTCCCCCAAACATCGGAATTTCAATCCGAGTCCCTCACCGTACGACTAAAACGCATGAACGCCCCTCCACGTGCGATCCCACGCCAAACGGTACATAAAATATCGCGACTTTTGCGAAAATACCGTTTTGCTAACACCGACCTCTCCTCGATCAACGCACGATCTCCGCAGATCCGTCCGTCAGATTTGCGAACGGATTGCACCAGTACGATCAGCACGACGGAGACAACAAAGCTGCGATTTCGTTTCGTCTCGATCGACCACGGATTCACGACAAAATCCAACCTTTCGTTCCGATCGAAAGAAACACGCAAAAATACATATAAAACATGTATTTTTGGATTTTCTCGAAATCCGTGCGTCAAACTCAAAATTCGTCAGCGTCATTAGTTCCAGAATAGCTGAACCGGTCGAAACGAGCTATTGGACTGCTATGAACAGAGTCCGGTACGAGCCAGAAGCCAACTTCCCACCGTGGCTTCTCCGGAAAATCGAGTTACTATTCACTTTAAGTGAAACTTGGAAATCGCGTAGAATTTCCGTTTTAACTCGTTTTCGCCCAAAACTTGACGAGTGCTTTTGTAATTAAATTACACACAAAAACATCGTCAAATGAGAGTTTAGCTACACTGCAAAAATCTCAGTCCTTACAGGGCTTCTAATCTCATATAATTTCTACATAGATATATATTACCAAAAATTCTATAGATATGTGAATTGCAAACTATCGGTCACACGACGGTGCAGATGCATACTCCTTTGGATGAAATATATATTAAGTTCAAGAAAACAAATAGAACAGTAGTATAATAAAGGAGGCCTTGGTACATTATATATCTAGAAATGACTCAACAACAATCAAACACACGGAAACAAACATAGACACCGACAAGGGTTTCATGGGGAAAGGCTCAAATGATCGGAACAAACTAACTCATTAAACAATAACCTTCTATCGATAATTTTGACTAATTACTGACGCATCAACCTTTGTATAGAAATATGGAAAAGTACTTAAGAGCATAGAAACTTACGCAGTTAAATAAGATTTTCATAGGATCTATGAATAAGTATTTAAAAAGCATGCTTGAAAAGAAGTGTGTATATATATATGTATATGTATATGTATATGTATATGTATATATATAGAGTAGGGCTACTATACTATTATGAGTAGTGGGCCCTTAGTACTCATAAGTTGTTTTCGATGGTGGAACTTGCAAATCGACGATCCACTCTATTAAATATGATCTAGAGTATTTGAAACTTCTAGAAAATAAATTTCGTAATTTTTTCGAAATCATAATAAAGTCCATCAAGCGGGCATAAAATGAACAGTCGAAATCGAACGACGTCCTAAAAATGGATGATCGAATCCTTCAATTTAAGATCGAAGTTATTGATCTTTATCTAGGTGGTTAATAGAATTTTCAATCAAAAATTCAACCTATTCCGATTCTTTTCCATCGTTAAACTAGCAAGTATTCCATACCGGCCGTTAAAAATTGTCAATTTTGTGAGCTTTTGATCGTAAGATAAATGATGTCAAAAAATTATAAAATTTGATTTCTAGAAGTTTTAAATGCTCTAGATAACGTTTAACGGTGTGGATCGTCGTTTCGGAAGCTCTATCATTAAAAACAACTTATGAGTACGAGGGCGATCATACTCATAAGAGTATAATAGTCGGACTCTATATATATATATATATATAGAATTAGGCTGAAATACTATTAATAGTAAAACGCTTTTTTTGCTATCAAGTTTTTAACCCTTGGATGAAAAATTGTAGGGTCGGGATGATATTAGTCGGTTAGAGTTGAGTGGTCCCCGTAGGGTTGAGTGGTCCCCACTGGGTTATAGTATTTAATCCAATTGTTAGAAATAATGAAAATGGTTGATCCAAAAGCTAAAAAACTGGTAGCAATAATGAAATTTTGCTACTAATAGTAGCCCAGTCCAACTCTCTCTCTCTCTCTCTCTCTCTCTCTCTCTCTCTCTCTCTCTCTCTATATATATATATATATATAGCTTGACTGAGCTACTATCGGTAGTAAACGGCCCAGTTTACTACTGATNGTGGGGGGGAGTTCTCTCTCAAGGTACATGCACCAAATCCAGGATTCAGTTTTTGAATGTCAGGAAAAAACCTAGTGTATTTATTTTCTTAAAACTAATCCTAAATCATTTTTCAGTTGCCTGGTATTAGAGTCAACTTAAGATCTCTTTGTGGGAGTAGGTTTTGAGTTCGATTTTCGCTTTCGCCGTGTTCTGATTTTCAATTGTTGGTTCGCCCTAAGTTTAATTTCTACTTCCACTATTAATACATTTTAGTACTTGGTTCGCCTGATTATCTATGATCTTTTACACAATACTAGGTCATGATAAATTATTGACTTAGTCCTTCGTAAAATTAGGATCTCTTTTGTAGTCCATCCGAACACATGAATATCTGGTTCAATGTACCATTTTTTTTTAAAAAAATTACTTAAAGACACATAGTAAATAGATGGGAGAAATAAAAAAAATATATTTAGAATTTTATTGTGAATTTTTCTCATTATCGGACAAATAGACTACCGAGCAATCAACTGCACTAGCTAGGAACTTTAGATTTTTACACAACTATACTCTTTGGTTTACGATCGTAAAAAAAAATTTTTATACGAAACAAATTATTGCAGGATTTTTACGTGCATCTTAATCGATTAGTAAATCATCTTTTGTAAATATTGAGCAGAAATACAAGCTAAATTGTTCTAGCATTCTTAAGACTTAGTTTGGTATTGAGACCTATCAAACACTATTAGATAAAATAGAGTTGAGAAAAAAACATATAAGAATATGTTTCTGCGTTCTCCGGTGGGACCGCAGAAAATATATCGTAACCGACTCATCGCGATATGCGAAACGCAATATTATGTACGAAAATAAACAGAATATTTTTTCAACGTACTTTCTTACCTCACGTAATGCAATCTCCCTACAATTCTAAACAAAGCCTAAGCGTTGAATATCTCGTAAAACAAACATTTCAACCAATGCGTCTCATTTCGCTAGGTATATATACATCTACTTAATCTACCATAAAATTATAAAATTTTCAATTAAAAATAGTAAAAAAATGTGATGAGTGAGGATTGTTTTTGCCGGATCATTGGCGTCAACTATTAATTTCAAAAGCTCGAATTATTAGAATTAAATACACAATCAATTTACTTAAAACATACAAACACAATGTTTATGAGTCTCGATTGCGACTCGGCGCAACCAGCCTTACGCCACTTCGAACATGACTTGACCCAATTTCGTCTTCCACCATTTCGAACGTAATTCAACCTGACTTAACCTTCTGCCATAGGGCAAAATACTAGCCTATTTAAGTCAACAATTTTAAACATATTTATCGGACAAGTTATAATTATCATTAAACAAAAAAGATGTTCTAAAAGCTTACAAACCAAATACCAAATCATTAATACAATGATCTTCAAACCAATTTCATGAGCTTCTTTCCGTTCACAATTCGTCTATGCTTATTTTGAATCAAATAAATTTACAAAAATAATATATATATCGCACGCGCACCCTAATAGCCACAAAATGAACAAGGAGGCAAAAGATAATGTAGAAACAGCTTAAGTGTACTATAAAGGTGAAAATGAACACTCCCCCCACCACTAGTTTCAAAAAATAGTACTTATGTGTCCATAGCATAATAAACACTAACTTTTTTAAAAAAAATAGCCCGCTTTTCGCTTTATTTATTCGAATACTAAATTAGGTTTTATGAATGAGACATACAGGACCTCCAGAATACTCAAAAAAAAAACAACAAATGATTAAGCTTCTATTTTACTGAAGTGAAATAAGATAATCTCAGAACTTCAACAAATTGCTTAAGCTTATGAATTACTAGCACTGGTACGATTGGATCTTTCTAAATATCGAATGATCACACCATGATCGAAAAATCTTTCACTTTTTTTTTTTTTTTCTTTTTTGTGTGTGCGTGTGTATCTCTAAGTGTGATCACACCATGAAAATAAGAGAGGGAGCTACAAGGACTCAAGAGCAGTGGCCTCTCCACTAAAACAATCATTCACTTTTCTTTTTAGGCCTAAGCCTATTGCTGCTCACTCACACTTCACTTCCTTGTTTTTATATATATATTATTTTGGGGATTTATGTCTAGGCATGTCCTTCTCTTTAATCTTTATGTTAAAAAAAAAAAAACAAATAAAAAGAAGGCTTGCTGTTTAGTGTAGCTTATTCTTGGGATGTGTTTGGTTGCTTATAAAAATAATCTAAAAATAATTTTTAAGCTAAAATAAATTTTCCGGTGTTTACTTTGTCGTAAAAGAATTTGGTCAATTTGCATAAAAAATCTACTTATTTTGGACTTTTACAAAACTGGGTCATCTTTTTCGTTTTTGCAAATTCGTTCCGCTTTTTTCGTCGCCTGACCAAAATGCCCCTTGTATATAATAGCCTCCCGCGTATTTCTTGACATACGTATACTACCCTACCCTACGGTCTGGCGCGCATTAAATGCGCCACTTCCGCCTTACACAATCTCGCTCATTTCTCGAAACCCGAACCATATCCGCCCCTCTATTCGCCGGCCCCGCTGTTTGCTGTTCGGCTTTAAGACTTTAATACAATTTCTCAAGCTAAATGACAAAAACTACACGCCCCGCAACAGGGATAATAGTGCAACGCGAAGTAGCAAGGCCAGAAACAATTTTAGATCAAAGATATTGATCTTGTTTTATATAGTATAAAGAATTTTCTATCAAAATTTCATGTGATTTGAATATTTCTACACCGTTAAACTTGCAAACGGCTCACCACGGCCATTAAAATTATTGATTTTGAGCCCCTTCGATCATTAGGCAATATATAAATAAATGTTAAATAATTTAAACTATTGGTATTAGATATAAATATTAATTTTATTATGTTGAGCATTCACATATAAATTGTACTTTAAAAAATAAAAAAAAATGACGCAACTTAAGTTTATTTTATATTTAATGAAAGTTAATTACAAGAATCACAAATAATGATTTCTCTTCTCATTCACTAACTACCGGGGGACTACGATACCTATTAAAAATTATTTCACTAACTAATGGGAGACTACTATGCCTACGAAAAATTTTTGATATACTTATTTCACCATTTATTATTTCTCAACTCCTTAGACATGCGCATATATATACTTATTGCACCATTTAAAATTATTTCGTAATTTATCCGTAATATTTCATAATTATTCTAAAATTAATTTTTATAACTAATGTTTAAAATTAATTTTTAAAATAACTATCCGCAGCATCGCACGGGTCCCTTAACTAGTTACTCTTTATAGGTCTTCTAAAATATTGTCCTTATGTATCATTCCTATATTAACATACGTAATATAAAGACCGTTGATCAATTTATTCATACGGTCCAAGAATACAATATATATCTGACAACATATTAATGTATATTTTATAAGAACACCATTCCAGCAACACAAAACGTTTCGCCACTCCATTTACTCTAAGATAGCGTTTGGGTCGGAAACAAAGGGGAGAATAAGCTCTTGTTCCCCCTTTTGTTCCCAAACACAGAGTTTGGTACCCGAGAATAGTAGTTCCCGAGTTTCTAGAACTAGCTGGTATAAGGCTGGAATTGGCTGGAACTGTTGTTTCACCTTTTTCTTAGAACAAGCTTGTTCCAAGATGAGAACAAGGTTAATTAAAGTCTAAATTTAAATTTTAATGATAGTAAATTATTAATTAATCTAATTAATATATTTAAATCATTATCTATTGCTTAAATAATAAAATAAATAAATAAATAATTAATTAAAATTAATTATTTATAATTAGATAATAATAATTATTAATTTAATAATTATTATTTATTAATAATTATTAATTAAATAATAATTATTAATAATTATTATTCTTAAGAAATAGATAATCGATATTATTATTAATTTATTATTTATAATTAATTATTAATAATTTATTTATTATTTATTTTTAAGTAATATTTTGATGTTAATTAATTAGATAATATAATTTTAATTTCAAATTATAACTTTTATTCCTCTTGTTCCAATTTAACCATCCAAACGCTATTTACCTTATTCCTAGGAACAACTCAATTTTCATCGAAACGCAAAATTGGTCTAGTTCCTGTTTATACCAGAACTTGTACATATCACTAGAACAAGCAATTCTTACTTATACCTGAACCAAACGCAAAGAATAATAATACAAGGTTCCCACAATTTACTCTGTTGCATATATAATATGAAAGGATTTGATGGACTAATGCATATATTAAGGGCTTGTTTGGTTCATCCATTTTGGGCATGGAATGAAAATCGGTTTGATCAAATCATGTTAATTTTGTTTGGTTCGCATGAATCGGTTTGGAATTCCTATTCCGGACTGGAATGGGAATGGCCCATTAGCCTTCAACTTGATTCCGATCTTCTAGCGCGGATTGAGATTTCATTCCGGAAGCCCACTAAGTTCTCGAAGCCTATGTGACCATCTCATCCTCCTTCTCTTCACCCCTTTCTCATAAAATAAAAAAAATAATAAAAAATAAAAAAAAAAAACCCCTATCCTTTCTCAAAATCCTATTCCTAATCCACATCAATAAAAGTTTTTAAAAATAAATTTAATTTTTTTTTAGGAAACTTATTAGAGAATAGTATTATATTTTTCATAAATTTTAAATAATATAAATTTATATTTGAGAGTAAAATTAGTATTAGAGTATTCTATAATTTTTTTAGTTTATACGAACCAAACAATGAAATGTGAATAACTCATTCCAATTTTCAATCCACAAATAAACCAAACGTCTTGGGGGAGTAGGCCATTTCAATTACCATTCCAATTCATTCATATCCCATTATCCATTCCAATTCCACCCTTGAACCAAACAAGTCCTAATTGTAAAGATATTGCATAGGATTGGCGGTATATTGGCCACCGTTCTTTTCCCACATTGGCGAAATTGTAAAGATATTTTTAAGATTAATTTTATATTAATAATTTGTTAATATTTAGTCAACTAAATTAAATTCTGTAATTTACTTTTTACAAATTAAGAAATTTGAATTAGAAATTATAATACATGAAAATTTAATAATCAAAATATCATGCACTCACAAAGGTTTTTGAGGTTCAAAACTGTAATTTTCCTTTTATGTGATGCGAAATAAAGAGCAATGCAACCTTTTCAACCAACTTTTGGTTGTAATTTTTCAACCCTTATTATTCAAAGGCTATATATACTACACTAGTCTTTTTTTTATTTTATAATTCTAACACCAACCTCAATCCTTATTCAAAGGCTATATATACTACACTTGTCTTTTTTTTTCTTTTATAATTCTAACACCAACCTCAATTCAAAGGCTATATATACTACGCCGGTCTTATTTTCTTCTATAATTCTAACACCAACCAAAAGTGGATGACTAAACAACATAGGAGTTGTTACAACCCTTAAATGGAGAATAGTATAAATTGAAACTTATAAGAATTGTAGACTTAGCCCTTTTTTTTTTTTTTTTTTTTTTTTTTGAGAGAGAGAGAAAGGTAGCATGCCACCCGCTTCGTTTATTTCATTTTGAAATAAATTCATTTTGAAATAAACTTAGCTGAAAATGTGAATCAACAAGGATTCGAACTTGGGTCTCGAGTACCAACCACCAAGTCATTTGCCACTTGCGCTAGGGACGGTCGGTGACTTACCCTTTTTTTAATTTCAAAATATATAATATACATCTATCTATTTATCTATCTATTTAAGGAGCGAAAATTTGTTTACTTATCATATGCATTCTTTAGATAAATAAGTTGTATAACATAGAGAATAGTTATCACCCTCTTAAAAGAATAGAAGCCTTCATCCTACCAAATCATTTTGTATGATCGAGATTCCGAATTGATGATCAGCATCATTATAATTGATCTGTACTATTAGAAATACTTAGAAATCGAATATTTTAATTTTTAAAAATTATTATCAAATCAATTGAAGAGTTGAAAAATAAATGATAAAAAATAAATAACCTTGTAAAAATAAAGGTTCGACTTTCTTAATTCATGATCGAAGTTATCAAACGTTATCTAAACAATATAAAAAGTTTTCTATCAAAAATTCAAGTGGTGTTACAATATTAAATAAGCAAACGACTTATATAGACCGTTAAGAACTGTCGATTTTGTGTTTCTTTAATCACAATGTAAATAATTTTTAAAATCGATGAAATTTGGTTTCTAAACGTATTAATTACTTTAGATTAATTTTAACGGTTTTGTTTATTAATTCAGAATCACTATCATCTAAGACGATTTAGATGGACGAAGATCTCTATTCTTCTAAAAGGATAGTAGCTGGATTCGTATATATAATATATAAATTTTTATAATCCGGCTACTATATATACTATCGATAGCATGATAGCCTTCGTGCTACCAAGTTATTTTCGATGATGCGGCTTCCAAATTGACGATCAGCTTCGTTAGAAATGATTTACGCTATTGAAAATATTTAGAAACAAATTTTCATATTCTTTCGACATTATTTGACTAGTGATTTTAATGGCCGATATGATATGTGTTTATGAATTAACGGTGTAAAATAATTCAAATTTATTAAATTTTTTATAGAAATTTTTTTTACTATTTAGAGTAAGATCGATATATCTGATCATAAATTCAAGTCTTTTATCATTATTTTTTTTAGATTTTTATTTTCAACAATTTATTTTAGACCACTCATTTGATAAATAAATAATATTAAAAATTATAAAATTTAACTTTTAAATATTTTTAATAGTACAGATAGAATTTAATAGAACCGATCATCGATTCGAATACCACAACATTAAAAATAATTTAATAGCACGTAGAAGCGCTACATCAGCGGGCTCTATTTTTTTATAGGATAAACTTCAGATACCACCCCTATGGTTTTGCACTTTCTCACTTTAGTACCCTGTGGTTTAAAGCGTATTAAATTTACTACAACAGAATTAGGTTATAGGGACACATGTTTGGGACACTTTTGAGTAAGTGCCCCATTTATACTAAAACTTAAAAAAAACATCTACTAATGCCTAAATATAAAGCCCAATCCAACCAAAAATAAAAAATTACTCTACTCAACCCACCACACTCAGTCCATTTGGTCCGATTACAAACAGAAAAGAAAAATCAATTGTCATCTTTTCTTCTCTCTTCACTCAATCCACTGAAATTCTAGACGAAGAGTCTTTCCTGTTGTTCTCCTCCGCCACCGTAGCCAACGAGATAGAGTTTCGGCAGTTGCTAAATACTTAAATAAGTGTTGGTAAATTAGCAGCACTCTTTTAAGTTATAGCGACACTCTTTAACTGTCACTATATACCTAGCGACCCCACATATAGCAACACTTTTTAAAAGTGTCGGTAATTTTAGCTAGCAGCATTTTTTTGACATGTACTTAC
Source organism: Ananas comosus (assembly GCF_001540865.1). NCBI lineage: Eukaryota > Viridiplantae > Streptophyta > Magnoliopsida > Poales > Bromeliaceae > Ananas > Ananas comosus. Next base: position 3,125,716 of record NC_033630.1, on the reverse strand, counting down.
ATTTAAAAGTGTCGCTATAGACCGTTTTTGTTGTAGTAATATTAGTGTCATATGATTTCATTTTTATCTTTTCGTCAGTTTCTCCGTTAATATTTCGTTAAAATACATACAAAAAATTTAAAATATTTCATCTAGATTTATCGAATATTTATTTTAGTACATTTTAGATTTAACTTTATCACTGATTTAACAAAAAAATTAATAAAATTAATAATAAAAAAATAAAAATAAAACTACAGATGTTAAATCGATACACTTTAAATTATTGAGTATTAAAGTGAAAAAATGTGAAACTATATGAGCGGTGTTTGAAGTTTTACCCATTTTTAAAGGGTGTATAATAGCACTGTTAAAAATGAATGGGTGATTCTGACTCTGGGTTCAATATCAAATCCTCGAGAAGCCAAACTCTGGGGTTAACATCAAATCGGAGTCAAATCAGAGCGTCAGCAGGTTTGGATGAAATCTGCACGTCCAATCCTACCTGCTCCATCGTCCTCGCTAATTATAACATTTTTTTTTTTCTTTTTTTTTCTTTTTTTTTACACTGATCGGATTTGATTTGACGGCACACGTGAAACGTCTTCTAGAAAACCGCGGCTCCAACAGCAAACCAACCCAACAGACGAGGAATTCTACACACACTTGCACTACGTCATCAATAACAAGTCAATCACATTTTTTCTTTTCAAACAAAAGTATAATAAAAATACCTTTTTACAATCATGATGGTACATATATTCTTAAAAAAATTAATTTGATTGGTTTGTTATGCCACGTGATACGGTCCTACCGTATCAATAGGGATAAACGATCACTTCGAGGGGATCGAACCTCCTAAAGAATTGAGAAGTAAAAAAGTAGAGAGAAGAGGTAGAAAGAGAAGACAAGATATGAGGAGAAAGAGACAATATTACTTTCTTATTTCTTGTAATTCCGGGTAACATTATATAGAGTCCAAATCCTTAAACTACTCCTAATCATACCTAATAAATATATTCCCAAACAAGATAACTGCCTATTCCTAAATATATTCCTAAATAACAAGATATTTAAATTTGAACTTGTTTATTAAAAGGAAACTATTAAAAAGGAAAGTTGGGGTCGCATCATCTCCTCCGCCCTCGAAAGCCACCTTGTCCTCAAGGTGGAAAATCCTCAAGCTTGTCTAATCCTTTTATATCATCTTCTCTATTTTCATCATGTTCGGCCTCGATTAAAAATAGTTGCTTTGATTTGCATCGATGTCCGGGTCTATATTTTTCATTACAATTGTAGCAAAGGCCTTGATCTCTTCTTACTTTCGCTTCAGCCGGTGTGAGGCGCTTTATAGGTGGAAGCGTCTCATTAGACATTGGTGTTGTAGAGGCAGACAAAAGAGAAGGCTTAGAATTTATAATACGATGTTGAGCTATCAACTTTTCCTCTTGTAGACGAGCAAGACCGATGGCTGCTGACATAGAAGTTGGTCGGAAGGCTCGGACATCATGCTTTAGGTCCTCCCTCAGCCCACTAACGAAGCAACTTATGAAAAATGCCTCAGTTAGTCCTGAAGTGCGATTGGCTAGCATTTCGAATCGAGCTTGATAGTCACGAACACTCTGAGTAGGTCCTTGTTGTAATTTTGATAATTCACCCATATAATCTTCATACATGGTTGGACCAAAACGAGTGCAGAGTGCTTCTACGAAATTTGTCCACGCTACAACTCCACTGCTTTTCTCAAACCATTGAAACCATTGCAATGCTTCCTTCTCCATATGGTACGATGCAAGTGGAACTTTTTGCGCGTCCAGTATTTGATTAAATTTAAAGAATTGCTCTGCTCGATACACCCATCCAGTTGGATCCTCGCCCTCAAATCGGGGAAACTCCAGTCTTGTGACACGAGGTATCACCATCATAGAGTTCTCCATAGTAGGAATCAATGTTCCTTCCTTGAACGGAGTAGGAAGAAGGGGACGACTTTTATCGGAACTTGCGGCGGATGTATTTTCGGACGGTGCTTGCGGTCGCACATCTATCTTTGTATTCATAGCGATAATTAAATTTTTAAGATCGTTAATAGAATCGCTAATGGATCTTACCTCGGTCTCCAGTTTGTTCAATCGAGTATCAATATTGTTCATTTCCTCCCGTCGTACAAACTCCCCGTCCATCTTTCGTAAGGATTCTTTTTTGGCTCGAGTCAGGACCATACAAGCTCTGATACCAAATGATACGGTCCTACCGTATCAATAGGGATAAACGATCACTTCGAGGGGATCGAACCTCCTAAAGAATTGAGAAGTAAAGAAGTAGAGAGAAGAGGTAGAAAGAGAAGACAAGATATGAGGAAAAAGAGACAATATTACTTTCTTATTTCTTGTAATTCCGGATAACATTATATAGAGTCCAAATCCTTAAACTACTCCTAATCATACCTAATAAATATATTCCCAAACAAAATAACTGCCTATTCCTAAATATATTCCTAAATAACAAGATATTTAAATTTGAACTTGTTTATTAAAAGAAAACTATTAAAAAGGAAAGTTGAGGTCGCATCACCACGCCATTAATATACCTATTGCATTTTAGAATTTTTCCCAACAGATAGACGCAGATTCATTCACCCACCCATCAGCCTAAGATCTCCACGTACGGCCAATTTTTGCCCACCCCTAACGCTCCGGGCTCCGGTGCGACCACCTTAAAATTTTCTCCATAATAATTATTTTTAGGGGAAACTTCAAACACCCCTAGGTGGTTACGTATTTTTTTACTTCAGTATCTTGTGATTTATAGTATATCGAGTTAATACCCTGTAGTTTCAAGTGTATCAAGTTAGGAACCTATGGTTTTATTTTTGTGTCAAGTTAGTACCCTGTGGTTTTAATTTTCTCTTTTTATTATTCATTTCGGAGTATATAATTTTAAAAAAAAATTAAACCACAGAGTACTAAAGTGAGAAAGTGTGAAACCATATGGTACTAACTTGACACACTTGAAACCACAGGGTACTAAAGTGAGAAAGTGCGAAACTACATTATACTAACTTGATATACTTTAAACCATAAAATACTAAAGTGAAAAAATACGAAACCACATAGGGTATTTGAAATTTCGTGTGTGTATGCGGGTGTGTGTTTTTCTCGTTCTTATTGAGCCGTGTGGGGGGAGGCGCGCGTGTGTGGGTGTGTGTGTGTGTTTTTCTCGTTTTTATTAAGCCCTTAACTGCTTTCATATTTTGTAGTTAAATTTATTTTTTTATTGAATAAAGCAGGTAGTATGCTATTTTTTTCTCAAAAAAAATAAAACAATTGATGGTTTAAATTTCTAAAGAACAACCATTATTTTATATTATTCATTATGATATAAAAATAAAAGGTTATGAATTTAAATTTCAACCTGCAGAATATTTGATCTTATTTAGTCTCCGTTCTTTTCCAGTCAAGGTGTAAAGAGGAGTCCTCTATATAATATTAGAACATCATTTTTTTTTTTTGTTATAGCTTAAAGAACAACAACGACTATTGAGCGGAAAGAACAAAAGGCAATTTTGAAATTAACTAATTTCATTGAGGAACAATATAATGATTCTACATTAAAATGATGAACAAAAAAAATTTGCTTTTACAATTTTGTTGGAGAGATAAATTTAATTAGATATCATTATTTTTACCTACTACTAGGAGGTGAGGGCCGTGTGCAGGGGTGTAAACGAGCCGAACACGAGTGAGTTGGGGTCGGCTCCGAACACGAGCTGGCTCGTTACAAGTAACATCAAGCTGAAAACATTCAGCTCGTGTTCGACTCGTTTATTAACAGGCCGAACACGGCCGGTCACGAGCTGGCCAGATGACAATAAATTAAAAAAGATTAAAATAAATATATATAAAAAAATAAAATTATAAAATTTTATCCATTAGACTTTGATCTAATAGTTAAAACTTTTACATATAAATGAGTCTGTTTATAATAAGCTCGCATTATATTTTTATTTTGCTAAAATTAAATATAAAATATATATATAATAATGTATATTATTGTATATATAAAATATAAATTAATAAATTATATAAATATAAAATATATGTATTCAAGCTGTTATCGAGCCGAACACCGAGCGAGCTAACCCTAACTCGTGTTCGCATCGTTTATTAAACGAGCTGAAAATCCAGCTCGATGTTCGGCTCGTTTACTAAACGAGCGAGCGATCTCGAGCTCATTTCGAGTCGAACACGAGTTGGCCTCGACGAACAGCGAGCTAGATTGCCCACCCCTAGCCGGTGTCGTGGTCGTGGGCAGCGGGCTTGTGATGTTTCGATCTGGGCATGGTTTGATCAGGACCGTCCAAAATCCCATCACAAACCCCATCATTTTGTGATCGGTGCTCAACTATGAAAGAGAGGCGTTTGTTCACACCGTATGGTTGAGCAGTAATTTTGCAAATTTATGAGATAGTGTTTATTAAGATGCCGAGTTCATTTCTTAGAAAAAAAAAAAATGAACAAAGCGGATTAGCTCTAATCTATTCTTTTTCTCTCACACTCAGAAAACTGATCCAGATTCAAATTCAGTAGTAAATAAAAATTTTCCAAATCCTACTTTAATTTTCTTTCGATTTGAAGAAATTACTTCGAATTTGACTAGATGGTAAATTTATACAAGCTAACAATATTTTAACAAAATTTTTTCTACTATCACAAATTTGAATTGGCAACACTTCTGCGTTTAACCGCACCAAAGGCTCATTTTGGTTCTCTTGCCCTTACCACAAGCTTGAAGATTTTCCAGCAGATTCCGGCAAAAACCAACTGAAGAAGCCCTAGCTGCCCTACTCAGCCCAGGCCTCATTCTAGCCTCTAAATGAGCTTAACAATTAATTTAAATCTCAAACTGTACATGCATGGCTAGTGCATAACTGACCACACAGTAATGTCGTAAACATAGTAATGACGCAGCAAATATAACACCATTTGAGACCATCCAAACTCTACAGTCTTTTTCAGCTACATCACATGGACCTCGTGTAACGACCCGACCCGCTAGTAACAATAACTCGTTGGTCCCAAACCACCGGCCCAAAATGCTTAAGCCTAGTTATTATTACTAGCGTGTAGGCCTCATATAAACTGATGGAAATCAGTCTCCCATCAGACCTTGACGTCTTCGTCGGGTCCAAACCAGATCACAGATAGACAGACAGACCAGGACCATTACCAGGCAATGTGAGATTCTAGAGATGGCTCCTACGGATTCAAGAGGTAGCTCCCACCAAATCCGTTGATATAGCACTTTGTCCTGCATAGTGCTTAGTTCTGTCACTATGTGATATTCTAGAGATGGCTCCTACGGATTCAAGAGGTAGCTCCCACCAAATCCGTTGATATAGCATTTTGTCCTGCATAGTGCTTAGTTCTGTCCTGCATAGTGCTTAGTTCTTACACTTTCGACTAGTATTCGTCTCTAATACTAATTACAACGACCCGACCCGTTAGCAACAATAACTCGTTGGGCCCAAACCACCAGCCCAAAATACTTAAGCCCAGTTATTATTACTAACATATAGATCTCATATAAACTGATCGGAATCAGTAACCCATCCGATGTGGGACTATTGGGGGCGTTACACCTCAACTTCAGTTTTTGAAATTCAAATGGCATACCAGGAGCACAAACATTGAGTACAAAGTGCGCTTTATTGTACTACATTCAAAAGAAACAATACTATGCAAAGAGGATAGAAGCCGAAGAGTTACATTACATGTAGATTTTCTTTCGAATCCATACATTTCTTCAAATTGTTGCTCAATGGCATGCCACTGTATTAGGAGAGGACCTCCTCAGCTTGTTCACTGCCACCTTTACCCTCTTCTTCTTTGCCAGCTTTCTCTCCAACTCCTTAACTCTATCGCCGAGTTCCGAAATAACCGCTAAGTGCTCTTTCCCTGAGTCGAGAAGTTTCCGTAACATCTCTCTCAGCTTCTCATTCTCCTCCATCAACTTCTCTTCATTGCTCATATTGATGGTCGGGATCGAGTTAACCGTAGGGACTGACAATATCTCAGCAGTTGATTCTGCTCCCCCTTCTTTTAGACCTTTCGTGTCTTCATCTTTGACAGGTGCTTCAATAGGAGGCTCAGAAGTTGGTTCTTCACAATGTGCATCTTCTTGCCTCTGCTCAACAGATTCATTAAAATTAGCTCCCACCGTTTTGCTCATCTCGCTTCCATTTTCAAGATTCTCTCCTGAATTGCGATCTCCGTCACACGATAGAGCTGAATCTTGTACCAAAGTCGAGTCATTCTCAATTAAATGCATCTCCAGGTTCTTCTTTGGCTCTGTGAAAGTACCAAGATCCTCAGTTTCTGGATGCACAAGAGCTGCAGTAGAAGTATATTCATCAACTGCTTTAACTTCTGAAGCATTTGCTGTGACGCTGCTTTCTTCTACCGACGGTAGTGTTTGAGGCTCAAGCTCTTCTTGTTTAGTATCAACTTCAATGTTCTGAGCAACAGGTGCCGTAGCTTGAGAATTGGGTGCATTTTCTCCCTTGAACTGTGCAGTCTCAAGCTCTTCTTGTTTAGTATCAGCTTCAATATTCTGAGCAAGAGGTGCTGAAGCATCAGAATTGGTTGATTTTTCTTCTGTAGAGGGTTCGGCAGATGCTATAAAATCAGCTGTACACTCAGTTTCCTGAGATACAGCCACAGCCTGTGTGTTGCCACTCTCAGAAGAATTAACTGATGATTTTCTCAGTGATCCCTCCTGAACTAAATGAAGCCCTTCTATATTTATGCCAGTAGATGCGAGAATAGAATCTTCAGCTTCCTCTTTATTTTCTACTGCTACCAATGGCCCGTCCAATGTCTTCGCCTTTACTTTGTCAGATTTTATATCTTTTCCAGCAACAGAATCAGAAGCTTGAATTTTCACAGAGCAAGCCCCTTCTGTTTCTGCTGGTGCTTCTCTTGGAGCAGAAACTGCCTCTTCGGCTTCTGCAACTAAAGAAGCTGGAGGGTTCATGCCTTCCTCCACTGCAATGGATGGTACTTCACTTGCTGATTCAGATTCCGAAAATAGAGCATCAGGCACATCTTTGTAGCCATTGAGTGACGTGAATACTATATCATCTTTCACTTGCATGGATTCTTCGGATGCGGACTCCTTTGCTTCACCTTCTTCTGATATCTCTTCATGCTTGCATTGCACAGTGCCGGATTTTTCGCTCTCAGCAAAGCATGCAACGTGGTTTTCATCAGATCCCTCTCCACACACTTGCTCAGAAGTGGCAAGAGAAGCTTGCTCTTCAGCATCTTTGTTAGTACTTCGTTCTTCAACCTTCACAAATTCATCCGTCATAGTTGATTGTTGACTCAAAGAATCGAGCTTCTCTTGTAGGCAAATAAGCTCCTTTGCCACAGATTTCCTCACCTCTCTTACACTCGGGTGTAAGCCCTGGTAGTGAGAATTAGTGTTAGTGAGAGGAAAATAAGCAAAAACATTTTTCCTAATTATTAGTGATAATAAGAGCAAAACTATCACACTAAATTACTTATCACTTGCAGACAGAAAAAGCAGCATAAATTTATCCTAAAAAAAAGGAAAAGGAAAAGCAGCATAAATCAACCAACATAATCTAGAGTAAGTTCCTTCTCCTTGAAATTTTCCTTGCAAGGATATTAAATTTAAGGCAACAAATTACAAAAGTTGTAACAATCTAATCAAAAGAGGAGAAAAAAAAATGTAACGTAAAAGAAAGGTAATATGGTGCATACCTGAATTGTATCAAGTTGCAATAGCAAATTCATGATGGTTTCACCAATAATCATCCGCTGCTTGGCATCCATCTCTGAAGAAGCTCCGGGGCTTTCTATTCGCTTCCTCACTTCTCCCACCTGTTCTTGAACACGCTTTATATTCCGAAGCTTCTGCAACGGTTGCCATTTCCTAACCTCATACCCCCTGTAAGCAGACTGAATAAGAGTTGCGGCTTCAGCTTCCGAAAAATCCATTCGTTGCTTTCTTTCCTCAACTTCACCACCTTTTATTTTCTCCTTGCATTCTTTATTCTCCTCAACAACCTGTTTCTCTTTCTCCAACTTCGCTTTCTCAAAAGCCTTCCTGTCTACTTTGCCTTTATAGCCATCTTTGCTTTTCCCACCATATTTTTCTCCGCCAACCTCCTCTGCATTTTTCTCTGGCACACCTTTCACAAAAACAACAGGCACAGTCTTATGGATCTTTTCCTTGGGCGCGTTCTCAGTTTGGATGATTTGTTCTTTTTCCTTCTGAGCACTCTCCTTTCCCTTACGACTAGGTGGGCTAGGAAATCTTGACGAACCATTTATAGACTTCTTTTTAGGTAATGGATCCACCCTTAAACATATAGGAGGCAACTTTGAAGACTTGACAGGCGATGATTGTTTGCTACCCAAAGAATCAGCTCCATTATCATCCTTCTTTTCATGGATGTTGGCCTTTCTCTTCCCATCAAGGCTAAGCTTCTTTTCATCACTTTCTCTCATCTCCACAACTGGAATGGTTCTACCATTTACTTCCTTCTCCGTCACAGCTTCTGGATGCTCATGTGTTCCCACCTTATCCTTCTTAGGAGCAGGTTTATTCACATTATTCTCATTTTCACCAAAATTAAGTGGAATGATCTTGATCTTTGGTGAAGAAATATCTTCTGAAGCTTTTGGGTCAACATTGATACTCTTCAAATCTTTAACCGCGTCATCTTGTTTATCATAACCAGGAACCCAAATTATCGGCCATGAGAATGGTGCAGCCTTCTGCGCGCTGATCAAATGGCCTTTATCATCTCCCCCCTGCCTCAAACCCTTCAAACTATTCATGTCTAGAGGAACCCACCTAGTCCAATTCTCCGGCTGTGCTTTAGAAGCCTTGTTGCCATCCATACCCTTCAAATAATTTGGTGGGATCCAGACAACCGGATGCGAATAATTTGGAAACCGAATCAAATCAGTGTTTTTGCTGTTATTACTCTGCTCAGTCTCAGGTTTTTGCTCTTCAATCTTCACATTGGTACTGTCTCTCGAATGACAAACATGGTTCGGGCACCCACAGCAATGGCCTTTACCCTTGTCGTAATCATATTGAGCTTGGTTAACCGAGTAATGAGGCGGGGAAACAAAATAAGCTGGGTACGATTCAGGGTAAGGCGGATATGGACCATGGTAGTAGGCTTGAGGAGGTGGTGGATAATGAGGGTATGGAGGTCTATAACTGTAAAACCCAGGTGGGTAGTTATGGTTACAGCAATCATTAAATTCAGCTGAATTTGAGTTATAAGGCCAAGGACCAAAAGGAGAGGTTGGCGAAGAATGGTCTACTCTCATTTGAGGAGGCCTAGTCTCCCAATTAGGGTATTGGTTATATGGACTTGGAGAGTGGTCTCTGTGATGAGGGTGATAGTATGGGTCCATGTATTTATAAGCTGGGTACATTATTTACCAGTTTGAGATAAGAGTAAAAACCAAGGAAAGGTACTTTAATCTGAAACCTGCAAATATCTATTCTGTTATTGCGCAGGTAACCTGTAAGATGAAAAATTATACAATTTTTAAGCAGCATTGCAATGCAAACGAAGGAAGAGGTCATAGAAAGCATACAATCAAAAGTACTGTAACAACTAATTATTTCTACTTTTCTAGGAGCTGTAACCATGAAAACCATTAAGATGTGATGCGTGAGCACAAACATAAAAACATTTCGAGCTTAAAATCTCACTAATCTATAGTCCTGAGCTTGAATTCGCCAAAACACAAAATCAGTTATATTAAACACGACTTATGTGAATCGTCGAATCTTTTTTCTTCTTTTTCTTTTTCTAATCATGTTTCATAACAGAACTTTCTACTCATTCTGAAGCCCACATGTTCAGCAACTAATATCGATCTCTCACAGCATAAAAATTTCTCAGATATAGACATTATAGCTATACTGCGATCGAAGAGCCGAAACAGCTCAAACAAATACCTACTATATTCTACAAGCCAAAGTCACCAAATTTACCAATTGGCGTCTTTTCTCTAGCAATTAGCTCAAAGATAATTGGAGACCAAGAACAGGAATCTGAACTATCCTAACAATTAGCTCAAAGAAAAACATTTCACGAATGCAGCAAAAATTAAGAATAATTTCGGAGACCCCCACAACTATAGACCATTTTGATTAAAAAAATGATTAAACATCCTTCAACTTTAAATTTTTTAACTTAAGCTATTTCACTCAATTAAATCAGAAAATTTCCTCAAAATAACAATTTTATCAAGTATCACACATTAACAACTAACAAATTCACACTCTCTTTATCTAAACAAATAGTCAAAGCAATAAAATTTAACAAAATTACTGATTCATTCATCAAACTCCACAATTAAAACAACTCGAATCCACACATATTTACCGAAAAAAAGGGAGATGGGGTTAAGCGAAATCCAGAGGATTCAACGAGTAGTACGAACGAATTACTCACCGATCAGAGAAATGTACGAAATTCGGACGACCCTCCGCGCGATCCAACGGGTACCAAGTGACTTCGAGACCAGAGCGAGCGCGATCCACAAACCCTAATCGCCCTTTTTTCCCTCTTTCTCAAGGTTTCGTAGACGTGTTGGGATATCTCGATATTTTTTGAATGGGGAAATGGCGTAGGAAATGGTGCGTATTTATAGTCCCCTGGTTACGAGAAGGGAGTGGGGGTTTCGAGAGGTTTCCTGAAGTGGGATGCGGTGAAATCCTCCTCCTTCTCGACCTTTCTTCGTGCATCGTTGCTGACGTCGCACGTTTCCGCTGGAAACGGTCAAATCGAACCACTCGTTTAGATACCGTTATTCTTCGAAAAACTTTAAAAAAATTTTAATTTTTTTTTAATTTTCCGTGAAAAATTTAGTCTTTTTCAAATTTTATTTTCAATTTTATATAAAATTAAAAATCATGTATTAAATTTGAAAAATAAAATATCATTTATCAAAAAATTTGAAAAATAAATTTTCAAAAAAATAATATTTTTATAAAACTAAAGTATAGATTTTTTTTTAAAGTTTTTTTGGAAGAATCAAAGACTTTTTTGGTAAACCAGCTGAATTTTTTAATTTGATAAAAAAAAAAGTTCAATCTATACCCTTATCCTTATTTTTTATATTATTTATTTTTTATCAAATAAAATAGAAAATAGAAAAAATTTTAATTTTACAGTTCTAGAAAAAAAACACCTGGCCACACATTCCTACGCTAATAAAATGTGAACTTTTTCGAGACATGTGATGCATTAGTTATATAGCTGAATTTATTTTTTCAATAAATAAAACAGATAGCATTTTATCTTTCCCTCCAAAAAAAAAAAAAAAAAATTCACCTGCGGGGTCGTCAAATCCGTTACTTCTGACGTGGCGAAACGGTGGGCCCCATCTGATCGGACACCTGCGCAGCGCGCGCGCCACAGGGACCGACCCCTTCGTACCCCACACTCCTTATCTCCTCGCTAAAAATTCCTCTTCTCCTCCAACTCCCAAACTCTCTCCCCTCCTCCTCCGCTCTAGAGAGAGAGAGAGAGAGAGAGAGAGAGAGCGCCCGCAATGCCGACTTTAAGCATACGCGAGGCGCTAATCGGCGCCGACTTTCATCCTCTCCGCCCAACGAAGCGATCGAGAGCTCCAATTTCTCCTCCTCCTCCTCTTTCCCCCGCTTCTCCGACGCAGAGGCTCTTCTGCGGAAGCTACTCCCGCAGGTATATAGAGTTCATCTTATCTTCCCCATGCTGTCTGAAGCAAAATCAGGCGATCCTCAACATCATGCAGGTATTTCAGACAGATTTCCAGGTGTAAACTTAAATCTGATACATTGTTCAGCCGCAGTCGCCAGCCATCTGCAACTTCACCTGACATTGTAAGCTCTTCGATCTTCGCATGCTTTGCTTTGGTTATTAGGGCGTAGTTCCAACTGCTGCTGCAGATTAACCTCCTCCTGCAGTTCCAACCGCAGCAGAGGCAGCAGTTGAATTTTAATGCATCGAACCAAACACCGGGGCATGAGTAGATAATATGACGGCATGCCACGATCATCGATATAGATCTTGGTAAAATCGTATAGAACTTACCCAAACTATGGACCATTTTGAGTTTGCTACCTAGCCTTTTTAAATTTTGATTTTACTATCCAAACTTTCAATCTGACTGATTTGAATTAGTCAACGATAATTTGACTTCAAAATTTAAGCTAATTACTGTAATGAATTTATAGCTGCGAGAATTGTATGAAGTATACTAACTGAACATGTAAAGATAAATAATACATACGAATTTTGAAGTCAAAGTGCTGTTAACTGGCTCAAATCATACAGAGTGAAAGGTTAGATAGTAAAATCCAAATTTTTGAAAGGTTGGGTAGTCGATTCAAAATAGTCCATACTTCAGGTAAGATCTATACGTTCTTACCTATAGATATTTGTTGTCATTTAGCGAAGTCCCTTAAAAGCTTCCTTGCATAAACTTAAATTATCTGTATAGATCCTTATTCTCCTCTGCATTTCAACTATTCTCAAGAATTGTCTGGATCTGAATTTATATTGTAGGACCTCAAATGCGTCGACTATGGCAGTGAGGCCGCTCTTGAGTTGATGAACTATGGCCATTCGTCGGAAGATAAACCCCCAGAAGATTCCGGTTTCCAGAGTGGGATTAAAATGACAATCTTAACAGCACTGCTTATATCGCTAGACTCTCAGCAAGCGGTTGCAAGTACGGAATTTGGCGGAGCACAGCTGATTAGTTATATGGGGGATCTTGGTGATATTAGTACAGGTTTTGCTTCAGTTAGGAGAACTTCCTTTTAACTTCTGATGCCAACATTCATGTTCCACAAGTGTTTGACAATTTGTTCTTTTCTTTCATGAAATATGCATGTTTTGCCTGCTCTGAAATAAGAAAAAAAAAATCTCTCTTCTCTTGATCTTTTTAGTTAATCATGCTCCGTAAAGGGAGCTATAATGTTATTATGACAAGGAACAAGCATATACTTCTTTATACACAGATGAAATGATGGATAAACTTCAAATTACCCTCCTGTGGTTTTGCTCTTTTTCACTTTGCTACTTATTTAACTATTCTGCGGTTTCGCTCTTTTTCACTTTGTCATGTTGTGTTTTAAAAAATTACACTTAACAACTTGTACAACAATGAAAAATTATATTTCTTATGCCTTCGTCAAGATGATCTGTTTCGTCACTTGCATTGAGGAGCTCTAGTTAATGCAGGAACGGTGCCTTTCCACTTGTATAGATGATACTTTAGAAGACCAAAACCTCTACAAACTGAAATTTACCAATATATATGTTCGAATTATTCATTGATCATGTATTTTGCATTTCTAATGCCATCTATGCTGTTAACATAACTTTGCAGGCCTTTTTGCTGATCTTCTTCTCCGAGTTGGGAGACAAAACATTCTTTATTGCTGTAAGGAGGGTTTCATCTAGATTCTATTACTGTTTATCTAGATTCTTTTACTGTTTATCTTTCTCTTCCTTTCTACTATATTGTGAATCTTGAATAATGTGAATAAATGAAGCACTTATGACTGTTGCACTTCAATACTTTTTTGAATAGGCACTTTTAGCGGCTAGAAATTCGGGAGCTGTTGTTTTCGCTGGCACATTTGGAGCTCTTGCGTAAGCACTTGATTGAATGGCAATCCTGATCAGTCTCTTTTAAGCTTTTCTCTTTATGCTTTTAATGCATTTGTTTCCATCAAATTATGTCTTTCGAATCATTTGACCAACTAAATAGAGAAAAGATACTAGTCATCTTCACTATCTGAATTTTGGACACCATTTTTTAATTTTATCTATAATAATGAAGCACCTAAAATATATAATTATATATACATTGCACATCTATTTTTATCATCTTGTTCTCATTGAGTAATGGAAGAGCATACTATCCTGAGAGGTATATGAATAATAAGAGATGATTTTCCTAGAAATTACTTGATGTATCAACTCTTAGGAATTCTCTCCGTTTGTCAGATGAGATGCTCTAACTTTTAAGAATGTGTGGAACTGAATTTATTGTGATTTACAGTGCAATGACAGTTGTATCTGTGGTTCTTGGCCGTGCATTTCACTTTGTCGACGGCATCATTCCATTTCGGTAATTGTGCCTACTGTTCTATATATTTATTGAGACAATTACACAAAAGCGTTGGCAAAATTATCTATATATACGTGAAATCTAAATATTGATATATACCCTCCAAAATCTTATTTCTTACATGTATATACTGATGTACTAATTAAGCAACCTTATTGGGAAAATCTTCTTTTTAACATAAAATTGGCTTGCTCCTAGGTATTGGATGACTTCAGCAAAATAATTAGGCATACAGTTATGTAAAAAACTGCACTTCGGAGAGGTATATATATGAAAATTAAGAATTTACATAGCTACATACATATTTATAGATGATTACAAAGATATATATGTAAGAGCATCTTCTTATTTAACCCCTTCATCTTCTTTTTTTTTTACTTGGAATCTAGATTTATCTCATTGGACTTGAATGGTTTCAGGTTTGGTGATATAGACTTTCCAATTGATGACTTTGCAGCTGTTTGCCTCCTGGTAACAACTATCACCCTGCAATATTGACATGTTAGTTATTAACCAAATTACAAAAAGTATGTTTTAAATTATTTTGATTGATTTTAGGTTTATTTTGGAGTCACTACATTACTTGATGCTGCTTCAGGTGATGATCAAAAGATTAAGGAAGAACAAGAGGAGGTACAAGTTGTTGTGCTAAACTATTGCCGTTCATCAGTTCCTTTATGTTTAGAAACACAACCATTTATTGCTTTCATCAAAATTCATTTTCTCTCTCTTAATATGAGCCTTTATCAATTTCTCTCTCTTAATATGCCATTTAATTTCCTGTTCTATTTCTTGGTATTTTCTGATCTTTCAAAGAATGATCCTGCTTTCAAATGCTTTCCTGTCTTCTTTATCATATTTGATAATCACAACCCGTTTATCCTTTCTTTCCTGTAGTTTTCCATAATTATCTACACTTTCCATTCTTCCTCGGCTTTTAAAAATGCTCGTGTTTGATTGCCCTTTAGTTTCTTAAAAATGCTCAGTCAAGTCACGGAGTACGATCGCACTTAAAGTTTCTTTTCGGCCGTTAGTACTCTTTTTGTTTATTATTTGCAGACATATTGTATATATATGTACACGGTGACTTGACTGATGAGTCTCTGACATGATAAGAACCTTCAAAGATACCATCTTTCATTATCATACAACTTGGCAATTGCACAGAATAGATCACATAGTTTGTTAATAGTTAAAAATTTCTGAGATGGTAACGACATATGAGCTGATTCATGGACCATCTTCATTATTCAAATAAAAATTTAGTTTCTTCTGAAAATGGTTGTTGTGGATTTTTTTTTTTATACAAAAGACATGGCAGAATGGTCATTTGGTCACCTGTAACGGATTAATTTACAAACACTGAACTTAAATCAACATTATACAAGAATGTTCCTCTTTTGGTGCGTCTTCTAATTTGAGCCAAATATGACTTCTCAGATTTAAAAAAATTCTTGTCTTGCTTTTCTAAATTCGGTTAATTACAAAATGTTTTCAGCAAAATTCCTTGTTTAAAAGTTTCTCCAATGCAAAATAATTCCAGGCTGAACTAGCAATTTCAGAGTTATCAGGAAATGGCGCAGGAATCATGGCTGTGGCCAGTACAGTAATCAGCACTTTTCTTTTGGTTTTTGTTGCCGAATGGGGTGATAAATCATTTTTCTCCACAATAGGTGGGTCTCTAATTAATCAAACAGTATGATAGAATCAATTGTTAGGATTAAAGTTTCGGCACATTAAGACATAATTCTCTTTCTCGCTTTTTTTCCTTTTCTTTTCTCTTTGCAGCACTTGCTGCAGCTTCTTCTCCTCTTGGTGTTATCGGAGGCGCACTAGCGGGTCATGCTCTTGCAACTCTGGTAAAATTTGGAACATCAAAGTTATATTTACATATCGTAAAGTAAAACTTTACAGGGAATTTCGCTGAAAAAAATGTTGTATCTAATAGGCTACTAAATCTAATGTATTTACAAAATTTGCAGGTTGCGGTTCTCGGGGGCTCTTTGCTTGGGACATTTCTGTCTGAGAAGGTATGTATTGCATTTTAATGTCTCTTTCTGTTAAAGCAGCTCCTGCATGTAATTTTCACAAACTCCAGAATATGTACATCAAACATACAGAATGTTTATTAGCACTGAGGCACAATTAATCTCCATTTGTTGGACTTATTGTAGATTATTATAAACATGAGCTGCGAAACTTGCTAACCCAAGAAAAGACGCAAAGCGAGAGATATAAACAATGAATATTTGGAATTTTGCTATTAGAGGAAGCTGAAATGATTGTCAATGTCTCAAAAGCGAAATCTCCGATTGAAGCTTCTGCTTCTGCTTTTACTAAATGATTAAGTAAATTTGGAGCTTCCGCTTGCGTGGTTGGAGGAAGCTGTTGTGGAAATATCTATGGAGTAGTTTTCCGAAGTTCTTTAAACAGCTTTACTTAAAAAGCACTTCTACAAAAGTTTCAGTCCGGCCAAACGATCCCCAAGCTTTTTATATATATTTTTTAATTCTTTTGCTGAAACCTCTACACCTAGCTTTCTTCATGTCTTATCTAACCTAGTAACATTAACAAGTTGTCTTGTGTGCCTGCAGGTTATTGCATATGTTGGAGGGTCTCTATTTTTACTCTTTGCTGCAGTAACTTTAATAGAGATTGTGACTTAGCCGGAGTTTCAATCACCGCTAACAGAGCTGGTAAGCATAAAATACCAAGCCTAACAGTATCAGATTAGCAGAGTAGATTCATTAAACTTGATCGAATCTGCTACAAGCATATTTATCAAATTTACTCATATCAATCATAGATGTTTGGTTCGGTAATATATTTCGGCCTTAAATAGGAATCGCGGTGAGTATCTCGCACTCTAACCACTTGTTTGTGAGGAATCCCACTTCGAATCTCGTTCCAAAGTGGAATGAGAATCGTATAATTCTTGATTTGCATCCAGCTTGGATGAGCAGAACCTTATCCCCAGGTACAATGAGCAACCACTCATTCCACTCCATACAATGGTTGCAAATCAAATGAGTTAAATATTATCGGCCAATTCTCATTCTAATTCCATCCTGCTTTGTAATTTCAATTGCTAACGAAATATATAGACTTAACCAGATTCAATAAAAGTAACTTTTACAGATGCTATATATATGTTGGTAGATTAAAAAAAAAGAAAAACTTCAAATACCACCCATATATGGTTTCATACTTTTCTCACTTTAATATCATATGGTTTAAAATATATCAATTTAGTATCATGTGATTTTATTTTTATTTTTTTATTATCTATTTTAATAATTTTTTTAGTGACGAAGTTAAAACTAAATGATACTAAAGTGAATATTCGATAAACCTAGGTGGGGTACCTGAAGTTTTCTGTATATAATTTAACGAAATATTAACGAAATATTAACGGAGAAGCTGACAGAAAGATAAAAATGAAATCACAGGGCATAATTTGATATATTTTAAACCATAGAATACTAAAGTGAAAAAGTGCGAAATCACATAGGTGGTATCTGAAGTTTACCCTAAAAAAAATAAAAAATAAAAAAGCATCTATTTAATTATTTCATTTTGTTTTTTTTTTGGCATAAAAATATCATATCATTTTCATTTTTCCTTTCTAGGTTCATTGTACCTGCCCAGAAACTGGTGGGGTATGATTGGCACAGAGTCAACTTAAAAAAATCTAGTACCTTTGAGAGATCCACCAAAATCCAAGGGGGCCCTCCACGTCAGCAACCTACCATCCAGGCCACGTGAGAGCCACGTGCTAGAGACCACTGTTTATGGTGAATGCTCCAGGTCCACTTCCACAACCCCACAAAACCCAGCATCTACTATAATCTCCCTTTTTATTTAAAAAAAACATAAAATTTTGGACCTTTTTCTCTTTTCTCCACTATTAAGGATAGTGGTGTTTGTTATTTTAGTACACTTCATTATTTTCGCACGAGACTAAGACCTCCACCATAAACCATGAACTTTTCATTTTTCTTTTTGGAGATAAGTTTCAATTCTTTTTACTGTAGTTCGAAAAAATTAAACTTAGCTATCGTATAATTTTATTTTTATTTTATTAAAAAAATCTGCGGGATGAATAAAATAGAAAAGTGAAATTTATTGAAAATCATATGATGATATTCTGTTTAACGATATATTCTTGTTTAATAAAAAAAACAAAATTAATAACGAAGTAAAAGTACGTTAAACTACAAAACAACTAAGTATAATTTTTGAATTATATGATGATAAAATAAAAATATACTCAATTACATAAATTTTTTTAATAAATTACATAAAAAAATGCTAAATTATATGATGAAAAAAGAAAATTGGGTTTCAACATATTCCACGTGTGGCGGAGCAAAAGGGGAAAGGACATTAGGATTAAAAAGGACAATATTCCATGTGACAAGTTGGAACTTCCCATTAGCCCACAACGATCCTTTTTCTTTTTCTTTTTTTTCTCTTTACAGCTTTTATATATAATTGGGTTCCTGTACTTTTAAAAGTATTAAATTATTAATGCTCGTAGATTTTTGACTATTGGATTAAGAAATATGCAGTCAGGATGATATGAACCTCTTAGGGTTGAGTGGATGGTTAGTTGAATAATATGATCTAACAGATGAAAATAATTAACGGGATAAATTTAACGGTAAAAAATTTGCAAACACCAAATGCTTGGTATTTGTACAAGCACCATAGCCTCGCGCTCTCTCTCTCTCTCTCTCTCTCTATATATATATATATATATGGGATAGGAGGTGGCAAGCCACCTCGCTAAGTGGGGAAAGTGATTTGGTCCCATTTTAGGTTTAAATTACTCATATACTTTAGTTGAAATATGGAAGGTAAATTGTGCTACTATTCCTAAACTTCTAGTTAAGTTTTAATTTGGTCCTCAAATGTTTAAGTTAGATATCAGTGTTTTCAAATACGTTAGAAATACTTTACTTAGTCCTTACTTTAGAAAATTTTAAAAAATTATTACTTGTCTCTAATTTATTCTTACACTTCTTTTTCTTGTAAATAGAAAAAAGAGAAGAAGACTGCAACATAGTAGACGTTGAAAAATGAAATATTATATGAGATAAAGATAGCAAAATATGCGGCTTTCAGATTTATTGCTTGTAGGTGATATTTTTTTGGGAAAACTTCAAAAAACCCCCCTGTGGTTTCATAGTTTCTCACTTTGCCCCCATGTGGTTTAAAATATATCAAATTGCTCATATGTGGTTTCGTTTTTATCTTTTCAGTAGCTTTTTCGTTAATATTTCATTAAATTATATACAAAAAATTTCAGATACCCATCTAGATTTATCAAATATTTACTTTAGTACCCTTTAATTTTAACTTTATCACTGATTTAAGAAAAAAAAATAATGAAATTGATAAGAATAAGAGAAAAAAGAAACCACAGGGGGACAAATTGATACATTTTAAACCACAGGGGGGCAAAGTGAGAAACTACGAAACCAGAGAGGGGTTTTTTGAAGTTTTTCCTATTTTTTTTTCTTAGTATAAATACTAGAGTAAAACACTATTAACAATTTAATTTCGAATTGAAAAGTTTAAAATCCACAAATACAACATAACCCAAATATTGTGCAATTTACCTAAATATGAAATATCCACTCTAAGAACTAATTGGTTTATATGTGGTAACTTTTTTTTTTTGCATGGAAAAGTTACATTATTCTCATATTTTATATATATATATATATATTTTTAAACTATTGTACTCCCCTCTAAAGCAAATGACTATGTTTAGCTGGATATTTTTTTTCTCCCCTATCATTAATTAGATGGAAAATATACTTTAGAATCTTTTAGGCAAAGAAAACACTTTTTGTCTTTCACATGTTGGTAGATCTAAAATTTTTTTAAAAAATATCTTTTTTTTGAGAAAACTTCAAAAAACCCCCCGTGGTTTCGTAGTTTCTCACTTTGTTTCCCTGTGGTTTAAAATGTATCAAATTGCTCCTCTGTGGTTTCGTTTTTATCTTTTCAGTAGCTTTTTCGTTAATATTTCATTAAATTATATACAAAAAACTTCAGATACCCATCTAGATTTATCAAATATTCACTTTAGTACCCTTTAATTTTAACTTTATCACTGATTTAAGAAAAAATAATAATAAAATTGATAAGAATAAGAGAAAAAAGAAACCACGGGGGGGCAAATTGATACATTTTAAACCACATGGGGGCAAAGTAAGAAACTACGAAACCACAGAGGGGGTTTTTGAAGTTTTTCCTATTTTTTTTTCTTAGTATAAATACTAGAGTAAAACACTATTAACAATTTAATTTCGAATAGAAAAGTTTAAAATCCACAAATATAACATAACCCAAATATTCTGCAATTTACCTAAATATGAAATGTCCACTCTAACTAATCGGTTTATATGTGGTCACTTTTTTTTTTTGCATGGGAAAGTTACATTATTCTCATATTTTTTATATGTTTTTTTAACACTATTGTACTCCCCTCTGAAGCAAATGACTCTTTTTAGCTGGATTTTTTTTTTTCCCCTATCATTAATTAGATGGAAAATATACTTTAGAATCTTTTAGGCAAAGAAGACACTTTTTGTCTTTCACATGTTGGTAGATCTATTTTTTTTAAAAAAAAAAATTTAAAAATTTTAAAAAAAGACATGTTGGTAGGATCCTGTACTGCTAAAGAGATTCAACCCGTACTAAAACGCATCATCAATCACAGTTTATTATTTAAAAGGTTATAAAAGATTCGCTTTCACTTTATATTGTTTTCCCCTTTTTTTCTGCATTTAAAATTACATTATTTACTATTTTATATTTTATTATTATTTTAAATAAATTTAAAATTTTAATAAAATCGGTAACTTAGATTGTAAAATTTTACAAAAAATGAATCCATTAATTGTTCTACATCCATTGTATTAGTCTAATTGATAGCTCAAAAATGCGAGATTATTTTTATCTGAAAAAATGTATTTCAGGGTTATTTTAATTTTCAAAAAAGTGAAAAAAAAGTTTTCGACAAGTAATATTTTATGAAAAATTCTTTTTTGCTTTCTGTTCCATTTGATTTCAATAAAACTAATTTTTTAAATTTTATTTTCAAATTTCATGAAAAGTAAGAATTTTCGTTATTCAAGAAATCATGAAAACAACAACACTAGTTTTTCGTGAAATCTAAAAACAATTTGAAAAAAACTATTCTTTGGAATCAAACGGGTGAAAAAACTGAGAAAGAGATTTTTCATGAAAATGTTTTTTCATAAATAAATTTTCAAATTTTTTCGAGGAACCAAATAGCTTTAGGTTTTTTTTTTATTATTTTTTGCATATGAATTTCAACAAATAGATACTAACAAATCTGTGAAAATCTTAATTAATATTATGGTAACAAATTTATAAGGTTTATATATTTTGAATGCCATACATTAACAACATGTAAGAATAATTTTTATAAAAGTCATTATATTGATGGTGTCTCTACAGAAAAAAAAGGAAAATATATATATACAGGTATTTTAAAGTTTTATTTTTACATTCTCATATAGCACGAATGGAAAAAAAAAAAAAAAAAGATTTTTAAGGGTACGTACAAAAATACCAAGTTTGACATGCAAATACCACAACATACACATAAATAAAAAGAATATTTGCATAATATTTGAAAAGAATAAGATATTCGTGCAAACGTACATATTTATTTTAATAATGGAATATCTGAATTAAAAATCGGAGCTGGTGGATATAATCTACATTATTCAAATTAATTCAAAATTACTTTTATAATTTTTAATATTATTTATCAAAGTGATCAAATAGGTGCAATATGCAAAATTTGAAAATTTGGTTGTTTATAAAAAAAAATTATCAAAAATTTATGCGATTTGAATTATTTTATACGGTTAAACTTTCAATTCTATCATACGGGCCATTGAATTTATTAATTTTAAAAATTTTCAATCACTAAATTAATAATATTAAAAAATATTAAGCATCATAGTTAGTGAATTACTTTTAATCCTTTCATTCTAAGTGTTTAATAATTTAAAAACAAAAGAAAAGTTCTTAAATAATTTCTAAATAGTGTAACAAAATGTACAAAATTTATCTGAACTATTGATCATTTTGAATCTGCTATTCGATCTTTTAAAAAATAATTTTATTAGAAAACCTTTCAATTTGTTTGATTTGAGCGAATTAACAGCAATTTCATTTTAAATTGCACTATGTGAAAATTGGAATTGGATATAAATACTATTAATAGTATTTGGGTTCTTCTGCTATCGAGTTTTTAACCCTTGAATTAAAAATTATAGAATTAGGATGAGAGTGGTCTCTCTAGGGTTGAGTGAGTGGTTGGTTGAATAGTATGATCTAAAGGGTGGAATTAATTAAAGAATAGATTTAACGGCTAAAAAATCGATAACAAAAGAACTCAAATACTATTAATAGTAATCCAGCTCAACTCTGTGAAAATTATATGAAATATACTAACTAAATCTGTAAAGAAAAATGATGCATTTAAAATTTAAAGTTAAAATATCGCCGACTGAGTCAAACAAACAAACTAAAAGGTTGGACAGTAAAACTAATTTTTCTTAAAAAAAAGAATAAGTAGTCGAATTAAAACAGTCCATAGTTTAGATAGGTTCGTTGCATTTTTATCTAAGGTTAATTGCATACAGCTTTCTGTAAATATAGCAAATTGCAAATATATGTCTGCAAAGTTCAACTTTTTTTATGTTATCCCTACAAAAATTCTGATGTTTTCAAATATGCCCCTACTGTTAGGATCCGTTAGAAAAATTTAGTTAATCATAGGTAAAATATTTAATCCTTGTTAGTCAATGAGGTAAATTGACATTTTTACCCCTCTTATATCATACCTTCTTCAATCAATCAAAACAATATCAATAGAAACTCTTTTTTTTCTTCCTTTTTCTTTCTCTCCTTCATGCTAGTTTCGAATCCGTAACTAGAATTTCTCCATCTCCATTCATCTACGACGTGTGTTGTTTCGTCCATATCAAATGCATGTTACTTCTATATTCAATTTTTTTTATAATTTTTTTTCTCAAAAAAAAGTTTAGAAGAAAAAAGTGAGGGAAGAGGCTGCAACAATGTTGGATTAGATAGGATTTTAAAGAGAAAAAAGATGACTATTGAAAATTTTTTAGGGGTCATTTCTACACAATTATAGCAATTTTGACTTTTAGAGGAACATATTTGTGATGACAAAATTGACATTTTACTTATCTGCTATTAAAAATAAATAGTTTTTTAACAGTAACAAATCAGTATTACTGGATTTTTTATAAGAATAAGGAAAAAGTCAAATTTTATAGAAATATATTTATTATTCGATAGGTTTAAAATGAACAATTAACTATTTTATCTATTACATTTTAAATAAATAAGAAAAAGTTTTTTTTTTTTTTTTGAAATGAAGACCAAGATGCGGTGGGCCCCGGGGCCACGTGTCCAAAGTCCCCGCATTCACTTACGGCACCGAATAGGATACCGCGAAAGTGACTTCGAAGCCGCTGCGAACACCCGCGGTGATCCGCCTCAACAAACCCGGTCGTTTCGCGTTGCCCACTGCGGGCCCCACCACTGCGTTTCCCCGTTCTATTCCTATTCCGCGTTTCTACCGCGTTTCCCCACTGTGACGCAGCGGGTGACGTGGGATCGCGCCCCCCTCACGAGTCACGACCGCATCGCCACGCCGCGGGCCCCACCCCCTTACCGTGCGCGGCGTGCTCTAATGTGCGCGGATATGCTCCACACCTTCGCGCATTACGCACCCTTCGAGGCTCGATTTTTTATTTTTTTATTTATTTAGTGGGAAACCTTTTTTCGCACATGCCCTTTCAAAATTGAGAAATTACGCCCTTTTAACAGCAACTGAGCTGGTATTTACACGCAAGTCCTTACAAGTGTATTTATTTATACAACCACCCCGCAGGAGGTGTTTGTTCCGCGCATATGCGCGTATCAACTTTACAACAATATTTACATATATATATATATATATATATATATATATATAGAGTGAGACTATTATACTGTCAGAAGCACGCAGCCTTCCGTGCTTCCAGCTCGTTTTCGATGTTGCGACTTTCGAATCGTCGATCGGCTCCGTTAAACTTGATCTAGAGTATTTGGAGTACCTAGAAAATAAATTTTATTATTTTTCGATATCATTTGCCTAGTGATCGAATGGGCTCAAAATCAATAAATTTCAATGGTCGTAGTGAGCCGTTTGCAAGTTTAACGGTGTAGAAATATCCAAATCACGTGAAATTTTGATAGAAAAATTTTTATACTATATAAAACAAGATCAATATCTTTGATTTAAAATTTTAATGTCATATTATTACATTTTGTAAGATTTTTATTTTCAGCCGTTGATTTTGAGCCCCTTCGTACTAGGCAAATGATATCGTAAAATCATAAAATTTATTTTCTAGATACTTCAAATATTCTAGATAAAGTTTAACGGAGCCGATCGACGATTCGAAAGTCACAACACCGAAAACAAGCTGGAAGCACGGAAGGCTCCGTGCTTCCGATAGCACAGTAACCTCACTCTATATATATATAGGGACATAAATATAATTTATATTTGAGCTTTTATATGACAATATAAAGATGCTCTCTCAACTTTTAATAGTTCGATAATTATTTTTTAAAAAATAAGTTGATAAACTAAGGTCAATTTGTATAAAAATTTCACAAGTTTTGAGCTTTTGCAAAATTGAACCGCCTTTTTCGATTTTACAGATTCGGACTGATTTTTTAGAAAACTGACCAAAATACTCTTATTCCTTTCTTTCTCTCCTTTTTTTTTTTTTTCCTTCTCCGAAGAGAGAGGTGGAGGCGGCCCGCCTCACCTCTGCCCTCGTACCCTCGCCCGCATCTGCGCACCACCCGCCCTCCTTGCCTCCGACCCCACTAAGACTGCGCTCGCCGCCGCCCTTTAGGATGCCTCTCCTCACCTCCACCCCATGCGCCCCCGACTGCGCCCACTCACCCCCCGTTTTTCTTGCCTCCGATCCCGCCGAGACTACGCTGCAATCCTCTTTTTTTTTCTCTCCAAACCTCTTCCATCACCTCCGCGGCCTTTTGCGACCTACTTCCACCTTCACCTCCATTGCAACAGATTTTTCACCCATCAAACTCACTTCTGGGAACTCGCCGTCCTCACCGCCATCGACGAAAAGAAAGTGCTTCTTGACGCCAAGAAGCTCGCTAGCAAGGGAGGGGGCACGAGATCGATTGCGTCTATCCCGGGCCGGCGAGCGAAGTTGAGACGGAGGAGAGCGTAACGACACCGGAAAAGAGAGAAGGGCGCCGATGAGCGGGGCATCCCAGAGAGCAGCGGCGAGCGAGGCCTCGGCAGGTCGAAGGCGAGAAAGGCGATAAGTACACTGGAGTATATCTGGTCAAACACTTTTGTTTGCTTAAAATTTAAAAAAAAAATAAAAATGAATAACTAGAGAAGAAGGAAGAAGAAGATAAAGTTGCCTTGTTAAAATAAAGTTATACTATTTTAAAAGAATGTTGCACTATTATAGACATAAGTTGCATTCTTTAAGATATAAACTGCACCCCTATTATAGACATAAGTTGCATTCTTTAAGATATAAACTGCACCCCTTATAATAAAGTTACACTCTTTAAATTAAAATTGCACTACTTGAGAGATAGTTATACTATTTTTTCTCCCAAATAGCACCCTTTAAGATAAAAATTATGCTTTATAAATGAAAGTTGCACTATTGGGAGATAGTTATATCGTGTCGTCTTCCAAAGAGCACCCTTTAAAATAAAAATCACTCTTTAAACAAAAGTTACATTATTTAGAAGATAGTTACACTGTTTCTTCTCTCAAAAAATGTAATTTTTATTTAAAGAGTGTAACTTTTATTTTAAAGGTTGCAGTTTATATCTCAAAGAGTGCAACTTACGTCTATAATAATGCAACGTTTTTCTAAAATAATGTAACTTTATTTTAATGGTGCAACTTCATCTTTTTCTTTCTTTTTCTCTAGTTTTTCTTCCTTATTCTCTATTTTTTTTTAGTTAATTTTTTTTTATTTTAAGCAAACAAAAATGCTTGACCAGAGATGCTCCTGTGCACCCGCCGCCTTTCGCACCTTTGACCCCGCCGAGACTATGCTCGCAGTCGCATCGCGCCGCGTCGTGCAACCCCGCCCTGCCCTCCCTCTTTTCCGGCATCGTTACGCTTTCCTCCGTCTCCACCTCGCTTGTCGCCGACCTGGATGGGCGTGGTGGGTCACGTGCCCTTCCTTCGCCAGCGAGCTTTTTGGCGCCGAGAAACGCTTCCTTTTCGTCGTCGGCGGCGATGGTGAGGACGGCGGGTTCTTAAAAATAGATTTTGTGGGTTAAAAATCTGTTGCAATGAAGGTGGAGGTGGAGGTGGGTCACAAAGGGCCTCAGAGGCAGTGTAGTAGGTTTGAAAAGAAAAAAAATAAGAGAATTGCGGCGTAGCCTCGGCGAGGTCGAAGTCGAGGAGAGCGGGGGGTGAGTGGGCGCGATCGAGGGCACATGGGGGACGTGAGGAGGGGGATCTCAAAAGGCAGTGGCGAGTGCAAACTTGGTAGAGACGGAGGCGAGGAGGGTGGGTGGTGCGCAGACACAGATGAGAGCGCGAGGGCAGAGGCGGCGCGCCTCGCCTCTGCCTCCACCTTTCTCTTCGGAGTTAGAAAAAAAAAATTGATCAACTTTTTAAAATTTGATTTAAATTTGTAAAATTAAACTTAGATGGTCTAATTTTGTAAAAGTTTAGAGTAGTGAATTTTTTAGGCAGCCTTTTTTTTTTTTTTTTTTTTTGGGTATAAAAAAGCCCTTTTCGTCCTCATGGGTGAGGTTTTCCGTTTTCCAATTCCTCTCGTTTCCGTGCGCCTCCTCTCTCTCTCTCCCTCTCTCTCTCTCTCTCTCTCTCTCCAGCGTATCCCCTCTCTCGCGCTCTTCTCGCCTCTTCCGCGCGATAAACCCTAGCCCCCATCGCCCGCTCGACATCTCACCCCTTCCTCGGAATCGTCGATTCGAGGTTCTCTCTCTCTCCGTTGCGATAATTGGTCCTCTCT
The DNA here is from genome assembly GCF_001540865.1 of Ananas comosus. Classification (NCBI taxonomy): domain Eukaryota; kingdom Viridiplantae; phylum Streptophyta; class Magnoliopsida; order Poales; family Bromeliaceae; genus Ananas; species Ananas comosus. The sequence continues at coordinate 3,098,430 of NC_033630.1, read as the reverse complement.
ATTTGGCGTGATTTGGTTGCTACGGACTTATTCGAATCGACTTCTTAGTGGTCGGAACTTGGAATCGATTATATCTTCGGGAAATTTGGGGGATTTGGGGAGATTTTTAGGTTTGAGTATCGAATCTGAGTTCCCTGGTGGAAAAAAGTGCTTTTTCTTCTTCTTTTTTTTAAGGTCTGAGTTGAATTTTAATCTTATCGGAATCTGAGTTCCCTGGTGAAAAAATTGCTTTTCTTTCTTTTTGGTTTGAGTTGCACATAATCTGTTCATAGTATCGGAATCTGATTTCCCTGGTGAAGAAAGTGCGTTTTTTTCGTTTGAGTTGAACATGATCTGTTCATAGTATCAAATCTGAGTTCTCTGGTGAAGAAAAGCACTTTTTTCCTTCCCTTTTTTGTTAGAGTTGAAGATAATCTGTTCACAGTATCGAATCTGAGTTCCCTGGTGAAAAAAGTGGCTTTTTTTTGGGTTTTGGTTGAACATAATATGTTCATAGTATGGAAATTGAGTTTCCTGGTGAAGGTGCTGCCTTTTTTGGTTTTGGGCTATTGCTTTTATGGGTGATTGGTAAAAGAAAAGAAGAAACAACAGGAAAAAAAAAATGATTTGGCTTTTGTTCTGCTAGATGATCTGATTGATTTGGAGTTGATATTATGTTAAAGGATCACATAGTCTTAAGTTGTTAACTTTGCTTTTTTTATTTTTATTTTTATTGTTTCAGTTCTCTCCATCATTATCCTGGGCTTTTGATCGTTAAAAACTGCGTTTTGAGGTTTGTTGCAACTCTACACATCTCTTGTATAATATTTCTACTCTCTGTGATGCTGTAGTCTTTGTGCTAAATATTTCTCTAGAAGCTTGTTAATTTAACTTGATGCTATTGCTACCTTATGAATTTCTGGTAAAGTCCTCAGGAAGTTGCACCCTCTTAGTAGGTAGGTAGGGAGGAGTTTCATGCTGTTGAAAATTTTCGGTGCCGTAGATAAATATATCGTTACTTCTGTGTCTTCGCACAGACCTGTAGAAGATATGGTCCCTGTTGTGATCCACGATGTGTAAAGTATTGTAGATTCATAATAGTTCTCAACTCAAAAAGTTTAGAAAATTAGGGGGACATAGGTAAATAGAATCATTGGTAAATCACGAGCAAAAAGAGAGAGGTATGTGAAATATAAAACATTAATAAGAGAGAGATTACATAGGAAAGGTATAAGCACTTTTTGAAAGATTACTGTGGCTTTACTGAGTTTAAGGGAACTCCCAACTTTATAATACAACTTCTCATACAAACTATTATTATTATTATTATTATTATTATTATTTTACTAACTGCTGTAGATTCTTAGGTAGTTACATAATTTTGTTACTGTGAATTTGCATATGATACATGTTGATTAGACTATTTTGCGATAAGACATTGGAAAGTACTGAGCAATCTTCGCAATAGTGGGAGATTTAGTTCATCTGTTATGTATTCTGTTTTATTTTCATTATATTTTTGTAATTTCCTTGTTTTCTTATGTAGCTTGTTTTGTTTCCTGGTGTTTGCAGGACTGTGAGATGTTTGTTCTATCTTATGAACCAGTTGGTCCCAACCATCTGTTTTAGCCTGATTTCTGCCACTACCATTTAGCTTATTCTATCTCACTTCAGTTTCCTGCAACATGGACCGCCGTGATACCTCGGGCTTTGTTAGTGGTGGATGCAAGGACTTCTACAAAGTCCACTATTCTTAATTGTCTGTAAATTTAGATCTAGATTTTCTGACTGTATTAGTCTTAAGATAGGCTAATTTTTTTCTGGAGAAATCTTTTGGCAGTAGTAGTCATGGACAACAGGTTTGGACACCCAGGATTCGCTAATGTTTCTTCTTATTCTTTTGGGGGTTGGAGCACAATCACAGCAGGAGCTGCAAATCATACAGATACCATCTTAAGGCTTGATTCTACAGTTTCAAAAGGGATAAAGAGGAAGTGGGTTGATTTTAATGCAATTGAGCATCTGGGAAGCACTTCACTCTCGCTAGATTTGGGCCGCCCGTCGAGTTCATCTGATAGCAGCAAACAAAGCTTGGCAACAGCTTGCACTGTGTCTTCCTCTAAGGAAAGTGATGTCGAGTCCTCGATGGATCTGGACTTGAATTTTCAGCTTAGTCTTGGCAACGAGAGTGCCCCGAGCCTGAAGATTCCGGCTTCTGCTGCTCCAAAGTCATTGGCAAGTGATCATAAATTTGACCTTCAGCTGAGTCTCTCGGTGGGGCCTTCTGAATCTGTCATCACAAATGCTAATACAATTCCAGCTTCGCCTCATCAGGATGTATTCCATAATTTGGTAACTGTTGTTTCAGTGCCGACAGTTGATGAAGGATCAACATCTTCTCGGTGGAAAACTGGGAATAATCTTTCACCCTATATACATATCTCTGAGGAGAATGCAGCATTCCTATCTAAAAAAGTTATTCCTGGAAAGCCTATTCAGTCTTATGTTCCGCAACTCCCACCAACTTCAGTACAAAACTTGAAAAGTCCGACCGCCTCGACTTCTGAAGTTGTTCTACTGCCACAGCGCAGCAGCAGTGCTAAGAATTGCCAGTTTCTGGGTTGCGGGAAAGGAGCTAGAGGAGCTTCTGGGTTCTGCATAGCCCACGGTGGAGGTCGGAGGTGCCAGAAAGTAGGTTGTCAGAAGGGGGCTGAGGGCCGGACCATCTTTTGCAAAGCGCACGGAGGGGGCCGGAGGTGCCAATTCCTTGGGTGCACTAAAAGTGCTGAGGGCCGGACTGACTGCTGCATAGCTCACGGCGGCGGGCGGCGCTGCAGCCAGGAGGGGTGCGCTCGTGCAGCCAGAGGGAGGTCCGGCCGCTGCATCAAGCATGGTGGCGGCAAGAGGTGCCAGATGGAGAACTGTACACGGAGTGCGGAAGGCCGATCTGGCCTATGCATCTCCCATGGAGGGGGGCGAAGGTGCCAGTTCCCTGAGTGCAAGAAGGGAGCTCAGGGCAGCACAATGTTCTGCAAGGCGCATGGAGGGGGCAAGAGGTGTACTTTTCCAGGATGCAACAAGGGAGCTGAGGGGAGCACGCCTTACTGCAAAGGACACGGCGGGGGAAAGCGTTGTTCGTTTCCAGGAGGTTGCCATAAGAGCGTGCATGGCGGGACCCAGTTCTGCGTTGCCCATGGTGGGGGCAAAAGGTGTGCGTTCCCTGACTGCACGAAGAGTGCGAGGGGGCGGACAGACTACTGCGTCCGTCATGGAGGGGGCAAGCGCTGCAAGTTCGATGGATGTGGGAAGAGCGCGCAGGGGAGCACTGATTACTGCAAGGCGCATGGGGGAGGCAAGCGGTGCACGTGGGGTCAAGCTGGGTCAGGTTTTGGCATGGGGAGTGCTCCTTGTGACCGCTTTGCTAGGGGAAAGATTGGCCTTTGTGCTATTCATACTGCATTGGTGGAAGACCACCGTGTTCATGGAGTTAATACTGTCGGAGCTGTTAATGCGGAACCTGAAGGCAGGGTGCATGGTGGAAGTGTATTTTCAATGTTGTCCAGCAGTTCTACTTCTGGAAGCAGCAACAGTGGCCAAGGTGAGAATGGTGTTATTCCGAATGGTTTGCTTCACAATTGGCTCTAGAACTTAAAACTGCTAACCTGATATCTCCATCCAACTCAGTCTGATTTGCTTCTCTGTATCGCCTAGTTTGGAAAAAATTTCGCTAAATGAAACCGCTTTGATGCTTTGGAGCCCCCAAAATTTTATGAGTGTTTGGAAACTTTGCTCCAATGCTACCGGATATTGGAATCATAGTGAAGCTCAAAACCCCTTGCAGAATATTCGGGGACTTCAAAACATTGAAGTGGTTATGTTTGAGAAACACATTCCTGAACTCGGCCTAGGTCTGGGCTACTACTGTTGATCCTTTTTTTTTTTTTTTTTCATTCGTAAGGTATCTCTGCTGTCTTAAAATGTGGTAATCAAGTTTCTGATTCGTCATCTGTAGTGCTTGCAACTTGCTTGTGATTCGTCCAAGTCCCCTTTTGTGAAATAAATAAGGGGGGGAAAGAAACTGTTGTCTATGTTAAGCTTGTTAGTTGTATACCAAATGGAAGGTTTAGATCTCTGTTCTAGGATTGATAGGTTTTTCTCGATTGCAAACAACTTGTATATGTTTGGTTCTGTGAATACAGGTTAGCTTTGTTGGAAGCTTCTTGCGAATGCCTATGGAACTGAAAAGTGATACTGGTTCTTGTTGCATTTTTTTTTTCAGTTTCATTTTATGTTATTATGTTTGGAATTAGCTCAAAATATTAGTATCCACCAACTGTGAGCATATTTTGTGACCAAAATATTTTGCGAACTATTGGCTTCGAGCCTTCGTGAGTATGAGATAATCCTGTCTTAGGTGTTTGAATTCTGGGTAAATGGCATCATTGTGGCTTTTGAGTCTCAGAATCTTACTTTTGCTGTGTCATCCTGAGGACCTGATCCATGTGGCAATTGAATTTAGAGATTTTCTTGTTGCTGTAGCACTAAAAAAAATGATGTGGCTTGTTGTCTTTATTTGAAAAATAGGGCAGAGTTTGATGTAGCTATCCAGTTGAAATAGAGCTTCATATCTAATGACTTAATTACAAAAAGTTAAGTTTAGTAGTTCATTCAAGTTCAGCAACTAGCAGTGTCCTTTATTGACTTGCAAAGATTTATATGAGTCCTTGATTTATTTATTTGGAAAAAATTAAACTACAATAATCTCTCTCTCAAGTCTCAAGTGACCTAACTGAAGAAGATGTCTCTAAGGATCTCACCTTTTCCTCATTTTCTAAATGATGGTCACTGTCACAGTGTAATCCTTGGACTTACAATATAGTTTAATTAAGATGATTGTATAGTTGGTTCTAGGTGATCCTTTCTTGCCTAAGAAAGAAAATTAATAAGATAACAATGCGACTGCTTATCGGAACAAGTTAAGCTGCAGCAGAAGAGGTGCAGATGATGTCAGAAGCAGCAAAGATGGCGACCATTTCGCGACAACTGGTAGAAGATTAGCTAGCTTATGGGAACAAGTTAGGCTGTGTTGATCGGTCTTCGTCAGAGTGAGAAGGAGAGAAGATGGTGACTTTTTTCCGCGAAAACCAGTTGAAGATTAGCTTATTGGAACAAGATGAGAGAATTAGTGACATGAAAGCGACCTGCAATGTTTGTTTAAACTGGTGGTGGGTGTGAAATTTCCTGCTGTTTGTTTGAGAGGGACTTACTTGGTCAGGAACTGTTCAAAGTTTCTTTATTGCGTTTTTGTATTCTAATAACAATGCCAGTTTCACTCTTTTATTCTTTTATTTATTTACATAAAAATGTATTTAGACTTTCATTTTCTTTTTGGTATTGGCATCTCCTTGAATTTCTTCTGCTTCTATTTGAATTATTTTCACTAACGAATTAAAAATTGTGTTAAAATCTGCAATAATTTAGTAAAATTCAACTATTCTGCCTATCTTTTAACCGACAAAAACTGCTTGTTCTGCTAATAAAGAAATTGTTAGTTGTAATAGAATCTATTATCCATATGATTAAAATAACTCAAATTAAAATGAATAAAAGTTTAACGGGTGTCAATAAAAAAAAAGATAGTAAACTTCAAATACCATCCCTGTGGTTTCATACTTTCTCACTTTAGTACCCTATGGTTTAAAATGCATCAGTTAGTGCCCCGTGGTTTCATTTTTTTTTATTCATTAATATTTTATTAAATTATATACAAAAAATTTTAGATACCCCGTCTAGATTTATCGAATATTGACTTTAGTATTCTTTAGTTTTAACTTTGTCACTGATTTAACAAAAAAAATTAGCGGAATCGATCACAAGGCACTAAATTGATACAATTTAAACCACAGGGTACTAAAGTGAGAACGTGTGAAACTACAGGGGTGGTATTTGACGTTCCCCGAAAAAAAAAGTTTCTATGGGGTCTACTTCAAAACTAGCAGTAATTGAAGGGGTCCTCGTGCATTTTCACCGTAGGGTTTGGGCGTCTATTGGGTTAGTGGGCCAAGCATAGCAAGTGGGCTCGGGCCACAAATGGCCGAAAATTCTCAAGTTCTTAAATCACATAAAAATTGAGCTTATTCGTACAAGCTCAACCATTAAAAAATTTTCAACTTTTTTAAATTTCATTGGAGTCGCCCTCAAATTTCAAATGTTTTAATTTTATTTTTTTTACTAAATTAGTTACATGTTTTCTTAAATTAAGTACAAATTTTGTTAAACTTTAATTGCTCCATGCTTTTTCAGCAGATGGACTCTGAATTTCATTGATTGTTAACGGCTATAACGAAATGGATAAGTTTGATAAAATTTGAATTTAATATGACAAGAAATTAAAATAGTATTAACAAAAATTCCGAAAGTTTGTCAATTGAGAGAAAAAAAAGGGTTAGGGGATGGACATCAAAATAACCTATAGTTGAGGGGGCTCTCCACACATTTACAACTATTCTTCATCCCTGAACCGAAACGAACCGGTCGTTGAACCGGTCCGGTTCACGAATACCCGTCGACTCTCAACTCCGAAGGAGACGAAGAAGAAAAGGGACTCTCGTACCTCGGCAATGGCGAAAAAAAAAAAAAAAACCGAGTTCGTCGTTCCCGAAAAGCTCATAAGCTCCAAAACCCTAAAAAAGGGTGAGATTCTCCCCTCCTATCCCCCTCTCCGCTCCGCTTCGTCCTCTTCTCCTCCGAATAAGTTTCGAAACCCTCCTCGCATGTGCAAGGACGAGGTCCTAAACCCTAAGATCAAAGATCGCAAGAGAAAGTAACTCCAATGACAATGTGCGAGTGATCTCTTTGATCTCTTCCTCTATTTACCCCTTTTTATTTTCATATTACAAATAAGTTTTTTTTTGTTTGTTTTTTGTCCCTTTTATAGGTTGGAATAGAGCGCTTTGATCGCCTTATAGGTTTCTTGTGGATATTTTTCAATGCACCTCCATCATAATTAGGTGTGTTTGATCAACAGGTTCGTGCCTTTTTTGGTTTTGCATTGTTTAGTTGGAAATAATGTGAGAAATTTCAAGATTAATTGCAGTTTGTTATTGGATAGTTTGTGGTATTAGATCATTGATGGAGGTAAATGTGAAAAGAGAATGCATTTAGGGCATTTAATTTCATATATGCTGTGAATGCTGATCATTTAAAAGAAAAACCACTCGAATTATCACTCGAATTATCATTTAACATGTCAATGATTTAAAAGAAAAACCACTCGAATTATCACTTGTTATCAGTGCTGATTTCCCTGAATCCATTTATACTTTCCTTCAAATGTTAAATTTCGAAAGAGAGAAAAAGATGCTGCTTTTAGAGAGGGAGCAGTACAGAAAACAGCTTGAGTGGGAGGGTTAGTTTTGAGTCATTAAAGATATTGAGTAGGTCGTTTGATGCACCGCAAGAAAACAAATGAAGGTAAGCTATGGACGAAAACCTTTATTGCTCCAAATGAAAATATGGGCCAACACATATCAAGGGATGAAAATATGAGAAAAACCCTTCAGCTTGTCATTCTTCGATCCTTTTTAGGCATCTTAATCCTTTATTCTATTCTAGCTTGTATACTCTTGCTTGAATTTGGCCATCTTAGCGAGCTTATCGACAGCCTCAACCAAATGATCAAGCCGAGCCACAAATTCGATAAGTAGCGAGGTGAAAGTGGCGAGTGACAATGCGGCGGTGCTTTCAAGTGCGCGCATCCTGGGGACTAGGTCAGAAACAATTTTCCCTTCTTCTTCGAAGTCGTCCACTTCCCTCGACGGCCATGAGTGTAGCCTTCTTTGTTGCTTCTTCATGCTTTCGTGATAAGACTCAACTTGCATAGTCTCAGTTTTTCCAGTTTCTGGCTCGTCTAAGTTATCGGTCAAGTCCTTGAGGTTAAAAGAGGTTGTTTTGGATGGTTTTCTTTGTAATTTGTTTGAAGTATCGTATTGGTCATGACTCGAGGTGAGAAGGTAGGAATGCATGTCGATAGAGTGTTGGAGACGCTCAGTTGAGCTATGGACGTGTTTCAGTAGACTAGTTTGAAGGCTCCATTTCATATTATTTATGTCTTTGCTCAAGCTGCGCAAAAGCTCTGCTGCTTGGTTCGTGGCATCTAGGATCTCCGACCGGAATGCACACCTTAGGTGGTATGGTGCCTGCAAAAGCGTAGAAATAGTCTTAGATCTAGATTGTGATTTGAGAAGAGGTTAATAAGTTAGCTTGACTATTTTCTTCTAAGTGGGTTCCACAAATACTTAGCCATGCAATTATCAATTCTCTATTGCTTAGATCAAGAGCAACTTGGTAGAGAATAGACTGCAATTCTCAAGATATGTTTTTATTTATTAGACAAGAGAGTGTGCTAGACAAGATTGCATTTATTAAAAGTGTCAATCTGTAGCATGACTATTGATTATGTTTTCCCTTGAGAAATACATATAGTTGGACTCATATAGAGAGTTGGAGAGTTTTGAGAAATTTCATGAGTCCACGTCGTCACCCTTGTAGAAAACCCCTTTAAAAAACACATTTTTAATCTGTCCAACTTTAAATCTATAAGATGAAAATATCTTAGTATTCGCTTTTAGTTAAATTTAATCTACAAGATAGAAATATCTTAATATTTTATTTATAAATTAAACTAAAAGATTTAAAATTTTTTACTTAATCCAACTTTAAATCTATAAGATGAAAATATCTTAGTATTCGCTTTTAGTTAAATTTAATCTACAAGATAGAAATATCTTAATATTTTATTTATAAATTAAACTAAAAGATTTAAAATTTTTTACTTAATCCAACTTTAAATCTATAAGATGAAAATATCTTAGTATTCGCTTTTAGTTAAATTTAATCTACAAGATAGAAATATCTTAATATTTTATTTATAAATTAAACTAAAAGATTTAAAATTTTTTACTTAATCCAACTTTAAATCTATAAGATGAAAATATCTTAGTATTCGCTTTTAGTTAAATTTAATCTACAAGATAGAAATATCTTAATATTTTATTTATAAATTAAACTAAAAGATTTAAAATTTTTTACTTAATCCAACTTTAAATCTATAAGATAAAAATATATGTTTTAAATAAGACAAATTTATTTGGATTAAAGTTATTTATCTCTATATAGACTAGATTTCGGCTATTATGAATATATAAATATAAATTTCGGACTACATTTCTGACATAATTATATAAGTTCCATAAAACTATTTTACATAGAAAAGAAGGAACAACTTTCTTTAGTGATCAACGTCTGTTTCCTATTCTTTTACAATTCTCCTCCAAATAATTATCAACTCTCCTCTTTACGTTGTCTATTTTATTTGTTTTTTTCTTTGATTAATTTTTTCTGCAACCATCTATCTTCTACTCTATATTATGCAAAGCAGTTATTTTCTCTTTTTTTACATTGCCAAATCATTATTGATTGGTAAAGAATAGTTAATTTCTTAGTTTTTCGACTGCATATTATATAACATAATTAAATTATTATAAATATGCCCGTGCATCGCATGGGTACAAATTTAGTTTATGGAAACTTAGATCTATAGATTTGGATACTTTGGCTCCTTTGTACAATATAGTGATATACAGTTAGAAATGATCTAAGATTAATTCAAATGAATTTCAGAGGAGGTATTGGTTGGATTGGTTCAGCTTTGGGAGCTTTCGAAATTAGAAGATTTGTTGGAGCTTTGTTTGATCTGCCTCAATCGAACTGGCATTGAATGAAGCTTACATAAACTGACAAATTTTCACTTTGGGTCATGATCAGACTCAATTGAAGGCATCTGATTCTATTCTTAACTACAGAAGCAACCCAAAGGTGTGGGTCCAACCAAGAACTTCATCCATCCCCAGATAAACAGATCATGCCTGCGAACAAGGCCACGTCCGAAATCCTCATTGCATATTTTCTAAGATTTTGTGTTAAGAATTCATTCTTTGTTGTAAATTCAACGGACAAAAAGGAGGAGAAAGTGAATATGTGGGAAAGAAAGCTACTAGAACTGAATCAATGATAGAGTAGTTTTTGTGTGAGAGAGAAGATGGAGTACTTAAACAGCACCTGAATCTCTGAATGAAGGCAACCATGCAGAGCCATGACCTCATAAGCACAGTGTCGAAGCACGGCCCCGACCTTGACATACTCTGCCCAAGGGCAGAAGAACTGCCTGAATTTCCCATGAGGTGGCTCCCATTTTGCTGAATTGGCCTACAATTATTACAAGAGTATTTTAACTAGATAGCAAGAGTATTTAGATGAGCTGGTCATTAAATCTAAAAATACAAAGAACCCTAGCAGAACATTTTTAGAAAATTTTTGACAGTTCATTAAAGTGCACCTATATGCGTTTGCTATTAAAGTATTGGTACCAGTGAGTCAAGCTTTGCAGCTGAATTTAAAGTTGCTCGGCACTTTCTAAAAGCTGGCTCATCAGGAAAGTCGTCCATCACTGTCTTTGAGAACTCAGGATGATCTGATCCATCATCACTTAAATACTTCTTGACACACTCTATTGCAAATAAGAACTGGTGAACAGTTGTATAGGAAATATTTTGAGGAAGTTGAAAGATTAGAGAATGAAGAGAGAAGGACCTTCGAGGGAGTCGGCTACAGAGTTGACGTTATTGACAAGCTCTCTATGTAGTTGTTCTCCTGCCCATATAGGCGAAATGAAGACGTTCACAAGGACGGCGACGAACCCTCCAATTGCAATAGAGTAGAGGCGGTTCATGGCAGTCCTGATAGGATTTCCCATACGATAGCCCGACACAATGATCAAGCAGTAGGTGAAGAGGATTACTCGGAAGCCATACTCGTAGGGGACCAGAGATGGCCACAGCTTCATAAAGGATGTTATAGCTCCTACATGTGTACATTGTTATTATGTAAATGTAAGATGTCTACTAACAAGGAAGTGATAAATTTGACTGTTAGAACCTTTTTAATTGGATGCTTGGATTTATTTTAGTTGTAACATCACAGTGGGATTGAAAAACTCAGTGAAGTGATTGTTGCAGAATGGAGAAGCAGATAATAAACAGTAAGAGATAGAAGAGGGATATAACAAGTGAGACATACCAACGAGGAAGATGCTGATGCCAATGACATAGGGCTCTGCAATGTGGCCACTGGACATTGCTACTTGTATCACTACTATTGCAAAAATCCCGGCTAGTAAGCTTCCAAGAGCCCGGTTAAATCCTCGATTAAATGTAGCACCTGTAGTGCAGAGATTAACTTAATTGTCGCACTAGTGCACATATTATCACGTAACTTAAAGAATAGACACACTTACGGCTTTGCTTTATTGAGTGACAGGGGAGATTTTGTATCCCCCTTATTTTACCATGGACTACAAAACAAACTAAAATAAAAGTAAATTAGGGCACAACAGTCGTGGTCAAACCACGTTTTCTAGCCAACTTTTGGAACTGTGTTGGCTTTAACTTTTTCCTTAGTTATCTCAGTGTTATTATCCCTGCAATTATTGTAGTTGTTCATTTGATGTAAGATCAAAACCAATCTTGCTGCTCCCAGTTGTTCTTGGACACCGGATTATTAACCTTAGGATAAAGAAGACAAATCCCATTCCTGGACCTAACATATGGTCTAAGTATAAATGCTACAGTATATAAGCATACAAAAATCTAATTGCCACCATAATATATGAAGATGAAACATGATTGTGTGCATACCAACTGTGTACTCGAACATAACTGCGACAGTGAGTATGGACCAGATGATGTTAGTCCCGAACACTTCGTAAGGCGCACGAAAGAGTATGAGCAGGGATACTAGGAGGCAGGCTAACCCAACCTTGAGAGAGAAGGTCACCCTCGTGGTGTCCGTCTTGGCGAACTCCCACACATCCCATATCCATTTCCTTGGAGACAAGCTCTCGATTATGTTATTAGCATCAGCGTTCTTCTCAACTTCAGGCGCCACAGCCTTCGGAGGTAAGTGGAAGTCAATTCGTATACTACCCTTCTTTCCATTCATTCTCTGGTACTTAGATGATCAAAGAGCAAATCAATGCTTGCTTGCTTAGAATTCAGGTGATGATGATCTTTGTGAGACGAAGAGATTGTTGGGAATGATGAGAGTTATATAAGGTCATGCATGGTCCTTGAGGGTGAGATGGTGGTGCAATTTGGCGTAGGGGGAGTATAATTATTTCGTATTTGCGAGAATAATACTTTTCAATAATAGAAGGAAGGATTAGGAAAACATTGGATAGAGAGGAAGATGCTTCAGCTCAATTATGTTTATGTTGATGGGGAATTGGAATCTATTATTCCAGTGAGGTGACTGTACGACATGGCCTTCTTTTACCAGTTTATACCACTGCATGCATGGATTTTAATGTTCGCTACATAGGTGTGCATGAAATGTTAACGTATGTAGGTGTAGTTGCATGGGTGTTTTTGGTTTGCATGGTGCTTAGCGTTTGCTCCATTCTTTTTGTTTTAGATGTATAAGCTTAGTCAATTAAGAACACATACTGCTTTATCTCCGAATAAGCTTAGTCAGTATAAGAACACATATTGACAAAGGGGGGTAAAGGACTGAAACAGTGGAAGAAATCAAGAGATGAGAATAAGTAATGCAAGGGCCAATTCGAACTAACCTAGATGCATATGGAGGTGGTCATGTAAAATCATTTAAGGGAATGGTTTCTTAACAATAGATAAAAAAACACTAAATTTGAGTGGATTGGAATTTTGAATTCAAAAATTGAAAACAGTAAAAAGCTATTGTATGTTGTAAACCCCAGAAAATTTACCCTTTCGGTGTTTTGCTTTTCTACGTCTCTTTCTTTTTTTTACTTCAAGCGCATAAATATTATTCTCTGTTGCATGATAGAACAAGGTCTGAACAGCACAAACCTTCCAGCTAAAGAGAGGAAGAAAAATCTATGTTCTCATATTGTTGCTTCTCATTCATGCATGAACAATAATAGTGAGAAATATTTGTCTCTTTAGAAAATTGCTGAGTAAACTGTGAATTTCATTGTATAAATTGCATACCAAGCTTTGGACTCTATTTGTGTTCATTAAGTTAACAAAAGAATAATTAAGGTAGTGTTTTTCCAATCTTTTATGAAGTTACTTAGTCATGTATCTTTCAAACTTTTGTTAGCGTAAATTAAAGTAGAAAAAGTAATTCATATATACATTTTTCTCTTCCCTTTCGTTGTATCTATTATGCTAATTTTTACTAATAACCAGTACTCAACTTTATTGCATTCGCCAAATTTCGTACGCTCGACCTAAATTCCAGTTTTATTTTTTATTTTATTTTTTGCATTATTCCTTACCTTTGCTTAATGTTTTTCAACCAATTTAAATTTTGTTGTCTATAATTTCCATTACTTTCTGTTATTTTAATTAAAGAATCAGATGCTGCTCTTGTGAATTGCAAAAATCTGAGCTTCTAAGCATCAATTCACACTTCATTAAAATGTTTTGAATTACTTTTACTAATTAGGAAAAAAAAAATTGAAAGCAGTAGCTGCTAGAGTAGTATTCACACTTCATAAAAATGTTTTGAATCACTTATACTAAGTAGAAAAATACACCGGCTGTTAGAGTAGTTGGTTAATTGGTGCCTCTTAAGCCAGGGCAATGATCTTTTAATTCGAATTCTGCTTAAGTAGGAGTCCATTTGTTATAAACAGGATTCGAACCTAAGATCCATTATCCCGAATGAAGAATACCAATCAACTACTCTAGCAGTTGGTGGTGGTGAGTTTTATATTTTTATTTTTAATTGGTAATATTGATTGTAAACATACACATATAAGATCACTTTTTTAAGCAAAACAAATTTAAATAAAAATGCAATAAATGTGATTCCTAACCTGCCCTAACTTTTAAGCAAACAGAAATGATGCTTTTGCAGCATGTAAGTTGGTATGTTTTCACTACCTATTTGTGAATTTGTAGTTTATGGTATTCGATTATTCGACAGTAAATAGTAATCTTGATCTACCTAAATCCAACAATACCAATTACTTCTACTAATAAAAAAAAAAAAGAGTAAATAAGGAAGGTTGTAAAAGATTCTCACAAACCCATTAAATAATCTACCTAACTTATTACTTAAACATCAACATTAATCCGATAATTATGAGACAGCTGCTAGAATTCATTCCCTAATCCTAAATTCCATTATGAAAAGAACTTCTCTAACTAGGTTTCTAGCAGTAAAAAGAAGAGAGGAGGATATTTTCTTTTGATACATGTCAGGGATATTGTATCATTAGTATCTTTCTTTCTTGTGGTATCTGTTATGCATGACATAGTGAAAATTTCATTAGAACTTCTGCAGGGAATATTTGGCCAAGATAAAACATGCTCATGGCATCAGGTTCTAGAGGAAACCTCCCCCTTAAAAGAGTATTATAGAGGAGACTTTTCCCTCTTTTTGTGGAGATTTATTCTTATGTTAGGTACATGATTATTGCGAGTTTGGCCTGGTTTGTGAAACAACTTCTCAATTTTGAGATTTAGTGATAGAATAATTTGCAAACAAAAGATCTGGACCTTTTCCTTCAAGATCCTCTACTTATGTTGTATTAATGCCTATTTAGCCTTTCTTCTACTTCCGCTTGCAGTTATAATTATTTTCGAATTTTAATAGAGCATTTGACAATCAGAAAAGTCTCAAACTTTTATAGGTGTGAAAAAGCTTAATGGATTTTGCTTTCCAAGTCCATAAGCTATATTTAGTGCTTTTAATTCTGTCGTAGAAAGAAGCTTATGGAGGAATTAAACTGTGTATCTTTTGATAGCACTATCTAGATGGCATTTCATCACATAATAATACAGCACCTTCTAGTAAAGCCAAACACGCAACTTTACCTACTAAATATTTTTTCTGCATTAAGCTCTAGCCAAATGCCACGAGTTTTATGACGTTACCTACTAGACCTACCCGAGCTCGACACGTCATCTTAGGATGCCATATCCTGCCAAATTAGGGCTTGCCTTCAATACAGAAATTAATCAACAATGCAATTCGAAGGAGAAACAATACAGAGAACATTAGAATAATATATGGAGGAACCTTAACTGGGGAAGGTATTCCTGGGCCTGTATTTTCTAGCTTTGAATGAAAGATATATCAAATATATTTCAGCTGTGAAAAAAGTATGGAATTCTTAGCATTGGCTTCTGGCAAGTTGCAGGTGTTAAACAGAACAAGCTGTTGATCAAGTAACAAAGCCCAGCACAATTTGCAATTGGTGGTGCCCAAGAAACAAGATTGAGACATGTCTTAGAGAACAAATTATCCTAAGAACATATTCTCCAAATACTGGTTTTCTACATCACACCCTGAGCAACAGTAGCATCAGAATCACTCTTAAGCATCAGAGGTATTTTTTCACTCATGTTTCCTAGCCATTCAATTCAGCATGTGGCATTGGAGCTTCTACTATATATATATATATATATATATATATATATATATATATATACAGGGTTCAACCTATGAACTTCCCAAACAAGGAATAGTTCTACACAGTGATGCCAACTATTTAGAGTAAAATTTATGAAATTAATGAACCAATTGATGATAGCATATCAAGTACTTCATCACACCCCAAACAAAGAGTTGTAGAACCATCAACCAACCACCCTCACTGTTATACCCCAATAAACCATAGTTGATATAATTAGGATAATGTATAAACATAGCCCACATGACAAAATGATGATCTACATTTCAAGATGCTCTACATGACAATTGAAGTGAACACAAGTGCTGCTTCTTCCGAGTAACTAAGCTTGAAAGCAAGAACACCTACTCTGTTACATTACTAGCTATACAATTGAAATCAGCATCTTTCTTAAACAAGCGCTATAATTTAAACAAGAAGGCTTTTATTTTATTCATTACCAGTTACTATACAGATATTATACATTAATTAGTATGCTAATATCTACTCATAGCAGTAGATACACTATCATACAACAAATGGGACAAAACTTTGGCGGCATATTGGTAGACCCAAAACTTACTCTCAACCTTCAGCTGCACATACAAAAGAAAGAGTAAGATAAAATGTAAGGTAGCATCTTGTCCATGTGAATCTTAACAGGAAGCCAAATAATAATGATGTCTCAAAATAAGTTGGCTTTGGAGTAGACGGACAGCCAAGAGACCGGATTAACTCCTCCACTGGCAAAACCCTAAATTTCGTTGGAGAGTTGAGAGCGACATTATCTACACGGTGCTCATATATTTTGCCATTTTTGTCGAGTTTATATTCGGAGGTGCCGTCGAAGCGGCCATGGCTCTCCCATGGCACACGAGGGATGCCGTGGACAATCCAACGAATCATAATTACATTCTCCACCGGTTGCCATACGCTGACTATGTCTATCCACAAGGCCTTGAAGAAAATTCGGCCGTTAAATCTCAGAGCCCAAAATATCCGTTTGTAGCTATCAACGCCCACAAAGGTGTTCAAAGGATCTTTGAAGACAATATCATCTCTGGTATAAAAAAAATCGATCATCTTAGAATAAAATAGTTATTGATTTCTAGACTATATCATAACTGAATGGAAGTATAAGTAAAAGGAAATATAAGGGGAGGAAAAAAAAAGAAAAATGGAGGTATAGAACCCAAAGGTATAAAAAAATATATATATCTAATTGGTAACTTTCAAAAAATCAGTACACAAACATCCCCCAAAGACCTATCAGTATCTACATCTTGAAAGTTCTCATCATCCTAATAATTCTCACGTGGAAAAGAAACAAAAAGAAAAACATTTTATGATATAAAACATATCAAATAGAAAAACATTTTATGAAAATATATCAAATGTCTAAAGCATAATGTAAATGAAAAGAAAACTATCTGAATGCGATGAATATTCAAAAAGCTTGAAGTACACATTAGCAAGTGTGTATTATCTCATAATATTCTTCCTGCAAAACTTTGTAAATAAAAGTTATAATACTTGACACTTATTGTTTCAAATTCTATGGATCCATAGCTTGGCAAACTCTATCCTTCAAGCTCGATATTAGGATAGAAGGTCATAGTGTCCAGTTGACTCAGTTCAATCTATTTCGCTAAATCTGATAATTTGATATAGTAAACATAATTGTATTGCTGTTCCACTCCGTAACACTCTAAAAAAGGTAACATATACATGCTATACGATAACATTCAGTAAGCTGTGTTAATGGACACAGAACATTAGTTGCGCGCGCATTACAGAGAAAAGCTCAAAAACTTCTCACGCGGGACAATATGGAATAACTTGGTTCTCTAAATGTTGCCTAGTGAGCACACATACTAGAGAAGATGAGGATGATCATAAACCCTCAACTATCCACAGTAATTTGGAGGCCACAAATAATCCAGCTCTAAATTAGTCCAGACTCAGTTTAATGTCTAATTCAGATGTGCTAAGTTCCAATATAAGAGAAGGAATATGAAATTAAAGCGATTTGGACAGATGATAAGTAGAAGGAAAAAAAGGACTAGTTAACTTCAAATGTGAAATATGATATGGAACTAAAATCCACATAGATCCAACAGATCCTAACATATCTAGCCAAGGATCACCAAGTCTACAATTGCAGTATAAATTCTTGCTATAAGGTTCTATCACTCAGCATACTCTTCAAGAGAAGATAGGTGCTGGTGCTTTGTAATTCTAGTATCGCAAGAATTTTTATATTACTCTTATCTCCATTGTTAACACAAATGGTGCATAAGACTTCCAACAAGAGCTGCAATAACTAATTGTCTATGATGTTGAAATTTGATGAAGGTAAACTATATACTCCAAAAAATCACTTTGGGTTACAAGGTGTTCATCTCCAAAAGTTCCCACTTCAACAGTGATGAGGCTAAGCCTTTCAATTAATACCTCGCAGACCAAAGTGCGCCAATCGACATGATTCACACATCCCCATCTCCATGAACTTATTAAATTGGGTTTCATTACATAAATTACTCACTTTTGAAACCTAAGACCTTAGATACCACTGGCATCTATAGTAAACCATCTCAGCTTCTTCAAACCAACAAAACCAACAAAAATTGAACCTTGGAAAAGCATAAGCAATGTTAGTGGTGCATCTATATGACTATACTCAAGCTCCTAATTCTCAACTTTTCACAAAGAAAACTTAAATTTTACTTCCGACTCATCTCAAACAGATGCAAGGGAAGTGAAAAACCTAACAAAACAAAACAATCCAACAACTTGCACATAAAATTGATCCAAAAATCGAACTTTTGGTATGAAAAAGTTTAAGAACGGCAAAAGAATCTAACATTTCGCAAATAAAATCGATCCAAAAAATCAAATTTTCACTAAGAAAAAGCTTAAGAACGGGATGAAACGCATACCTATAGATATCAAATTTAGGCTCCTTGTAGAAGATATCAGGAAACTCCTCCCTCAGAGTCCGAATCGCGTACCCCAAATTAACATAATAATCCTGCTTATCGTCTCCCGCCTCTCTCTGCTGGTCCCTCAAAGAGGGAGGAGAGGATGGAGAAGAGGAGGACGATTCCCGAAGAAGCGACCCCGAGAAGAGGGGGGCGAGCCCCAGCGGCTCCCGAATCGGGTCCGAAACCCTAATCACCCGCCCCTTCTCCTCGCCCTTGACGCGCCCGCGCACGCAAACCCTAGCGCCTTCGCCCCGCCTCTCCGCGCGGCTTCTGCTGCCGCAGCTGCTGCTTCTGCGATTGGGAGGGGTTTTGGCTCCGCGGATCGGGGCGATCTCCGTGAGAGGGAGAAGGAACGCCATGGGCAGTAGCTGTAGGGAGAAGCGCTTTTCCGTGCTGTGGCTTCGGTGCGAGCGCGGTGGTGATGGGACTCGGAAATATTTTGGAGTTTTGGATAGAGGAGAGTGAAAAATGTACGGAAACACCCTCAACTATGTAAAAGATTTTGTTTTGAAATAGACCCCCTCAACTTTTATGTTTTTTATTTAAATTTGGATAATTTTTTGGTCATTTTTTGATAAATAAAATTTAGAATACATTAACCATCTAAAGTATATATAATAATTTATTAAAAATAAAAAATATAAATTACAAAATTTTTTTATGCAATTGAAAAAAATGAACATATTATACAAATTGATAAGCTTGAAATACATAGTATAAAAATTCCTCTATTGGAAATCAAAATCATCATTCATAATCAAGACATTAAGAAGAATTTCCTAACAAATTATCAACTTATTTGAAATATATTTTTACTATTTAAGGAACAACTAAGTCTAATCAATCGTTAAAGTAATCAGATTTTGAACAATTTGATATACTGATAGACTGCAGTAAACTTGCATGAAATATAGCTTCTTTTGTCTTCAAATTCTCTAAAATATTTCTAAAAACTCAAATTGCCGAATCAAATATCCTAAAATTGGAAATGGTCTTTTACGTAGCAGTTGCACCGCATCATCTATATCTAACTATATATATATATATAATTTAGGGGGCCAAATTCAAAAAATCCTATAGTTTAAGGGCTTCCATACATTTTTACTTGATAGGGAAGAGAGAGAGAATATATAATAGAAACTCTTTTAAAAGCACAGTACATGGATTGGATATTCCTGCTCTTGTGGGCCTCAAGGGGCCCTTAGACCCCTCAGAATATCTCACTTCTCTCTCAGTTTGAAGTTGGACCAAGATAGTTTTTTGTGTAGCTTTATCCTTTTCTGGTTTTATCTTTCAGAATCTCAAAAATCACATTATTGGATAGTGACTCAACATAAAAGCATGTTTACTATTGTTTAGGGCTCGTTTGGTATTAATTAAGGGTCGCATAACACTGTTTATAAAAACATAGTCGCGGCCAAGGTATATAAAGATATATTTTTCAAGTTTTGCGATACAACTGTCAAAAAATTATATCTTAATCGACTTATTATGATGCACATACCGTGATATTATGAATGGTATTTGAGTCTGAATGGAGTCTTAAGCGTTAGAATTACTATTTGAGTAACGCTCTTCCGAAAAACATGTATTTTAAGTATGAATGGAAATCTCTATAGCAACATCCTAGTGTGGTGAAAGCAAGAAGATATGATTGAATTTATTTGTGATTCTTATATCCAAGATGCTTATTTGATAACCAACCTTTTTAGGTTCCACAATATTTGTAAACAAGTTGTCATTCATAATTTGGCTTTAAATTGTATAAAATCAGTGTTTAACAAAGAAAAAGCAAAAAAGCAAACAAGGATACCAAATGTGGCCTAAAATTAGAATTTATTTTTGTGTTCTAAAAGCTCATTTTAATTGCTTACCCCATAAATAAAAAAAAATTTAGACTTTTTAGTTGTGGGAACACCAAGTAGTAAATAACCTAATGGTTGATAGTAAACTCATTTTATATAAGCAAGTCAATTTTTATATGTAAACTATTTAGGATACTGTAAATCATCTAAGCACATCAATTTAAAACCTATTGCTAAAACATCAATATATGTCAAAAAATTAGGAATCGTGCATTATTCGATTTATGAGAGAACAATGTTCAGATTTTACGCATTTTGATATGTACATTTTTTTTAATATTATAAATATTCATAATAAATTAAAATTTAATTTTAGAAGGCGGTGCACGAGATGTAATTGTAGACCCGGTGCAGGGAACAATTTCTGATTTTCTGGTCCTAGATTTGGCTAATATTTATTGCGTAGTACTGGTCTCATGCCCAGCTAGTCATTGTTGGTAGAGTTAATGCAACGCGCGCAGTAAATACACTATAAATAAATAACTCAAATAAATAAATAAAAAACAACATCTTACACCTAAGATCCAAATGCTGATAAAAAAATTAAGACAAATAGGTTAATTAGGGCCACAAAAGCCCTATATGAGTGTAAATTTTATATCTATGAATAGAGTGTACGGATAACTGTTGCTTATGCTTAATTTGTTTATGGTTAATTGATCCTCAATTTTTTTCCTTTTTTTTTAGGGGGGTCTATAACCTCTTCTCGCATATGCACCGTATTCGCATATCTATTGTGCCTCAATATCTTTCCATGTGTTTAAGCATGCAACCTTCATTATCTCTTTTAGAGCATCTGACATCTTGGTGTCGAATTGAGAATACTATCAGACTATTCTAAAAACTCAGAAACTAAAAATAGTTTAGTATCAAAATTGATTGGGAGTTATCAGACCACGACCACAATTTACATAGGTAGCCATGATCTTACTAGAGTTGATGCGATTGATTTAATCAAAATTAATATGAATTTGGATAATTGGGATCTAATTAAAATAAAATGCAAAAGTTAGAAACCGAATAGCAAAGAAAAAGATTGTGATCAAAGTGAAAAAAAAAAACTTAAAGGTTAGGGACTATTAGTGCAAGTAAACCTTAATTTTTTTTGAAAAAAATTCTTTTGTACAAACAAATGAATACTTTGTAAATACATGCATGCATAGAAACTGTAAAGCGTCCCATATAGGAAAAACCAAAAGAAAAAAAAGAGGCTATTCCATTTATAGGACCAAAAGTAATAAACAACTTCTCAAACTTAAGCAAATAAAAAAAAATAGGGTAAAACATAGCCCTTAGACGTATATATATACTCTCCATAACAAAGAGATGGATCTGATGGATTTTTTAAATTAAGTTGTTATTATACATGGGAAAACAATTGAGTTTCTTGTACCACTAAATGAAAACGCAGTTACTTTTACCACAAAAAGAAAAGAGAAAAAAAAAAAAGAAAAATTGTAGCTATAATGCATTCTCATTACATGAATATTCCACAGTCAATTTAGAAAACAAACCAAAAATCTCAATATATAGCTACATATATATATAGAAAGTCAAAAGAACAAAAACCCAACAAATTATTATTAGAAAAACAAATTAAGTAGGCTTAGATACTCTAATTACACTCATTCCTCTAATCCCCGCACATTCAAACTAAAATCCTCTTAATTCCAAACTTACCCACTAATTAACCTCTTTAAATCTTAATAATTCCTAAAGTTAATACATGAGATCTAGTGCCAAACCCCTACCCAAAACTCACAATCTACTACTTAATTAATTAATTCACCTAAAAATCTAGCCAACATGAACGCAAGTCCTTTATACAAGGCTAAAATACACAAAATCCTCTTCAATATATCGTGCTTCATATTTTATTCTCTTCGTATTTAATTTATTGTCGAAGCCACGATGTATTCAGGAGGGTTATCTGTAATTTAGCTTTCACACAATTAAAAACGCGTACTCCTCTCGAAAAACAAGAAAAATGAAGAAGGTGTAGCTCAGAAGGAATTAGAGGAAGAGGGCCAAAGGAAGGCGCCGATGGCGAAGCTGCGCTTCTCCGCGAGGTCTCCGATGGCGGGGAGGCCGTACTCGGCGAGGAGGCGGTCGAGCTGCCACTCGGGCATCGCCTCGTAGTCGGCCTTCGCGTACCGCGGGTAGTGAAGAGGCATCTGGAAGTGCCCGCCGCACCTCTCCTTCATGACGACGGCCTGCAGCCGATTCTTCCGGCTGTAAAACCCCCCGTCCCCTCCCCCGTTCGCCGCCGCCGCTGTCGTCGTCGTCTCCATGCAAAATAGTAGCCTTCTTTCTTTCTCTCTCTAGACTCTAGAGTCTCTCTCTCTCTATTTCTTGAAGATGTTAGTTTTGTCTAATGATTTGTGGAAGTAGACGTGTATTTATAGAGAGAGAGAGAGAGAGAGGAGAAGGTATATTCTGGGAAGGAATTATTGCATGCTCCGCGTTGTGCGTCGTTAAACTCCTAATCAAGATTAGATAGAGGTCTTAAACTCCTAAATCTAATGGCTTCGAGTATACACCGCGGTGCAGCAATAATTTTTTCTTTTTCAAAAAAAAAAAAAAAAAAAATTGGAGAAGAAGTTGCGATGAGCGACCGCGACGCATGCGACGGTGCGTGCAGGTTAAGCACTCGACCAACCAATATTGTGTTGTGGTTTTTGTTGTGCGGTGTATTAATTTGGTAATAAATTTAGGTATCGTTTGGTTCGGGGATAAGAAAAAAGTGGCTATTCCAGGGATAGGTATAAATTGAGGTATAAGCGAGGATTAGATCAATTTTGCGTTTGGATGAAAATTCGGTTATTCCTGGAATAAAAAAAATAGCGTTTGGTTAGGTAAGATGGAATAAGAAAGATAATGGGTTTTGTAAATAAAAAATAATGATATTATCCACTTATTATATTTGAATTTGAATTTTTAAATTTTTAAATTTATATTTCTAAATTTAAAATTTTAACTTTGAAATTTAAAATCTCAAATTTTAAATTCAAAATTTTAAATTTTAAATTTCAAACTTTAAATTTAAGATCATATTTAAATTTAAAAAAATATAAAATATCAAATTTTAAATTTCAAAAATTTAAAATATCAAAATTTAAATTTAAAATTTAAAATTTATAATTTAAATTTTAAACTTTAATTTTGAGATTATAAATTATAAATTTTAAAAATTTAAATTTTTAATTTTTAAAATTTTAAAATAAGAATAGTGGTGGGAACAATTAATAAAAATAATTTATTATAATAAATTTATAAATTTTTTAAAAATTCTACTTAAATTTAAATTTAATAAAAAGAATTTATTATAATATTTAAATATAATTTATTATAAATTTTATTATAATATTTAAATATAAATAATATGTATTAATATAGTACAATTAATAATTTTATAATAAAAATAATGTATTATAATATATAACATATTATATTTATATAATTTAGTTTAATTCAATTTATAAGTTTAATTAAGTTTGAAATTAAGCATTGGAATAGCACTATTCCACCAAAATGGTGGAATAGCAAATCCCTTGCTATTCCGGGATAACCGAGAATAGCAAGGTTTGACCGGGATAAAATATCCCGGCCAAATTTCACCCCGTTTGGCGGAATAGCGGGGATAACTTTCGTTATCCCCGCTTATCCCGCGATCCAAACGGGGCCTTAGAAATTTACGTTTCGTTTAGGATTGCGGAGAGATTACGCTACTTGCGATAATAAATTACGATGAAAAATATTCTGTTTGTTTTCGTACGTAATATTGCGTTCCGCATATCGCGATAAGTCGATTACTATATGTTTTCTACGGTCCTACTAGAAAACGTAAAAATATATTTCGATATATTTTTATTTTAACTCTATTTTATAGAATTGTATCAAATAAGTCTCAATATCAAACTAACACTTTGAAAGCTTGTGCATCAAGTAATGTCGTACAAAGCATGGCAACAAAAAGGGGGTGGGTTAGTTGTGGAAATAAATGATGGAGCCCAAGTTCGCTCCACACAATGTATTTGTGTGTTGTTGCGAAGTACTTTTGGTTGAAGCACTTTTCCATGATATTTAGTTGAATGGTTTAGTTTCGTGATTCACAACCGGGTCAAATTTGTCGAGGGTAATTAAATTGGACTTAGTAGTCCCAGATCTTTTTTTGAGTCCCAGTTTCATTTTTCTCGTGATCTTTTAATAAGATCTCAATTTTTTAAGTTTCTAATTAAATTTCCAAAGGTGTTTTATTTAGTCCTCAGGTAAAAAAGTTGTCGCTTGCTTCTAGTTCATCTGCTCATTTATTTAATGTAAATTTATCGTTTATTTATCTATCTTATATTTATATTTCCAGTTTGGACATCTAATTTTTTCTAAAAATAAATCCATGGTGCATATATGTACAAATATACACCGGGTGCAAGCAATAATTCATCCTCTAACAGTAAATGCATACATACATAAACTTAAAAGTTAAAACTCCTAAAAAGTTCAAAAACTACTCGCCAGGGTTTAGGATTTAGGGTTTAGAATGCTTGAAAGTTTGAGAACCCAAATAAAACTTGGCTGAAAGTTTCGGGACAACCGACACAATATTCAGCCAATTTGTTAAACATTGTGATTCACCAAACGCGATCAAATTTAATTATTAATTAAATATTAATTCTTGATTTTTTTTTTTACCTCATAACATGGTAAAAAAAAGAAATGAACAAAAGAGTTACACTACCTTATTATAAGAAGATTGTGTTGGTAAAATCCCAAATATTCAGAAACGCTTCAGGTCCTTAATTCTTTTTAATGATATAAAATTACCGCCGCATACATTTTGTGATAGTCTCTACACAATTTTACTGCTTTTAAATATTTTGTAGCATTAAATTGTAGGCTTTCAGCTACCACAATACCAAACTAGGTTGATGAGGTTAATACCTGAATATCATAAATAGAAAAAATATATATTTATACTAATAACAGTTAAATTTCAAGGTATGAACTCTGTTTTTTCTTTTTTTTTTTGGTAAACTACAAATACCATCCATATGGTTTCGCACTTTCTCACTTTAGCACCATGTGGTTTAAAGTGTATCAAATTAGTGTCATGTGGTTTAATTTTTATCTTTTCATCAGTTTTTTTGTTAATATTTCTTTAAATTACATACAAAAAATTTCAGATATCTCATCTAGATTTATCGAATATTCATTTTAGTATCCTTTAGTTTTAACTTTGTCACTGATTTAACGAAAAAAATTAATAGAGTCGATAATAAAAAGATAAAAATGAAATCATAGGGCACTAAATTGATACACTTTAAACGACATTGTACTAAAGTGGAAAAGTGTAAAACCACATAGGTGGTATTTGAAGTTTTTCTTTTTTTTTTTTGGTTTATTGGTGGAATATTCTTCTACATTACAAGAAGGAATGGACGGACTACATGAGGCGAAAAAAAGTCTCCCACCTAAATTGGCACACTCATTAATTAGTTGTTAATAAATTGGGTGGCAAAAAAATGAGGTTAATTTCTACAACAATACAAGTTTGGCGATGTTTACAAGTATTAATAACTCATACCGCAACCAAAAATATCCAACAAGGACTAAGAAACAACAATGAAGAAGCCAAGAACAAATTCATGGTGCACAGGAATGAAGCCAGAAATTAAAATTCGGGGGGCCAAGATTTAGATTTGATAGAAAAAAAATTCATCCTCGGATAATAAGAAAAAAAATTTGTCAGATTCACCGATCAGTTATTACTAACAACAATAATAACAATATACTCAAAGAGGAATAAGACTGTAAGAGTTGAAGAAAAATGACCAAAAAATTTGAAAAAAAAGTTAAGACACAAATTTTATTAAAAAAATTAATTTGGCCTCCTAAAATTAAAATTTATAATATTTTAATTTTTATTACAAAGGATTTTTATGTAATTTTAAAAAAGTTTGGGGGGGCCATGGCCACTGTGGGCCCCTCAATGGCTCCGCCCCTGATGGTGCGTACATATCTCATTTAATGTTCTCAAGAGATACCGACCGTCTCTAGAGCAAGTGGCAAAAGGTTTGGTGGTTGGTACCCGAGACCCAAGTTCGAATCCTAATTGATTTATATTTTCAGCTAAGTTTATTTCTAAATAAAATAAACGAAGCGGATAGTATGCTACATTTCTCTCAAAAAAAAAAAGTTCTCGAGAGATCTAGAATATATATATTATATATGGTCTCCTTAGCATGTAGGTATAAATGAATCTTGAAACTTGAGGCCTTATAATAACTGGGAGTATATGCTCTATGAAATATTTTACACGTCCACTTAGTACTGAGATTATTAATGAGACTACATAATTAGCTCTACAATGACATCATAAAATATTTTATACGTCCCCTTAGGCCTTAGTACTGAGATTATTAATGAATCTATTGTAGTTCTACAATGACATGGGTATCAACGTTATGCGATTTCAATATCGACTAGCTAGTAGTATTACATCAAGAGACCCGCTTTATTGTATCTGCGAAACCTTTGATTATTTTAAAAGTTCTAAGCATTTAGGATATCAAAGTAGGAGATTCTGAATTTGAATTTTCTTTCATTCAGTTCAAACACAGAAAAATTCTGTGTCTATCAAAAAATTTCAAATCCAGATATAAGAAAGAGTGCAGAAATAGAATGATTACGAGTAAGATAGATATATTTTATATTCTTCTGAGAAATTCAATTGTTGTAAAGAAAACTTTTCTTCTTTTAGGAGAGGAAAAGCATGATGTAGCTTTGAGATGGAAAAGTATAAGTGGCGAGCCTAGTCAAGTTACACTATTGATTGGGGGATCTGAGTCAGGAACCTCATACTTGATCAGTGGCCATTAGGCCCAACAAAGCATTTATTAGTACTATTATATATGGATGGATGCACCATGGAAATAAATTTACCACTAGTTCAGGAAAAGAGAAAATGACGATGCATGCTCTTTTAAAGGTCGCGACTTATTGTTGATGTATTGTTATTGTTGATGTATTGATAAATTTATATGGTAATTGAGACTATATATATATATATATATATATATATATATATATATATATATATATGAATCAATGAGAATTCTTTATATTATGTATGCTAACATGAACATAAATACAACTTCTTTAGGAAAAAAAAATGCTGTGTAGTTGCATACAACAAGAAGCATCTCGTGAAGCGTTGCTCCGTTGCTATATTGTTAACCGCATAACAGGAAGTGTGAAGATGAGGGGTAAATTGATGCCACCTCTGCTCTAATATTTGTGTACACTTGTACCACCTACCTCTAAATTTTTCGGAAAGAAAAATAAAAAAATATATTAGCTGTGTGTATATCTTATATCTTTTAGATCCTAGAGTTTAAAAAAACTAATTTCATTTTTAATTAGAAAATATTGATAAGATAAGTGAGGACATCCCAGCCGTGGATAGGTTAGGATGTAAGCTTTACAATTACATCCGTGATGTATATTAAAAACTTATTTTATGTTTTTAACATTTTAAAAAGATTTAATAAAACCAATAACCAAATTCTAGGTGTAAAATTTATATACATATTATAGGTGTACAGAGAGCATTGCTCTTCCGAGAAATTATTCTCTACATCGAGTGCATCGATACATTTGTCGTAGCTATACGTTCACCGTCCATCTCACCTCTTATTTCAATACAACCATTCAATCTTTGAAGATGGACCCATTTGGCAATAGAATTTTCTCTTTTTTTTTCTTTCCTTTTTTCTTTTCGGCTGAAAGAATTTTTAGTTGAACGATGAACTACCCCGTGAGGCCGTGTACTGGAATCTTCTAGAACATGGGATACGTGGCCAAAGTTTGGTCGATTGTCATATTTTGTTAAGGAGAAAAGGAAGAAAAACTACGCAGCAGTAGAAATGATTTTAAAAAAAAAAAAATATCTCTGCGCACTTCAAAATTGTAACCCTAGCCTAGCTTTGCCCCTCATAATTTACCATGCAAACTATTGTAACCTAAGTTGATTAATTTCCAAACCATAATCCATGTTGAACAAGTAATGGTATTCAGCAACAGATTCTAGTTATATTCTAAACAACAAAGAGAGTGAAACTAATGATAAGAAATAATGAATTATAAAATAATATGCCTACATTGTGATAAAGTACTTGGAAGCTAGCATTTAGAAGGTGAATTTAGCTGGATCAAAATTTCTCACATAACCCTTGAAATTTAGTCTATGTTCACCTCAATCAGTTTATCTTGAGGCAGCGAGCACGACGCACAGTTTCGAAAACAGCTTCTGCGTGGATTGCACCTGTCACCTCCACTTCGTCCGCAAATGCAATCTTTGTGGAATCTTTCGATCGTAAGCTATAAAATCTGTGTGTTTTAAACTTCTCAACTAGAGAAGACGGTTCATCTTGAAAGTTCAGCTCAATTGCGAGACAAATAGATGCGCGAACTAATTTAGCCAACCGACGATAGGGAATAGATCAAGAATTCACCGCTCGTCTCATCGATGCATCAGTTAAGGAGCTAGGTGGCGGCTTCGATGTGACTGGCAAGTCCATGAGCAGATGTGGAGGAGCGAAATACATGTGCAAAGAAATCATGCAGATAATAATGCCCAAGAAGAGCTGCAAAAAATCAGAAAGATAAATGTTAAAACCAGCAACAGAATTTTACAAATGTAGCTCTCCAGATTATTAGTTTAACATTAAAACAAATTTGACAGATCGGAGTTCAAAAGGAATACTTAAAAGTACCTGAATAGTAGGCCTCAGGTTGAATAAGAATATAGATAAGACCATCGTAAGCAACATGGCCATGGAAGTAGAATACACCTGCAATTGTGTTTTCATGATAAATGGTCCAGAGAGTGTATGACAGAGTCGGCAAAATGGAACTAGCCAATTTGCCCAGAAAGGAAAAATGAGCTTCGAGTAGTTTCAAAACGAGCTTCAAGTAGTTTCATGAAATTTAAGGTTTCCACATATTAGTTCTGATGACAGCAAGATAAGAAAACGAGAATAACTTCACAAAAAGGTTGACATGTTCAATTAAATTATACAAAAAAATATTGGTGGTGTGTTTGAGATTGAAAACATTTTCGCCATAAAAGGAAAGAGGAAAAATAAAAGGCATATTTTAGAATGTAACCCAGGTAGGTATAACATTTGGTCGCATATTTTGTGAAGCATTCTCTGCTTTAATTTGTTCTCAACGCAATCCCCCCTTTCTTCAAAAAAAAAAAATGTTCATCGCTGAAGCTATCTAGATTAGATAATTCCACGTGTCAGTATACATGCTGTGAATAAATTGAAATATGACAGCTTTGTAAGAGAATGTACTTTAATAGGATGATTTTACTTATTAAAACGCCATTTCAAAACAGCGAAACCCACGAAAAATTGAATCTCTTGATCATACTAGCAAGAAAATGGACTTACTTTCACGATATTGTCTGCATATTTCATCAACCATGATACTAGTAGCCCAGTAGATCCCAAATTGAAAACCACCAACCATGTTGTCACAGTATAACCATCAAACAGTCGCTGCCACCAAGGTCCCCTCTCAAATCCAGCTTTAAAATCGCCTAGTATAAGCCATGCCATATTAAAAATTGCACCAAACCTGACAGGAATGTTTAAATAAGAAAGAAACAGTTAGCATGATTTCTTCATAAGTTAAACTCATGAATCAGTCAAGCTTTTGACGACAGCTGAAGTTGTTGAAAGATAAAGCTTCTCAGGGTCAATGAGATACATTAAAACAGGCGGATAGAGATACCTACGTATATAATTGTACATTCTGCCAGAATAAGCTATCATTATTCTTTTTCATTAGGTATTCGGTGTAGACACCAGCTAGCGCTGAAAAACAAGCAGACAATATCCCCAGCATATAACCTTGGATAGGTGCAGAAAAGAGCGAGTCACACGATTTTTCCCCACACCCTTTCACCTGGAATAAGAGAATTCAAATTAGGGGCAATTCTTTTATGAGTTTCATCTTTATTTTTTCCTCGTAGACTTCTAATTTTTTCCCTTTTGAGGTTTGACTACAGAAATAAAATAATCATGAAAATGCTCCGCAAAGTGAAAGTTTATGAAAATTGGACGCCGTAGATTGTGGAGACTAAGAACTCTTCAGGTCTCATATGAAAGAATCACTCAAAGGAAGTGTCCACGTGGCTAAGCATCTTTTACTAACTGTAAATGGAGCAATTCAGAGAATTCTTTCTGCTTTCAGTTGATTATATTTATAGATATCAGCTAATTAACAACACAGTAGTTGATAAAAGATTCATCGAGACTTCTTCCAGGATAAATACTCAGCAGTGATTTATAGGTGCAAGTCAAGATTGTCTTGTACTTGCATGGCGCAAACTCAAAGACTAGGAGAACATATTTTCCATGATAAAAACAGAACCTGGCTTGTAGTTGTCCCAACAGCTAACAAAACAATCGCCATCCATTGTAGGTTTGACAACTTCCTTCTTAGAAACAGCCTAGAACATCAAAGAAGAGAAGTTTGCCCTATAACTCAAGGACCGTCAAAAACACCAAAACATACTGCATACATACAGCTATAAATTTCATATCATACGTGTAGACAAAAGCCATGACAGAAGTATAACGCTAAAAAGACGAATCAATTGAGCCAAACTTGTGCAAACCTGAACTTTAGGGCGCAATATTAACATTGAGAATCTACTCAACTATGATTTAAGGCAGGAATCAATGGAGCCAAAATTGTGCAAGCCTCAATTTTAGGGCACAATGCTAACATTGAGAATCTATTCGACTATGATTTATGCATCAGATAAAACGAAGGCTTCAACTGCGTGGGGTGGTCAGCAAAAGAAATAACCTAGTGAGAAGGTCGAATATAGATTTTCCGATTCAAGACAGAGAATTCATGAAACAAAACATGATCTCCACATCTTAAAATACTGCAGTCCTGAATAAAACTGGTCAGAATTCCCAATATGATACATAAATCAGGCCATTCATTTTCCCGTAGAGTCATCCAATAGATTTATGAAAGATGGAAACCAATGAGGTAAACAGTTTTTTCAGTTTTGATATATAGTGCTTCAAGCAATATTCACTACAATCAGCCACATGATTCACATTTGTTATGACAAGATCGAAGCTTAAAAACTCCCCTAAAATGTTAGATCACCTCCTTTCAGCTTTTATGTGTCCATACCAGATTGTAGAATTTTCAATACATACATACATATAGATAGCCACATGTACAAATGTAAAAGAACATATAAATAGGAGTGCTTAATATTTCTAGGCAAAAGTGGATGGGCCTGCATTTGGGCCATCAAAATTGATGAACAGCAACCTTAATCTTACATGTCAAAGAAAAAAAAAAAACATACACACATATTTCTGTGTCAAAAAAAAAAAAATTCTAGACCTAGGGAAATAAAAATCAGAGATCAAATAATCAATGGTTGAGTTTTATTCACTTAGATATTTCCTGTAGACATTTATATAGTCTATGTTACAATGACAAGATCCGATATCAGAACTGAATTCATTCAAAAAAGCCTTATAAGATGGATAAAAGAAATCTTTTGTTCAACTGTTAAATGTAAATGCTCAAGTAGGGATCAAGCAATTAATAGGCACAACAATTAAGAGATGTTCCACTACTCTTTTTCCTCCTTTAGAAATTGGACAAATCAAAAAGAGGAAAAAGAAAACGTAAATTGTTTAGCCGCATCAAGAGCATCTCTTTGTAGCTTAGCTGCACCAAGAACAATTTACCATTAAAATGCATCACTTCAACAAATCAATAAGGACCAAAGAATTTCTTCAATTGCAAATTAACATAGATAGATCTCACTTCCTTGGAGACGGAGAGCAGCACCTGAATAAAATGCCAGTTGTGACAATTTTCAGATTGCCCATTATCTGGTATGTTGATGGATCAACATAGGTTAAAGTAGCAAACTGAACATTATTGTGGACAAGATATATGATCGAAGGAATTGGAAATAAGCGCATGCTTTTCCATTCTTTAGTCATCCTAGGAGGAGATGATGAGCGAGAATCCTTCCAAAGGTAGAAACTGGATACCAAAAGCTGCAGTACAAATAAATGACAGCAAATGTCGGTGAAATACTGATGCAATCAAAACCATTGAGGCGCTTCTATAAAGTTATACAATTTGAATTCCACATGAGAGACCCGTGAATTTAACACTAAAATGCTTAGGAATTGGCTACAATAAACTGAAAAGGCAGAGATACTCAGTAGAAAAAAAGATACCTTAAAGATTTCCGCAAGAAAGGGAATCGTTGCATAATCATATTTGTATCCACCATTGCTTTGTGAAAGGGTAGTTAAAATTCCCTGTATATTAAGTCACACAGTTGCACAATCAACAAGTTTATTATGACAGCTTGACAATAAATGCAAAATTCAAGAAGAGCACAACATTATCAGAGCAGGCATATGCCTCGCTGTTTCAATAGCCAAAACTTGGAAAACAAAGGAATGTTGGAGTACTTCAAAAATTAAAAACCACGGAGACTAAGGTTGCACATATAGCCATGTTCCCAAAAGACAACTGAACGGAAAAGAAGCTAATTAACTAAAAGCTAACATATTTAATGGAGGACAGAAACAATAGGTATAGATATTCATCTAATAAGCAAGAAATCAGACAGGTCTGCACCAAGATAATCATGTCTAGAACTTCAGCTCTTGACGGAGAAAAAAATGAAACAAGAATAAGATGAAACAGTAATACAGTAAAATGTTTGATGTCAAATTTAAACAGCTGGGTTGTATGCCCATTCTCTTGCAATGTTTCTGAGCATTGACCTGACGTAAAGATCCAAACAAACTACTCCTAACAAAATCAAGCATCTGATTCTGAAAGCAATAATAAATTCCTGGCGTTTGCAAATAAAATAACCCTCTTGTTCTATCACAGAGCTCTATCCCTGGGCATATCACTCTCACATAGTGCACAAACTTCTCCTCCGCAATTCTCCAAAGATTCCCAATTCAGGTGTTCCAAATGCTGACTTAAACAAACAAAAATTATTCTACCTACAAAAGCAGCAAACAACAGCTACAAATTGATTGCTTGGCCCATTCTCTACTGATCAACTGTAAAGGATCTAAAAAAGACAATTAAAATCAACAAGCAAATAAGCTCATCACAAAAAGAATCTACTGCACCACCTACGTCAGTTCTAAACCAAACCTAATCGATGGATTTCATAGGGGCTCATCGCGCTAAATTAAACAACAAACGATCAACAATTCACTGATCCCTATACAATTCATTGCTCCCATTTCCGTTCTTATCAAACAATTCCTTCAATTAGACGCACATCATCAGCAGTATAAAACGAGATCAAATCCGTCGATCGAATCGAGAATCGAAGAATCATCGACGAGATCGATCGAGAGAGAGTACTTCGAATAGACGATCGAATCAGAAGCAAGGGTTTTGGGTTACGGACCTGGGAACTGGTGAGGAGCGTGAGGAGCGCGGCGACGAAGTACCACTGCATCTCTCTCTCTCTCGCTCTCTCTCTCTCTCTCTCTCTCTCCTTCGAGAGCGGGGAAGGGGAACGGGAGAGTAACAGCGAGCGTAGAGTACGCTCCGACGCCGTGATCTTCGCTCGTTTGCTTCACTCGCTTCGCCGAGACCGTTGCATAGGATACGTATACTATACGTATTAAGTTTTATTGGGATTATTAATGTCGTCGCCGACACCGATTTAAAAGAGAAATCGGCGAGCGTCTGCTGTCGTCCCCGACTTATCTAGTGTTTGTAAAGTTATCTAAAATCGGCGAAATTTAGGTATCTCGCTGCCGACTTTTGCCCTGTGATTGACTTCACCGTTTCGGCTTTTGGGTCGTGCAGGTTTGGATGGAATTGGACTCAGGCACATGGATTGTAATAACCCTAGTACTGATAATTCGTTGGACCTAAATATTGACCCGAAAATAGTTTACCCTATTTATATGTTCTAATATGCCAGCTTCATGTAAGCGCCTCACACTTACATTTGTATTATCTCAAATTTTAAATTGTTTTGAAGTTCAACTGATATCTTAGGGCATTTAAACGGGTACACATATTTTGTAGTTTCACGTACATAATTTTATTCACGCATAAAAGTTTTTCCGCCGTTCATTAGCGGCATGATGTATGTAAGTCGTCCATATTGAATAGCTTGGTTCCATTACGATGCTGAGGAGCAGCCGAATTTATCCTCCGAATTCACCCATTCTGATTCTGATTTTAGGGTAAAAAAAATGCGAACCAAACATGCCCTCAATTTCAAATCTTCTCGCATCTCTAATTTACGAGCTTCAGGTTGTACTGGGTTTTATACTTTTTCAGACTTGCTTCAATTCAGGTGTAGTTTGTTTCAGGTTTCAGTTTCCGATTCGGGGTTCACTTTTGAGTCTGTGTTGCTTTAAGGCCAATTTGGGGACTTTTCTGATCATGTCGAATTGGATGGATTGGATAAATTTTTTTTAACTATTTAGTACCTTAAAATCAGATGATCAACAACCATTGATAAATTTGTTCATTTAAATCCACCCAACAGCTTCCTACTGCAATAGAAACCTCGACTTGTCAGAGCTTCTGCATTTGAACCCAAGATAATTTAGTTAGCATCACGCAAAAGTAGGGAACTTATGGTTGATTCATTGAGCGCAAATACAAAGTTAATGTAAAGATTGATCAGGTAATTAAGAAACATAAGTAGCAACACCTCAAGGTGAACTTCATTGCAAGAACTAGAAACTAATATTAAACATACAATCCAACTTCATTTTAGATTTGTACAATCACAAACAAAAGGAACAAGGAATCTCTCTCACAAAAAGTAAGATGTTCGTAATCTCTAGTTGCCTGTACATAAGTATATACATGGGTATTTAGTTTAAAAAGCAAAGGAGAGAGAGAGAGAGCAACACATTAAGCTCTCAAAAGAGCCAACCTAGAGATATCAACAGTAACAACTAGCTAGAGTTAGGATGGATGGAAACAAGGGTCCTCTTTGTTCTGGTAAATCATGAACAGCTGCTTCGAGTAGCGCCTTGCCAGCTTGTCGCAGAAATCAGAACCTCCGGGATCGTATTTTTCCAAGTCCTCGACCGTCTTCTTAATCGGACCATAGGAACCGCCATCCATAAGAAACTCAGCAATCAAAGATCCCCTGGAACAAAACTAAGGCCGTATGTTAAGCGAGACCGATAATGTAATCTCAAAGAAATCACAGCGACAATAGAGAGGGGTCTGAAACACAATGTCTAACGGAAGAAGCGATTATGAATGGTTGTTTTCAGACACTTTAATGGATGAATAAGCAGGAATTTTGGTTTTTATAAAGATATGTGGTTATAACTGAAAATGATTGCCTATCAAAAACATAAAAAATAATAAATCCAAGGAAGCCTTACCCAGTAAATTTAGAGGGACTGATGAATGACTATTTCCTATTTCAGCAGGAGTAAGTGAAAGTAAACATATTAAACATACGCTTCTCCGCACTAATTTAAATCTCCGATTATGGCCTCGTGCAATCAGATATAAAGAGTTTGTTTTTAAATCAATTTAATTTGTAATGAGTAGAGAAAAAACATAAGTGCCCAAAAAGCAGCCCATGAAACCTCTAGTTAAATGATGATTTCTGAGAACAATTGAAATTTCACCACTCGTGCACCTGTCAAAGAAGCATTTCAATATTTTGAGTTTTTACAGCAATATGCATTTCTACTATCACTTTCTCCGGTCAGTGGTATCAAATCAAGTTCAATCTTGGTTAATGTGATTTTGCTTGAACCAAAAAAAGCAACAAGGTCAGTGGTCATTTTAGTATATAATTAATGAACAGGAAAAGAACAATATCTTCTACCAACATACCAAAACAATGTAACCATATTAGCAGCATATATTATGAGCACCAAAATAAAAGAATAGAGGCATATATCACCTTTCTGCATCTAATTGGTTAAATCCTCTCTTGTTGCGAACAATCGCCGCCTTCATCGACTGCTCCTCTGACGTTTGCTGCCGATAGAGTGCGCAGACGGCCTTCAAGCAAAGCTCGGGATCATTCGAGAACGCAGATAGCATATCACCCTCATATTCCCATTTCTTACTATTCTTTCCCCGACGTATATTGGCCAAAACTTCACCAAGATCTACATCACTGCCTTCTTCTTCCTCTTTTTCTACTTCAGATGCAGAACTATCAGCAGACCCAGAAGAACTCTCGAGATTTTCGGACTCACTAACAATGAACCCACCGAGACTCGCACCCTCACTCTCCGACCCATCCTCCTCTTCGTCTTTTTCAACATCCAAGAACTTGAGCTTCCGATTAGTAGCAGGCTTGTCCTTTTCCGGTTGATCTTTAGATAATGCATCCTCAGGGGAATTCTCCTCTTCCATACTACTTTTTGTACTACATTTTTTCAGTCGAACCAAACGTCTTTTACTAGGTTTAAAGTCCTCTTGAATATCGTCAGAATCATCTTTAATCCCTCCAATTACCTTGTCGTTGAGTCTCTTTCTCTTAAGTTTGGCAATGGGAATTGTATCATCATCATCATCATCATCATCATCATCGGTCTCGCTCTCACTATCACTGATGATCACTCTCGAACCCCGCTTCCTCTTAGGTGTCGGGACAGGAAGAACGTTCTCTGCGTGCCGACCGCCGAAATCATCCTCGACTGAATCCGTATTAATCTTTTTCTCAGTATCCGCTTCCTCTTCGAGATTCAATAAAGTCAACCTCTTCATGGATTCTTTAGGGCCATGGTCTTCAGCGCACTTCTCATCGTCGCTGCTGCTGTCGATAATCTCCACGATAGATCCTAAAGCTTTTCCCTTTTGGCATCTCTCTTGCTCGATCGCTCTCAATTTAAGGTTCTCTTCCTCCAATTTCAAAACCCTAGCCTCCAATTTCTCGCACCTCCTCTTCCACCCATCGTCCTCCTCACCCGTCCCAATCCGCTCCCTCTCGCCTAAAACCCTAACCCCCTCACCCGACACCAAAGGAGCGATCTTTCCACTCTCTACGTCCCCAAAATTCGCATT
This sequence comes from Ananas comosus, assembly GCF_001540865.1. NCBI lineage: Eukaryota > Viridiplantae > Streptophyta > Magnoliopsida > Poales > Bromeliaceae > Ananas > Ananas comosus. The sequence goes on along the minus strand of NC_033630.1, from coordinate 3,060,991 downwards.
TTGCCCCTTATCCGACCTCTCCGACCCAAAACCCTCTCCACGATTGTTGATCCGCTCCTCCGATAGGGCGTAACGGCTCCGAAGAGCGCTTAATTCCCCTTCAAGGCTATGAATTCGAGCATCGCGCTCGATCCTCTCGACCTCCTTCACCATTAGCTCCTCCGAGAGGGTTCTCGCGATCTGAGAACGGAGGGCTTCGTCTCGGGCCACGAGGATTCGCTCCACCTCCTCCATGTCCGAGTCTCGAAAGGCGGATTGGAGGGAGGTGATGAGCTCGGAGATGGTTAGGGTTTCCATCTCCGAAAGGAGGGCAACGACGTCGAGGAAGAAACGCCAAGGGTGAGGGTTTGAATCCTCTTCTTCGTGTTGCAGAGTGGGGGATTCGAATTCGAAGGGGGGAAAGTGGAGAGCCGCGATGTGAGAGGAGCGGTTGAGGCCCGTTAATGGCGCAAGCGAGGGTTTTACCGGTTACGACTCCGAAGTTGAATCGACTATTCAATTTTTTTAATATTTTATTTTTACTGTTTATTTTTTTTTTATTTTAATTTAAATTTTGTATAAATTAAATCGATAAAAATAAACGATTAAAATTTAAAGTCAAATTATTATTAACCAATTTAAATCAAATAAATTAAAAAATCAGACTATATTAAAATTTTAAAATTTGCAAGATAGAATAGTCAGACTCAAAATGATTTATAATTTTAGCAAGTTCTATATGTTTTTACCAAAAAAAAAGTATGATACATGTCTCCAAAATCAAGCCAATATATAAACTTAACAATAAATTTTTAGATGTATATATTCCAAGGAACTGTTTACCAATATAAACGGAACATGCATCACTGTAAATTAAAAATATTTATGGAATAACCTATCTATAATTTTCCTTGCAAGAATCAACATAGTATCACTTAGATATACCTCGTCACGTTAAAATTTAAAAATAGTCACTAAATTTATGTCTTACTTTGGACATAGAAACATAGGAGGTAAAAGAAAGGGTTCCATATAACACAACACAAAAAATAAAAATAAAAATAAAAATAACATTCGAATTCAAATTCAGTATTAGAGGTGGGACTCATGAAGCAGATGCTGTAACACTGCTATCAGAAAAACAAAAGAGAGACTGGTTATAAGATAAACTAGGAAAGTTTGAAAAATGTAGCAAGTTGTTCAGCATAGCATTACTCCAAACTAATAACATTATCAGAAGGAAGAGAGGAAGAAGAAGAGAGAGATACAGAGGAGAGAGATTAAACTAAGTTTCAGTATAAAAGAAATTGTACAGTTGAGTGGAAAGTCCATTTAACATGCCAATGGTCCAACTGATGAACCCTAAAAAAACCAACTGGAAAACAAATTGCCTCTTCCGCAGGGGGGAATGTGCGGGGAAAGCTGACATATACAAGCACACAAACCATCCCAACGAACTATAGGTGATCGGTTTTCCCCAAGAGACTCTAAGAACACATAGGTAAGTAAAAATAAAGATTGACCAAACAGTTACTTTGCTATCAGTCATCATCAGTGTCCACCTTCTGCTTCTTCCATTTATAGGCTGCTTCTAAAATCTTCAAATTCGGCGCCATGGCAACTTCGTCAGGGAATATGTAGTCGTAGTATTCCTCGAAGCTACATTAAAACAACAATACGTCAGGAAAAGAGTTAACAGTTGAGAGAGAGAGATAGAGAGAGAGGGAAAAGTGTTAACAGTTGAGAGAGAGATAGAGAAAGAGAGAGAGAGTGCATACCCGGCAGGAGCGTCATCTTCACTCGTTATGGCCCGTTTCCTCTTAACTTTTCTAGGTAACTTCTTCTGCACTATGCTAACATCGCCAAGACTGCCGAAACTGCTCTCCATGTTGAGCCACTCCTCCAATAGCATTGCCCTTTCCTCCTTTAGTTCGGGAGCACTGGTTCTAAAGTAATCGAAAGCCCTTTCAAAAACAGCTAATAACAAGAAACAGGTTAAAATTTGTATTTTTACCTTTAAATAGCAAAGCAAAGAAAAATGCAAGAGTTTGCTTAAGTTACCTCGACATCGTTGAACACGCTCCATCTGCTGATCTTGAGAAGAGGCGTCATGGTTTTCGGACTTCGCCTCACCATCCACCTCTTTGTCTTCCAAACCAGCTGAAGCCTCAAACTTTGCGTAGCTTATCCATACTTTGAGGTGCCTAGTCCGATCCAGTAGTCGTTCATAGAGTTGCCTCGTTTTCTCATATTCATGTTCTGATATCTCAAAGTCAATGTACACCTGACATTGGACAAGGATAGGGATGTAAAGCCATGTAAACGAATGTACCATATACGAGACAATGTAGCAGTATGAAAAATGATGAGTATATATAGCTAATGAAATAACAATTAAGTATTCATTATATTTCGTACATGTGCTTGGCATTTTTCTGTTGATCTTAATCCATGATATTTAGTGTACCAAGTAAAGTATCGTGTTCACTTGAGGCCTCTTAACAATGCTTAATTGAGTTAAAAATATAGATGTTGTTCACAGGGTTACTGTTTCAAAGTAGTTAGCTATGTGGAAATTGACCAAAGAATAAATAAAAGGAAGCAGCCAAATATACTCCACCTATTTTGGATGGATACTCTTAGAACCATCCAACAAATCATAGCAATGCTTCACACAGTTGGAAGTGCCTAAAAGAGATTTTTAAAAGTAGATTCTCTATGCCAACAAATTTTTTTCTTCTTGGCACTTTAAAGATACAAATCGTGTCAACAAAACTGATTTCCATGTTAATCTTCCATCACCTGTTTAGCAATAACAAGATTGAAGCTAAATGATATCTAGCATTCAAGTTTTTGGTTTATGCATAAAATATATATGCATTGTATGGATGTCTGAATAAAACACACAAAACATAGGGCATCAGAATACAGTTTAATGAGAAAAAAACTAAAAAAGAACATCACTTCGACATATTCTTGGTATAAAAAAAAAGGTTTGCTAATAATTACATATCACAAGATACATTAGGATCTCCCAAGAAGAATTTGCACGGCCACAGAAAACCAAAATCATGCATGCCATCATTATGGAACTACAGAAAAGGAGTAAAAAGAAATGACTCCTTTTCTAAGGACATTAGTCTCCACTCAAAAGGAAGAACATCTGGGCAAGTAGAGAAAGTAAAAAACCTAGTAGCTAGTAATTGATAGTTCTTCTAAGATTCCCTTCAGATATCTATTTTTGCCCTGTACTTTAAGTAGATCCTCATTTTATATGTGCATTCCATGAGAGCATAAAGGATAGAATGCATTACAGAATAAAACAGAATAATATGAATGATAACCACAAAACAGTGGAACAAAGGAATACCTTCCATAAAAGTTCCGGCATGTCTAGAGCAGGTTGAGCAATTGCAAGTTCAAATATTGAACGAGCACGCTCTGTCTCACTAAGAGATCTTTCCAACTCTGCATACTTGCTCCAGGCGTAGCAATTTGCAGGGGCCCACTCAAGATACTTCTCATAGAGGGTTCTACACCGGCTGATATTGCCCAGTTGTAGTTCAATCTCGATGTATTTCTTGAAAATCTATCAAAAATAAGAAATATATTAGTGAAAGCACTCATAAAACATTCATTGCGCAAATGTTTCTCTTGATGAAGCAGATGCAAGTAGAAAATTTTAATTCCTACCTTATCCTTTGGAGCCATTCCAATTGCATTTCCTAAAATCTGCCTTGCAGCCTTGATATTCATTTGTCTTATCTCGAACTGGGCGGCCATGAGCCACATTTTTGCAAAGGAGAACTTCTTGTGAGGAACCAATTTTAGACATTCTCTGAATCAACCAAAGTAATGTTAGTATAGTTCATAAGAATAAAACGACTAGATCTTGCTTCTTCCGTCTAAAAGATGATAACAAATATAGGGAAAACGAATTAACAAAAAGGAGTTACATGAAAACAATAAGAGAAAGACACGAGCCTCCAACTGAAAACAAACGGCCATTTATAAAGCTTAACGCGGAAAATTTCTAGTGGAAAAAAATAATTGAATTTATGGCCTTTTTTTGGTAATATACGAATGATGCTTCTACAGATATTGTCGATCAAGTTCTGGACTGCAAGGATCAATTTCTTCCCTATACATATGACACCACTCATGCTTTAACACGAAAAAAAAAAAGAAATTAAAGAAATAAAATCTTCAAATGATTTCTAAAAAATGAAAAAGCTCTGGGATGGTTTCCTCACAAACGAAGAGTAAAAAAGAAAAGAAAAGCTACTTTACAGTCTAGTTTTGCTTCTTATGATCAAGTTCTTGAATTTGAAAACTCAACACAATGACTTTGCTGCCTAAGGAAAAATAGCTTATAAAGTTCACAGATATGCGTTTTGAATTGCCCAAAAAGACATTGTGCTAAGGTGAAAGCTCAACCAAACAAAAAAATTCCTTCTGCTATTCTGCATCATCGTAAGATGGAACCATATAAATTGCATCGATAAGTTCTTCCTATGTAAGCACATGCGCTACCTAAAAGCAAGATATTTGCTGCCTAATATCCAATCCATTCGATAGTACATCATTTCATAACATAATTAGCAGACCATAATTAGCAGAGTAGATGTTGGTGCTCTTTTAATTTATATGCTAGCACTAGTTGAAACTAAGTGGTTCGGCAACGTTTTTATCATATAAACCGGAAAGAAATTGCATTCAAGTTCTTCTTCAAGATGAGGGATGTTCACCTGTAAACCTCTCTCGTCGTGTCCATGTCCTGCGCATCAAGCTCCTCGTATAATGCATAGTTTATCCACAGATAGATGTACCGCTGCCAGTACCGCTTCTCCTCTGCCGGGGGCACATTACTGATCGCCCGCTCATAGACCTCCCTAATCATGTCCTTATTCCCTACGCTCTCCTCCAATCTAACGTAATCGAACCAGGAGTCGTAATTCAAGGGGTTCTTCCGCACCTCCTCCTCATACTGAAACCTCCTCTTCCCGACAATCGCATCCTCGATCCCCTCGCGGTCCCCGTACTGCTTCTCGAAGGCAACGAACTTGCGGTACAGGTCCTCGGCCCGGCCCTTGGGAATGTGGTCCAGGGCGTACTTATAGATGCACCTCGCCCGCTCGACCTCCTTGCACCGCTCCTCGAACTCGGCGAACGCGACGAAGAGCTTCTCAGCGTCCTCGTCCTCGGAGAGGAGGTCGACAGCGCGCTCGTAGACGGAGCGGGCCCGGGCGACCTCGCCGCGCTTCATCTCGAACTTGGCGTAGCGGATGAAGGCGTCGGGGCGGGGGTGGCAGGCAACGAAGCGCTCGTAGACGGCGCGGGCGCGGTCGGCCTCGCCGTAGCGGAGCTCGAACTTGACGTAGGAGAGCCAGCCCTGGGCGTCGGGCTGCCACTGCATCCAGCGCTCGAACACCTGGCGGGCGGCGGGGACGTTCCGGAGCATCTCCTCCATGTGGATGTACTTGTACCAGAGCTGGTCGACGCGGGGGAGGAGGGAGACGGCGCGGTCCCAGACGTTGCGGGCGTGGTTGACGAAGCGGTTGCGCATCTCGAACTCGGCGTACTTGAGCCAGAGGGTGTGGTTGCGGTAGTCGACGTCGAGGGCGCGCTCCCACACGGAGCGGGCGCGGGTGAAGTCGCCCTGGGACTCCTCCCACTGGGCGTACTTGACCCAGACGGAGACGTTCCAGCGGACGCGGCGGATGAGGTCCTCGAACTCCTTGCGCTTGCGGAGCCGGTAGTCGGAGAGCTCGTGGGGGTCGGTGATCTTCTGCTTGGGGGGCCGGATCTCGGGCTCCTGGCGCTCGCGGGCCTCGCGGAGGATCTGCTCCGCGGTGATCTGGATCGACGCGGGGGTCTTGTTCTTCACGCGCGTGGGCCGCGGGAGCTTCACCTCCGTGTCGCGCTTCGTCAGGAACCCCAGGCTCGCCTCGGCGTCCTTCGCCGGAGCCGACGGCGCCATGCTCTGGTTGGGGAGAGAGATCGACATTAGGGTTAGGGTTTCGGGAGGAGGAAGACGACGACGACGACGAAGAAAGGGGAGGCGCGGAAGGAGAAGGAACAGAGGAGAGGGTTAAGTTTTGGTTTCGGGTGGACCAAAATATATGATTGGGTTTGGGTTTGGGTTGTGGTTCGGCCGATATTGTTATCCGCGCCCGGGTTAATTGCACATTGGATCTGGCCTTTACCTTATAATATTTGGAGTAATTGCATACGGATCCCCGCAAACATAGTGAATTACAAATATATTCCTATAAAGTTCAACTTTCATAAGTTATTCTTGCAAAAGTCCTAATATTTTCAGATATATCCTTCTAATTTGTTACTGTTAGAAAACCATTAAAAATCTGTTTATATTTTCAATTTTACCCTCACAAATATGTCCCTCTAAAAGTTATAACAATATAATATAAGAGAGGTAAAAATATCAAAAATTAATCCGGATAAAGTATTTAATCTATGGTTAACTAAACTTTTCTAACAGATTCTAACGGCAGAGGCTTATCTGAAAACATTAGAATTTTTGTAGAGATAACTTATGAAAGTTAAACTTTACAGGAATATATCTGCAATTCACTATGTTTGTAGGGATCTGTATGCAATTGACCCATATATATATTTTATTGGTAAAAACTTATTGAATTTGTATAAAGTATGAATTATTTTGAGTCAGTTATTTAAATTTTTTAAATTTTAATTTTAGTATTTGATTTGAGCTAATCAATTATATTTTGACTTTAAATTTAAATGTATCATTTATTTTTACACATGTAGTTAATATACTTTATAAAATTTTTACAACTATAAATTTATTAAAGTAATTAGCTTAAATTATAAAGCCAAATTAAATAAGTTGGCTTAAATAAATTGAAAGTTTGAATTGTACAATTAAAATTTTGAAATGTTGGATAGTCTACTCAAAATAGTTTATAATTCAAATAAATTCTATACGTTTTTAACTATTTTATTTTAGTTCCAAACATTTTTTTGCACTTACATTCCACATTTATATTATTTATTGTAATTATATTTTTTCATTAAAAAAAATTTTTTTTTTTTTAGTGAAACCCAAGGGTGGTAGAACCTTATTAAAATCATTGTTAAGTACAAGAATAAGGTAGTACCCTATCAATTACACATCATCATTAAATTTATTACACGATATTTTTAAAAAATTTAATAAAAATTTTAAGGAAAAAAAATAATTGAATCAAAAATTAAAATTTAGGGGGAAAAATAGATGGCGAGATTAATGGTACACTTAACAGATGTTGCAAGGGAACCCCTAATATTTGGACTATTTTGAAATGACACCTTCAACTTTCAATTGTGTTGATTAATGTAGAATGCAGCGGAAGTTTTCGGTTCGTACCTTTTTGCGGAAGCGATTCGAGCCGGATCGGATTGATTGATTTACGTGTCCTTGAATCTTCCTTGCAAATCTTCTAACTCTCCGAACTCGCGGTGGATCGAACTACAAACGAGCGCGATCGCAAATCCACCGTGCAAGTCCCTCTAGAATAATAGGTCAATGGAGGATGTGGTTTCTCTCTATTATTTTCTTATTCTCTCTCTTTTTCGGTTCTTTCCGTATATATTACGTTATGTGGGATCGCCCGCATATTTATAAGGGATTCCAAAATCCTTATGGCGTTAGAGATAAGGCCAAATCGGTTATTAATTGTTATCCTAATATGACTAGGATTTATCTCTAACTAACTTTCTAATTTGAAAGCGAGATTAATCCTAATCCAATTAGATAACATAATATCCGTCGGATCGAACCCGCTTATGGGCGTACCCGATTCGATTTAACCGAATGCCAACAATTAAAATTCTTTTTTTTTTTTTTCTCTTTTGGTGAAATTGAGTGAACTTTTATAAGTGTAACACTCAACTCAATATTTATCTGGTGTCCGTAGGTTAATTTCGTGTCAATAAATTTAACAAGAGATAACGAAATAAAGCATGTTAATAAATTACAGAAAAATTAGAAAATATCAAATTTTTATTTACTTTTGAAAAAATATATAGATATCGGAGTTGATTTCCTCCAAACCCGATATCCAACTTCCTAATCCTACCCGGATCCATTCCGAAAATCCTATATCGAACGTACGTAGAGGCTGTAAAACATGAGCAGATAATCCGAATCGGATCCGACACCGACACCAACTCTAAGCACGTGGATCCGAAACGGATATAAAACCCTAGCAGCTTAAACCACCCACCTCGATCGGCTCCTCTCTCTCTTCTTGCAAAACCCTAGCTAGGTCCCAAACCCTCTCCTCTCCCCTTCGTCTCCTTCGTTGTATAGCTCGAGATCTCGCCAACAATGGTCCGGTCGCGGAAGAACGCGGAGGCGCAGCTCCCCCGCCCCGTCCGCGTCAAGAACAAGGCCCCCGCCCCGATCCAGATCACCGCGGAGCAGATCCTGCGCGAGGCGCGCGAGCTCCGCGACCGCGAGATCCGCCCCCCCAAGCGCGAGATCGCCGGCCCCGACGAGCTCGCCGAGCACCGCCTCCGCTGGCGCGCGGAGTTCGAGGGCCGCCTCCGCCGCGGGCGCTCGAGCGCCTCCGCGTGGGCCAAGTACGCGCGGTGGGAGGAGTCCCAGGGCGACTTCCCCCGCGCCCGCTCCGTGTGGGAGCGCGCCCTCGACGTCGACTACCGCAACCGCACCCTCTGGCTCGAGTACGCCGAGTTCGAGATGCGCAACCGCTTCGTCAACCACGCCCGCAACGTCTGGGACCGCGCCGTCTCCCTCCTCCCCCGCGTCGACCAGCTCTGGTACAAGTACATCCACATGGAGGAGATGCTCCGGAACGTCCCCGCCGCCCGCCAGGTGTTCGAGCGCTGGATGCAGTGGCAGCCCGACGCCCAGGGCTGGCTCTCCTACGTCAAGTTCGAGCTCCGCTACGGCGAGGTCGCCCGCGCCCGCGCCGTCTACGAGCGCGCCGGCGACCTCCTCTCCGAGGACGAGGACGCCCAGAAGCTCTTCGCCGCGTTCGCCGAGGAGAGGTGCTAGAACATATAATTACAGAGCGCGAGGTGCATTTACAAGTATGCGTTTGGACCGGTAACGTGAAGTACCTAGATTTCGAATCTGTCGTCCCAAATATCATTTAAAATATAATTACAAAATAGTGTAAGTTTTTTATTTAATTATGATTAGAATTTGTTGTTATTCAAAATAAAAATTAAATTTATCATCGGTTATGAATTGATAATTATATATTGTTAAGTATGAATTAACTAGATGAATAAGTCACAGTAAACACAACTGTATAAGGCTAAGGGTGTCGTTCATAGTGTAATCAAATACTTTTTATTAATAGAGTATTATTTTAGTTATCTCCTTCCTCCTCCAATATTTTTTTTTTATATTATTTTGTTCGATTTTAAATCTTGAATTATATAATCAGTGTCAGTGCAAATACCGATTTCAACAATTAATATTAGAGAAAATCACGCCTCCAATAAGTGATATTTAGGCAAATCACGCTTCCAACACCAACCACCCAGCTCTTACTATTTGTACTAGGAACGGTCGGTCGGCCTTTAAATTTGTTAAATTACATTTTTGCTCCTCAAACTACGAGCATATTACATTTTGGTTCTTAAATTTTAGTTTATTTTAATTTCTATCTCAAACTTTTTAAATTATTATAATGAAGCTCTACGATCCAATTTAATTACAGGAGTGATGTGGTATGTTATTTATTATCGCATCACCATCTACAGTACTATCATATCACTATTACATTAACAGTATATCACAAGCGTGTGATTGCAATAATTCAAAATATTCAAGCTAAGAATTATAATAAATCAAAGTTCAAGAACGAATATGCCGCGCGCTTCATTTTTAGAAGTACAGTGTGGCCTTAAATTTGACTGAGCTCTTAAGTAAGTAAATTAACTTAAAGCACAACTAGACTTTTAAGGCTTCTACGTTACGTTACGTGTATTAAGAAAATATGATGGAAAAATATTTTATTTGTTTCTATGCGTAATGTCATGTCTTTCATATCGCAATGAGTTAATTACGATATATTTTTTACGATTCCACCGTAAAATAGAGAATCATATCTATACACACTTTTACCCTAAACGGCCCTCCGTCGGCAATTGACAGAGACGGGCCGGGCTGGGCCGGGCCTATGTTTTTCTGGGCCTCCAATTTTTCAATCCTAGTCTGATAATGAACTGAACAAGCAAAACTTCAGAAAGTGTAAGAAGAATACAGTTTGGGGTCGATTTCTACAGGATCTCCTTGCACTTCCATGTTCCCCCCCTTTTCTTATCACATTTAAATTTTGGGTGCTCAATTTTAACATTTAACACTACAGGGCACAGCTAATATAGTTGGTAATAATACTTGCAAACATAAAAAAAAAATGCTACATAATGATTTGCCTCCTTCGTGTTTGTGCGTGTGCGTGTGCGTGTGTGTAGCAATTTTAGTTTATAGTTTATACCCTGCACTTTGGGTCACATTGCGAACAAATTATATATTATAAGCATGTTAGTTACGCACTTGTAGCCACTTAATTATATTACACATATAATTTGTGCATAGATGTGCAAGGAGAGGGTACATTTTTTTTTTTTTTTATTTGAAACTGTGATTGTTTGTACACTTATTACGGTCTCAAAAGAAAAAATATATAAAATTGATCTGGACCCTTTTTTATCTTAGATATTATCTTGCTAAAATGAACTATTTATTATAAATCAATATAATGCAGTGATTGAGAAGAAATTCATATATTCTATCTACTTGACTTTAGAATTGGTCGAAATTTTTTTAAATTTGAAGTAAAACAAAATTTGCATAATGTTCAGAAACTAAAATATTTAAGTAAAAAAGCATGATCAAGCGTAACGCAATGGTACATGGATTTTTCTTCCTTTATTTTCAATAAAAATATGTTATACACAACGTTCAAATCGACAGAAAAGGACATATATTTTCTCCTTGTTAGGAATAAAGCATGAGCCTTTTTTTTTTTGGTTCTCTTTTTTCTTTATAGTGATTTGGTTTTGAAGCGTGTTGTAATGCGACAAAATGTGTGCTCTCATTGCCTACTTTGATATGTTAAATTAGTCTTAAGTGCGCTTTCTTAGCTTGGAAAAATCACCAGCTAAACATATTTTTATACTAATTGCTAAATCAAACCTTTCGTGCTGTTCGGGGTGTATGATTTATTATTTAATTAGTACTTAATTATTACGGTAATAGAAAGAAGAGTTGTTTTAATTAAGTTTCTGTTTAAGTTATATATATATATATATATTGTTTTATTTGAGAGAGAAAGGTAAACTAATACTTTTAATTAATCCAAAGTTAGTGTTAATAGAGGACGTATATACCCAGTTTAGTTAGGTAAACAAGTTGGAGACCCCCTCAAAATTAGAGGCCATTTTGAAATAGGCCCCTCAACTATTTTCTTTTTTTTTTTATCCTTTTTCTGATTGAGACTCCCTCAATTTTTATTTTTATTTTTTTTGAGATTTCATACTTAATTAAGTGAAAAATTTTATCAAACTTAATAACTGATATATTAGTAGTTTGCGTTAATTAATCTAGTTTTATAAGCTAAGAAGTGATTAAAGTGTTTAAATTTGGTAAAATTGCTCATGAATTTGTTAAAACTCCTATATATATTTTTTTTAACAAAAACCACTTTATTCTGAAAATTAAAAGTTGAGGATTTAATAGGGTCTCAATCACATGTGTATATATAGTTGAGGGGGCTATTTTAGAATGGCATTTAGTGGAGGGTATGTATACATTTTTACCTTTAGTTTTCCCCCATTCTCCTCGGGTAATAAATATATAAGTTGATATACTTAGGGTTAGTTTAATATTGATGTCTATCTAACGTTATTAGATAAAACAGAGTTGAGATAAAATAGAGTTGAGAAAAAAAATATAGAAATATATTTTTGCGTTCTCTGATGGAACTGTAGAAAATATATCATAACCAACTAATCGCAATATGTGGAACGCAGTATTATATACGAAAAAAATAAAATATTTTTTCATCATACTTTCTCACCGCAAGTAATGCAATCTTCTCATAATCCCAAATGAAGCGTTAGGCAGCGAACAAGATATTAGTAGATCAATATCACTCAAAAAATTACGTCTCGCCTGGTACTATTGCTATATTTTTTTAATATATACATTCTCTAGGTTTTTTTTTAAAGACAAATTGTAAATTTTTGCACCATACACGTGTGATAAAGGTGCAGATAATTAATATCGATCAAATCTACAGTAGGTGAAAAGAAAATAATATAAAGGATTAATTATTATTTTTTTCCTTATAAATTTTTTTTCGCAACCTAACAGTGTCATCACTGCGGATCTCAATTAGATTTGGCTTAGGTATGATTTCTTAGTCTATCTTAATTATTAGTTGTTTAGATTTTCACTTATATTTCTCTATATCATAATTACATAGGTAGGGGATCAACAGGAAGAGTGAGTTATAAAATAAGCGGGTTTAAATTTTGACCCAATCCAAACTGACCCGACTCGAATTCGATTCGATTCGATTTAGAGCAACATTGCAACGCCGACTCGTGCGAAGGTGATTCATTTGACAACTCTTATGCAGGTGTTGCAACACACATCTGCGTCAATAATATGCTAACACAAGAACTCAAATTTAGAGCTCATGCATTAACACACGCAGTGCCCATACCGCTGAGCGAAATATAATTTTATCAATGTCAAATACGAAAATTCTCATATCACCTGTAAAAATCAAAATATAACAAACAAAATCGGACGTGCTTAGGACAGTGAAATTGAGCCGAGCGTGCCATGTTCAATTTACAATACGATGATAAAAGTGTTAGATAAATAATCTGTAGTTCAGTTAAATTCTATAAAATTTTACCAATACAATATTTGAATTTTGTGACCTATTATCCAATCAAAGGTCACATTCCATACAATACAGCTAATATACATATATAAACATTAATAACCTTGTCCTTTTTCTTTATTTGTACTGCCGAAGAAAAGCTACCCACAGACCATCATAGTACACCAAATTGACCCTTTTGATTCGTACATACTTTAATCAAATATTAATATACTAATAACCCGCTTTTTCACTTTTCCCTGACATTTAAAAACCTATACTTTGCCCCCTTGTAAAATAAAAAATGTGCACTTCACCCCTACCGTTAGGGTTCCGTCAGGGGTTCTGTTAAAAAATATTTTTTTATACCGAAAATACCCCTCTGCCTCTTCTCTGATGCTTCGCTCCCTCCGGCTCGCCGCTTCGCCGCCTCGCCGCCTCGCCATCCTCCACTGCTTCGCCCTCCGCCCTAAACGCTTCGTCCTCCTCCTCCGCCGCCTCGCTTCGCCTCGTTGTCCCTGCACCTCTCCATCAACACCATCTTAGATCTTCCCTACTGTCAGCGAAATCGATGGGCGACAACGATTGAGGAGGAGAAGAGGAGCAGGTGGAGAAGAGAATTGAAGAGCGAAATCGTGGCCTATTGAGGTGGAAATAGCGGCGGATCATTTTAGGGGCGGCTGAAGGAAAGCTCAGGAAAAAACAACAATGGCGGGGCAAAATTGGCATTTTACACACAGTAAACCCCCCTGTGACATTTTTCATTTAACAAGGGGCAAAGTGTATGGTTTTACTTAAATGTCAGGGGAAGAAGAAATAAAAAGCACGGTTATTACAGGGGCAGTTTTCTGTTAAATTAGCTCATAGCAGCTAATATACATATAAAACAATAATAACCTTGTCCTTTTTCTTTATTTGTACTGCCGAAGAAAAGCTACCCAACAGACCATCATTAGTACACCAAATTGACCCTTTTGATTCGTACATACTTTAATCAAATATTAATATACTAATAAACCCGCTTTTTCACTTTCCCCCTGACATTTAAAAACCTACACTTTGCCTCCTTGAAAATGAAAATGTGCACTTCACCCCTATGTAGGTCGTCAGGAGTTCTGTTAAAAAATATTTTTTTATATCGAAAAACCCCTCTGCCTTTCTCTGATGCTTCGCTCCTCCGGCTCGCGCGCTTCCCGCCTCGCCGCCTCGCCATCCTCCACTGCTTCGCCTCGCACAACTCTTCTCGTCCTCCTCCGCCGCGCCTCGCCTTCGCCCTCGTTGTCCCTGCCTACCTCTCATCAACACCCATCTTAGTATCTTCCCTACTGTCGCCGAAATCGATGGGCGACGACGATTGTAGGAGGAGAAGGGGAGCAGGTGGAGAGAAATTGGAGAGGAATCGTGGCGATTGAGGTGGAAATAGCGGCGGATCGAAGGGGCGGCTGAGGAAGCTCAGGAAAGAAGACAACAATGGCGAGGGGCAAAATGGTCATTTAACAACCGTAACCCCCCTGTGAATATTTTTCATTTTACAAGGGGCAAGTGTAGTTTTTAAAATGTCAGGAGGAAAAAGTGAAAAAACGGGTTATTACAGGAGGTTTCTGTAATTTAGCCATACAGCTAATTATCATATATAAACATTAATAACTTTGTCTTTTTCTTTATTTGTACTGCCGAAGAAAAGCTACCCAACAGACCATCATAGTACACCAAATTGACCCTTTTGATTTGTACATAACTTTAATCAAATATTAATATACTAATAACCGCTTTTCACTTTTCCTCCCCTGACATTTAAAACTACACTTTGCCTCCTGTGTAAAATGAAAAATTGCACTTCACCCCTACTGTTAGGGTTCCGTCAGGGTCTGTAAAAAAATATTTTTTTTATACCGAAAATACCCCTCTGCTCTTCTCTGATGCTTCGCCCCCTCCGCTCGCCGCTTCGCCCCTCGCGCCTCGCGCATCCTCAGCCACTCTTCCCCTCCGCCTACAATCTGCTTCGCTCCCCTCCGCCGCTCGCCTCTCGCCCTCGTTGTCCTCGCCTACCTCTCCATCAAACCACATCTTAGTATCTTCCCTATGTCGCCGAAATCGATGGCGACGACGATGTAGGAGGAGAAGGGAAGCAGGTGGAGAAAAAATTGGAGGAATCGGTGCGATTGAGGTGGAAATAGCGGCGGATCGAAGGGGCGGCTAGGAAAGAAGACCAACAATGCGAGGGGCAAAATGGTCATTTTACATCACGTAACCCCCCTGTGAAATTTTTCATTTTAAAGGGGCAAAAGTGTAGGTTTTTAAATGTCATGAGGAAAAGTGAAAAGCGGTATTAACAGGGAGGTTTTCTGTAATTTAGCCATACACTAATATACCATATATAAACCATTAATAACCTGTCCTTTTTTCTTATTTGTACTCGACCGAAGAAAGTACCCACAGACCCATAAGTACACCAAATTGACCTTTTGATTCGCATATTTTAATCAAATATAATATACTAATTTATTTAAAAATTTCAAATATCATTTTCCTAATTTTATATTTTTTTTATTTAGTATTATATGATTTAGAGTTATATTAATTTAGTATTCCGTAATTTTTTTTTTTTATTATTTTTTTCACTAATTTTCTTTTCGTTAAATCAACTGATAAAGTTAAAATTAAAAAGATACGAAAATAATTATTTGATAACTTAGATGGAATATCTGACATTTTTTGTATAAATTTAAAAAATGTTTAAAAAAAAAAAACTGACGAAAGAAAAAAAATAAAACCACATAATACTAAATTGATATAATTTTAAATTATAAAATACTAAAAGTAAAAATTGTATGAAATTACTGAAGTAGTATAAAAATTTTTTCTTATTTTTTGAAAATTAAGGTACAAAGAATTTTATAAAATGAAACTTTTGTGGGCCCCACAATTCTCCCTTGCTTGAAGGAGAAGTGGAGAACCCACGTAAAGAGCCAAAAAGAAAAAAAAAAAAAAAAGAAAATCTAGAATCTACCTGTTTTATTAAGTTGACAGGGCGTTCCAGCAAATCAGATTTTTTTTTTTTTTTGATTCATCCATCTCATCGTAATTATTAAAAATTAAAAAGTGAGATTGTGAGTGGCTTAATTATTGATGACGTAGTCTAATTATGATTAGCAGATTTTCTCACTAAAAGAAGGACGTATACTTTAATTGTAGCAGTTAAACTGTATTATTTATATAAAAAACTTTAAATACTATACATGTGGTTCTCGCGCTTCTTTCTGCTTTAGTATTCTATGATTTAAGGTGTATACTTTAATATCTGACGCTTTGTTTTTCTTCTTTTTGATCAGCACCTCTGTCTCTCTCTTGTTAACTCTCATTAAATCATATTAAAAAAAAAACTTTAGATATTCACTTATAATTTATCGAATGTTCCCTTTAAATACTTTGTATTTATCAGATTTCACTTTGATAACCTGCAGTTTAACTTTCTTACTAATTTAAGGAAAAAATTAACGAAGAAAATAAGAAAAAGCGAAAACGAAATCATAGGGTACTAATGTAATACACTTTAAACCATAAGGTACTAATGTGAGATAGTGCGAAATCATAAGAATGGAATTTAAAATTTTTTCTATTTATATTCAACTAATTATATTTATTTTTTAAAAATATTTTTAAAAATTTATTATGAGATGAGTGAATTCAGATAGAAAATATAATTGATTTGAGACGCCACGCATTCGTGTGACCACTACAATTTCGATTCTATTTTTTTTTTTTTTTCTCAAGTAGAGCGTAGAGCGGAAGTGGCAATGACACCACATTATCTTATTTATATACTGTCAATTACATCTTTACTTTTAAAACGAATAAAATAAAGATATTGTTTTAAAAAATTATGATGAGATGGGTGAATTTCAAAAGAACAATTTGATTGATTAGAAGCGTCATATCATCCGTGTGAGTGTTACATTTTAATCCAAGAGTTAATTGGGTCCACGACTCATTGGCCATCCTAATTATCCAAAAATTAAAACTAAAATACGCGCGGGGGATTAATTAAGGATTAGTTAGCCTACTCTTTTTCTTTTCTTTTTTCTTCTTTTCTTTTTTTTTTTTAGATAATAATTTTTTAAATTTAGCAGTTGTTGACGTTACCCCACACCACACACTATTCTCTGAGTCAAAGTTTCCCTGATTTGAGTTTGACTTCGGTGTGATAATCTGAATCAACACCTTTTTGACTACATGCACCAGACGATAAATAAAGGGTTAACTACATCATCATTGATCCTACTCTTTAATTAATTTTTACTTTATTTTATTTTATTGCTATTAGTTTCATGATCTCCTTATTTTGTTGTCATTAGATTCAACCATTTAATTTTGTATTAATTTTGACAGAATAAGCCACATCAGCTATAATCAAAGCCCTGCCTACTCATATGCTCCACGGCCATAGTTTGATTACTTTCGAATTATCTTAAAATCAAATTTTTTTGGAATGTCTAAAAGGATTTGGTAGAATGCCGAGTTTAATGCGAAAATTTTCGAATACTTCGAGTTAAAAATACAGTAGACATTGTGTGCGAGATTGAGATGGGTAGAGACACGAAGGATAATATCGACGGTGGTGATATTGGGTTTTACTGAAAGAGTGCAAAGTGAAAAAATGAATAATGATTAAAGATCAATAACATAATTAATCAAAATAAAAGTAATTGCATCCATACATACATAAAAAGAAATAGTTTTTATTTATTTCATTTAATTTTCAAAGTATTGCATAATTGCGACTTTGTACCCCAAATTTGCTCTTTTATTTTAATTTAGTTTTTTAAACAATAAATGACTTTCATTGATATAATTTTGACATTGTAACTAAAGTTACAATAGTACATGAAAAAAAAAACATAAATTAAAATGTTTAAGTATTTAATATGGGGCCAATATTCTTAATATAACCCTTTGAAAAGTGATAAGCCTACTAGCATGTGTCACAAACTCAACATCAACATATGAAAAATCAGATGAAATCGAATTTGGATAAGCTAAATTGAGCGAAACATAAGTTTCGACGAAATAGGATATAATTAGGACTAACCCTAAATCGACCCCACGATCGTGATTCGACCTTAGCTCTGATACTATGTTAAAGTACTCAAATCCAATCCAAAAACTTAAATTCTAATATATATATATATATATATATATATATATATATATATATATATATATATATATATATATATATATATATATCAGAATTCAATGATCTTGTGACCACCTCTTTATTAATTAATTAATTTATTTTTAAGCTTTTTGCCACCTTTGAGTTATAAATTATAAGCAGCTGACAAAAACATAGCAGATGCAGAGGCTCAATCTTTCCCTTTTTAAGGGTCTTTCTCATGCACATTTGAATTTCTTTCTCCATCACAAAGAGATTTGGTCATTGCCTATGTGGTGAACCTGGGCCCCATTGGTTAGAACACTTCAAATGGGCCCCAGGTGTTAATATGGTGCATTCTAAGAGTTCATTTATCTTTATATTCTTGCAATGTCAAAAAAAAGTTGTTCATTTTTGTCCTGAGGGCATGCTGGGTCGCACGTAAAAAAGGTTAGAAAATAGTTTTCTGGTTGGAAAAGTGTCTTCTCAGTGGAAAACTTGAACTGAAAATTACTGTCAAATCTCCTTTTGATGACTGTTTCTAAGCTATTTTTAATAATCTTATTACGTGCACTAAAGACACGCCTTCGCCAACTTGACCGGTTAACATAAATCCAACATGAACTCGATCAAACCAAGTCTTGCTGCACTCGAGCCAAATCGACCATTGATGATCTGTTCAATCTCAATCTAAGGTTTGTGACCACCACTGCTTAGAATAATTTGTATATATTTTGATTCTGATTTATGAAATTTTATTCGAACATTTATTTTGAGTGAAAAATGCGTGTAATCGATCTATAAGAATCGTAAACAATAAAAGGATCTCACAATTGCCTGGATATAATCCGCGACATCAACTAACTAGAACTAACTAGAACCAGTCAACAACTTCAGGTTCTAAAGATCTGAAAATCTAAATATAAATTACTGCACATGATCTGCAATCTTTGGATCATAACTATGTATATCTTTTAATATGTATAGTAGGTCGCATCCAATAATTGAAAATTTTATTTTAGAACCTTCATGATTCGAGTTTAGAAGACCAATTGACTACACTCACCGCGCCAAATGATTAATTTATTACAAGCAAGAAGAGTCTAAAATCTTAAGCTATTTAAGAACAATATTATATAAATTTAATGGTGTTATATAAATTTAAATCTAAAATTTCTCCTCAGAGATCGATCTTAATCTCTAGATTAATTGATCATGGACAAAGAGTATATTACATTAACATGACCAATCCTATTTTTAGACAGGTATTTTAATTCAATTAGATAGTATGCAAAAATTTTTCGTATACTTAGATGCTAATTTATATATTAGGAATGTCAGCCCTCATGATCTGCCTCCCTCTCTTCTCTTTTTTTTTTTCGCATACTTAGTCGCAGGGCGCGAAAGTCCAGTCTAGTAATAGGGAGTTAGACTTATCCATTTTCGAGCAGAAAAACAGACGCCGCACGAACTTTACGGGCAAAAACGCTAAGGCCGTAACACCAAGCTATTCCTAATTTTAGACTAAGCTATTCTACTCCTAAAAAAGCTTTTAAAGTGTAGGAAAGGAAAGATTGTATAAGTATTTTACTCCTCGAAAATAGAGAAATGCTTAAAAAGAAAGTGGTCTTCTTGTTCGCAGGAGAGGAAGACTTTTATTTCGAACGTTTTTACGTTATTTATAGTACTGTTGTCAATCTACAGCTACTTGACAATTCGCGTTATGGAAACGCTACAATCGTCTTTTTTTTGCTCGCGGGAATTACTCTCACATTTCTCGCCCACATTATCATGCACCCATTCCCATCCAAGAATTCTCTTTTTTTTTTTTTTTTTGCGGCTCTCGGTGTACCATGCACATACACGTATTGTGTTTTAATTTGTGCATGCCATCTTAACGCACGTGCTAAACTACGTACTAGTTAACGCTATTTTTATTACATCAACACAGTTGAAATCCAATCTCTCCAATAAAATTTCCGATCAAAATTTTCAACTTTTATGCTGTTCACTTTCAACCAAATAAATAGTTGAATACGAAGAATTTTAGTTACACAATTATACAAGTAAACAGCAAAATAAAAATTTATCTGATAAATTATTTCAATCTTAATTTCACCTTCCATAAAATAAACCATTTTAACGTGCCCCACAAAGTGCAACCTAGTAGGCGGTCTTAATTAGGACCTGGACATCGTTTCGCTTCTGAAAAGTCGTAGTATAACTTCCATTTCAACTTTTGTACATCACAATTTATGGCGCTACATTGATTTGTGTGCCCACTCCGTACCATGAGCACGATGGCGCTGTGTCAGCATATTGCAAAAAAATAAAAAAAAATTAAAAATCAAATTAAAAAACAGAGCAAAGGTTGAGAACCAATAGTATAATTAACTCATTAAATTTATAAATTCAAAATTTTCTTTTTAATTTAATATTTAAATTTTAAATTTAAATTTTGATTTTAGATTCAAATTTAAATTAGAATTCAAATTCCGATTTTGTATTTAATTTTATGTGGTATCCCAGGTGTACAGCTGTTGAGGCCTGTCGACAGCTCTGGAGAGTGTCGGGGACAAGTCCGAGTCGTGTTGGCGTGAAATAGACGCAAAACAGACTCAGCGGGGACGCGAGAGCAGGACTTAACTTTGAAAATCTGCAAATTGCAGATTTTCTGCTCGTTGTACCGGTACAACCATCAAGGTGTACCGGTACACTTTCTGTACCGGTACAACATCAAGGGTGTACCAATACACTTCGACAGATTTTGCGCAACTGCTCTCGGCTTGCCATTTGTACCAATACATTTGCCCGTGTACCGGTAGACCTAAGTAGGTAAGGAAATTTTTGGTAATTTCATGCCTCGTACGTGTCACCACTCCACCCCTTCACTATTTACATGTGTAGAGAGGCTGAGAGAGAGTATTCTACTTGCTTCTTCTCCTCTCTCGCTGGCATCGGCCGAGCAAGGAAGAGCTCGGGTGGAGTTCGAGTTTCGTCGACGTCGCGCCGCGGTGCCGTTCGAGCAGGTCTTCGTCGTCGTAGCATCGTGAGGAGGCCGGACGAGGGTCGATTTTGCCGTTCTCGACGTCGCGCCAGATTGGGATTAGCTATCGAGGTGGGTTAATCGTCGGTTTGTCTTCTAAGTATATAGTTGGTCGACATGTGTTGTTATGTTGATAAATTTTGCTCAGTTCATGAATTTTGGCATATTCCATATAAAATCTGAATTGGAGTTTCCTCGTTGCGTGTATCTACTAGCACATGTTGGACTGAAATTTGACTTAGGAGAAAACAACGATTATGACCTGTCATATGCTTAAATTATCTGATTTAGCTCTAGAAGCCGTTGTTATTTTGTATCGTTGCAGTATCAGTGTGGTGGATATCCCAGATAGTTTAGATTTCAGTTACGCTCATGCTCGGATGCCGAGTGTATTTTTACAGTAGTGTTCAGACTATTTCGGACTGTTGGGGGCCGTCGGGGTTGCCGGTGGACCCCTATCGCCGTTTTGGCGTCAGATTGTGCCGAGGGCACGTGACCTGTTAGTTGTTAGATCAGTTGGACCCTATTACTTGATTTTGGCTTGTGAGAGCCTGATTGAGCTCGACAGAGATACGCTGCATACTCGGTTGGGTAGCTCCCACTAGTGCCACTCCGGAGACGGGTGTTGTGTTTTCGCATTGGTGTCGTTCGTGCAGGTTGGACTTGCTCTCCACGGGCCGATTAGTGTGGAGGTAGCTGTATAGTCGCAACCGGGCGAGACGGGTGTGTTCACAGTCCTAGGGATCGGTAGTCTTACAGTCCCAGTTGGATTGGGTCAGATTTGACATTTACTACAGTTGGTTAGAGTAGAGCATGATAGTGTAGTGACTTGTAGTTGTAAATTTTCTTCCAGCATTTCCTACTATTCTTGCTCCCTTCTATAGACTTAGTGGGTTGACCGACGTTGTTGAGGGCGGCACCCACTAAGGACTACTTGTTTATACAGTAGTTCTCATGCCCTGTTGTTCCTTTTCGTTTTGCAGAGCCATCGTCGTCGGCTGCTGCTGATCCTGATCTTGGCAAGGGCGTCGCGAGTTAGAGCCCTACCAGACAAGCCAGAGCTAGTGGAGTACTAGCTACAGGTAGTTATAGTTTTTGGTTCATTACATACTGATGTTATACCTCGCTGGAGCGAGTATTTTTGTATCAGGATACTGTATATGTCGTGTTCCATTTTTATTATATACGCATGTTCTTTTTCCCTAGCAGCTCTATACTACTGGTTGTAGTGTTGTATTATTACAGATACAGTTACAGTATCGATTTGTATACAGAAAAAATTTCTTTGTATACGGCGGATTTGTCGGCGTGCCTGGGAAACGTGATATCCGGGGCGTGACATTTTAAATTTTTAATTTTAAAATCAAATTCACATTTGGAATTCTAAATTCTAATTTAATTTCAAACTTCGATTTGAAATTTCAAATTCAAAATGTGAATTTGAATTCGAAGTTTAAATTCAAACTTAGAATTGAAATCAAATCTTAAATTCAAATTTAAATTTTGAATTCAAATTTAAAATTTAAAATTAGAATTTTAAATATGATTTTAAATTTAAATTTCGGTTTCAAAACTTTCATTTTAAATATAAATTGAAATATCAAAATCAAAATCAAAATTTTAAGTTTGAATTCAAAATTTAGATTCAATTAAAAATTTAAATTTAAAACTTGAATTTCAATTCAAAATTTTAATTAAACTTTAAATTCAAATTCAAAATTCTAATTTTTCATTAGTTTAAAATTTTAATTTTAATATTATTTTTGAATTTAAATTTAAAATTTTGAATTTTTAGTTTTAGGGACTAAACTAAAAAATGTGCAAAGTTTAGGGACCTAAATTGAAATGCAAAAAGTTGCCAAATAGACGCTGACGTGGTAATTCCATTAATTTTAACCGTTTTTTTAACGGTTGGGACATAATTGTAATAAAATTAAGAGGTTAGGGACTCAATTGCAAAAAAAAAAGGTTGGGGAGCCAACTGAAAATTTGTGCGAAGGTTGGGGACTACTGGTGTAATTAACCCTATATATATATATATATATAGAGAGAGAGAGAGAGAGAGAGAGCTGGTATACTTCTGAAAGTACGGAGCCTTCTGTGCTTCTAAGTCGTTTTCGATATTGGGACTTTCGAATCAACGATCGGTTCCGTTAAACTTGATCTAGAGTATTTGAAGTACTTAGAAAATAAATTTTGTGATATTTCGATATCATTTGCCTAGTGATCGAAGGGGCTCAAAATCAATAATTTTAATGGTCGTGGTGAGCCGTTTGCAAGTTTAACAGTATAGAAATATCCAAATCAGATAAAATTTTGATAGAAAATTTTTTATACTATATAAAATAAGATCAATATGTTTGATCTAAAATTTTAATGTCATATTATTATATTTTGTAAGATTTTTATTTTCAGCCGTTGATTTTGAGCCACTTCGATCACTAGGCAAATGATATCTTAGATTTATTTTACTTTTAAATTTTGGGTATTTTGGTGGTTTATCGATTCTTGATGAAAGCTGCACAGAATAGGCATTTGCTTTTTCCGTTTTTACTTGTTTTTCTTAAGTAGATTCCCTTTGCGTCTAATTGTATCTTTTATTTTTAATACCTTTTGGGATGCTTAGGTTGCCTTTTCTTTAGCAGGTGAGCTGAATCGTGCTTTCCTCTGATTATATTTATTTAGTGCTTCATCGAAAAAACACGATTACCATATAGTATTTCTAAATTTATCACATAGGTTATGAGTAATATGAGAGTCTCGCGGTTCAAGAGCATCTTTTTAAATCAGAACCGGCCATTGTTGCGATAAGCGCGAAAATTTATCGGGCCATCGAGAAGATGCTCTCGCGAGAAGGAGGATTGAAACAGTCGAAGAGCGATGATCGCGAATTCGAAAGGAACGGGAGCAAGAGCTCACGTAAGAACGCTGTAAGAAGTTTCAGGATTGGACCTTATACGAGGAATCGTCGAGAGAGACGGGCCGAACCGATATCTGCGGGTTTGCGCGTTTCTAAGAGGAGCAGCTTGATCAGGGAGTGTATCAAATATGTGTCCCATTAATTCACAAAGGATATAGGCCTTATTATCAGAGAATTAGCAGATGCGCGATTCTTCTCCTATCTCAACTCGGAAACCATGTGACAAGATATCACTTAGGTAGTAAGTATCGAAATCTCCTTTTCGGTGGATATAAAATTTCTTTTTTCTAAATTTTCCTAATTTTGTATAAACCGATTTTTGGGTTCGTTTCATTTCCCGGTGTATTACGCAAGGGAGAAGCCAATGGTATTTGCTGTTCAGCGATGGAGTTGGTGCATGCGACAATGCAGATATACGATATCATATGCGTTATCAGAATAACAGGTCTGTCTATTTCAGGCCACTTTCGTACGGCGTATTTTCTTGCGATTGTACACTTCTTTTTTTTTTTGCCGCGTATTCGTTAGCGGTATTTGGATAATAACAAGACTTGTGCTGCGTTATTTCATTGCATAAAGTAGATGTATGGTTTTGTCTTATTCCTTTCTCAAGTGGCTTTGTGGGCTTCTCTTTTCTATTAAGAAATGGCTTATTTTAGCTATAGTACATTTAATTTGGTTTAGACGTTTATTGAGTGTACACATATGTTTTTGATGACATTAAGCGACTTGAACCTGAAAGTTGGGGTGTATTTTCCTCTTTTTCGCTTTCAAACATTAATTTGTGATACAGTGATCATGAATATTATATTATTATTATTATTATGTATTTTGGGAACTCTATTGTCTCAGAGGAATTTATGTATGACCCGTATTGACCTGAAGCACTTCATTATTTTACATATGAAAACAGTTTGTTAAACAAGGCGGGCTCATCGCCCACGATGGACCGCCCGAGATAACGGACGCTATACGCAGTGAGCAATGTCAAGTCCATATGAAGATTATTCCAGTCCCAATCTTGCCAAGCCCTCTCGAACGTCATATGTCCGGCCCGGCTTCACCAGTCCCTGTACATGCCAATCCTCCTCTCGGAATAATCTATTCAGATGCGAAGTTCGAGTATCGTATCTAGGGGCTACATTGCGCACTACAGGCATGGAGTTCACGGCTTTCGAACCTTCGAAGTAACATCTGTGGGAAGAACTTGTCGATGTAATGATAAAGAGAAGAGTTCTCTCCCGAGAAATCACTTATTCATCTATAAGCGAAGCTGTTTGCCAGTGTCTTACAGCTCCGAAACCCCACATAGCCGTATTTCGATATACGAGAAATGCGAGTTGAAGCTTGAGCTTAACTTGGCTACGGAGTGAATCCGTTCGAGACGTTTGGCCTAACTAACGCTATGTCGTGGATAGATGTGAAATCATGGACGTGGGCTCGGATGGAACTCGTATTTGAAGAAACTGATGGGCATTATGCCGGATCTTACGTTGGTTGTGCGTAGTATGGCGGGCTTTCGAAGGATTGATCCGGACTGAGTGTGCGAACGAAGTTGCCTACCGAAAGTGACAACTTTGCGGTGCTTTCCCGATTATCGCGCTATTTTGATGTTCATTCCGTTGAAAACGAATGCGTCGAGGCGAGATTGGGATGATGGAGACAAGCGATTTCGCCATGCGGAATTAGACGAGCACGGTCTAACGAGTTCTAATTGGCAAAGTAGTACGAGATCGTCGGCACAATTTAGCAGGGTACATCTTACTTTACGAGATTTCGCCAAGAAACATGATTAACATTTTATCTACTACTTTGCACATTTGAACTAGTATGTGTCTTGTCGGTAGCACGGTGATAAGATGATTTAGAGGAGAAAACGGGCAAGCTTATTAGTGTAGAGGACGGTGCCTTAGAGAAATAGGTTATTGACTCTATATGGCGTTGGAAGATCTCCTGATTCAATGGTGAGTTTAGTGTCCCGAGTTACATTATAAAAACGCGCTACGGCCAATTCGATAACTAAACGCGTAGTGTGCAGTTGTTTGCAGCAAAATCTGGGTAGCTTGTTTTTTCGTAGACGATCTTATTCCAGGAAGAATAGAAGTGCTAGTTATTCTTACTTTAATTTATAATAGAGCTTGAAATAACTTGGCTACAGTGAACTTGTTTCAAATAAGTATATTTAAGTCAGGCCACTATGAAGAGTCAAACCTCGCGAGACTATGAGCGAGAAAGTTGTATCTTGTCTTAGGAACGGTATTATTGCGATCACGTTACTGCATTTACTGCTAAACTATCAATTATATGGTCTACTCGAAAACTCCTTCCACTTGAGTTGAACACGCTCCTGACATAATAAGAGAGGTAGAGTATCTGTGACCTTTTTTCCTCGCTCCATTTCTTATATTATATCAGATTTAAATTTTGGAAAAAGTTTTGTTTGATATTTTCATTGTCATATTCAATATTAAGTCTCCGAAGTCTTGATGTTTACTTGCCATACGTACGTAGCGGTAGTTATGGTTAGTTTGGCAAACTTTGAATAATCTCTTATCTTGCTTTTAGGTTGTCTTCTCTGCTGGAGGACATTTTTGTGAACAAGTCCCATCTGTAGGAATTTATTCAGGCCTTTGACAATACTCACTGGTTATGGTGCGAATAATGTAATTTTATGTTGTGTTTTTTTTTCTTTTTCTAGTATGTTCATTCACCTGCTTAGAAACGGCTGATTTCTTAGTCTTGTTGCGATGTTCGTTCCAAGTAAATCTTGCGAACGTGTAATCAAGCTTTTAAAGCGTTTTTATTGTTGTTTGTTGACTGCGTGGATGTATGAGCCGTAAGTGATAAGTATGTCACCTGCATTGTTAAGTAAATAAAGAACCACAGATAGTCAATATATTATAATTGATGAAAAAAGCTTCATAAAATGATATAATTATATATTGGCTCGATTATCACGGTGGCACGCACATATCCTATATGATATTTATATTTATATTATATATACTATAATGTTATATATATAGAGTGACTATGAATATTTACAAGTGTTTCCATCATGGTGCTTATTAGGTTTAAGTTATGGACTCGACTTTTTGATTATAATAGCCCTGACTTAAACCGATATTCAGACTACCGACCACTCTCACTAATCGGTAACCACTCCATCATTCAACCGCTCAGCAACTTGCTATTAAGGTGACGTAAAAAACACACAAGTATTCAACGCCCCATACTGATTTATTTGATCAATGTTTATTCTTAGCCGACTACTCTTAAATATACTATATATAACTTTGAGTCTCCGTATCGTTTTTAAAAGACCAAGTTTTTAGTTGCATGTAGATTTTTAGCGTATTGTGATTAACGATAATATACGGGTTATAGCGATGATATGGGGTCCGCCGTTTGATGTTAGGCTTGAGTTGGGTGGTTGGTTGAATTATTATAATCTATATGAGTGGAAAATGTCCGAGGAATTTAGATGAGTTTAAACGGGTTAAAAAATTATTTACGAAGCCGCAATGAAGAGAGAGAGAGAGAGTTGACGCTAGGAATGCTGTTATCGATAACAAACGAGGTTCCGTTGTCATCTATTGGGTTTTCAATGTAGAGCCTTTCCAAATCGACGGATCCGGTACTGTTGAACATGGTCATATACACTTGAAGTGTCTTTACAATATCAAATATTTCAATATTTTTCGGGCACCTCATTTGCCTTAATAATCAAAAGGATTTTTAATTTATAATTTTAATAGTTGATATGATGGTTTTCTCGTTAAACGGCTTGTAAAGATATCAAATCAATTGATATTTTTGTTGGTGAATAATTATTTAAACTATTTTAAACAAGATCAATACTCTCTTTGATCTTGATTACAAGACTCAAATAAATCATACATTATATTTAAAGAATATTTATTTGTTCAGCCCGTTCATATTTTGTTGTGTTCACTCGCATGGATAAGGAGACATATCGGAATATTAATGAAAATTTGATTTCTAAACATTTATGTGTATTAAATCATTGTTAAACGGTGCTTGATCGTCATATCAAAGGCTCCATCATTCGAAAGATAAAGTGTGGCTAACGGAGCCCGTTTGCAAATATCTCAATTAGCATTTCTAGCTCAACTCATTTACATAGAGGTTTGAGCTAGAATACTCTCAAAAAACATGTCAAGGGGTGATACTTTGAGTTGATTAAACCATTGATGAGAGGTAAGTAGGATTGGGAATGCGTTGCAATGGATGAGTGTGATAGGTAGCGTGGTAAGGTTAGGATTATGTGATTTGAAGTATCCAAGGGGCCATTAGTAATTTAAGGAGTAAATCCAAGGGCCTAGAACTTAAGAAGAACCAAGGAGTTTGCTTTTATTAAAGTATTCGTAACTCAATTATGTATATATATATATATTATGAATATATATATATTTATACGTATAGTATATATATACTAATAATCATAATATAATATATAAAGAGAGCGAGAGAGACGATCGGGGGGACGTGGAGGAGAGAGAGAGCGGCGGGCTGATATGCTTCTGGAATTCACGGATTTGGCTCCGTGCGTTCAAGTCTTTTCGATGTTGGGACTTATCCGAATAGACGATCAACTCGTTAGATTTGATTTAGAATTTTAAGTTATATTAGAAAATAAATTTTGTTATTTTTTATATATATATATATATATATATATATATATATATATATATATATATATATAGAGGCTACTATACTATTTACACAAAAAGAGAAAAATAAGTGAGTGGATGGGGAGTGTGCAGTGTAGCACTTATTTTTGACATTTATCCCTTCTGATTAAATGGGATACATATCCTAAGACATATATCTAGCCATTTGCTTGTTATTGTTACAGAAATTAATATTGTCAGTGTACATTTTATTTTATTGTATAAATTATCATTAGATATGATGTAATAATATTACTGTTTTATTTTTAGAGCGAGAATTTTCAGTTGAATTTATCATGCACTTAGCTTTTAGTTTATAACTCACGATACGTGTTACCGACCGTCCCTAGAGTAAGCGGCAAAGAATTTGATGATTGGTATTCGAGACCTAAGTTCAAATCCTACTTGATTCACATTTCCGACTAGATTTATTTCTAAATGAATTAAACGAAACGGATAGCATACTACCTAACTTAAAAAAAAAAAAAAAAAAAAAACATTCATGTTAAACAAAAAAACTTACGAAACGTGTTAGCAGTGATGTATACCTATATTTCGTACAATGATATCAAATTCGTGCTGGCCTATTTATTTGCTTAGCCTTTTAGGTTGATATTAATCTTCACATAAATTCGTATTGAATGGGATCATTTCGACTCCGCAGAACCGAGATGGGATAAGTTTATCTTAGTAAATTAAAATTTTGAAAATGTATTTAAGTTATATTATTAGCTTAGCTCTTTAGGTTGGTATCAATCCTCATCACTTAAATCTGCGCCAAATAAGGTGTGGACTAGAATAGGACGAGAATATATAATTTTGATTGAGTGGAAGCACGAAGAGGCAATTTTTTTTTTTTTTTTTTTTTTTTTTTTTTTTTTTTTTTTTTTTTTTTTTTGCAGTTTGAAACTTTTAGAAAATGTATGTAATAATGTAATAATGTAATTAAAGTAACTATCTCACCCAAATTCCACACGGCATCTCCTCACTCTACTCCCAGTTTTGTCAATAATATAAGGATTAATTTCATACAAATCTCTACAAATATAGTAAATAATAAATATATTTTTATAAAGTTTAATTTTTATATATATTATTTTTTTTTGAGAAATAGGTAGCACGCTACCGCTTCGTTTATTTCATTTAGAAATAAACTTAGCTGGAAATGTGAATTAACTAGGATTCGAACTTGGGTCTCGGATACCAACCACTAAGCCCTTTGCCACTTGCTCTAGAAACGGTCGGTAACTTTTATATATTGTTCCTATAAAGATTTTAATATTTTTTAAATATGTCCTTCTGATTTATTACCGATAGAGAACCGTTAGAGAACTGTTTATATTTTCAATTTTGCCATCACAAATATGTCCTTCCAAAAGCGATAACAATATAATATAAGAAGAATAAAAATATCAAAAACTAATCATGGTATAATATTTAACCTGTGGTTAACTAAATTTTTCTAACGGATTCTACCAGCAGGAATATATTTAAAAATATTAGAATTTTTACTGGAACAATATATGAAACTTGAATTTTATATAGATAAATTTATTATTCACTGTTTCTTCCCCAAATCATCACACAACAATAAAACTCACGCGCATACAAAACAACGGACACAGAGAGCAAACTCGGCGCCGATTAAAAAGCCGACGCCGACTTGTTTTAACCCCTGTTTGGTTCGGCCCCTGTTGGGAATCCACATGCAGTAGAAGCGCCACTCAAAACGCTCCCCCGATTTTAAAAACCCACTGAAAAGATTCGAACTTGATCCGATTCCCATCGACAAACCGCGGTTTCGGCGCTTCACTGAGGTTGGTTTTGTTTGAAATCTCGAAAAAATATGTGTGCTTTTATAAAGTTTTGTTTGATGGGTTTGCTTTCCCATGTGAAAGGTGGATTCTTGTATTTTAGTTTGTAATTTCAACACTTCCGTGATGTTTGTTGTGCTCAACATCTCGAGAAAAATGTGTTCTTTTAATTAAATTTTATTTTATTGGCTTTGTTTTTCAAAGTGAAGCTACGTTTCTTGTTGAAATAGTTTTTTTGACTAGGAAATCTCCTACCTCTACTCTCAGTTTCAACATTTCTCGGAGGTTTGTTGTGTTTAAAATCTCAATAAATATTCGTGCTTTACTGGGTTGCTTCTCCCCGTGAAAACATAGTTTCTTGTTCAAATAGTTTCCTTGGTTAAAAATTCTCACAATTTTATTCGTAGTTTCAACACTTCTCTGAGGTTCGTTATGCTCAAAATCTCAATAAAAATGTGCTCTTTTTATCAAACTTCCATTGGTTAGGAATTCTCCCAATTTTATCCATAGTTTCAGCACTTCCCTGAGGCTGGTTTTGAATAAAATCTCAGGAAAAATGTGTCCTTTTTATCAAATTTCCCTTCCTGGGCTTGTTCTTTCATGTTTAAGATAGCTTCTTGTTCAAATAGTTTCCTTTGTTAGGATTTCTTGTGCTTTTAATTTTGGGTATCTTTGGTTGGTTTATCGATTCTGATGAAAAGCTGCACAGGAATAGCATCTTTTTCCTGTTTTTACTTGTTTTCTTAAGTAGATTCCCTTTGCCCTAACTTGTATCTTTTATTTCTTATACCTTTTGGGCATGCTTAGGTTGACCTTGTTCTTAGCAGGTGAGCTGAAACGTGCTTTTCCCTGCTGAATTTTTATTATTTATTATGCTCTCATCGAAAACCACGATCTCCAATATATTTCTAAACATTTTATCACATGGTTTGTAGTAAATTGTGTCGCGGTTTCAAGATGCGATCTTTTTAAATCAGAACCCGGCCATTGTTGCAGATAAGCGCGAAAATTTGACCGGGCATCGAAGATGCTGGAGAAGGAGGGATTGAACATCGAAAAGGTGATCGGCGAATTCGAAGAGCTCACGAAGAACGCTGTTGAAGTTCAGAGAGAGACCTTAAAGAGAATCCTCGAGGAGAACGGCGAAACCGAG
This sequence comes from Ananas comosus, assembly GCF_001540865.1. Lineage (NCBI taxonomy): Eukaryota > Viridiplantae > Streptophyta > Magnoliopsida > Poales > Bromeliaceae > Ananas > Ananas comosus. Next base: position 3,029,334 of record NC_033630.1, on the reverse strand, counting down.
TATCTGCGGAGTTTGGGTCTAAGAGGAAGAGTTGATCCAGGGAGTTTCAAATCATGTGTCCCATTAATTACACACAAGGATATAGAGCCTTATATACAGAGAATTGCAGATGGGGATTCTTCTCCTATCCTCACTCGGAAACCAGTGACCAAGATATCACTTAGGTAGTAGTATTACGAAATCTCCTTTCGATGAATATAATTTTTTTTTTTTCTAAATTTTCCTAATTTTGTACGATTTTGGGTTCGTAGTTCCGGTACTACGCAAGGGAAGCCCAAGTATTTGCTGTTCAGCGAGGAGTTGGTGCATTCGACAATGCAGATATACCGAATATCATATGCTTTCAGAAACAGGTACTGTTCTATTTCAGGCCACTTCGTACCGGATATTTTCTTCGAGTTTACACTTCATTTTTTTTTTTTTCGTATTCGTCTGCGGAGTTTGGATAATACCAAAACTTGTGCTGGTTACTTTCATTGCATAAAAGAGATGTATGGTGTTTGTCTTATTCCTTTCTCAAGTGGCCTTTGTGGGCTTCTCTTTTCATTAAAAGAAATAGGCTAGTTTTAGCTATAGTACATTTAATTTTGGTAGAGTTATTGAGTGTTACACATAATGTTGATTGACATTAAGCCACTTGAACCCTGAAATGGGTGGTCATTTTCCTCTTTTTCGCTTCAAACATTAATTATTATACAGATGATCATGAATATTATTATTATTATTATTATTATTTTTGGAACTCTACTTGTCTCAGGGAATTCCCTATTGAACCTGGAAAAGCACTTCAATTCATTTACAGCAGCAAACAGTTTGTAACCAAAGGCGGGCTCATCGCCACGACCGCGACGACTAACGTATACCGCAGTGAGCAATTCAAGTCCACTATGAAGGATATCCAGTCCCAATCTTGCAGCCCCTTCGAAGTCATATTCGGCCCCGACTTCCACCAGTCCCTGTACTGCCACCTCCTCTGCGGACTAATCTATTCAGACGAAGTTCGATTCGTATCTTCTACATTCGCACACAGCATCGTTCACGCCTTTCGAACCTTCGAAGAAATCTGGGAAGAACTGTGTAATGATATAAGAGGAGGAGTTCTCTCCTCGAGAATCACTATTCCATCTATAAGGGAAGCTGTTTCCAGTCTCTTAAGCCCGAACCCCACCCTAGCCGATTCGATATACGAGAAATGCGTGAGCTTGAGTAACTGGTACGGAGTGATCCCCGAACTTTGGCCTAACGCTAGATACGTGTATGGAATCATGACGGGCTCGATGGAACCGTATTTGAAGAAACTGAGGCATTATGCAGGGAATCTACCGTTGGTTAGTGCGGAGTATGGGGCTTCCGAAGGATGGATCGGGACTAGTGTCGACCCGAAGTTGCCTCCCGAGTTGACAACTTTTGCTGTGCTTCCCGATATCGGCTATTTTGAGTTCATTCCCTTGAAACCGAAGGTCGAGGCGAGGGAATTGGAGACAAGCGATTCGCATGCGGAATTAGAACCGGTCGGTCTAACCGAAGTTCAAGTTGGCAAAGAGTACGAGATCGTCGTCACCAATTTCGCAGGTACATCCTCTATTTCACCGAATTCGCAAGCAACATATTAAATTTTTCTACTACTTTGAACATTGAACTAGATGTCTTGTCGGAGCACGTAAAAAGTGATTTAGAAGGAGAAAAAGGCAACTTTTAGGTAGAGGAGGTGCCTTTAGAAATAGTTAATTACTCTAGAGCAGTTGGAAGTCTCTTTCAAGGTGAGATTAGTGTTACCGGTACATAAAAATGACGGCCCAATTCGATAACTAAAACCGCGTAGTGCTGCAGTTGTTTGCAGCAAATCTGGGTAGCTTGTTTTCCGTAGACGAATCTTATTCCAGGAAACTTAAACATGCTATTCTTAAACTTTAATCTAATTAAAGCTGAAATAAGCTTAGCTACAGGAAATTTGTTCAAAGTATATAAGCTAGGCACATGAAGAGTCAAACCGAGAACATGAGCAGAGGAAAGTGTACTTGTCTTAGGAACGGATTATTTAATGCGATCACGTTACTGCATTACGGTAAACTATCAAATTGCATACGAAAACCTTCGACTAGTTAACACGCTTCTTGTCTTGAACATAATAAGAGAGTAGAGTACTGGACCTCTTTTTTCCGCAATCTTAATTATTCAAGTGTTAAATTTTGGAAAAGTTTGTTTGAAATATTTCATTATCATATTAAATTAAGCTCTCCGAAGCTTGATGTTACCTTGCATACGTACGTAGCGGTAGTTAGGTTAGTTGGCAAAGCCTTGAATAATCTTCTATCTTGCTTTTAGTTCTCTGCATTTATTTGTTGACAAGTCAATGTAGGGATTAATTCAGGCCTTGACAAATCATTGGTTAGGTGCCGAAAAATGTTTGAATATCATTCACTAGACTAGAAACGGCTGATTCTTAGTCTTTTTGCGATGTTTCGGTTCCAAGTAATCTTGCGAAAGGTAACATCAAGCTTTTAAATTTTTTTTGTTGTTGTTGACTCGTGGATATGCCGAGTGATAAGTAGTCACCTGCATTTACGTAATAAGAACCACAATAGTCAAATATATATATGATGAAAAAAGCTTCATAAAAGTGATTATATATTGCTCGATTAATCGGTGGCACCGACATATATATATATATATATATATATATATATGTACATGTACATGTACATGTACATATATATATATAGAGTGGGCTACTATGCTATCGGAAGCACGGAGCCTTTCGTGCTTCCAGCTCGTTTTCGATGTTGCAGCTTTCGAATCGTCGATCGGCTCCGTTAAACTTGATCTAGAGTATTTGGAGTACCTAGAAAATAAATTTTATTATTTTTCGATATCATTTGCCTAGTGAAACGAAGGGGCTTTAAAATTCAACGGCTGAAAAAAAATCTACAAATGTATATAATGATGACATTAAAATTTAAATCAAATGATATTGATCTTGTTTTTATATACGTATAAAGGAATTTTCTATCAAAATTCACAGTGATTTGGATACTTTCTACACCCGTTAAAACTGGCAAACGGCTTCACACGACTCATTGAAAATTAATTGTTGATTTGAGCCCATTCGATCACTAAGCATGTTCTAAAATATAAATTTATTTCTAGGTACTCCAAATACTCTAGATCAAGTTTAAGGGCCGATCGACGATTCGAAAGTCGTCCAACATCAAAACGACTGAGAAGCACAGGAAGGCTCCGATGGCTTCCGATAGCAATAGTAGCCTCAGCCTTACACATATATATATTATATATATATATATATTATAATATATATGTTTGAGCTTCCATATAGCTGTTAAGAAAGTTACCAAGTTTTCTTGTGCATGTAGATTTTTAGGCTATTGGATTAAGAGATATAACGGTTAGGATGATATGGGCCCTGGGTTATGGTGGTTGTTGAATAGTATAACTAACATGGTTGAAAAATGGATCCGAAGAATAGATCTAATCGGTAAGAAACTTTACAAAAGGCACCAAGTGCTTGTCTTTTAAACACAATAGCTGGACTCACATATATATATATATATATATATATATACTATAGAATTGAGCTCCTGATGCTTTTAAAAAGTATCAAGTTGTTGGTGCTGTGAGATTGTTAGCCATTGGATTAAGCCAATATATCGGTTATAAGGATGACAGTGGCGCCCCTAAGGGTTGAGTGTGTGGTTGGTTGAGATAGTATAGATCTAATGGTTGAAAAATGATCCCGAAGGAATTAGATCTAACAGGTAAAAACTTTACGAGCCACACAACAACAGAATTAGGTTATAGGACACATTGTTTGGGACACTTTTGAGTAAGTGTCCACTTTATGCTAAACTTAAAGAAAACTACTAATGCCTAAATATAAAGCCGCCAATCCAACAAAAATAAAAAATAACTCTACTCAACCACCGCAGCCCGAGTCCATTTGCCCGAATTACAAATAGAAAAGAAAAAAAAAAGCAAAAATCAATTACCATATTTCTTCTCTCTTCACATTCAATTCTACTGAAATTACTAGACGAAGAGTCATTCCTGTCGTCCTCCTACCGCCACCGCAACCAACGAAATTAGAGTTCGGCGGTTGCTAAATGACTTAAATAAGTTGTTGGTAAAATAGTCAGAGCACTCTGTTTGTTTTTTTTTATTTTTATTTTTTCTTTAGGAGCGACACTCTTAAACTGCTCACTATATAACCTAGGCGACCCCACATATACAACACTTTATCTAAAAGTTCGGTAATTTAGCTAGATCAGACTTTTTTGACAATGTAACCTACATTTAAAAGTGTCGCTATAGACCGTTTTTTGTTGTAGTGCCAAATGTTTGGTGCTTTTACAAAGCACCACATAACTAGCTGGACTCCATATATTATATATATATATATATATATATAATAACAGGCTAATATACTATTAATAGCACCAAGTCTTGGTGCTACTCCAAGTTTTTGGCCATTGGATTAAGATGATGTTGCGGTTAAGATGTGTGGGCTCCCAAGGTTGATGGAGTGGTTGGTTGAATATATATAGATCTAAACGGTGAAAATGATCAAAAGGGTAGATCTAACGACGAAAACTGGTAAGCACCAAGTGCTTCATCTATTAATAGCATAAGTACGCGGACTCTCTCTCTCTCTCTAATCTCTCTCTCTCTCTCTATTATATATATATATACCATTTTCTTACCTTTGCTGCTTTTCGTTTGTTGATTAGGTAAATATAAAAATTCGTCCCCCCCCCCCTCCTAGAAAACTATAGCTTATATTGCAACGAGTATTGAACATTGCATGCAAAAGTAACTATTCATATATAGTAAGATGATCGTGTTAAGAACTCGAAATACCTGAAAATAAGATCCAACGTAGTCGTTACATATATTTGGTTTGCGTCTGTTGTAATGGCAAACAGGATTGTATCGATACCGACTAGGCGATGTTGTGAAAGTCGCGGGTTTCCACAACTCGACACCGAAGCTCAAATTCGTATGCAGGAGGAACCTCCTGCTGTCCATCAACATCGACAAGAACACCGAGAAGGACCTCCAGTTAGCTGTCGAGGAAGCCTCCAAGCTGCTAGCGGCGGAGAAGCTCGATCTAGTCGACTTCACGAGCCAGGCCGACATGTCCACGGACCCGGGCCACTACGTAATCTTCTGGGAACTGAGTGCTGATAATGCCCCAAAGGATGTGCTACAAAGCTGCTGCGATTGCCTGGACCGCGCGCTGATCGATGCGGGCTATGTCGGGTCGAGAAAGATCAAATCTATCGGGCCCCTCGAGCTCCGCATTGTTCGAGGAGGGACATTCCAGAAGATTCTTCACCATTTCCTGGGCCTCGGGGCCGCGGTGAGCCAGTTTAAGACGCCGCGATGCGTCGGACCGGCGAACGCAAACGTTTCGCAGATTTTATGTGATAATTGTATTGAGAGCTTTTTTAGCAATGCGTATTATTGATACATGTTAGTATGAAATATCAACTCATCATCTTATAATTAATAAAATGTGTTTGAATGTGTTGGGGAATTGAAAAGAAATAAATAACTTTAATTATTTTAATTATTTCTTTTCTTTGTTTTGCTTTGATGTTCTTGAAGATTTGTGAAACACACGAGCGGGGATCAAACCACAAGTTAAATATGAAACTTAAACCCAAAAACTTCTTGCAGTAGAGAGGCTTTAAGACCGGCTCTGATATTATACTCTACAGAAGATTTATCTAGTAAAAAAATAATTTAGAAATAGCTAATTTTAGAGTGTGTTAGGTTCATTAAAAGTGAGATCTAAAATTATCGGTTCTGAAAAATGAAAATGAAAATACTCACTTTTTTACCAGAACGCTCGAATAAAAACTTCTTATAGAAAATTGATGGCGCAACTTTTCGTCTCATATGAGTACCAATCATGGAAAGTTGGTGCGGCGCGTATTTTTTGCGACCTTTTTGTCGAACACAATTTCCCTACCTCCCTAAATAGTCTTACGAACAAGGACGATAACAAGCATGAGATCGATTTTTTGAATAGTTAATTAATAGATACTTACAAATTCTGCCGAATTCATCTTGCAAACAGCAATCAATTTCAGTACATCTGTTTTATAAAAAACTTCGAATTCAGCCATATTCGTATGGCAGACGGCAACCAATTTCAATACATCTGTTCTGCTAAAAAAAAACCAACGTCAACGGTTCCTCACTGGCACTAAAAAAATAATGAATAATGAGAGTTGTTTGGAGTTGATCGAGTTGGCCCTATCATTGCTGATCACGTGGTTGAGCATCAAATTGGTGCGGAGAAGTGACAACGTGGGTACGTACGTAACGTCACATGTTGTGCATGGCTTGTGGGACCTGCAAATGCAGGTGCATCTATATATTTTAATTATAATGTATGTCTTTATTTTTTGTTTGAATTTTTAGAATTATTGATTAGCACTTTGGAGTCACGTGTCTCACTGAAAAAAATAGAGTGACCATGTAATTAGAATTTCGACGGCCTTTGTCTTCTATTAAAAGTTGTTTTTCATTTTTTTTTCTAGAGATAAAGGTAATATATTGTCCACTTTGTTTATTATTTAGAAATGAACTCGGTTAAAACTTTATTGTATGAAGCAATTAATTAGGTTTTGAATTTAGGATCTCACGTATACATCGTTAAGTTTTTAGCCAACTGTAGTAGGTACGGTCAATTCTTGGTATTTTATTGTTGTTACTGTATTTAGTTGAAATTCTGTGAGTTTAAAAAATTCAGAGTTCCGCAAAATTTTGAAAAAAATTGGCAATTGTGGGAATGATAAATTATAAATATGTAACACTGAAAACATATTATTATATATATAAAAGCATTAAATAAAAGTGCAAAATATACTGAACAATTCATTTGTTAGCGTAGACCTAAACAACTAGAGGGTCGAGCGAGGTTTTGAGTCCGATTATATATTAGCCTGATTCGGCTCACTCTAATGGGCCTACCGATAGGCCCAATACGAGTCCCGGGCCTCACGGGCCGAGCCGCGGGTTGTAATACATAAGACATAATTCTTTATGGGTCGAATTTGGTAATTGTGACTAAGAATTTAAGTGCCGAGGCACGGAATTATGCCCAAAGCTTATCGGCGCGGTACGCTATGGTGTGTGTCAGGTCGTGCCGATGCATGCCGGTTACAAAAAAATATGTGTATTGACACGTAATGGAATGAAATATTTATTAATTTTAGCAATAAAATATGTCAATTATTTCATATATTATTATTATTATTATTATTTTTTAAATTTTACTGAAAAAATTATTTACTAATTTCAGGAATAAAGAGTTTTGAATTGCTCTATCGGCCCCGCACCAGGCTGTATCTTATCGATATTTTGTTTACACGATACGATGCGGTGGATACGGCCCGTGCAGATAGGCAATTTAATTATTGACTAGTGTAGTGACCCGCGCGATGCGACGGGCAAATATTGTTGTAGCGAAATTTTGTCTTCATCAAGATTTGAATACATATAATGATTAAAAGAAATCAAAAGAATGCCTCATAAGTTTACGAAAAAAAAAAAAAGCGACACATTCTAACCTCGCACAAATTTCTATACAGAGATGGCTTAAAGCAATTTAATCAGTTTACATTCAATAGGCAAAAGAAAAAAAAACACTTGAAGCTATAATTAAACAAAAGTAGTTGTAATTCAGCGACTTTAAACAAAAAAAAGTCTGGCATACTTGAAAAACTTCAGAATATAAAATATAATAAACTCATATAAGATTTAGAAGTAAAAAGTAGTAGAAACCTCGCAGCATGGAAGCTATCACCAAAACAATAAAAGTAGCCACTATTTTAAGTATAAAATATGATATACAGTTAAGGACAAAATAGTAAATACATAAAAGAACTAAAAAATTTTGAGTAACAAACAAATAAAAGTATAAGCAGTTAATTCAACAGCAGCATGAGTGACCATAGATATAATAAAATTGAGAGATGTATAAGCCGAGGAAAGAGTGCTTGTAGAAGTCCAGGAAAGAGTGCAAGAGTTGGCTGAAAGAAAAGGCAATAGTCAGTAAAAAATTAAAGAAAGAATGAAATATGACTAATAGAAAAACTTGATTGAGAAATATTACTAACCTACTGTCCCAAAAATATGCGATTGCAGTAGTTCGAAAATCAAGTGAAGCAGCAACTTACAAAATTAATTATAATATATAAGTTGCAAAACTTATAGTCAAATAATTTTAAAAAGGAATAGTAAGAAAACACCAACACAACAATCAAAGAAACTAATATAGAGACACACTGGTTGTAATTATTTCGCAATGTCCATCCTAGTTAATTTACTTTGTAAAATATGAATTAAGCCAATAGATAAGTTAAGCTGACATATTAGGCGGGCACAAATCCTATAGAAACCCACAATTAAGCAAGATAGTTAAACTAACAGGTATTTTGTACAAAAGTCCAAATATAAGAAAATACTGACATGTCGACAAAAGAAAATAGAATCTAATCAGAAACTATACCTCAAGTGAAGCAACAACTTTGAAAATTGATTATAAAAGTAAAAAAAACATCATAACAATGATCGAAAAGATATAAAGTGAAATAAAATAAAGAAACGGCACCTAAGGTTGAGTAGAAGCTAGAGGAATATCGGCAAGAACTTGTAGTAAAAAAAAGGGAAAAAAAATGCAAACCTAAAATAATGGTAAAATATATATCATAAGGAGTATAAGCAGTAGTAGTAGAAATTTGAGTAAATCAAAAAAGATCAACAGGTAGTAAAATTCTATTTTAAATATAGGCTCAGACATGTAATGAGTATTATCAATAGTCAACAATAGTTTTTTTCTCATTTCAGAAGTCTTTGAGAAAAGGTACCGCGTATAGTTATATGTTCTCAATAGCTTCTGCATATCTTGCTGGGGGTAATCACTGGTTGCATTTATTTAGTAACTGCCATCCTAGTTGATACCCACCGACAAAGAAATAGATTTTTTTTTGCTGCAAATAATTTTTTTACAGAGACATATTATATAGGCAGCAAAAAAGGACCACGGAGAATGAATCCGAACCATTTTCGTGTCCGGAGGGGATGAATAAGCCGAAACGAAGCGTCGCCAATGGAAATGGCGCGACCGTAAGAAGGATCGACCATGAACTCGACCCAACATTCCGGCTAGAGAGGAAACATTCCGTCCAGAGAGGGAACAGCAGTCGGAGCGGCACCTAGGGTCGAATGAAACGAAGCGTCACTAACGGGAACGGGCGCGATGGGAAGAAGGCCCGACCATGAGCTCGTCCCAACATTCTGTCCAAAGAGGGAACAGGAGTCTAAGCGGCACCTAGAGGGGCGAGCGACGGAGACGAAGGTGGAAGATGAAGTTATTTAGAAGCATAGAAAACTAAATGGGAAGCGGAGTAGGGAGGAAAAGTTATTTGGTTGGGTGGGACTCGCCCACTAATTAACAAAGTATCTTAAGATTACAGATAGGGTCCACAGAAAATTAGATTAAGCTAATGTTGCCATGTGGACAAAGAGAACGGGCTTTCATAGGGGCTATAGATATAGATGCATCCTTTGTCAAGGGGAATAACTGGTTGCAATTATTTTGTAATTGCCATTCTAGTTAATTTACTGTGTAAAATCTTCATTGACATTCAACCGTAATTTTATTTCATTTTGTCATAATCGCCAAATATATAAGTAATTACAAATGTAAACTATCTCAATCTTTGCTTCATCACTTGTTAAGCGAAATTCTTGGTTGCAACGGTTGCATAACTGCCATCCAAGTTGCCTTACCATGTATATACTCTTTTTATATTAATCATAAGATTATTCATTTTGTCATCATTTTGTCATCATTGCCAATGCCAACAAATAAAAAACTTAATATCACGTTCGTAGAACTTATTAGAAAGTATCTNCATAAAAGAATTCAACTATCAGACTAAAAGCAAATTCTTGTCATATATACAGCAAATTCTTGTCATATATACAGTAAAGCAAAGAATCCAAAAAATGCAGAAAAGTTTGACCTCATTATTCCTTGATCATCATTTTCAGTAGGTCTAAATAAGGAGTCTATCATTTCCACCTTTGGCGACTGGGTTCGGACAGATGCCCTATACTTTGAAATGAGAGGCCACTGTCTAGAACTAACAACCTAACAATTTCCACCAAACAAACACAGGGACAAGGTCAGCTATATTTTTTTCAAAAAGAAAAAGAAAAAAAACCCAAGCACCCAACAAAGATGGAATTTATATTTACAGCAGCAATTGATGGCACATCAGATTGCCCTGGCTGTCCATGGGAAACATCCATCCCCAAGATAATTGTGGGCATCTTAGACACCAGAGGAATAGCAGGAGTATGCTCAACATGCAACAACGAGTTGATTCCACCCAGCTGTTCATAGCCATAAGAAAGCAATTTAAGATTTAAAACAAAAGGAAATTATAATTTGACAAAAAGCATATAAAAAATGGACCTTGGCATTAATCTTTAGGAGCACATTTGTAAGGTACTGATCATTGACTCTAGTTGGAGCAATGCATTGTGTGACAATTCCAAATTCAGCGAGGCATTTTCTCTTCCAAGGTCCTATCATTGAACATGGCCAGAAACTAAGAAAAGGATCATAAGAGTGGTGAAAGTGCAATTTCACAGAACAGACCATAAACATCACAGTTCTTCCGCTCAGGCAAAAGGCAGAGAAGGAAACGTGGTGCTCCTGGAAGCTTTGTCTTAATTTGTTGAAACATGTCTTCCACCCTAGCAGTGGGAGGAGCTCGCCTCAACTGAGGACTCTCTTCAAATACATCGAATGGTTGCTCAATGGACTAAAGAGTAGCAAAAAAATAGCAATGAATAAATACAGATTAAAAGGACACAAAGAGTAACAAGATAACAAGGATAACCTACAATTCCTTTCATATCTCCACATTTGATCAGATCTCGGACAAGAGACCTGATATCACAACGAGCCGAGAAATTGACCACAGCCCAGCGATCAACATTTGAGGGCTGAACCAGTTTCTGCAAAAAGGAAAACAGCGAATTTTCTTTTTTTATCATAATCAAAAAGTTATGGGATGAAGCAATAGAACAACAAAAAATGACCTTGTTGTTGAAGTTCCATCTCCCATTTCGTGGAAGAAAATCTTCACCGTTACCAACTTTCAGCTATTGGTCAAGAAAGTTTGTTAGCATTAACAAGGAATATAGTAATCATAACTGATAGTTTTTAATGTTGATGCTAACCTTTGGGGCTGGTAAAACACGGCCTTCCACTTGTGTAAAACTTGTAGCAATGGAAATACCGCAAGCCCGCAGCATTGGCTCAGAATCATAATTGCTGTGCTTTAAGGCCTACATAGAGGGCAAAAAAACGGAGACAACTAAGGACAAGCGAGGACACACAGACACACAAACAGACATACGCACACGCATGCGCGCACACGAATAGAGAGAAGAAGAGAGACTCACATCATTTAAAACCCTCATTCTCTCTTGAGGCTTCTGCCTCGATTTCTCCACCAGTGAGGCACGTTGAAGGTTAGATAAAGCCTTTGTGTATCTTTGCAGTGATACTAAATTGCATAACTGGGAAGTGAAAGAAGCATCAACAAATTTATAAGCATCGAAAACTAAAAATACTTCCACAAATAAATTAAAAAACAAACAGACCTCCATGGGAATGTACGTGGGGCGCTTTGGTTTTCCAACATTAATGCATGGCAGATCAGCCGAATACCTTAACTCAATATTCCGATGTTTAACAAAATACTCATAGACTGTTATTTCTGAAGTATGGAAATCTTCACCATTTCCATCCCTACCATTTCTCTGCTTTAATACAAACCTGATGAAACAATAATGACAGACAGACATTAGCTAACAACATACAAATTCAATCTACTCCATGAAATCGATAAATAAGGCATCAAAGATACAAAAGAACCATGAGTAATGTTGACTTCGATTTCTCCTGAATTCTCTTGGTGAGTAAATTTTAAACATTCATGGTAAGATAAAGGTTAAGTACACATCATATAAATTCAAAGAAATAATTACATTTGCTCATTGCACGGCAGTTCACTCAAGCCAACAATCTTGTATTCAGTATTTTGTGGACTTGTCTTTATACTCAGATTTTTCAGCATGCGCTTAGCCTGTACCACCACCAAATAGAACCAATATATATATATATATATAGCATTTGGTCTAGGGCCAATGATAAATCAAAATATGCCAATGATAAATCAAAATATTACCACGCATGACCAAACGGATAGATAGTGGAAAAAGGACTAAAACTGAAGATTTTATTCATATATTAACCCTGCCTCTTATAAATCTAAATTTTCAATAGTGCCCTTTCTTAAAAAAACATATCTTTCATAATTGAGCAAAAAAACTTTGCTTAAAACTGACATTAAAAAACTACCAATTCCTTTTTTATTGAAATTAAGAAGTTCACAAAAAAGTGTATTGAGATCAAAACCGACCTCCATCACCATGACCTCCTCTAACCCTTTCGAAATCTCTCAACCCCCATCCCAACGCGCGACCACGATCGCGACGACGCAATTGGCGAGATGGTGATGACGAACCAGTCGCTCGCGAGCATGAAGGCGAAGGGGTTAATCAACAAATATTAGAAAGAAAACGTAATTATATCAAAATTGGTGATGAAACAAATTCGCAAACTTGCATAATCTAGCTAGCTCAAAAATTTGTCATACATTCAAAAAATTAAAAAACGAAACTCTTCAGGTCGATGAGAGAAACTAAAACTGTAAATTATTAAACAGGGATAAAAACATGGAGGGAATTGACATATGCACATATTAGGTAGAAAGAAAATTACCATTTAAAACCGTGGCTTCCTGATGTACTCCCCAGAATATGGGGTCGAGCAAGGACATCATAAATTATAGGCCGCTCAAATCATGGAATCACCAAATGCGTTCCTTCAGGGTAAACCTAAATTAGCGAAAGTTTGCATTAGATAAAAAGCAAATAAGCAGGTTCCATACAAACCAGTAAAAAAAAAAACACTGTACAAAAACAAAATTTAAGTTTAGTGAAATAACTATAGAACCATTCCTTATGAGTCCACTAATTTTACGTGATTGGCTGCATTGTGACAACATGATATAGTGATTTTTTTTCCTATTGAAAATTTGTCAGATTTGAATAGTGAAAAAAAAAGGGAACTGTTATCACATCCAAAAACATTCAAAAGAGGAACATCAACAGAGAGAGTTTTTTATTTTTCTCACCTCCGAATCGCTCGACCCCTTGGCTGTAATCGAGCCTCTTGACTGTAATCGAGAAGCCTTTGCTCGATCCGCTTCCCCGGAGGTGAAATCGAAGCCGTGTAGGGACCGCTACCAAAATCAGAGATGAAAAAAATCACCAAGAGATGCAAAATAAATTTTTTTTACAGAGGCATAGTATATAGGCAGCAAGAAGGGACTAAAGAGACTAAATAAATATATATGTATACATTTTATTTTGAAACAAATCTATAAGTGTTGTGACATCTTCAACTAAAGGACATTTTTATAATTGTGAGGAGCATTAAAAAAGGATCTGTTTTCACCTCCAAAACATTCGAAAACATCAAAAGAGCGAGCTTTCTTTTTTTCTCACCTCCGAACCACTCAGCCTCTTGACAGTAATCGAGCCTCTTGACTGTAATCAAGAAGCTTCCGCTCGATCCGCTTCCCTGGAGGTGAAATCAAAGCCCGCAGAGTGATCACTACCAAATCAGATAAGAAAAAAATCACCAGGAAACGCAAATATTTTTTTTACAGAGGGATATTATATAGGCAGTAAGAAGGAACCATGGAGAATAAATTCGCACCATTTTCGTGACCGGAAGGGATGCATAAGCCGAAACGAAGCGTTGCTAACGGGAACGGCGCGACCGGAAGAAGGGACGGCCATGAACTCGGCCAAGATTCCGTCCAAAGAGGGAACGGTTGTCGGAGCGGCATCTAGGGTGCGAACGAAACGAAGCGACCGGAGGTGATGCATAAGCCGAAACGAAGCGTCGCTAACGGGAACGGCGCGACCAGAAGAAGGGACGGCCATGAACTCGGCCAATATTCCGTCCAGAGAGGGAACGGGAGTCGGAGCGGCACCTAGAAAGGCGAGCGAAGGAGACGGTGGTGGAAAAGACGAAATTAATTAGAAAATAAAAAATTAAATGGGAAACAGAATAGAACAAATTTTTAGGTTGGGTGGGCCCCACCCACTAATTAACAGTCTCTTAGAATGACAGGTAGGGTCCACCAAAAATTAGATTAAGCTAATGCTGCCACGTGGACAAAGAGAACACGGGCTTTCATAAGGTTATAGATTCTGACTACTTTTGGACCAATAGAGTTTTCAGGACCCGATCCAATTAGAAAAGTGAACCCAATCCAAACAAAACGGGTAGCGGCAAATGGTGAAGCCCTAATGCCGCGGTGAAGGAGATGCTGCATCTCCCGAAAATGTCGTACCCAATTTGCCATTTGGGGAGGAGGGGGAGGAGCAGCTGCAGTAGCTTGATCTCGCAGCTGAGTTGGCGGCGATTGCGATCGAGCTCGGCCATGGCGCGGGGGGGAGAAGGGGAGGAGCTCGGGGGGTTCTCGGAATCCATGGAGAGGCTCAGGAACTACGAGAGGATCGGCGTGCCCAGAGGCGCAGGGACCGACTCCGGCGACGGCTTCGACCTTGGCCGGATGCGGCGGTTGCTCCGCCGCCTCGGCGATCCCCACGCCCTGTTCAAGGTCAAATCGCTCCTCTGTATTTTCCCCCCCATCCTTTTTTTTTTAAAAGTAAAAACGCATTGAGAATCCCTCACCTATGGGCCATGCTGAAACAGCCCCCTTAACTTTTAATTATTCTTTTTTAGTTTGAGTTTTTATAGTTAGTCAAGTTAGAATTTTATTAAATTTAATGACTTTGTTAGGAATTGACCATTAATCGGTTTACTTTATTCACTAAAAAGTGATTAGAATCATTAAATTTGGTGAAATTATAAATAATTTGAGAAATTTCCTTTTTTTTTTTTTTGACTTAAGTCCCTTAATTCTGAAAAACACAAAAAAAGAGGCCTATAGGTGAGCGGTCTCCATACATTTTCATTCTCTTTTTTCTTTTTTTGGTTTTTGAAAAGTCTCAATTGCGTACAATTAAGTGGTTTTGCGGTAACATGTATTGTGTTTTTGGGGGCAAATGCATATATATCACTGCAAAGTTTGAAAAATGCGGATTTGCCACGCAAAATTGTAATTCTTTTTTTACAAGTTATCATTTTCAAATGGATTCCCTCAAAATTTCAAAATGTTGCAGATTAATCTATGATAATTGACTATGTCAGTTCACGACCATTATGCTTTTGACAAAAAATAGATAAAAACGTACAAAACTTACCTGAACTATGGCCTATTTTGAATTGGCTACCAACCTTTTAAAAATTTGATTTTATTATCCAATCTTTCAATTTGTTTGATTTGAGTCAGTCAACGGCACTTTGACTTTAAAATTTGAATCCGTCATTCATCATTATAAGTTTAGCTAGTATACTTCATGCAATTTTGCATTTATAAATTTACTAAATTAAGCAATTAGCGTAAATTTTAAAATCAAGTAGCTGACTCAAATCAAACAAATTGAAAGGTTGAATATTAAAATTAATTTTTTGCAAAGTTGGGTAGCCGATTCAAAATAGTCCATACTTCAAGTAAGCTCTATGTCTTTACCCAAAAAAAAGACATGACACAAAATATAGAATAGTGACGTTATAAAGGTACTCATTCGACCGTACGATGGCCATTTTTACAGGAAAAATTCTGCTTTAGCTCGTCGGTCAGCTGGCAGAGGGATAAATTTGCAAATATTTAACATGTGTAGGGGATATGTTTAGTCTGTAAAATTTGTGAGGGACTAATCTGCAATTTCATTACTTCACAGAGATATACAAGCAATTTTCCCTTGCTCTGAGGTAGCTGAATCTGTTTTTAGGCTTCTGGGTTTTATGTACTACTGGACTGAATGAATTTCTATATGAATGTTCTATGCACGTTCTTGATATTTATGAGCAAGACAAAGTTGATAGAGAATTCAATTTTTGCAGTCAACTTTAATTTTTCAGATTAGAATAGTCAAATAGTCGAATATATATGGCAATGTCACTGTTGTGATCTTGTCTATAGGCTGTTCATATCGCTGGCACTAAAGGGAAAGGTTCATCTGCAGCATTTCTGTCCAATATTTTACGAGAAGGCGGCTATAAAGTTGGCTGCTATACCAGGTTTTACATGTTTTTCCAATTTCTTGCAACAATCTGCAGCAATAACATAACTTTGGAAAATTATTTAACATGAGAATGAGATGGGCGTTGATGCACTTCTATTTTCAGTTTATTGATTCTTTAAAATTTATGTTAAGCTTTCATTCTATTTGCATACCTTTTATCTTCTAATTATCACACCATATTTTATCCTCATTTTCTGTTTCATGTTTTGTTTGTTCGTTTTTTTTTTTTTTTTATTTTTTTATTTTTTATTTTATAAGTTTTATGGGTAAGTATCAGACATTTTTATTTTTTGACGTGGAAGCAATTAAATTATTTAAGCAGCCATTCAATTTTGCGGCTATAATTACTTCTAATTATCTCTAGTCAAGGTTGGCTGCAAAACATCTAATGCCCTTGTTGTGCAGTCCACATCTTTTGACCATTCGGGAACGGATTTCTTTAGGAAGAAATGGAGATCCTGTTTCAGCTGAATTACTAAGGGATACTTTCCATGGAGCGAAGGGAGTTCTTGATCAATCGATAGAGCTGGAAAATGGAGCTCTGACCCATTTTGAGGTATGTATTTTGCGATAAGCACTTAGTGCTTTGTTGCATTTGCTTTCACATGTTTAGATGCAACTGGGGCTGTTTATTTTGTAGCTTTCACTGCTATTTACTTAGTGTAAAACTATTTGGATTCCATGCATGCTTCTACAATTCAATATTTATTGCTTTTACAACGAGTGTTTTGTTCTGTCACCTCTTTTTTTTTTTAAGGGTTTTTGTGATTTGAGCATATTTCATGCATTTGTAGGTGTTCACAGCTCTTGCTTTTCTTCTGTTTTCTCAAGAGAAAGTTGACATCGCCATTATTGAAGTAAGTAGAATGCAATACTTTTCTACCTAATGGTCCTTCTAGGGGTTCGAATGCTTATATTTATTTATTGGAGATATAGCACTAACTAGAAATATGCTTCTGTTTGTGCTTTCGATAGATTAGCAATAGTATGTTGTAATATCATCATGGTAATTATATCCCTTGTTTGTAACAGGCTGGTCTTGGAGGTGCAAGGGATGCAACCAATGTAATTCGCAACAGTGAACTTGCTGCCTCTGTATTAACTTCGATTGGCGAGGAACATTTGGCTGCTCTGGGTGGTTCTTTAGAAAGTGTGGCGATGGCAAAGTCAGGAATAATCAAGCAGGGGCGTCCGGTTGTGTAGTTTTCACCACTTGGTTCTTTCACATACCTTCCCCTTTTATTTGTTATTGTTGATTATACAACTTCTAATTAACACTCCCATAACAAAATTTCGGAAGTGCTGATCAGAGTAGCTTAGTAACTAGTACTTCTATCCTTAAGTAGCTATACTACACTGAGCTGAAATCCTCTAGAAATACTTAAATTATAATGTTTTTTCTAATTTTTCAGGTTATTATTGGTGGCCCTCTTGAGGAAAAAATTGAGCGCATTATTAAGGATAGGGCATCTGTCATGAATTCTCCGGTCATATCGGCATGTGATCCTGGAATACGGAGCATTTTAAAATGCTTTGCGAGAGACGATGACGAACCTCGCCAAACTTGTGACATAGTTGTTGACATTCAAAAAGACATGAAACTGGTAAAATTTGGTAGCAAATTTTTCTTATTTTTGGGTTTGCGGTGGGGGTTTTTTTTTTTGGAGGGGGGGGAGAGATATGTATATATTTTTCCCTGCAAAAATTCTATTTATGTAAATACCAGTGTACAATCTGAATTTTCATATATGCCCTCAACTAGTGCAATCTCTTATAAAAACGTCCTTATCTTTTGTTGGGGAGTTATCCAATTTATGGGGAGAATTTTTTGCAAGTACAATAGCGTGTATCTTAAAAAAAAAGGGAAAAAATTGACTTTTGAAGAGCATAAACATTTCTCTGCATAAGAGTATTTCTTCCTTAGAGGATTTGCTTTTACTCATCAGGAGATAGCTGAAATATTATGCAGAGTATCAAATTACACGATTTGAAACTTCACATGCTTGGAGCTCATCAGCTACAAAATGCTGTTACGGCAACATGTACAGCCCTCTGCCTCAGTAAACAAGGTAAAAGGTCTGTATAACTCTGGTTCTGTAATTCATAAATGAAAATTGCCTAACTGTACTTCTGATGAGTGCTAGTGATATCAATCAAACTTTTAAAGTGAATTCTTGAATCATCTCTGTATAATAGCATGTCCTAATAATCACGCTTAAAACAAGGTTGGAGAATATCGGATGCATCCATTCGAGCTGGCTTGGAAAGGACAAAGTTGCATGGTAGAAACCAATTTCTGACTCAGAAGGAAGCCTCAGCTTTTGGGCTTCAAGAAGTGTCATTACTTGTTGATGGAGGTTTTATTGATGTTCCAACCATGATTTTTATCTTCTTGGATTTTTTTTTTTTTTTTTTTTTTTTTTTTTTTTGTTCGCCGAGAGGCCTTTTGACATTTGGAAATATGTTCCAGCTCATACTGAAGCTTCTGCGAAGGGCCTATCAGATGTAATAAGAATGGCGCATCCGGATGGGCCGTTGGCTCTTGTGGTGGCAATGGCGAGCGATAAAGATCATCTTGCATTTGCTCAACAGCTTCTTTCAGGTAGTGTAAATACACACTTGAGTCATTTACTACCTTTGCCGAATCTGTAATTCTTCTTATAACACCTTGAGCCTCCTTGCGCCTTTGTATGCTGTACTATTGTTGGCAACCGGTGTAACATGTGTTTCTAATTAATGTGGATCTGCGACCTTACATAACAGTTACTGCAGTTCCAACAATCACTCTTCTTTATCAGTTTCTTTATTTTCTTTTCATGATTTCTGCTTTCTGAAGGCTGTGCTTCTCTAAAATTTCAAAGTGAAATTTCGTTTCTTTACTGGAAATTTGCTCTTTATGTGGGGAAAGAACCTGCACAATGTGCTAACAATGCATGAACGATCCTCTTCTCCTTTCCCCATCAAAAATATTCCTCAATTAGTTAGTTACGAGATTACCTCGAACTGATTTGAACTTCCCTATCAAATACTATCTTTCCGCGTCATAGGCAAGAATTATTGACCGCCAAAGTTGTATAATTAGGTGAAATAATCAAAGTTTAATGTCTAATTCTTGGAGGATTAGCCATGCTGCTGCAAATGCCGTGAAGTTTCTGTGTACTAAAGTTTGTTTTTCTCGTTCATGCCTTAATTCTTTCAAGCACTTATATCTAGAATTTCTTTCACAGGCAGGAGACCTGACATCGTCCTTTTAACTGAGACGAGCATAAGTGGAGGAAAATCCCGCACGAGTTCGGCTTCAGCTCTGAAAAATATATGGATAAAGGCTGCGCAAGACCTCAGTATCAATCTCATAGACCTTGGAGCGGTCGAACTTCACAAACTTTCCAAGGATAATAATTGCTCGTTCGTATCAATGAGTGACAACGAAACTATGTTGATCGGTTACCAAGTTGCACCGGTTAATGATTCGATCAGGGTTTGTTCTCAGTTGCTTCAGTCGAAGGAGCAGGATCAGAATGGTCTCATTGTTGTAACAGGCTCCCTGCATATAGTATCGTCGCTGTTAGCGGCTGTATACAAGTAATAGTTGTAGTTTATTCTATTTATTTTTTGTAGGTCTTTTTGATATTCAAGGACCTGATAAACAGCAGGGGTTGTTAAAAGGCAATGTTGTTGACCTTGCTGTTTAGCTGTATTATTATTGCATTTCTACCGTTTTTTCGATTGATGCTGTAAAATTTCTAATTGTTGGTACTAAATTTTTTGTCAAAGAAAATGTTGAGGCAGTGTTTATACATCATCTTTTTGTCAATGAATTAAATCTAAGTGTTAATTTGACTCGTATTAGAGCTTCGGAAGGTGTTAAGTTTGCTTTCAAAAGAGAGGGAGAGAGTAAAACTTTGACAAATATTTACAGGCTACTGGCGAAATTAACCTCGTCCTTGTGTTTTTAGTGGGTCTTTTCATATTTGATAATTGGATGATTGGATTCTAATGTATAGGATCTTATGGGATTAGATGTAATGGATCCGGGTTGGTTGGCATTCCATTCCGTTCCGATCCTTTCTGAATGAGGTGGTAAGTAAGTAAGAGTCGCAAATAAGAAAAATATAAACCCCTTCTAAATTCGCTCTGATATGCTAAAAAATGAAGCGGGAGGTGGGAATCTCCTTCGTCCGTCTAGATTCCACAAAATAAGAAAAAAAAAATCTAACCAGCTCCGAATATGTTCTGATTCACTAAAAAAATTTGAGGTATGTCTCTGAATCTGTCCCGTTTGCGGCCCTATATGCTTGGCTTCACTTCTTATAAGATAAATCTGAGTTCCAAAATATCCGCTCAAAAAAGAGAAAGGAAATAAGGCAAGTCATTTTTGGGCATAAGCAACACTCAGAAAATTTCAAATTTTCACACAATAAACCCTTTTTTTTTGTTACAGAAAATCCATGGGTTAAAATTCCATTAAAAAAGGTCAGTTACAAACATTTTTTTTAACCTTTTTATTAATAATCCAATAAAAACTATTTACATGTGAACTGATCTCTCTTTTTTGAACTCAATCTACCACAAACCCATCATATAACCTTCAATCTGACCGTACCACACCACTTCGATGAGTTAAAAACTTAAATCTATTTGATCTGAACCTGCTAATTTATGTTCATACTTTATTCTCTTTATAATTATCCAGCTCATCAATTTTTCTATAAAATATATTATCAGTTAAATATTATTATTGTTTTCTAATTAAATAATATTACTAATTTGGCATGCTATCATGCGATTAATAACATGAGAAGAAAACCGTGAAGAGAGACTGAATTTCGTGCTAATTGAGTGGACTCCAATACATTAATTTATTGTAGAGAATAATTTGGATTTGACCCTACTACTCCACTTTTTTGCACATAAACAATTTATGTCTTGAGGACTTGTAATGCAGTGGCAACACATTAATTTAACTCAAATTTTTTTAGTTATTATAATTAAGTATTCCAATCTAATTTAGTCGACTAAATTAGAATATTTTACTGAAATGGTATTTTATTTATTATTTACATGATCGATCATAATATTATTATAATTTTAGTGCATCAACAATATATTGCTGTCTATTTAACTTAACTAAATTATAAAATATAATTATAATAATTTTTAAAAAATTAAAATTTTAGGACTAAAATGTCACGTGTCTTTTAGATGAAAGGTGTAGTTAGATTAAAAAAAAACTTCTACCAAACCAGAAGTCACAGGCTGCACATTTCCTTGCCATTATTTATGTCCAAGCATTGTTATTTGTACACTTTAAAAGAAAGTATACGTTTTATTTCTTTTTATTTAAGAGTCAATAATTACTTCTTATTTTTATCAATTTTTTTTGAAGTACAAAATTGTAATTTTTTTTTTCTAATTTTAAAACTAAAGAAATATAAAATCTACATTCCAATATGAGGTATACAAATAGGTAGGGCTGGTAATGAGCCAAACACGAACTAGTTAGGACAAGCTCGTGTTTATTTATTTATAAATAAGCTGAACACGAGCTAAGTCGTTGAATATCGAGCTAAAAAATTTAGTTCATATTCAACTTGTTTATTAACGAGTTGAAATAAGTTTATTTGTAAACATAATGTTAGATTGGTCATTTGGTTGTCCTACTATTGGGAGAAAAGTTAAAAAAATTTTAAAAAATTAAAATTTTAATTTAATAATTAAAATTTATAGAATATAAATCTTTTTATATTTGGTTTGATCTAAAATCTAAATAGTATATATATATTCGAGCTGTATCGTGCATAATACGAACGAACTAATTCAATATATTTAACATGTTAAGGTTTCGATCTAAAAAATTTAACTTTTACACAACTTGTTTATTAAATAAATGATAGATCTCGATTTCATTCAAGTCCAAAAGGAACTGACTCGCAAATTATAAGCCTTAAATTGCTTTTTTTTTTTTTTAGGAACTCTTATGTTTCTTCTGTGCTCATCTTCTCTTCTTCTTTTTTCTTTTCTCTTTTCACTTTGCTACTTAAAAAAAAAGGAAAAAACTCCAAACCTCCCTCTCTTTTTCCTCTTCTTCTTTGAGCTCCTCCTTTTTCTCTCCCACTCATTTCTCTTTTACTTTTTTTTTTTTTTTCATTTTTTTTTTCTCCCTCGTAGGAGGAGATGGGTTCACATAGGGAGCCGAATACAAACGAACTAATCTAATATATTCGACTTGTTAAGATTACGAGTTTAGCCGACCGTTCCGAGCACAAGTGGTAAAAGATTTGATAGTTGATATCCGAGATTCCAAATTCGAATTCTAGCTAATTTATATTTTTAGCTAAATTTATTTCTAAATAAAATAAATAAAACGGATAGCATGCTACTTATCTCTCAAAAATAAAAAAAAAAAAATTACTGAGTTTAAAAATTTAGCTCGTGTTCGACCTGTATATTACAACAATGGTCAATCTCGATCTTATTTCAAGTCAAAAAAGAACTGACTTGCGAATGAGGAGCCTTCACTAGCATTTCTCTTCTAGGAGTAGGGACTCTTCTGTTTCTTCTGTGCACTACTTCTTCTCCTCCCACTTTTTTTCACTTTGCTACTAAACAAAGAAAAAACTCTAAAAACCTCCCTCTCTTCTTCTCCTTCCTTGTTTTCCTCTCCCACTCCTTCCTCTTTTACTTCTTGTTTTCCATTTTTTTTTTCTCCCTTGTAGGAGGAGATGGGTTCACATAGGGAGCCATGGCCATCTCTTTACCGTAACAGGAGCAACCACATCTACATCAAGCTCTTCGTTTCCACCCTTCTTGTGGTGATCTCCTATCGCCTCCTCTTCTCCTGCTCCGCCCCCTTCTTTTCCTTCTCTAACCCACCAACCACTGCTGAGGGAGCTGTGGCTTCTGAAGTTGGAGTTGGGGTTGAGGAAACTCGGAAAGGTGAGAAATTTTAGCCCTTGGATCTTGTTTTTGAGTTGGGTTTTTGGTAAGATGTGGACAAAATGAGAGTGGGTTTTAGGAGGAGTAAAAATTGGATCTTTGTTGAAATTCATACTTGGAGAGAGTATTTTATTGTTGGAATACTTGAAAATTTCAATTTTTTGGGAGTATTTGGTTTTTGGGTTTTTGTCCTGGAAAAGATCTGGTGAGTGTAAATCGAATAAATTTTGATTTAATTGTTGAAAATTGTGAAAATGTTGGAAATTGGGTTTGTGTTCCATTGAAGGATCTAAAAATAAAAAAAAAAAGAATTTTGACTACTGCTTTGGTATGCTTCTAATTATAGAAACATATGTTTGGTTCTAGTTAACAAGAAAGGGACAATTTGATGAAGTTATGAATTTATGGGTTTTTCCTCTTTGATTTGGATGATATAAGTTCTAGTTGACATCTGGTCCCTCTCACCAGAAATAAAGTGAACTTTGGATGTTTTTGGTAAGAAACTTTACAAAGAATGGTTAAATCAATAATATCCTTACTGGTTGTGTAGTAGTTTTCAGGTTCACTTGTAACATTGCTTGGATTAGGCGAAGAGTGTTTTGATGTTATTTTCACTGATTTACTCTTTCCATTCCCTTCACCATTATTTGGCTTAATGCTAGAAAATCTGCATTGAGTACTTGGGAATTTATAGTTTCCTGGGATTAATCTTCAATGTAATTTTATAGTGAATTGTGCAGCACCGAAAATGGCAATTAATGATTGTAATCAGTGGTTGTGGACATGCCAATATAATTGGTCGCTACCGTTATCCTGGGGACTATGTGTACGATATTCTAATAACAAAAAAAGAGAAAAAAAATGAAGATCAATTTGAATTCGTGTACAGTTTATCTTCTCTGATTTCTCTGAATACTTTTGCTCGTCAGAAACTACAGTTATTGCGGAGGCAGCAAATCCTCAAATGGCGTCAGATGATGAAGAAGTTTTTCAAGAAGGTAGTGTGCATTTCAAATATTTTAAACACGATGATGAGAAATAGTACGAATTCGTGAATATATCTTTTATAGAAACTTATATCAACTATGCAATTTGGGTTGTTTTAGTATAATTATTTCAACGAGAAAAGAAAATCCAGCTAGATAAAATGATTTGATTAGAGAATTTTTCGTATATTTTCTGTTAAATCAATAAGTTGGCATGTTTTATCGTATTTGCTGTATCCTGCCGCTAATTTTGATGTAAATCACCTAACTGTGCAGTAACGGAAGTTAGCTCAACGGCGTGCTACTCTTTTTTTTCTTTCCTTTGTTTCTTATATCTTAAAATTTTGTCCGTTGAATGTAAAGCAACAAAATTTTTATTAACAGTAATTGCTGTTATATTTCATGGTAAAACTAGTTCTTGGTTGTTGGTGAATGAATTGTTGCATTTATTCGTTGATAATTTCACAGTTATGTGTAGTATATCTTAATGGTTAGGTTCTTGGTTGTTGGTGAAACTATGCTCATGCTAATTGTGCTTTCTCATACGTATCCAAGCGTCCTATCCTTCGTTTCCCTGAACTTCCTGCGGAAGGTATCCAAGTGTCATGCCCCCATCCAAAGTTAACATTGGGTAGACTAAAGAATCCGCAAAACATTCCTTTTAGTTTCTGTTTGTATTGCCGTATCCATGAGATTTTGTTGTTCCGAAAAGTTAAAAATAAAAAGAACCGTTAGAAAGATAAACAAAGCTTTCTTTTCTCTTTTTGTATGTGTTGTTAAAGTTGGCATGAAGAGCATTTGCTAACTACCATGTATTCTTTTGCCATTTGTACTTTATTGTTTTTTTCCTGTTTTTGTCTATAACTGCTGCTTATATTGTGTTGGCTTTTTACGAAAAGGTATGAGCAACTTCTGTGACAAGTTACATAATTTCCTTTTTGTTCTATACTGATCATATATGGTTTCTTTTAATTTTTATTTTTTGAGTCAGAACAATGTGATCTTTTCGCTGGAGAATGGATACCAAATCCTTCAGGACCAGCTTATACAAATGCGAGCTGCCGTTTTATTGAAGATCATCAGAACTGTATGTTGAATGGAAAGCCTGACACAGGGTATCTTTACTGGAAATGGAAACCATACGGTTGTGACATACCACCATTGGATGCCAAGAAGTTTCTAGATGCCATGCGGAATAAAAGTTGGGCGCTCATTGGTGACTCGATTCTTCGCAATCATGCCCAATCATTGATTTGCCTTCTATCCAAGGTATTTTTGTCGTATATGATATAAGATTCGCAAGACTGCTTTTCTTGCTTGATGTTGTTTTTGTTTGATTTTCTTGCTTGGTATTGTAAAAATTAACTTTTGTATGGTTGACTTCATGATTACAATAATTGTGCAAGTTTGCAAACTAATGCATTTTGCCGGAGAAGGTTTGGCTTAAAAATGATGATTGTTTTCGACTTTTGTGATGACTAAACATATTAGTAAACATTTGAGGATCTGAAATGGCTTGTTTCTTCTGTTTTTGACCTATGGGAGGAAAAAGAAAGAAAAAAAAGGTTCGACTTCGTTTGTTGTCGAAGGGACTTTTAAACTACAAAAGGCTAGTGTTTGGTTCAGGCGAAGGGCGCATCAATAAACAAATCCGTGAAGACTCAATCCTTACCGTGCATCTGAAACTAAAAGGCTTAAGTTATTGAGGCCTGAGCCTGTACCTGGAACAGTTTTGCATTGAAACTTATACAAAGATACGATTAAGGTGCCGACTAAGGATGGGTACAGGGTCTAGTCCTTTGAGGTCCATAGTAAACCATAAAGTTGAAAGGCGAACTCACGAGAACTCAATCCTTGTCTTGTACCCAGTTGCTATTGCTTTTTATTATGATCTGCCTCTATTGTTTAGATCTCATTCTTATCGGACTTGTTCTTCTGTATGGTTCAGGCAGAAGAAGCTGTTGAGGTCAACCACGACGAAAATTTCAAATCGCGAGAATGGCGCTTCCCCTCCCACAACTTCACCGTCTCTCTTCTCTGGGCTCCTTTTCTAATCAAGTCTGAAACTTTCGAGAACGAAGACGGTGAGTCAAAATCCGAAATCCAGCTCCATCTCGACGAACTGGACCCGAAATGGATCAACCAATACGAAAGCTTTGACTACGTAGTCATATCGGGCGGGCAATGGTTCTTGAAGACCGTGATCGTTTGGCAGAACGGAACAGTCATCGGCTGCCACTACTGCCCGGGAAAGAACTTACCTGAGCTCGGGGTGGAGTACATTTACCGAAATGCCCTCCGGATGGCCTTCAACTTCATCACCTCTTCATCTCGCAAGCCGCGTGTTATATACAGGACGTGGACCACTTCGAAGACGGCGAGTGGTTTAACGGCGGGAAGTGTGATAGGACGGTGCCGTATAAGGAAGGTGAGTTCAAAGGTAAAAATATAGACCATTTAATGCGGAGGGTCGAGCTGGAAGAGTTCAAGAGGGTGGAAGGTGCAGGGCATGCTGCTCCGCTAAAGCTGATGGATACTTACCATCTTTCGTTGCTACGGCCGGACGGGCACGCGGGCCCTTACAGACAATTTCGTCCCTTTGATAAGGGTAGGAATGTGAAAGTACAAACCGATTGCTTGCACTGGTGCGTGCCGGGGCCGATAGATGCTTGGAACGATTTAATGATGGAAATGGTGATGAATGAGTGAAAGTGCGAAAATATATGTAGATATTGAATTGTTTGGAGAGTAAGGAGGAGGGGGGTTTTTCTGAGCTAACAATTCGCGGGGGATTAGTTTGTGTTTGTATGATGAGTTGTGATTACTTGTAAAAGTGAAGAGTTCGCGGTTGATCTATTCTTTGTTGGCTTCAGCTGTTACTAAAACAAACTTGATGTGGGATTTATTCTGCCCTTAGTTTTGGTCTTCTTTCCTTGTTCTTTTGGTTTCA
The DNA here is from genome assembly GCF_001540865.1 of Ananas comosus. NCBI lineage: Eukaryota > Viridiplantae > Streptophyta > Magnoliopsida > Poales > Bromeliaceae > Ananas > Ananas comosus. Next base: position 3,002,124 of record NC_033630.1, on the reverse strand, counting down.
CAGGCAAAAAAAATCCATCATTAAATCAAGAAGAGCGAAAGCAACAATGCAAACCACGAAAAGAATGTTTCGTCTCAGGCAATTTGGTTCTTAGTCTCATAAAACTGCACCTTCCTTTTCTCCACAGTTCATATCAAATACTCAAACAACATCACCTACAATTTATCAAATTTCTAATCCATGTCAAACCAAAGTGCGTGAGAACTTCGGCTCATATTAAACATACAAACATTTATATACAAAATCACTCGGCTCATATTAAACATACAAACATTTATACACAAAATCACTGTTTCAAGCTCGCTAATGTACATACACAAGAACCTCAAAAAACAACTTAAAAAGGAGCATTCTCCTTGTTTGGATATTGCATCCTTCTAATCTAACTTTCTGCTGCTGCCGCTGCACTTTGCTCTACCATGGCTTTTCTACACGCGATCGCGCTGTTAACACCCTTTTTACAAAGCTTTTGACAAAACATAGTTACCTGATAAAATAGATACAATTAACAGCGTCAGAACACCACGAGGTAGCCGGTTAAGTAAACATTCTCGATATCTATTCTATCATGAGTATGTTCTCTGACAGCAAGGTGACGGATTGCTGACATGACCAAGCATTTAGAAACAATTTCTGGTTCCTCCTGAATGGAAGTTGATGAAATATACCGTCGAGAGTTTCACGATCAAAAGATGAACAAAACAAAGAGGGATTAGATATTCAACTCCAACAGTTAAATTGAGGGAAAAACATATTTGAATTAGATGATAATACATAATACTAATCAAGAACTCAATATATAACAAAGGAAAAAAAAAGACATTATACAGTTTCAATAAAGAGGAGATCCTTTTACAGGCAAAACCCTAATAAAAGCATGCTACCAAATACATCTGGATCAGTTACAATTCAAAGCAGGAAAAAAAAGTGCCCAAGAAAAAAAAAAGCCCAAGAACAACAAGCAATGTCACTCAAGAAAACTGATTTTCCTATAATAATGCCACATCAGCCTATATCATACATATTATCCGAATTTGGCTTGAGACCACCTTAAATTACTTCAAATGTAAGGCACTTAGGTTGGCAGTCAAGCAAGCAGACAAGCAATGCTTTCCGTGGTTCTGGACATCTGCGATCGCATTCCTAATGCCCAACTATTGATTCAAGGAATCCGACAGTTGTCGCATTACAACATATATATGCAAGCTACGAAAGGAAGACTGGCGACATTAAAGCGACTCACATTTAACCCCGTTCTGGTCCTAAGGTGCAAGAAGACAGACTGTCTCAAGAGCCGAAGGTGAAACTCCGCAGGAGTTGATACAAGCGATTGCATTAGCTGCCAGAAGTTGAATAGGGGAAAATTGAGGAGGCGCACAAGCTTATACAGGACATATCAAATTGTTGAACAACTTATGATCTTGCAGGAAACCTTATCTCACATGAGCTCATCAAATTACAACACTAGAAAAAATTGAAACTACGACATAAGTACATAAGAGGACTTGCAATGTACCAATTCAACATTTAGGTGACATGAAAATTCCACCAAATGGTGAAAAGAGATGAATGTTGAATAAAATGATGACACTGTTTTAGGCTCAAGAACATATTGAGCGCAAACCTACTTTCCTAACAAACAGGAAACTAGGATGGTAACAGTATAAAAAGCACTAGAAACATTAACAGTAATTATCTACCCAAAAATGTTTAGTCCATGATTGTAGCACCTTACTCAGCTTAAATCTTTCGTAGCGCCTAATATTCATCCTTTATGGCAAAAACTAAAATCACAATTTTTTTTCTGTTTTCAGAAACTTAGAACACTGAAGTACACATTTAAAATTCAGGTATCCATTTAAAACGACTTTAACCATGTAAGGTTACACAACAATCTATAGAAAAGAGATTGTGTTTGGATATACAAGAACTGTAGATACTAGTATGGCGTACAAGAGGGATCAAGACAATAAAAATGTGGGAATTAAAGCCCTGTTCGAATGTCGGAATAAGTTATCTGATGATAACTTATTCAGTATGAAAAATTTCTTATGTGGTTGAAAATTAACAGTTTTAACTTCCGCTCCTTGAAAGATTTTGACATTTATAATTTGGTACAATAACATATTTCATCTATAGGTAATTTATCCGATTCGAAAAAGTGACTTGTAGCCAATATAATATACCATTCTAAACATTTGATCGCACTTCTGATTACCAAATAATATATATACCTTTTGAGTAAATGAAAAAGATGCACCATATAAAATGTTCATGCATCCAATCAGAGTCCGAGACTCTGTTTCGGGTGCATGAGTATTTTGTTCGGTATATCTCGTTGATTTACTCAAAAAAAATTTTGGTAGATGAGGAGTGCAATAGAATATCTAGAATGGATACCATATGCTGCCTTCAAGTCATTTTAAATTACCTTGTAAATAAAATATGCAATCCTATCCGATTATGGATATCAGTACCTCTCGAGAAACAAAAATCAAATTCTTTACAACGACCGTAGAAAATCCTCATACTGAGTAAGTTAAACTTGGATAGCTTATTGGGACAGTCAAACAAGAGCTAAGTGCTATACATGATAAAATTACACGTCATAGAGCTGATGATCCTCAACTATGCGTACAATTGGATCTGACGAGAAAGCCAAGGTACAGAAGAACTAAGCATTCTAGTACTGACAGGACAACTAGACAGGGAAGATGGCTGTAAATGCAGAAAAATTCTAGAATACAACGGATATATTAGTGATGTGGCGTAACAAACCAATCAAATTAATCTTTTTAAGAATATATGTCCCATCATGATTGTAAAAAAGTATTTTTATTGTACTTTTGTTTGAAAAGGAGGAATGTGATTGGCTTGTTATTGATGACGTGGTGCAAGTGTGACGGTGTAGAATTCCTCGTACATGCATCGGACTGAATCATTACACCCCAAAATAATTAAAAGGATAAACCATATAAAACTTATCTAAACTATAGATAATTTTGAGTTTGATCATCCAACCTTTCAAAATTTTAGCGAACCAGCTTACCATTTAATTTATTTCATTTGAATCAGTCAACCGTACTCTTACTTTATAATTTAATTACGTTTGTTTATCTTTACGGGCTAAGTAAAGTTAATTAATTTTATGTAACACCGGCAACTATAAATTTATTGAAATAAGTTATTAGCCGAAAAATCAAAATATGGACTCAAATCAAACAAATTGAAAAGTGTTGTGAAAAATTAGATGGCCAATTCAACATAGCTTATAGTCCAGATAAATTACGTATATTTTTACTAGAATACAAAAGAATACAAAGCATAAGCACCTGTGGTGGTTATCATCGGCAGCGGAGGAGGAGGCGGAGGTGGAGGCGGGGTGGGGGTTGTGGGAGGGGATGGGGTTGGAGCCTTTGAGGGCCCGGCCGAGGGCGAAGAAGGAGAGGGCGGCGAGGGCGGCGGCGCCCCAGGCGCGGGAGTACCACCGGCTGTAGCGCCGCGTCGCGAAGAGCCACTGCTCGCGGAGCGTCGCCGGGTCCGGGTTCGCCGGGTCCGGCGGGTTCGGGTAGCGCGGGCCGGCGCTCCACGTCGCCGTCTCCGGCGGGTTCGGGAAGTGCACGCCGCTCCGCCACGCCCCCGCCGCCGGTGTCTTCGGAAGAGCGCGCTGGGGCTCCGGCTCCGGCTCCGCCATGGCCAACGCCACACCACTTTTGTGAGCGTTTTACGAACCCTTCTCTCTCTCTCTCTCTCTCTCTCTCTCTCCTCCTTTGGTTTTATATGCGACGGTTTAGTTAGCGCGCGGGTGGAAGCGGCATGAAGCCAGTCGATGGTTCCAGTGGCTCTTTTTTTNTTTTTAAATTTTATATTTTATTCTTTAAAAATTTTAAAATATTTTTAAAAGTACGGTGTCAAGAGCACGTTTGTTTTACTAAAACTAAATTTTGGATAGCAATAAACTTTGGATTGAAATAGAATTGGGTGAAAACTAATTTTCTTTTGTTATTTATTTCGTAGTTATAAAAAGTGAAGTTTTATTAGTTTTGTTGTTTGTTTGATAAAAAAATATATGATGTAAAATTATAATTTATGTATAAATAATAAATAATTTAATAAATAAAAATAATATAATTATATTTTATATAATTAAAATTTAATTTAAAACAACTAAATTATTTTTTTATATATAAATTATAATAATACCATAATAAAATTATAAAGTAAAAAATATTAATACTTAATTAATCAATTAATTGTACAAACTAAATAAAAAAATATTAAGATTTAACTAATTAATTTTTATTATATTTTAAATATACCATTAACTAAAAGAGTAATTAGTACAATAATTAAATATATTTAAAAATAATTATTTTTACCTAGTATATTATTTTATTACTTTTTCTTCACTTTCCTTCATCGTAATTGATTTTGGCAGACGATGGGCCGAAGTCAATTACGTCGTTTCAGATTAACTCGAGTTTCGACTGTAACTTTTTTACGGCGAACCAAATAATGAAAGTAATCATTATGGCGAAAACGACTTCCCCCTTTCCACTTCCACCTCACTTTCATTCAAACAAACATCCCCTAATGGAAATGACAAAATAACAAAATTATATTATCCTTATTGTTTCTATAAAAAAATAATTTTTAATATATTTCTATTATTTTGAAATATATTTTTTATATAAATTATAAGAAATAGACGGAATAGTGATGAAATTCTGACAGGGAGATAAAATATAGATTTAGAAAGTGAGGGAGGAAAAGTAATATATATATATTATATATATATATATATTATATATATATATATATATATAATATATATACATAAGTTTTCTGTAATTTAGTCTTATTTTAAAATATTGAATATATTTCAGTATCTTTATTATATATTCCTCATTACTGTTCAATATTTTAAATTTATTTCTCTATTTTTAAAATATTATTATAAATTTTATTATTAAATTTAAGATAAAATATTTATAAAAATATTTTAAAAATCGATAAAATATTTTGATGAACCAGAATTATATTAAATATATTTAAATATATTAAAATATAGATATTATTTCTGTATTTTAACTATGATGATCTTTTTTGACAAATAATCTACAAATTGCTATATACTATATATATATATATATATATATATATATATATTATATATATATATAATGTGCGTACTTAGAGTTCACGAAATCTTTTGTAGATTTAGTAAAAAAAAACAAACAAAAAATTTAATAAAAAGTGGGCATGCAGAAGGCACATGAGTATAGGCTGAATTGCTCAACTATCAAATCTTTTAAAAAAATTTCTAATTTGCTATATAATCTATTTTAATTTATACATTTTGAGTCATTTAGTGGCTCTTATACTTTTAAATTTGAATGTGTTATTTATTTTCATAGATTTGATTAATATATTTTACGTAATTTACACAACTATAGCTCTACTAAAATAAGTAATAAATCAAAACTTTATACTGAAATTAATTTTTATATTAGCTTAAATCAAAACAAAATTAAATATTGTATACAAAAAATCAAAGTTTTTAAAATTTTGGATAATAAAATAAAACTGGATCAAAATTTAGATAAGTTTTATATATTTTTACTTTTTTATATAGTATAATATTATGTTCCAACACCACTACCTAGAGGGTGAGATATCAAACTGAAAATAACTTAATCTAATAGAAAAAATTTAGTCGTGATATGAAATAAACAACTTTGAATAGACATATGCAGTTAGAAAATGCTAACAAGCTCTGATTTACAGTCACAGAACACACGAATTATTTAACCTATAAAAAAGTCTGTGAAATAAGGGTTCGGCTATATAAGGTTCGATTCGATTCGATGCGGTCGGGTTTTGGATCAGAGAAGCTTGATCGAGTCTCGTCGCGTCAAATTGAGTCCAAAGTGGTTCACGAAAATCTAGTTCAAAGATCGTAATGGCAGCGATGGTGTCTATCCATAATAACAACACAATAGAAAAAGAAGACCTAACAAAAAAAAAAAAATTAAGGGCGAAATATTAGTAATGCTCATAAATATAAGATGAAAGTGATAACAAATTGTTAGGAGTCGTTTAGCATTAGCGAGTGGCTAATACAATTAGCCCGAAAAGGACATGGCAAAAGCGATGTAGAAAATACCTTTCCTATATATTAACTGATCTTAATATAATCTACACAAAGTGTTATTATTTATAATAATAAAAAAAATATTTTCTTATCATAGTGGTGGAAAATAGGCAAGGAAAAAAAAGAGAAAAGAAGAAGAACGAGAAATTTTAAAAAAGAACAGAAGATATTATGGGGTTTGAGTGAAGGTTCGGAATTAGGATCAAAGTCAACAAAAAAAAAAAAAATGCCAACTGTTTTTGAATAAAGGAGAAAACAAAAGCTAGGTTTTGGAATAAAAATAACAGTAGGTTTTGTTTAATAAAAATGTTGATATATGTATATGTTATAATCGGAACGGCGAAAAAATAGATCCAGAAAATAATTTAATGCAAGAAAAGAAAAGATAAGAAAAGAACACACCGATAATTACGTGGTTCGGCCAACGGCCTACGTCCACGGACGAAGACGGAGCAAATACTTTATTAATGTCGAAAAGGCGGAGTACAAGAAAATCTCTTAAAGACCAAAACTCAATTAGATCGAAAACGCCGAAATCCGCATCCTACAACCGACTCCAAATAAGATAGCTCGGCTCACCATAGATGATGTACGGCTCCTTTTGATGCCTCGGAATATCAACATGCATGAATTAATTAGAGCCGCCGCAGTCGCCGCAACGTGACCATCAGCAAGAAAGAAGCCCAGAGAACTTGAACTTAATTGCAAGCTTAATTAGGCATGGCTTCTTAGATCACCGTACGGTCCATCCAGCATAAACTTAATTAATGCGTGGCTTTTAATTTTCGTCGCACCGATTAATTTGGCCGTAGCATATATTTATAATACATGTCTCCTAAATAGAGTCTAATCCTAATTCAATTAAAAATTAGATTCCGACTCATAATCCACATATGCCAAATTAAATCTAAATTATATCCAATCCCAATTAGATTAGGATTTAATTCCAATTTAGATAACTACAAATCTAAACCAAATATAACAATCTCCACCTTGGTTTAATTTGTAGTTTAGCCGCCGCTATGTCGAGATCGCCACAAAATTCCACCTTGAATTTAATTCGCCTCAATGCTCCTTAACGCTCCGTCCTCCGTCTTCTCCAAACGCCCCATAGGGCCTCAAATGCTGCTAACTGCCACCAAGTCCAAACAATGCTTGAACTTGGCAATAGTAAGGGACTTAGTAAGCATATCTGCCGGATTGTCCTCAGTACCAATTTTCTTAACTGTCAACGTGCGTTTCCCAATCACATCCCGAACAAAGTGAAACTTTACATCGATGTGCTTTGTCCTCTCATGAAACATTTGATCTTTAGACAAATGAATAGCACTTTGACTGTCCGAATAAACAATCGTCGGATCCCAATAAGAAGTAAGCTCTCCAAATAAGCCTCTTAGCCACATAGCTTCCTTCACACCCTCTGTCATAGCAATATATTCCGCCTCCGTCGTAGACAAGGCGACAATAGGTTGTAGTGAAGCTTTCCAACTAACTGCACATCCGCCAATAGAGAATACATAACCTGAAAGTGATCTCCTCCTATCCAAATCACCTGCAAAATCCGAATCAACATATCCAACCACACCATCCTTACACCTCCCAAACTCCAAACAAGTGCTAGTGGTACCTCGTAAGTATCTCAGAATCCACTTAACAGCCTGCCAATGAGCCTTACCAGGATTGGTCATATATCTGCTAACCATGCTCACTGCGTAGGAGATGTCCGGCCGTGTGCAAACCATGGCGTACATGATGCTCCCGACAGCACTAGAATAGGGAACATGTGACATGTACTCCCGCTCATCATCGGACTGCGGTGATAACTCGGCGGAAAGTCTGAAATGCGCCGCAAAAGGAGTGCTCACTGGTTTTGCGTCTGTCATCCCGAAACGCTTTAAAATCTTCTCTATATATTTCTCTTGTGTCAAATGCAGTAGTCCTGACTTGTTGTCCCTCTTAATTTCCATACCAAGGATTTTCTTAGCAGCACCTAGATCTTTCATCTCAAACTCACCCTTAAGTAAAGCCTTCAATTTATTTATCTCAACTATGTCGCTGGAAGCAATTAACATATCATCGACATAGAGCAACAAATATATGAAAGATCCCTTATCAAGCTTTCTGAAATATACGCAACTGTCACGTTTGCTTCTGGAATATCCGTGACCTGTCATAAAGGAGTCGAACCGCTTATACCATTGTCGAGGAGACTGCTTTAAGCCATAAAGCGATTTCTTTAACAGGCAAACATGGTCCTCCTTCCCTTCAACAATGAATCCCTCCGGCTGTTTCATATAAATTTGCTCCTCAAGTTCTCCATGCAGAAAAGCTGTCTTAACATCAAGCTGCTCAAGATACAGGTCATTCATGGCTACTAACGATAAAAGAACACGAATAGAAGTATGCTTTACGACGGGTGAGAAAATATCATTAAAGTCCACACCTTCTACCTGACTGTAGCCCTTAGCAACTAAACGAGCTTTATACCTTGTATCTTCCACGCCGGGGATTCCGTCCTTTTTCTTGAAGACCCACTTACAGCCGACAATTTTCTTGCCTGTAGGCGGTTTTACCAACTCCCATGTGCGATTCTTATGGAGAGACTCCATCTCCTCATTCATCGCCACCAACCACTCTGCAGAACTGGCACCGGAAATAGCTTGATTATATGTCGAAGGTTCACCTTCTTCTTCTGTATCTTGTGCCACTGAAAGAGCGTACGCAACCATATCTTCATAACCATATCTCTGCGGTGGTTTGATCTGTCTCCTCGCTCTGCCTGTAGCAATGCTCTGCCTCTCAACTTGTGGGGTTTCAGTTACTGAGGTGTCTGTCGACTGAACTTGTTCTGACTGAGAAGAATCCTGTGACTGAACTATACCATCGGTCTCTACCTCCACCTGCTTGCTAGCACTCGGGGTCTCATCAGAAGAATTACGGTTAGGATATAACATAGCAGATTCATCAAATGTGACATCCCTACTAATAATTAATTTAGACGATTCAGGACACCACAATCTATATCCCTTAACCCCCGATGCATAACCAATAAAAATGCACTTTTTAGCCCTAGGTTCTAACTTGCCTTCATTAACATGAACATAAGCAGGACAACCAAATATTCGCAAATTAGAATAATCAGAAGGGCTACCAGACCATACCTCCTCCGGAGTTTTGCAATCAAGTGCTGAATGTGGAGATCGATTCACCAGATAGCATGCCGTAGAGATCGCCTCTGCCCAGAAACTCTTCGCTAAGCCAGCATTAGAGAGCATACAACGGGCCCTCTCCAAAAGAGTTCTATTCATCCGTTCGGCCACCCCGTTCTGCTGTGGAGTATGCCTAACGGTTTTATGTCGAACGATCCCTTCCTTCTTGCAGAATTCTTCAAACTCTGACGAACAGAATTCCAAACCGTTGTCGGTCCTTAATCTCTTAATCTTCTTTTCAGTTTGCTTCTCAATCATGACCTTCCACTGCTTGAAATAATTGAACACCTCATCCTTACTTTTCAGAAAGAACGCCCACACTTTACGAGAATAGTCGTCAATAAAAGTCAACATATATCTAGCACCACCATGAGTAGGAGTACGAGAAGGTCCCCAAAGATCAGAATGGATGTAGTCCAGAGTACCTTTTGTTCGGTGAACTGCGGCCTTAAAGCTGACTCTCTTTTGTTTGCCAAGAACACAATGCTCGCAGAAGTCCAACTTTTCTAAACTCTGACTACCAAGTAAACCTCTCTCGCCCAACTTCATCATACCATATTCACTCATATGGCCCAGTCGCATATGCCATAATCTGGTGCTATCCGAATCTGACATAGAAGAAGAAGTCACCGCTGCTGAACCTGTCACAGTGGAACCCTGTAGAACATATAACATGTCGGACAACTTGGCCTTCATCACTACAAGATTCCCTTTAGCGACCTTCATTAATCCATCAGCTGAAGAATACTTAAAGCCTTTAGTATCAAGTGTACCCAATGAGATCAGATTTTTTCTCATATCCGGAACATGCCGAACCTCAGATATAGTCCTCACTACTCCATCGAACATTCGTACCCGAACAGTGCCAATTCCAATAACTGTGCACTTAGAGTGATTTCCCATCAATACATCTCCACCTTCAATAGGCATGTACGTCGAGAACCATTCTCTATGTGTACAGATATGAAAAGAACATGCGGAGTCCATAAGCCACTCATCCTGTCTGCGTGTCTTATCCGTAACTGTAAAGACGATATCATTTTTATCTGATTCTCCTGCTGCAACACTTGCTTCTGCTTCAGTATTGGTGTTTTTCTGACTTTGATTCTTATCACCGTTATTCTTTCGCTGCTCTTTATTTTTCAACTCGAAACAATCAGCTTTTATGTGACCCTTCTTCTTACAATAACCACAAATCAGATTTCTGTGCTTTGACTTTAATCTAGATGTACCTCTATTACCGGAACCCTTCTCCCGAGACCTCCCTCTAGCGACCAAACCTTGTCCTGAAGCTCCACCTGTCTCGTTGCTTATCTGCATGTCAATTCTCTCTTTTGAAAGTAAAGAGGATTTAACATCATCGAGACATAGAGTATCTCGTCCAAACAAGAAAGTCTCATGAAAATTCTTATAAGAGGGCGGTAGAGAACATAATAATAAAAGGGCTACATCTATCAAGCGGAGATCCATAATGATAGAATTAAATTCATCTAAATGCGACTTAATAGAGGTACCTTCCGCCATGCGCAACATAAAGAGACGTTGCTTCAAATATAACTTGTTGGTGAGAGATTTCGTCATATAGAGAGACTCCAATTTAAGCCAAAGCCCTGCAGCGGTCTTTTCATCCAAGACCTCGCGCAATACCTCATTGGATAAACATAATTGTATTGCCGTAAGAGCTTTATCATCAATCTCCTCCTTCTGCTCTGCCGTTAACGAATCGGGCATCTTTTCTTTTCCCAACAGTGCCTTCTGCAATCCTCGTCAATACTGCACGCATCTTGACTTATCATAATGCGAAACTGTTGGTCCTGTCAAATTTCTGAATCTCGAACTTCGTCATCATCTTAATCCTCAAAGGGAATAGAAAGTCTCTGATACCAGTTTGTTATAATCGGAACGGCGAAAAAATAGATCTAGAAAATAATTTAATGCAAGAAAAGAAAAGATAAGGAAAGAACACACCGATAATTACGTGGTTCGGCCAACGGCCTACGTCCACGGGCGAAGACGGAGCAAATACTTTATTAATGTCGAAAAGGCGGAGTACAAGAAAATCTCTTAAAGACCAAAACTCAATTAGATCGAAAACGCCGAAATCCGCATCCTACAAGCGACTCCAAATAAGATAGCTCGGCTCACCATAGATGATGTACGGCTCCTTTTGATGCCTCGGAATATCAACATGCATGAATTAATTAGAGCCGCCGCAGCCGCCGCAACGTGACCATCAGCAAGAAAGAAGCCCAGAGAACTTGAACTTAATTGCAAGCTTAATTAGGCATGGCTTCTTAATTAGATCACCGTACGGACCATCCAGAATAAATTTAATTAATGCGTGGCTTTTAATTTTGGTCGCACCAATTAATTTGGCCGTAGCATATATTTATAATACATGTCTCTTAAATAAATAGAGTCTAATCCTAATTCAATTAGAAATTAGATTCCGACTCATAATCCATATATGCCAAATTAAATCTAAATTATATCCAATCCCAATTAGATTAGGATTTAATTCCAATTTAGATAACTACAAATCTAAACCAAATATAACAGTATATATAGCAAGATCTAGAAAAACTTCTTTTGTATTCTGTTGCTAGTACCTAAAGCATTTAATTAAAAAGTCCAAAAATGTTTTGAAAAATTACCAACCCTAAAGCATTATTTTCATCTTCTTCCTTAGAGTTTTGGGGCTAACTTCATTTTCTCATCTTATATGTTTATTAGGAAATGTAATTTTTATCTTTTTTCCTAACTATATGTTTTGATGTAATCTTGCTTTAATAAAATGCTTATGGACTTTTGCTTTAGAGATAAAAACAACACACACACATTAGTCATTAATCTATGTGTTGTACACTGATGCGACTCATATTTGTATCTCTATACAGTAATTCAATATTTTTGAAATATAAATAATATTTATTGTCTTGTTGTCTTAATTCAGATTGCCATATGTCAATTATTCGGCTTGTCATTTGGCAAAAGTAAAAATATTCAGACTCTTGATATCATATACTGTATAGATTTTATAAAGAGAAACAAACTCTAACTATAATCAAAATTTCGAAGAAATTTGAATTATAACTTGTAATGATACCACACTAGTAAGTTCTCTTATTACAAATTCTCTGAGCATCTTAAAATTAAGCCAATATGGGAAAAAAAACACAAAGTATTCATTTTCATGTATCCTCATGATTCACATTGTGCTATTGAAAAATAAGGTCAAATGAAATACAAAAGAAACATAGAAACCCCACAAGTACATCCTCTTATTATTTTTAGAAGGAATATAATCTCAATACCAATCAACTGATCTGTACATTTTGTTGTCACCTCCACATGTCTGTCCCTTTTTCCTATATATGTGTACATGGAGAATAGTTGACAATATTCTCCTAAAATCAATTGATAAATAAGTTAATTCTCTACCCACAATAATGGAATAATATTTAGAGGCAAATATGCTCTTTAGTGGTAGACCCTACTTGATTTATTTTACATCACAAGGAGGGTCTATAATGAGATGTGAACAACCTCTCCTTTTTTTTTTTTCCTTTTTTTTTTTGGCTTTTTGCTAAGGCACTAACACTATCATTGTACATTTTGAATAGCAGCGATAATGCAAATCTCGCTATCTTCCTCATCTTTTCTTTTTTTTTTTTTTTAAGAGAAAGACAGCATCATAGCTGTTTTGTTTATTTCTTTTAAAAATAAACTTAGTCGAAATTATAAATTAATTACGATTTGAATTTGGGATCTCGGATACCAACCGTCAAGTTCTTTGCCACTTGTGCTAGATACGATTGGTGTCATTTTATATTTCAAATTTGTCTTTTGGAGGCTCTTTGAATGAAAAAAGACATGGAAAAAGATAAGAAAACCAGAAGTATCCAAAATAAACACCAAATATAGTACAACTTACAATAGGTGGAATTAAAAGTTGCAAATTGAATTTTCTTGTCTAGACTCTAGAGATTCTTTGTTTTTTTTTTTTTTGAAAAAGAGAAATATACCAAACAATTCGCTTCCTTCATTACAAAAAAAAAATAATAATAATATCATAGAAAAGACAGCTAAGGTCTCCAGTAATTTTTTTTTAAAAAAAAACAGAAGAGAATGCTGTGTGCTGCAGAAAAAAGGCGAAGTGACAAAGAGGAAAGAAGAGTAATATTAAAAAAAAAGAAAAAAGAGAAAAAAAAGAGCGCACAAGAAAGGCAGATTAATAGCGGTACTCAGACTACAAACTCAAAAGGCTTTGAATACTGAGCAAACACGAGATCAATTTGTACTTTTGTCATTGAAAATAACTTCGTTTCTCTGGAGTCACATTGGCCCATCAGAATGCCGAAATTTTAGCGATTCAAAACTCATGATCCCAGCTTTCCAACGCAACTACAATGTATCGAAGATGTTTTGACTGATCAAAGATCAACCAACCATTGTCGTGCGTAGATTGTTAGAAAACAATATCATTAATTAGAAAAATGCAATTTTGCATATCTACTGCAGGAGTACAAAGATGCGAAAGCTCAAGCACAAATTGAAGACTGCATCTAGAAGTTGAATAGGTGGTCGATTACGGCCACAATGCGCTCCAGCAGTCAAAATCCCCCTACCCTCTCTTATCATTTGGTGAGATGTGGCCTTCGATTGAGCTCGCCCTTCTTCTTATTTGGTGAGCTGTGGCCATTTTCTTTTTATCTTCGATCTAGAGACCCGAGAAAAAGATCCTTTATGGGGGGGTCCCACTTGTAATACCTAAGCATTACGCCCCTCTTACATCAGCACCCTCTTTCTCTCTCTTCTCTCTCTATTGCTAGTTTGCTACTCCCAACACCACACGGCTCTAACTCCCCACGCCCCCTCCTCTCTCGCACGTGTATATAAACCGATTCCAAAACCACACATGTACACTGCCCCAACCCCCAATTATATATTACGCACGACCGTATTAATTTCCTCCTATTCNTTCTTCTTCTTCTTCTTCTTCAACCGCGCTCAGTAGCTCCTCCTCCTGCCATGGAGAACGGGACGAGAGCTCCGACGCCCCACGTCGCGCTCCTCCCCACCCCGGGGATGGGGCACCTCATCCCGCTCGCGGAGCTCGCGAAGCGCCTCGTGGCGGCCCCGCATGGCTTCTCCGTCACCATCGTCACCTTCGCGAGCACGGCGAGCAAGACGCAGCGGGCGTTCCTCTCGTCCCTCCCCCGCTCCATCTCCTCGCTCTCGCTCCCCCCCGTGCCCCTCGACGACCTACCCGCCGACGCGCACATCGAGACGCTCATGTCCCACGAGGCCGCGCGCTCCGTCCCCGCCCTCGCCGCGCTCCTCCGCGGGCTCAAGGCCGAGACCCGCCTCGTCGCCTTCGTGGCCGACCTCTTCGGCGCCGACACCCTCGACGCCGCGCGCGAGGTCGGCGTCCCGGGCTACCTCTTCTTCCCCTCCAACCTCCACCTGCTCTCCCTCCTGCTCCACCTCCCCTCCCTCGACGCGTCCACCACCTGCGAGTTCCGGGACCTCCCGGGCCCCGTCGAGCTCCCCGGCTGCGTCCCCATCCCGGGCTCCGAGATCCTCGACCCGCTCCAGGACCGCTCCAACGAGTGCTACCGCTGGATGGTCCACCACGGCGCGCGCTACCGCGAGGCCCGGGGCATCCTGGTCAACACCTTCGAGGCGATCGAGCCCGGCCCGGCCGCCGCGCTCCGGGCCGAGGACCCGGCCCGGCCCCCGGTCTACCCGGTCGGGCCGCTGGTCCAGAGCGCCGACCCGGCCGGCCCCGACCCGGCCGGGTGCGTCGCGTGGCTGGACGAGCAGCCCCCCGGGTCCGTGCTCTTCGTGTCCTTCGGGAGCGGGGGCACGCTCACGACGGAGCAGATGCGGGAGCTGGCCCTGGGGCTCGAGATGAGCTCGCAGCGGTTCCTGTGGGTGGTGCGGAGCCCGAGCGACAAGGGGGAGGTGAGCGCGGCGTACTACGACGCCGAGAGCAAGGGGGACCCGTTCGCGTACCTCCCCGAGGGCTTCGCGGAGCGGACGAAGCGGGTGGGCAAGGTGGTGTCGTCGTGGGCGCCGCAGATGCGGGTGCTGGGCCACGAGGCGACGGGCGGGTTCCTGACGCACTGCGGCTGGAACTCGACGCTGGAGAGCGTGGTGAGCGGCGTGCCCATGATCGCGTGGCCGCTCTACGCCGAGCAGCGCCAGAACGCCATCGTGCTCGTGGGCGGCGTCGGCGCGGCGCTGCGGCCGAAGCGGGCGGCGGCGGCGGCGGTGGTGGGGAGGGAGGAGGTGGCGGAGGTGGTGAGGGAGCTCATGGAGGGGGAGGCCGGGAAGAAGGTGCGCGCCAAGGTGAGGGAGCTCAAGGAGGCCGCCCAGACGGGCCTCAGCGAGGACGGCGCCGCCTACGAGGCGCTCCTCCAAGTCGCCGGCAGGTGGAAGCAAGTAAACTGAGTTCTGTTCGGTTCGGTTCGGTTCGGTTCGGTTCATGCTTCTCTACTGCATGTGTATTCTTTTCCGTTCCGACCCACTAGCAGTTCGGCCGTCCAAGTTGGATGCTCTACAGAGTACAGACTACAGTTTTACGAGAAACGCTCGCGTCACTTACCTGTCATGAGTCCCCACCCCCCCTTAATTTGCTGTCCATGTCCAGCGACATGGTAATAATGTTGTACATTGTTATTAAATTGTGTGTGATATATATGGACGGTGACTGTGAAGGTTTAGAGTAAAACGGAGAGTTCACATGCGTTAGGTNTATATATATATATATATATATATATATATATATATATATATATATATATAGAGGAGTTTCGGGGCCTTGGGGACTTGGGATTGTGTGCAGTGGTGGGATAGCTTTGTAGAACGCGACAGCGGACCACTGTCTTAAATTCAATGCGGGGTCTCAAGTGTTAGTTATTGTCCTCCACAATCTCTTTTTTTATTTTATTTTTTTTAAAAAATAACATACTATGTGTTACAGGCCAAATTTTTTATTAATTTTGAGGTTTTTCAAAAATAACTATCATTTTGGATTTTGTAGATGGCCAATTTGCGTAAAAAATTTAAAATTTTGAGTTTTTGCAAAACTATACCTTCTTTTTCGATTTTTAGATTTGAATCGAATTTTCAGAAAAGTGACCAAAATATACTTATTCCTTTCTCTCTCTCTCTCTTTTTTTTTCTCTCGTTCTTTGTTTTTTTTTTCCTCTCCGAAGAGTGAGCTCTTCGGGCGGAAGCGGAGGCGGCCACCTCATCTCTGTCCCCCGCGTCCTCGCCTACGTTCGTGCACCACCTACTTTCCTCACCTTCGACCTCACTAAGGCTGCACTCGCAGCCGCCTTATAGGACGCCACTCCTTGCATCTGCCCTATGCGCCCTCGCCTGCGACCTCATCGATGCTGCGCCACAATCATTTTTTTTTCTCTCCGAACCTCCTCCACCACCTCTGCAGCCATTCGCAACGTACCTTCACCTCCACCTCCACCGCAATAAATTTTTCACCCACCAAATCCATTTCTGAAAACCCACCGTCCTCACCACCGCCGCTGACGACGACGAAAAGGATGTGCTTCTCGGCGCCAAGAAGCTCGCTGGCGAGGGAGGGGGTACGTGACCCACCATGCCCATCCAGCACCGGTGACGAGCGAGGTGGAGACGGAGGAGACCGTGATGATGCTGGAGTAGAGGGCGGGGTGGCGGTGAGCGTGACATTCCAGAGGGCAATAGCGAGCGCGGCCTCAGCGGGTTGAAGGCGAAAAGGGAAGGGGATGCATGGGAGTATCTCTGATCAAATATTTTTATTTGCTTAAAACAAAAAAAAAATTAACTAAAAATTAAAAACTAAAGAATAAGGAAAAATAACTAGAGAAGAAGAAAGAAAAAGATTAAATTGTACTGTTAAAATAAAGTTACACTATTTTAGAAGAACGTTACACAATTATAGACGTAAGTTGGACTCTTTGAAATATAAATTATATTATTTAAACGAAAATTACACCCTTTAAAATGAGGAAAAAAAAACAAGAAAAGAAGTAGAAAGGAAGTTAAATAAAAACAAAAAAAACGTAAAAGGAGAGTTTATAAAAAAAGGGGGTTAATTGCAAACATAGTGAATTACAAAAATATTCATACAAAGTTTAACTTTCATATATTGTCTCTACAAAAATCCTAATATTTTCAAATATGTCCCTGCTTTTATAATACGTTAGAAAATTTAGTTAACTATAGGTTAAATATTTAACTCTGGTTAGTTTATGAGTTAATTTAATGTTTTTTTCCCTCTTATATTAGACTGTTGTGTCTTTTGATGAGACATATTTGTTGGCTTAAATGGACTAGCATCCTGCCCTGAGGTAGAAGGCCATATTGGGCCGAGTCATGTTCGAAATGACGTGAGGCTGAGTGGGCCGAGTCATGTTCGAAATGGTGTGAGGCTGGTTGGGCCGAGTCATAATCGAGAACCGTGGGCGCTGTATCTGTACGCTTTAAATGAATTGGTTGCGTATTTCTAATAACTTGAGCTTTTGGGATTAAAGGTTAGCGCCAATAATCCGACAATATTTGTGATGGCAAAATTGATATTTCACTTATTTGCTGGTAAAATATAAATAGTTTTTTAACGGTAACAAACCAGACATATATATTTGAAAAAATTAAAATTTTGTTGGGACAATATATGAAAGTTGAAATTTATAAGAATATATTTGTAATTAATTATATTTGTATGTCCCTGTGTACATTTAATCCTAAAAAAAAAAAAAAGTCACATAGCAAGCTTGCTCCTCCCCGAGACTTACAGTCCGACCCTTCGCCTGTAACGCGGCGCCCACGAAGGCCAAGAAGGCAAGACTCGATAGGAACGCTAAAGGGAGGCACGCCGAGGAGTCTGGGAGACTTATCCGCGTAAGGGACTCGAGAAGGCTGGCTCGGATGTGCGACACTTGAGCGCCGCGCGGGGAATTTTGAGGCGAAAAAGCTAACCCCGTGAGCCACAAGCTCGCTTGCCCCCAACATCAGCACCTCAGCGTGACACCCCGCACGTCCATGCTTCGCACCTCCGTGCTTCGCATTTGACCCGTGCGGCCCTCGTGTTCCATCGCTCCTGAACAAAACTCCAATCGGTTATTATTGTCCTGCATATTTGTGGTTGGTTAACACCTCTTCGTACAGGTACATACATTTTTGTTGGTTACATATTTAGTTTGGGATCTTTCTAATTTGATTTACATAACAATTTCCAGTTTAGGGTTGTTGACTTTTATGACCAAACTAAATCAAGGTCAAACATTCAATGTAACTGCAACTAGATGGTAGGACAAAATTGAAATTTAAATCAAGTTTCAAAAGACTAAATTTCTAAGTCGCCCATTCCTTTTTCATGGCATGCATGTTTTTTTAGAAAAACTTTGTGCATCTTTTATGCCTGTAGGCTACACTAAGGTACACTGTAGTAGGAAGAAATTTCAAATGTGTTGCCCTGCGTACAAAATTATTCAAATCTCAAATCTTGAAATGTAAATCAAAATCATCAAATCTGATTCAGAACACCTAAAGAAGATGTATAAACTAAATTGAGATTATTGATCAATATCTCTCTTTCTCAATCAAAAACTTTTTTTTTTTTTTTTTTTTTTTTTTTGAGAGATAGGTAGCACGCTACCCGCTTCGTTTATTTCATTTTGAAATAAACTTAGCTAGAAATGTAAATCAACTAGAATTCGAACTTGGGTCTCGGATACCGACCACCAAGTCCTTTGCCACTTGCTCTAGGAACGGTCGGTTTTCTCAATCAAAAACTAATTAATGTTTGTAGAACAAATCTTATACACTCATTACACTCATTCCTCAATCCACTTTGGTATGTTAAGACTATATTGTTTCACTTATTTAATAATTCTTCATTATTCATCAATTATATATAGTCCATATTTCTTATCATTATAGCGTCAGCTCTATTTACTAATAATGCTAACTACCATTTTAAATTGGTCAATTTCTAATTAGGAGAACATGCACTTAAGGTTTCTAGTATTAGGAGACACACACTTATATTAATATCAAGGAAAATAATAATTTAAAGTAGCCTTCGCTTGGACTGATGTNGAATATTCGACTTAAATTCAGATTTGGATCTAGATTTAGATTTTAAGCTTAGAATATTTTTTGGATTCGGATTTAGATTTACTATAGTTCTTTGGATTCAGATTTAAATTATCCGAAATCGAAACTGGTTTTGATATATTTCCCACAATATGTTACATCTTCTTTACATCCATTTATAATGTTTTTTAGAATTCTTAAGTTTTTTAATATATTTCTAACTTTTTTTAATACAAATTAAGAAGCTTACATATATATTGATTAATTCTTTTTGCCTTTAGTTTTAAATATTTCACAAATATTCAATTCATATCTATATCCTTTAAAAATCCAACGTCCAACTCCGAACTGTTTCACTGGACGTGAATTTTAATTTTAATATTCAATCATAATCCGAGTCCATATCAGATGAGACAAAAATAGATGGATATGGATATGAGTTGAGTACTATTGGATCCATATCCATTACATTTTCATCCAATAAATTAGGACACTACTAAAGGCCTACTTGACATCAAGAATATATATATATATATATATATATATATATATATATATATATGCTGGGGCTACTATACTCTTATGAGTATAGACCCACTTATACTCATAAATTTTTAACTGTTGATTGATGGGATGTGTGGTTAGGATGATCGTGGTCCCCATTTAAAATGATATTGGTCCCCTAGGTTGAGTGGATAATTGATTAAATAGTATGATCTAACAGATAAAAATGATTAATGAAATAAATCTAAGAGTCAAAAATTTATGAGTATAAGAGAACCAATACTCACAAAAGTATAGTAGCCAGACTCAATATATATATATATATATATATATATAGAATTGAGCTAGAATACTCTCAAAAGCATCAAATTTTTGGTGCTTTTGAGTTTCTAGCTCTTAGATCTACTCCTTGATTACTAATAACATTTGGATCAAACACTATTCCACTCACTACCATCCACCACCACCTATCACCATCATCTCAACCTTACATCTCTCGATCAAATGGCTTAAAAACTCAAAAACACCAACCCCTTAGTGCTTTTGAGAGTATTCTAGCTCAACTCTCTCTCTCTCTCTCTCTCTCTCTCTCTCTCTATATATATATATATATATATCATTAACTTATTTGGTGATTGTGATATAAATAGTCAACTAAGTTAATACAAGATTCCAATAGTTATACTTTTTCAAAAACGTGCACTCCACTATAATTAAGTTGATTGATTTATCATATAGCAACAACTGAGAAGTGATAAATCATATCAAAATGCAAGCGCACCATCGTTCTAGTTTAGACAACATTTTTATGTCTCACAACAATTTTATTACCGACCGTCCCTAGAGAATGTGGCAAAGGACTTAGTGGTTGGTATCCGAGAACTAAGTTCGAATCCTAGTTGATTCACATTTCCAGCTAAGTTTATTTCTAAATGAAATAAACGAAGCGGGTGGCGTGCTATCTATCTCTCAAATAAAAAAAACAATTTTATTATTATTGTTTAGAATAGCTAGTAACCTACTGCGCTCTTTTCTAATTTTATGGTCTAATCTCGCTTTGATCAAAATTTATCTGTGCATACTAATAAAAAGGCGCAATAAATGAATTTAATTGTAACTGTTCACACTGGAACAAGTCTCCACACTGCAATTTTTCATCATCATTCTCACCACTTTTTTTTTTTTTTTTGATAAGATATTAAATGAGTTGTTAGAGCCTTGTTCCTAATTTGAGATACTTCAGTGGGGTCTCATGCAAAATTCCATTGAGAGCACTTTGTGGGGGTCCCAACAACTCGGATGAGCCACAACGGCTACATGAGTGGGGAGACCAAAACCAATTACCAGAAATTAGTGGGGACAAAGGTAAAAAGCAACTTCTTTTTTTTTTCTTTTTTTTTTTTTTAGAAATAGGTAGCAAACTACTTGCTTCATTCATTAAGCGAAATGAACTAAGCGTACATGATGGAGACAGCTAGGACCTCCTGAAAGAGCCGAAAAAATACAAGAAAGAAAATCCAAAATAAAGAACTCTACACCTATCGATTAGACAAAATAAACAAGAAAAATTGGGTGGATAACGAAAAAGAAGAAATGGGGACCGAGCATGGAAGAAGGGACAAGCAAGGATCAAAGGGCTGCGTTCCAGGCATTGGTCAAAGAAGCGACACGTTCAAGAGCCCGGGTAGCATTGGGAAGCACCTTGCGGAAGATAGTGTTGTTGCACTCAGTCCAGACGACCCATCAGATTGCCGTCAAACGGGTTAAACTTTTCGATCTCGTGGCGGCATTGGGTATGTTAGATATATTGTATGAGTATTGCATGATTACTTATGATATGTTTATGTTCATTAAGTGCACAATTGGACAAAAAAAAAGAATTGAAAATATAATGGGATAATGATGTCACCATATTTATTTTCAATATAAATATATTAAATAAAATAAATTAAATATAATTTAGTATCTATCCGTCAATAAAAAAAGTCAACTTATTAATAATGCTACTCAAATTATTAAGTTTTCGAAACATCAAGGTTTATATCAGTAAGTAGAAACTAAAATTTTTAAAATATAATAATTTTTTTAGGGTGTGATAATCCTATCAAGATTATCACATTTGATTCATTCAGTCTGTAATTTAGTAAGTAATATAGTATTACAAATGGTACAAGATCACTCAAAAAATATTACCGAACATGGTGGCTATATTGTATTACTAATGACGAATTATTTTACATGTTATGTATAATTACAAGTTTATTTCTCTAAACCCTCAAATCCTTTTAATACGTTATTTTTAAAATTTTAATTTAAAATTTTTAAATTATCAGATTTTAAATTTTAATTTTAAATTTTAAAAATTTTAAATATCTGGTATGTCAAAATAACTATAACGTTACATGACGCAAACCAAACCCACAGTTATCTTCTAGAAGTAGTGGAAGCAAACTGTTTCTACTTTGAAACTTTATATTCTCATTATTATTAACAATAATTAGTGCTTTGTCACTGTTATGGTATTGTTTTCAATTTGTGTTTGGTTATGCGGTGACTTTTCAACAAACGAGGTGAGGTGGGGCCGCGTAGATAGCAAAGTTTTCAAAGAGAGGATAAAGTGTGGGCACAATGAAATGGACTCGTTGGATTTATATTGGGGAAAAAAAAGAAATTAATATTATTTCTTTTATTTTATAAAGATTGTTCTAAAGGTGGATGCACCTTTGCTAGTGATTTGAGAAGTATCTTTTATCATGTTAAAAGAAGTTTCCAATTAAATATTGTGATACATTTAAGCATAATTCACTATTTAAATCATAAACATTTGTATATTTTGTATTCCATTGTCTTCCTTGCATGGAGTTTGAACTTAAAACCTAACTTTCACTCTGCTATTATTTGAAAATGGTTAACTATTTTAAAATCAAGCTATTGAAAATAATAATTAGGTTATAATAATACTATTAGCAGCATGGAGTCCTTCGTGTTACCAAATTATTTTCAATGATGAGATATCTGAATCAACGATTGGCTTCATTAGATATTATCTACGTTATTGAAAGTACTTAGAAACTAACTTTTTTTTTATTTTTCGACATTATTTATCTATAAAATGAATAGTTTCAAAATAAACAACTAAAAAAATTTATAAAAATTAATTATAAAACGCTTAAATTTTAAATTAGAGGCACTGATCTTGCTGTAAATAGTAAAAAAAATTTAGACTTCACTGAATTTAAATTGTTTTACACCGTTTAAACTTACAAATGGATTATATCAGTCATTAAAATTATCTATTTTAGAATCTTTTGATCATTAGTCAAATAATATCGAAAATATATATTAGTTTGTAACAATTTTCAATAGTATTAATCATATCTAAGAAAGCAGTTTGTCGATTCGAGTATTCTATTATCGAAAACAACTTAATAGTACAGAGTTTTGTACTACTGATAGTATAACAGCCGAACTTGTATCAATAATGCACGGTGAGTTCGCCAATTCTATTAGGTAACTTCCACCACTAGTATCCAACTTTTGGGCAAGTGTTTTTAATTGCTAGTAATTAATTTGAAAAGATGTTGCACAAAAGATTTTGTTTTCTTTTTCTCTGTTGGTAGTGCATAGGTTGTTATCGGATCCTTTTCGGGTGAAAGTGGGGATGCCAGAAAAGCCGGATTCAGCTAAAATTTTAGTAGGATTAGAATACGAATTTACAAGAAATCTACAAATAATATGAAAATAGCGTCTTTACACTTTTTAGCCTCATCTGTTGACCGATTGGAGATAACTTTAACATATGACAATCGTTTGTCTGCTCAACATTAGCGGTGACCTCGGCTCTGTTGGGAGGAGGACATATGGCAGTGGACACAGGGTGTGGAGACCAGCGCTGCAGCCAACAACGCGTCACCTGTTTGAACTCGTCTCTCCATCCTCTCTCTCTGGATATAACCATATATATCTATATATAATATTATAATGCGAAATTTAAAATTTCTGTACTGGTTCAGAATATTTGAGATTCATTAAATTTCTAATCTTGAGATCTTTATAATTTATTTTCAAATCTTAACCTTTAAAATTTAAATTCTTTTGAATCTCTAACAACTCTAATTGAAATTAATTAATTATATTAAGTTTTATTAATAAGTCATTGTATATAATATAATTAAACTTTAATATTATTAATCAATACACGCTAATAAAATGCGCTAATAAAATTAATATTGATCGATGTATAAAAATATAGTTGAGAGTTTAGGAGTGTGGGTAATCCGAGACGAAGTCGCAATATTTCGGTCTACATTAAAGGTTAGGGTTTTGGGGGGGACCTGTTTCGGGGTGCACCACGCAGGCATGTCGGCATCCAAACCCCCTTTACTCTCTCTCCACTCTCTCTCTCTCCCACATATAGGTTATGTAAAACATAATGAGCATACGGGGATATATCATTTTGTTACGTTATAGGGTACCTACTACTATATATATATATATTACTCATATAATATGGTATATTATCAAAATTTATTTAAATTCTTTGATACTCAAAATTTTAAATGTTAAATTTTAATTTAATATTAGTAATATTTATTTTTTAAATTTAACTTCACAATTTAAAATTTTAATCTCTAGACTCTATGAAAATTAATTAATTAATTTATTTTATTAATGAATATTCAATCTGTAGTTGATAACTATAATTAATTAATATTATTAATAATACACGTGATAATGCGATAATAACAATTAATACTTTGATTTCTCGGCGAGTCTGATATAAAAACAATAACCATAATTTAAATTTGAGGAGTAAGATTTATAGAATATAGGTGGCGTATGCTGTATATATATAATTAATTTTATTAAACAATTTTCCACTCATATTATTCTCCTTTCTATTTATTTTTTAAAATTATTTTGATATATTTATCACAAATCTTTTTTCGCATAAATCTTTATAAAATAAGTTGTCGTTTTAATAAATTTTATTTAAATAAAATTAACTATTAAATTATTTTTATATAACTTTTATTTAATTAATAATTAGACTTATAAAATTATTTAAAAATATAAAAAACTAAAATTTATTAAAATAAATTTTAAATCCGCAGCATCGCGCGGGTATTTCACTAGTAGTAGTTGATGGTGGAGTTATAATTAATTTCAGATTTATGGAGAATTTAATGCACCAAAACCTTTTCTTTTCATTTTATCTTTTTTTTTTGTTGGAAATATTGTTTGTACATAAAAAAAAAAGGTGTAACTTTTATATTTATCCATTCAAAAATTTAAACACACTTTTTAGATATTTAATAATCTTTTTTAGAAAAGGATTAATAAGATTAGTAAGAAACTATTAAACGATGAATAGAGTGTAAAATTTACAACCACTTGCTTAGTACGCAATTAGAGCATTGTTCGCCTCTGAAACCACACTCCATAACCGACCCAACAACAGAGGCCTTTACACCCGGTCCATGCTGGCCAGAGGACCATTGATGGGCCACAGGTCCATAAATGTGGGTCGATCCCAAGTGTAGTCAAACTGAAGCTCGATCCGGTTTTTCAAACATTAGGCTCAACCGCTACTTGTAAAGGAGCTTACTGTTAGGGATTTTAAAAAATTCTGTGCAGTCCGGTTCCTGGCCAACTCCGCAAGCTGAAAACTGCTTGAGCCGAATTGTTAAAAAGACCCGAATTCAGACTGTTGTGGGAGAGTAAAGGGTTGCAAAACTGCTGTCATTATGCATCATTATCACTCAAAAAAAACTACCATAAGTTATAAGAGCTCATTATGTGGGTTAATGAGAGAGTTAGTGGATGAATTATGCTAGCTAAAGTCATTATATTTCTAGGCCTATAAACGTAGGTGTGGTTAAAGCCAAAAGATACAATAGTGTGTGTATGTAATTCTCTTTTCTAAATAATTAAGAGTACTTAATTTTTTTGGATTAACCTCTATCTCTCTTTTCATCCCTTCGCATACTTGGTCGTAGAACACGAAGATCCGGACTAGCAACAGAAATAAAAACTTGCTTACTTTTGCGGAGAAAGATGGGTGCAGTATAGACTTTTGCTAACAAAAATGATAAAGCCATGACATTAGGGTGTGTTTGATTGGATGAACTTCTGAGTACGACATCTGCTGAGTAGGAGATGAAGTCGCGAGCTCTGATCGTCCCAGAGCGTACGACCTTCTCTCACGGGCATCGCACTTTTCCGTCCAGCTTCGTCACCCAAACGTCGGATGGGGTCGCCGGCTTCAACCTCCCACCTTCGCCATTTCAACCGCATTCTCAACCAAAAAGTGAAAAAAAAAGAGAGAAAAAAAACAGCTGTGGACCCAAAAATCATTGATCACTTCTTAAGATCTTAGTCCTAATGGTCATGATAATGAAATTCTTATTAGTCTTTTCTAAAAGTAAAAAAGGGCCATAAATAACTAAGAGCTTTTTTTGCAAATAGCCCCCTTACAAATTTTTTTTTTTAAATTGGCCCTGTCAAAAATTTATTTGCAAAAATGGCCCTGGCCCTCCCATGCAAGCGCCACGTCAGCGCCACGCGGGCAGGGCTGAGTCAGATGGTTAAGTTGAACACGGTGAACCATTCACCGTGTTCAATACAAAGTTTTTGTATTGGATACGGTGAATGATTCACCGTGTCCAATACAAAATAGCTAAGATCGAAATATTTGTATTGGACACGGCGAACCATTCACCGTGTCCAATACAAATAATTGGACACGATGAATGATTCACCGTGTCTAATACAAATACCTCCAACTTAATCATTGTTGGGGTATTTGTATTGGACATTCACCGTGTTCAATACAAAAATTTTATATTGAATACGGTGAATGGTTCACCGTGTTCAACTTAAACACCTGGGTCCGCCCTGCCCGCGTGGCGCTGACGTGGCAGGGACAGGGCCATTTTTGCAAATAATTTTTGGACGGGACTATTTTTGCAAATAAAATTTGTCAGGGGGCTATTTGCAAAAAAAGTCCATAACTAATGCATTGGGTCGGCAACTTTCATCATCTGCACCTTTCAAACATTCCATAATATTTGGTTTTAGTTTTTTTGCATTTCGCATATTTTCCTGCAAACTTTGGAAATCTGTTATTTATCTCGAAAAGTTACGAAGGAACTACAGCCTTCTGCTTTGATACAATATGAGATAATTATTTATTTAGGTCCTGTTTGAGTCAAAATCAAACATTCCATAATAGCTAATGTTATATACAAATTTTCTTGTGCATTCATAATTTAATTAATAGGATAGTAAATTTCATGTATAAGGTGATATAATTTAATATGAAGAAAATACCTTGAGGGCCAAATTTGTTATCTATTATGGACATTTTATTATACTTATTATCTACCAAACACTATATACTTCTTATATAATTCAAAAGGGTCTTAAACTGATAACACTTTGCAAAAAAAATTTATAGGAATTACGTGGTGGAGCAGCAACCCAGGATAACTTTAGACCTAATTTGATAATATTATTAAAAGCTCAAAAAAGTTGAAAATGCTTTTAAATCTTTCCTTCCTACAACATTTCAAACTTGCAGTTGTAACTACCAACAGAAAAGAATATGGCTATATCCTTTTTCAGCTGTGGTTCCAACGACAATTTTATGATATATATATATATATATATATATATATATAAACAATTTTCTGTAGCATAAATATAATATTTTTAGCCATCACTTTNGTCGTATATATTAAACAGCTTTCTGTAGCATAAATATAACATTTTTAGCCATCACTTTACCAAACTTTAGTTTTGTTTTATTGTTGCTAATTCAAATTTCAAAATATGTTGAATACTCCCTCGAGTTCCACGATTTGCCTTTTGTTTCAGTGCGCAAAACGAGGCCAATTTTTAAATTAATCACGATTACTTAATATATACGACCTGTTCCGGATGAGGCCAACTTAATTTTTGTGACCAAATACACGCACGTTCCATTTTTAAATCTTTGGCTCTTGTTTTTATTGTACAAAACAAGGTCGAGCTCTTGACCCACCTACTTAATCCGACCGTGTCCAACTAATGTACATCGATAGTCCTCGTAGTATCCCAAAATTATAAATTAGTAATTATAATTTTATTTTTTATAATCTAGGTTTCGAAATTAGATATAATATTCTACACTTTATTCCGAAAGTCTAACTTATTTAATCCTGTTAACATTTCACAAGAGATATACAAATGTATATTAATTAGCATCATTTCATAAATGGACTTTTTTTTCGTATTTGGTTATCTCTTAATTTTTTTTTTCACAACTAGTCTCACAAAATTTATAATTATAAAATTGACTCTATTCCCGTCACGCAAGCATCATATAAACGTCATGTCAGCGACTGTGGAGAGTTAAGTTGAACACGGTAAATGATTCACGATATTTAAGTACGGTGAATTATTTATTTACCGTGTTTGGATGAGCTGAACAGTAGCCAACCCCATAATGCAAAAGAACTCAAATAGTATTGCAATATATTTTAACTTAAATATGGTGAATCATTTATCGTGTCTAAACTTGGCAAATGATTCATTGTGTTCAACTTATGTCATCCGGCTGCTGACGTGGCGCTTGTGTGGTGGGGATAGGACTAGTTTTGTAATTATAAATTTTGTGAAAAAAAATTATGATGAGGCCTTTCATAAAAAATTAATATATTTTCAATGCTTAGAAACTAATAAAAGTACATGACACGTTAAATTGTATATACATTTTACTCTTACACCCCGTTTGGCTCGGGTATAGTTTCTCTCTCTCTCTTTTTAATGTTAATCTGATGGGGTGATTTCCTATTAGGGATACGGGCAGGTTGGTTTTTGAATAATTTTAGTAAAACCTGAATAAAGAACTGACATCCAAAACTGTACCCGAACTCGACCGGATATAAAAATTCAAATCCGACAAAATTAAAAAGAAACTAAAACTCGTGCTTGCAATTTAAAAATCAAACTCGACTATTTAATAAACTAAATATAAAACTAAACCATTAATATATATTAATTATTAAAGTAAATGTCTAAGAAAGTTTATTATATATATAATAGGTTTTATACGTGTTTAGTTTCAAATTCAGGTTCGGATTGATTACAGACAAATGCCATAATCGAACTCGAATTTATCGAATTTTTGTTCCTTATGTTTATAACCGAAATCATATCCGTTTAGTACCAGTTAAACCTGCTCTGTTTATATACCATTTGGTTCGGAATTAAGTAAAAACTTATTATTACATGAATAGGGTTAAGTTCAGGGTTAAGGTGGGGTTAGAATAATTTTGTGTTTAGTTGAGAATTGGATTTAGTCCAGATATAGATAAAATAGTATTTGGTTGGAGAAGATGGGATAAGAATGATAGTGGATTATTATAAATAGAAAATAGTATTTGGTTGGGGTAGGGTGAGATTCCACCCCCAAATTAGATATTTGGAAATAACTTTGGGATTAAGAGATTATTCCATCCCTTGATCCCGAACCAAACAGTTGAGTCTTGGGTATCCCTAGCCATTGGCATTTCCTAGTACGTACGATCTTTTATAGCAACATTGCTGGCCGTGCACTACTCATCCTTTCTCTATTTTTCTATACAATCACAAAAACACATAAACAGAGAGAGAGAGAGAGAGAGAGAGAGAGAGAGAGAGATATGGAGGAGAGAATTAGCAA
The DNA here is from genome assembly GCF_001540865.1 of Ananas comosus. Lineage (NCBI taxonomy): Eukaryota > Viridiplantae > Streptophyta > Magnoliopsida > Poales > Bromeliaceae > Ananas > Ananas comosus. The sequence continues at coordinate 2,972,444 of NC_033630.1, read as the reverse complement.
AGTATGTGTAACTGGAGCTTCTGGGTATATTGGATCGTGGCTTGTGAAGAAGCTGTTGGAAAAAGGCTACCAGGTTCATGCCACAATCAGAAACTTGGGTCCTCTCTCTCTCTCTCCCTCTACACTTAATTTTCATTTTTTTTTTACCATTATAATTACTTCTAATGAACTAATAGTTGAGAGTATTTTACCCTTTAGTCCAAAAGTTATTACACATTACATTTGATGATCATGAATATGATCTAAATTATTGCTGCAGGAGATAAGTCCAAGTGTGGGCTATTGAAGAACATTCCAGAATCAGAAGGAAGGCTCTCTCTGTTTGAGGCTGACATATATGACTCCAAATCTTTTGAACCAGCAATCAAAGGTTGTGATTTTGTTTTCCTTGTGGCCACTCCACTCCAGCACAGCCCCTGCAGCTCTCAGGTTGGTGGTGGATCTCCTAAACTTAATCTTTGTTTGAATAAGTACTAATTATGTTGTGTTATGTAGTCGGAAAAGTTTTCGGCTTGAAATGAAAATCAAAATAATTGCCATTTCAGTGTCTGGGGATGGATTTTTTGAGAGAAAAAGGAAGCATTCTATCTGTTTCGTTTATTTTTTAGAAATAAACTTAGTTGAAAATGTGAATCAACTAGAATTCAAATTTGTGACTTCGGATATCAATCACCAAACTTTTTGCCACTTATATTAGGGGCGATCGGTTCATGCTAAAAAACAGTTTAGATTATGCTGAAGTTTTTTTTTTTTTTCTTTTTTTGTAAGATATCAATGTTTTGAAGGGCATAGTAACAGAATTAGTTTTAAACCACTCTGTTGATCCAAGCTGGGATCTTGGCTTGTTAAGAAGCTCCTACAGAGAGGTTGCATCCTTGCCTCCTTGGTGCCACTTTTAGACACTTAGGGGGTGTTTATTTTTTCAAAAATATTTTAAAAAATATTTTTTTGGCTAAAAAAAAGTAACTTCCATTCTTTTAGTTGATGGAAAAGGCAATTTTTTTTAATTTTTTTCCCTCATATTCTACAAAAAAAACTAGCATTTTTACTTTCAAATTTTTTATTATAAAAAAAAACCAGTAAAAGAGAGTGTTTTTCAGTAAAAGAGAGTGTCTTTCGAGAAACCAAACACTCCTTTAGATCTCTCTCTCTCTCTTTTCTCACTTTTCATCCATCCTTGCACTCGTTAATGTGACTTTCAATTACTCTCTTATTTCTCGCTATTCGTGCATCTTTGTACGTACTGGTATAACTTTCATTCAATCATTCATTACATCGCATACTTTAAATTCTAATTACTCAATTTATAAGTTTATTCAGATGGAAGTTGTAGATCTTGGGTTAGAAACATATGTCCCTCTGTTTTGTATTCCGCAAGTTATTCTATAGGGTAGTGTTTGGTTGGGGAACAAGGGGGGGGGAATAAGCCCTTGTTCCCTCTTTGTTCCCAAACGCAATATTTGTTGCCCGGGAACAGTGTTTCTAGGATTTTAAGAACAAGCCGGTATAAGGCTGAAATTACTGTTCCACCTTTTTACTGGAACAAGCTTGTTCCTTGATGAGAACAAGATTAATTAAAATCTAAATTTAATTTTCATGATAGTAAATTATTAATTAATCTAATTAATATATTTAAATTATTATTTATTACTTTAATAATTAAGTAATTAATTAACTTATTATTTGTAATTAATTAATAATAATTAGATAATTATAATAATTAATTTATTAGTGATAATTAATTATTAATAATTAATAATTATATTTATCATTATTTATTAATAATTACTATCCTTAATAATTAGATAATCGATTGTATTAATAATTTATTATTTATAATTAGTTATTAATAATTATTAATTAGACAATCGCTATTATTATTAATTTATTATTTATAATTAATTAATGATAATTAATAATAATTATTATTATTTATTAATAATTATTAATAATTATTATCCTTAATAATTTAGATAATCGATATTATTATTAATTTATTATTTATAATTAATTATTAATAACTAGATAATAATTATATTAATTTATTACTCCTAATTTATTATTAATAAATATTAATAATAATTATAATAATTAGATAATCAATGTTATTATTAATAAAAATTAGATAATCGATATTATTATTAATTTATTATTAATAATTAATTAATAATAATAATAATTAATAATTATTTTTTATTAATAATTATCAATTATTATTATAATTAATTAGGTATTCAATATTATTAATTTATTATTTATAATTAAATATTAATAATTAAATTATTATTTATTTTTAAGTAATATTTTGATGTTAATTAATTACATAATACAAATTTAATTTCAAATTATAACTCTTATTCCTCTTGTTCCAATCTAATCATCCAAACACTATTTATCTTATACCTAGGAACAACCCAACTTTTATTCAAACGCAAAATTGGTCTAGTTCCTGCTTATACCTAAACTTGTACCTATCCCTGGAACTAGCAATTCTTACTTATACCCGAACCAAACGCAGCCAAGTATAGAAGATTGATTCCCTGGACGCATGAGGGAAATTGAAGTATGATGGATTTGGGTCGGGCTTTGACCCATTCTTTAAGAAAATTAAGGCCCGACCCAGGCCCAAGCCCAATGCTTGTACTTGTTGGGCTTTATTATTTAGGGCCACTTCAAATGGCACATAAATATTTGTGTAGTACAAAACTGAAATAGGGTTAATCGCTGTTTACTATATCTTGCTTTACGAATTTTTTCCACTTTTTGTACTGTACTATTTTTTATTTTTTAAAGGCACCACTAAACAGGCTTTTTTAATCCCTACACTATAAATAATAAATCTATAAATTTTATATAAAAATTATTTTAAAAAATACTAGAAATTTGTACTCCACTTTTTGTATTATTATAAAAATTATTAATAATAAATCTACTTTTTGTACTATGATTTTAGGAAAAACTTCAAAAACCTCCCGTGGTTTCGCACTTTCTCACTTTAGTACTCTTTGGTTTAAAGTGTATCAATTTGCCCTCCTGTGGTTTTATTTTTATCTTTTCGACATCTTTTTCCTTAATATATTCGTTAAATTATGTACAAAAAACTTCAGATACCCATCTAGATTTATCGAATATTACTTTAGTACCCTTTAATTTTAACTTTGTCACTGATTTAAGAAAAAATAATAATAAAATTGATACTAAAAAGAGAAAAACGAAACCACAGGAGGGCAAATTGATACACTTTAAACCACAGGGTACTGAAGTGAGAAAGTGCGAAACCACAGGAGGGTTTTTGAAGTTTTCCCATGATTTTATTTGTATAGTTAAAAGTAGCAAAACGTATATTGAACTCATTTTGACATAAAAATAATAAAATGTATACTATTCAACCAACCACCACTCAACGATATGCAATTAGAATGATAATGGTCCTCTAGAGTTGAGTGGGCGGATAGCCGATAGTATCAAGCTCTTGGTGCTACCAAGTTTTCTGTCGTTAGATCTATCTTTTTGATCATTTCCATCCGTTAGATCATACTATTCAACCAACCACCACTCAACCCTAAAGGGACCACTATTATGTTAATCGCACGTCATTTCATTCAAGGGCCGAAAATCTAATAGCACTAATGACTTGGTGCTATTAATAGTATTCCAGCCAAATTCTATATGGATCATACTATTAGTAGCGTTAATGACTATATAGAATTTGGCTGGAATATTATTAATAGCACCAAGTCATTGGTGCTATTAGATTTTCGGCTCTTGGATGAAATAATGTGTGGTTAATGTGTGGTTAGAATGATGGTGGTCTTCTAGGATTGAATTGGTGGTTTGTTGAATAGTATGATCTAACGGATGGAAATGATCAAAAAAATAAATCTAACGGTAGAAAATTCGGTAGCACCAAGAGCTTGGATATATATATATATGTGTGTGTAGAGCTACTATGCTATCGGAAGCATAGAGAATCTAATGCTTCCAACTTTTTTACCATTGGATAAAAAATTATATGATTCAGATGATTACGGTCCCCCCAGAGTTGAGTAGTACCCTAGGGTTGAGTGGTCCTCACAGGGTAATAGTATTAATCCAAATGTTAGAAATGATTAAAGGGGTTGATTTAAGGGCCAAAAAATTGAAAGCACCAGATCCTCTATACTTTCCATAGCATAGTAGCTCTCTCTCTCTCTCTCTCTCTCTCTCTCTCTCTCTCTCTCTCTCTCTCTCTCTCTATATATATATATATATATATAGAGCTAGTCTCCTATACCATCTATAGTACCGGGGCTCCGGAACTATAGTCTTGTTTTCGATCTGAGGGTGTTCAAATCAACGATCTATACCGTTAAAACTGATCTAGGGTATTTAAAATTTTTAGAAATAAAATTTTATATTTTTTCGACATAGTTTACTTTATGATCAAACCATTTCAAAATTGTCAATTTTCAATGGCTACTATAGCGAGTTTGGAGTTTAACGGTGTAGAAGAATCTAAATTTCTTCAAATTTTGATAGAAAATATTTTAAACTATCTAGATTAAGGTTAACATTCTTGATCTTGAATTTAAAAGTCCTATGCTCAAATTTTAAAAATTATTCAATTTCCACCGTCTATTTTGACATAATTTATTTACTAAGTAAACGATATCTAAAAATATTAAAATTTTATTCCTAAGAATTTCATATACCCTAGATCATATTTAACGGTATGGATCGTTAATTTGAATATACTAAGATCGAAAACAAAACTATAGTACCGGAGCTCCAGTACTGTAGATAGTATAGTAACCTAATTCTATATATATATATATGGTTAGTTGGTAATTAATTAATGTATTGGCAGTATTGCGCTTTCCCGTGGGCTCCGCATATACCAAATAGTTCCCAAATGAGATTAAAATCCCAAAGGTAAATTGATAAGTCATCTCATTCAATATATATATCTCCTAATCAATAGTACACTTGATTAGTAAGATGATTTTTCCCTCTTTTTGTGGTCTCAACTTTTTTACATATATCTGATAAATAGCATTTGGGTTAGCAATTTCGGATACGGCCAATGTATAATATATTTGACCCAAATGTGACGCAAAAATAGTGTGAAAAAGAAAAAGAATTTACACAATACAACATATTTAACAAGAAAACCTATTTACTAACACAATTATTATAAAAAAAAATTATTTTGCTAAATATTAATGTTATATATAAGCATTTAGACATAATTTTCAAGTAAAGAGAGGCATAAAAACCAAAAACACAATCCAATCCAAAAATGCCACCAATAATAGCTAAGCCTAGCATTTTCCTTACTGCCAAAGTAAAATTCCTTATATTTAGGGTTTGTAATTAATTAAGCATAGCATTAATATAATAAATTCGTAAAAATTATTTAATTAAATTGACTTATACAGTATAAAGACACCACAGAAGCTGCGGTTGATGCGATCCACACAATCCTACGGTTGTGCGACGAATCGGGTTCGGTGAAGCGGGTCATCTACACGGGCTCAGTCACGGCCGCTTCCCCCTTGAAAGAAGATGGCACCGGATTCAACAACTTCATCGACGAGTCATGCTGGACTCCGCTCGATGTCTCGTACGCTCACTCCGAGGATCACGAGAAGGTATTTTTCCTAAATTATTTTTTAGTAGTTAGTAGTTGAGCTCTATCATAAACACTTCTATAAATCTCACATGTCTGTGTTGAACACGCGTGCGTATCTGAGTCGGACTTGTGTCCAATACGGGCAAGCCATGAAGATGTGTTGGCAAAATAGATATTATTTCTAATATAAGTATTGAAAAAAATGAATAGTTGAATGGTGCTTTTGAAAAAAAATGAAAGGGTACAATGTAAGAAGTGAAAATTTTCAGGCCTACGTATCTTCGAAAACCCTTTCGGAAAAGGCCGTGCTAAGCTACAACGACGACAGACGATCAAAAGGGTCGAAACTGGAGGTGGTGAGCCTAGCATGCGGCCTCGTCGGCGGCGGCGACACGATCCTTCCGTATACGCCGTTGAGCGTACGCGTCATCGTCGCGCCGCTGACGGGCGAGGAGATTTGCCACAGGCAACTGATGTTCCTGCAGGCATTGCTAGGCTCGGTTCCGTTGATTCACATTGATGATGTCTGTGAGGCCCACATTTTCTGCATGGAGAGGCCTTCTATTGCTGGTAGGTTCCTTTGTGCTGCAGGTTACCCTGCAATGCAAGAGTGTGTGGACTACTTTGTGAAGGAGTTTCCGGGGATCAAATTGATCATTAAAGAGTAAGTTCGATTAACTTGAATCCTAATTTAGATGTAATTTTCTTTGGAATAGATGATACTTTAGTCCCTAAAGTTTTTAAGTTAGAACTTAGAAGCCAATTTTTATGGTTCTATAGTTCAAGAAAGGGCCCCTATAACTTAGTTCTCCGGTTTCAGTAAGCATGGCATGTTTTGGCATGTTTTATATGTGGCTCAATAGATGAGTGATATTGGCATAACCACCTCAAAATTCAGCCTAAGCGCTACTTATGAGTCTGCATTTCTATGTGACTGCTGATCAATTTAATCAAAGTATGAAAAATGGAGCTACTAATTTATTGCCACAGTATGTGACTGCATTTAATCAAAGTATGTGACTGCATTTCTATGAGCTAATAATTTAATCAAAGTATGTGACTGCATTTCTATGAGCTTGGAAGTTACTATTTTGCACACAAAATACAAAACTTATATAATAATTAGAGTCCGGCTGTTGTACTATTGATAGTATGGAGGCCTTCGTGTTATCAAATTATTTTTAATAATACAGCTTTCAAATCGACGATCGGCTCCGTTAGACTTGATCTACACTATTGAAAGTATTTGAAAAATAAATTTTATAATTTTTTATCAGACGAGTAATTTAAAAATGAACGACTAAAAATAAAATTCTCATAAAAAATGATGATAAAAGACTTGAATTTAAAATAAAAAATAATGATCTAACTTTAAATAGTGAAAAAAAAAATTCTATAAAAATTTTATTAGATTTGAATTGTTTTACACCGTCAAATTCGCAAACACATCACACCGATCATTAAAATCATCAATTTTGAGATCTGTTGATCGCTAGCCAAATAATGTCGAAAAATTATAAAATTTATTTTCCTAATACTTTCTATAGTATAAATTAAGTTTAACGGAGCCGATCGTCAATTTGAAAACCGGCATCATTAAAAACAATTTGGTAGTATGAAGGTCTCCGTACTACCGATAGCTCTAGTAATTATGTCTCTCTTCCTCTAATTTTAAAACTTTTATGTACTACGTCCAGAATTTCGAGCCATTACTAATGCATATCCTTTTATGTAAATAAGAATATACTATAAAATTAAATAAATTAATTATTTTCTCAAAATGCAAAAAGTAAGGAATATTCTCCTTTTTCCCAATCATTTTTCTTTCTAAAATAAGCAGTTACAATATTTTCATAGTTTATCCAATATCATAACATGTTTTCTAACAAATATACGATAGATGGAAGGGGGTAATTAAAAGTGACAGCAACTTTTACAGTTAAGAAGATAATATATATAAACATTTTTAAAATTTAGAAGGGTAAAACTATCATAATTGCGACAACTTTTGCATGATTTTCTGTGTTTTAACCTTTATTTTTTAATTTAGTTTTATTATAGTTAATCTTTTTTTTTTTTTTTTTGCCATGATTTGTAATTTTAGGGTCGAAGGAGAGGGAGCAAGAGTGGAGCCTAAATCACAAAAACTCGTGGATTTGGGGTTCAGATATCGCTACAGCGTGGAGGAAATATTAAACGAAAGCGTGAGATGCGCCCGGAAGATGGGGAGTCTTAAGAAAATGGACTAGGAGATGATCGTACACATTCATTTTATGAACATTCATGAATCTGTTTATGTTAGAAAATTGTCTACGGAAAATGATTGTGATTTGTGTTTATGTTGCAGTGTAGACGCATTATGTGTGGATGTTGTTCTCTTTTTCTTTTATTGAGCGAAAAGTTGTTTGTTATCTATTTAGGTTTTTTTTTTAATTAATCATCAAAAGTGTATGTTTAGCAACAAAAAAATAAAAATAAAAAATTGTGTTGAATATAATATTAGAAATAGCATTTTTGGATAACTTAAGCTTTTGAAAAAAAAAAAATTAAATATAATATTATAGTAGAAGATCTTGCATTCAAGTATTGTTAAGCTTTTTGCCTCGTTTAATCTTCTCTCTCATTTAATTCAGTTATGCCTCATACACAAGGAGAGTATTGAATATAAACATTAAAAATATCGTTTTCTCATGACTTAAATTTTTCGAGATTATTTAACTACTTGGAAGTAATTTTTCTTCACTATTTTGATAATAAAATCGGCCATCAAACCAGATGAGGAAGCGATTCACAATATTAAAAGTTCAACCCGATGAAACCGATAAATAAAAATACTAGAATATACATATTTCCTCTTAGGGGTGCTTGCTTTTTCAAAAAAGCGCGAAAAACTATTTTTTGCGGAAAAAACACACTATTCTATAATTTTTTACTTTTTGGATAAAAAGATCAAAAATAAAACACAATGTTTCCATCAAATCTGAAAAAAAAAAAAGGTTTCAGAATCACTATTTTTCTTAGTAATAAAAAAAATTCAGAATAACTATTACTTTCTCTTTAGGAATCATCAAATGCACAGAAAATATAATTTGCCAACCACAAAACTTTTTTTTTTAGAATATTTTTTCGAAAATCAAACATTTTCTTAGTTACAGCAATTTTTTTTAGGAGTCAAATGGACAGAGAATATTTTTTGAACTAAAAAACTAATTTTTGTGTATTTTTTGAAAAACCAAAATATCTTTTTCAGTAACAGAGATATATGATTAGCTGATTAGTTTAGTTTTAAAAATCGGTTTTGTAAGCTCGACTGCCCCCATCAACCAGTCGTCACTAGTTTTTCTAACACTTCGGCCGGTGGACTGTGGAACCCAGTTGAATTGGGCGGTTAGGTCTGGTTCTCTTAACATTAGATTTTTTTTTTTTTTTCCGCTATCTGTAACGCTCCAATAGTCTCACGTCGGATGAAAAAGTGATTCTGATTAGATTATATAAGGCCTCACACGCTAGTAATAATAACTAGATTTAAACATTTTAGGCCGGTAGTTTGGCCCAATGAATTATTATTGTTAGCAGGCCGAATAGTTATAATTGGTTTTAGAGTCGAATACCAGCCTGACGCTATTAGATAGAATCGAGTTGAGAAAGTACTAACACGTAATGCAATCTTCCCACAATCCCATTTTTTATTGCTAGCAGGTCAGATCGGGCCGGGCGGTTATACTTTCACCGATAAGCAGATTTTTTATTACTGTCAGGTCGGGCCAGGGCGGTTACACTTTCACTGATAAGCTGATAAGTTTTGCAGGATTTTACCAATCTCGAAAATAATTAAGTGCTGGTGCTGTAAGCAGAAGCGAGAAGGACAGACGAATTAAGTAGGATGGAAACCCCCAACAAGTGAAGGTACAAATAACTATAAAAGACGAGGCACCTCTCACAAGGAACTCTGATTTGTTGTAATCTTATGTCCAAATGTACCCAGGCATGCATGGTTTGCTTTCAACTGATTGATATATATAGAGGTGCAAAAAGTTTTTTTTTTTAAAAAAAATAATAATAATAAGAATTACAATATATAAAAAATATATTTTAGATTAATATAAAATAAAAATATAGAAAATTTATCTGAATTATAGATTATTTTGAATTGACTATTCAATTTTTCAAAATTTTAATCTTGCTATCCAACATTTCAATTTGTTTGATTTGAACCAATCAGTGGCACTTTGACTTCAAAATTTAAGCTAATCATTTTCATAATTTATAGTCTAAAAAGATAAATAATATATTTAAATTTTAAAATTAAAGTGTTATCGATTGACTTAAATCAAATAAATTAAAAGATTGACTACTAAAATATGAATTTAAAAGGACGGATAGCCAACTCAAAATAGTTCACAGACGAGATAAGATATGTACATTTTAACCTTAATATAATAATTATATATTAAAAAAATTATATTTTAATAAATATGTAGATATTTAATTAAGTATTATAAATTTTATACAAAATAACTGTTATAAAGAAAATTTTTTTTTATATATATAAAAAAATATATTGGGACAAAGAACTTCTTTGCGCTGCCCTAAGAAAGAAAGAAAGCAAGCAAGCAAGCAAGCAAGCAAGCAAGCAAAGTTGGCAACTACTCGTCAGCTGGATTTCTACTTGCCTTCTCCTCACCTGCCGTTCTTCACTTCGCCCAACGCAACGTCCCAAACTTCGCACTTTAAATTCTCAACAACATTCTCTTTCATTTTCCAACATCCAACTTGTTTTCCCCCTCTCACTCTCTTTCTCTTTCTCTCTCTCTCTCTCTCTCTCTTTTGTGGTGATATTGAGATGAATAAACTCCAAAGGAAGAAACCCAAGCGCGCAGGTTACGATTCCGAAGGTACGGCACACTTCGGAATCTTTTCACGACCGTAGAGTATAGTATTGTTTGATAAAATATTATTTATTTATTTGGTTGAATTATGAAAAATTTGTTTATAAATGATTGTGTTTTTTTTTTTTTCTCTCTCTCTAATTTTTAAAAATCTGTATGCTTATTTTAGCTATAGATTTTTCTTTGTGGGGTAATCTTCTGCTTTTCAAGCTCGCAAGCTCATTTCAGCTGTAGATTTTTTTCCATGGGATGCTGAAGTCTAAAATTTCTATAGAGAAAATTTTAACAAAAAAAAACTTATTTTTACGGTGCAGAAACTTCAACAAAGTCAAACATATCGTACATATTTATTTATTTATTTTTTGAGAAAAAAGGTAATATGCTGTTCGTTTTATTCATTGGATTGATGAATTAGACTACAGAGATGGATGAGGCAGTGAGAGCCTCTGTTAAAAAAAAAAAAAAAAAAAGATTGATGAATTAGACTACAGAGATGGATGAGGCAGTGAGAGCCTCTGTTAAAAAAAAAAAAAAAAAAAAAGAAGGCGGTAAATATTATTAGGATGCATAAGTAATCGTTGGTTCATATCTAATTGGGCTTTGAACTTGTTTATTGATGTGAAGCAGAGGTTAGTAGCATCGAGTGGGAGATCATCAACATGACCGAGCAAGAAGAAGACCTCATTTATAGATTGTACCGGCTGGTCGGCGACAGGTAATTAAATGCTCTGTAAAGGTGTCTTCGGAAGCTACTGATGTGTTGATATACTGATATACGAAGGCACAAATTACTTATTGGTTAATATACAAATAAGGGGTACCAGAAATATTATTTAGCGTGAAATTAGGTGGGCCATGGGAGTTTTAGTTTAGTAGTACTAGTTAACTGTTATATTAACATTTCACTTCTTTATTAAGGTGCTGTTTAACTTATTAAGTATGAGATTTCACTTCTTTATTAAGGTGCTGTTTAACTTATTAAGTATGAGATTTTTCTTGTGCGACTGAAAGTGAGAAATTTGATTTAATGTCCTATATTTATCATTTGGTAGAATAACATATTTTATTTATAAGTTGATTTATTTTATTCTAACAAATTAATGAAAATATAGAATATGGTATAACTTTTAATCACACTCCTTATCTATCAGATATTATAAATTATCTAAATAAACTAAAAAATTTATATACTGAACAAAATATTCATGCATTCGAATAGGACTAAGCGCTTAGTGAAGGGCTCTAATTTGTTCTATGTTAGTTAAATGCCAAAGGCTCTTTTCAGCCGTGTAAGGCAAGGATGTCAAGGGTCGAATTCAGGGCAGGTTTTTAAAAACCCAAACCCGAACTTGCCTACCAAATCCGAAATCCGAATTCAAACACAAATTCGATAGATTTTAAAAATTCATATCGAAATCTGAACTTGACCAAAAATTCAAAATCCAAAACCGCAGACCTGAACCAGAAACAATTATTTCCCGTTACCATATTTCAGAATATATTACATTAAATTTAAATTTTTAAAACATAAATTCAAATATACATATCCGAATCCAAATCCATCTGATTTTCGTTCTTTAAATCCGTATCTAAAACTATATCTGTTTGGCAACAAATAAATTCACTCAGTTCGAATTTGAATTTGAATAAAATTTCGTCCATTGACATTCTAGTGCTAGGCCCATTGCCCCAATTATACATAAACCATTCTAGGCATATTCTGAAGAGATCCTTAAAAAATAAATGTTGATACCTTATGCCCTTTTTAACTTTAGTTTGGCCCTTTAACAAAGTAAATATATGTTTTTGGCCCCAGTATATATTTCCCCCAAATAAAAATTCTACAAACTAATATGAAACACATTTGACCAATCCTGTTGGTATTTAAATTAAGCCTATTTGTGACCAATTGCCACAAATGCACACATGACACAACATGGTCGAATGGCCACATTTTTATAAATGGATATGTAACATTGCCATTGTCATGGTGGGTCCTTAGATAATTACCACAAACACAATTACATTGAATGATACTATGGAATTGCTATTAATGCCCTACAATCCATTTACCAGTAATGTTATGCTCACTTATATCTTTTACTACTTTCTTATTGTACGTAACGTCGATGATGTAATTTATGAGAAAGATAATTATAACGATAATGTAAAATAATAGGTCGGAAAATAGGGTGCCTCCCTCTCGTAATCAATTTTTTTTTTTTTTAGAAACAAAGGTAGCATACTATCCGCTTCGTTTATTTTTTTTAGAAATAAATTTGGCTGGAAATATGATGTGAATCAACTAGAATTCGAACTTAGGACTTCAGGTCCCAACTATAAAGCCCTTTGCTACTTGCGCTAGGGCCACTCAGTACGTAACCAAAATCGTTGCACAAATTTGTGATCTTATTAAGAAAAACTAAATTCATGTTTCTGTGTAATTTCTCGAAAATGCTAAGAAAAACTAATTTTACGGCGGTTTTTTGCAGGTGGGCTCTGATCGCGGGCCGGATTCCGGGCCGGAAACCGGAAGAGATCGAAAGGTTTTGGATTATGAGGCATGGTGAAGGGTTTGCTGAGAGGAGAAGTAATGGCAAAGTAACTAAAAGAGGAGGACACTAGTTAATTTAGGTTGAAGATGATTGAGTACTGCTTTAGTGTAGTTTTTCATCTTGTTTCTAGTTTGACATTTGTTTCTAATCTGACAATGTAAATGCGTTTTAGCTAGGTATGTATTTAGCAGTGTGTCTAAAACTCTCCCTCCACTTAGATATTTACATCTCTAACCATTTTTCTCGAGATTAGGAGTCTAAAGAGTTCGAATTCAAAACCTCATATTCTGATACCACATGAAACGACCATTTATCTCACAAAAAAAAAAATTACGTGCCAACAAAAAACAGTTCTTGCATGAAACTTAAGCCGACAAAAAACAGTATCTTTATATTCTAAATTCAACAGTTCATGCATTTTAAGTTTTCCTTCTAGCACATACAAATTCTATAACAAGGATAAATTAGAACACTTGGCTACATGATTAAATCTTGGATTTTACCATGAATGTGTTATATAGATATACTTTCTCAGGTAATTAATTTGCTACTTTGAGAAGCAAAAGCAAAAGTACATGGGTCACAGATGAGAGAAACTGTTGCCTACACCTGGTCCACCATTAATGGACTGTCGAGTAATCTGTCCTTAATTCCATCTCTACTTCTCATCCCAACCACTCTTTAAAAAATAATTCTAAATTCAAACACTCCTTATATATAGAAATTCCGACTATAACTTGCTGCTAAAGTTTCAAATAAGAGTTTCTGATTTTATATTTCAAATGCTCATTTTAGCTTTATAACATAGTAAAAACTCAGATTTTATTTTCCAAGTAAGTATTTGGTTATTGTTTCCNGAAAAAAAAAAAAAAAAAAAAAAAAAAAAAAACCTATTTCAAAATTCAAGCCCATTGAGGCATAATGAGCTTTGCAATATAGACATGGATCCACTAAATTTTCTTGTCCATGAGTTGTTGCATTAACAAGATCATGATTATCTTAATCACGCCATTATCTAAATAGATAAGTAGATAAGAATATCTATCATTGTTCCCATTTAGTTTTCAATCAAACCAACCGTTCGAAAATAAGAATCAATCTCTCAATCGATTCCTCTCCTTCATTCTCTAGAAAAAGAATAAAAGAGAATTCAAATTCTGTAAAAGCGAATAATTTCCAAATGCAATCAACAAGCAAGAAGAGAATAACCTTTTTGGTCACACTTGTCGTTCGTACAAACATTTTTGTTCAATTTGCGCCTTTGGCTTCTTCAGAACTGTTGTTTGAATCGATACGCTTAAAAAGACGCTAACAAATATTGTAACTAGAATCCTCGAAACAGCTACTTACGAATTAAAGCAAAAACTTGAAACTGAAGTAATTTTGTGATTCTCAGATAGAGAAGCTATTTCAGAAGCCATGCAAAGGAGCACATAGTCCGGATTGCGAAGAGTGGAACTTTAGTTCAAAGAATGTAGGATTAGAACTTAAACCACTTATTCCACTCCCCAAATCAGAATCTTTATTAGTGTAAAACTTTTTAATCATGCAACGAACAATTCCCAAACTAGAAACAAAAACTCGGTGCCGCAATATTATGTGTCAACAATTCTTTTTTGCCTTTTTTTTAAGAAAAGTTGCCAACTCATCATAATTAAGAACCCATTTTTTGTGGTTTCCATTTCAGAGATTACTCAAAATCAACTATCCCTAGTTAGTGGCATGATGTGGATCCAAATGAGGCAATTGTTGGCTCCTTCGGAGAGCTTTTTTCTGAAGAGAACTTTACTATAGGGTTGTTTTGGTACAGGTTTTTGACTATGAGGAAGCAATGAAAATAGCTTTCCTTATTGTGCAGTAATAAGGAAATAACTTAACTTTTTTCTGGTTATCATGAAAGTTAGAAGATCAGGGTCAATTAACTAATTACATGAAAATTACCGAGAACTCGATATTCTGTGACAGTGTAAAGAAGATAATATTGATGGACATATTCTTGGTACAATGATAATAAAAACTGGATCTTCAAGCAACCACTTTGCGCGGCAATTGTGAAGGTTAAGATCACACCCAAATCCCTTCTCCCAAATTGGCCTAAAGACATCAAATTATACAGTGTTATTTTATCATACAATAATCTTCTGAGTCAAGAGACAGCAGTCACACCTTGCAATCCACCTAAAAAGAAAATGAAAAATGTTGCAGACAAAGGAAGACCACAATACTGCATAATAGTTCAGTGAAGAGCTGGACATGGTTTGGTTGTTGGTGACATGAAATAATGATCCAGTGCGAGCATTAGGCGCCAAAATCACGATAGAATAAAGTAAACATAGTCGGTTTCTCACATTGAATTTATGGCTAACAAAGGTGACAAAAGTGAAGAGTAATGCTTTGATCATCTCTTTTTCTTCATGGGTTTCTCCATCACCGATCTACCAAAGGAGTTCTTAACTTAAAAAAGTTAGATCCATCACCTAAAGAGCATAACTCATAAGCGTGCGCAACAAAGCGCCACCTGAATACAACAAAATGTAAAAGAAGTTGGGTAAAGTAGTGCATACTCCCTGTACTATATATCCTGATAATGCGACTTTGTCCCCGAATTTCTCACTTAAGATTTATATTGCAATTCTAGACTATCTATAAGGTAACCATTTTACTTATGTAAAATCTCCTTTTGGATCCAGTTTATATGAAAACATGCTGAACAGGTCATCTTACAGAAGGAAAAAGGATAGCATGTTATCAAATTTCCGTTTAACAGCTAGAGATGACTAGGGCAGTACAGGGACTATCAATTCATTTACTCAAAGAACTTTAAAGAACATAAGTAATTCTCTTTTAGATTCGCAGGAAACTACTCCAAAAGTTCGGGTTCCACTTCCACCAACTTCTTTCTTATTTGGATCAGTGGAATTCTTACTAGGACTAGTTCCAGTGGTGGCAGAATCCAACAGAGAAATTATTTCTAGACCTAATTCACTGAACCATCTATCCACAACCTGGTGATCCGCCGTCCATTTCATTCGTATTTGGATCAAAACAACTTCGAAGGCCAAGATTTTTCGAATATGAATAAAGCTGTAGCTCACCGGGTGGTTGGGTTTAAAAGTAAAGATGTATGGATCAACCGGATGGTCCACGACAGATATCGTGGTGGTGGATGAGTTCCATTTAAATTCCTTCATACATCCTTTGTCTCCTTAGAACACGTAGACAAGCTTCGACTATATAAATTGAAGGCGCCTATAAGCGAAAACACAACCAAATCCTCGTGCCTCTTACTTAATGGTCTTACACTTATCTTAATCTACTTGTTGTCACTATAAATAACCCATGTACAATATAATACACTTGCAATATTAGCCAATTCGGTTCCGTTCGCCACAAACCCAAGCATACTCTAAAAGAATTCCTCTGAAGAATGGGAGGGATGTTACACGCAACAGTAGGAATAATGGGTAGTCTTTCTCTCCTTTTTTGTTCAAAATACGAAGAGAAAAACAAACGATTGTTTATTGACAAGCTACCTGGTTGCTGTTTTGCAGGGAATGCAGCTTCGTTGCTTCTTTACGCAGCACCCATGTACTGAATTACATGCAATGATCCTGCAATAATAGGGAGGTTTTGATCACATTACTTAATAATTTCTTCTTCATTCGCAGATTAACGTTTAAAAGGGTGATAAAGAAGAGAAGCACAGAAGAATTCTCTTGCGTACCTTACATTATAGCTTTTCTGAATTGCCTGCTATATACCTGGTATGGTCTGCCAGTTGTAAGCCGCGGATTTGAGAACTTCCCTGTAATCACCATCAATGCCATAGGGATAGTTCTGGAAACCTCATTCATTTTCACGTATATATGGTTTGCGTTGCCTGAACGCAAGGCAAGTCCAAATTGCTTTCCTTGTTTCAGAAATTTTCTTATGTATAGATCTTTACACGCTATAATTAGACAGGAAGAAATATGGTTTAGCAGTGAATAGAAAACAAAAGTGATCACATATGCATATTGTTTCGTTTGATTTTCTTGTAAGCATTGCTGTCGATTGGCTTTTTATCTACTGACCATTCATAATCTATTTGAATTTCTCTGCCGGTCATTTACGAAGTTAAATGAGAGAAAAAAAGCTACAGTAAAAATGCACAACAAACATGCCAACATAACTTAGCCTCGTACATACATCAAGTTCAAAAATCCACTGAACGAAAGAAGTAATTCCCTATACCAGCAAGTTTTTGCATGAGAACCTCGGTTCATTCAGGTCTAGTTTGAGCATCAATAAACATGATCTCGAATAAAGAAATTCATGCAAAGCTTAGGAAACTCAATTGGTTATATGGTTTAACTGTACATATCAGTTGGCAATATTCGTCATAACTTTCCGATCGAACCTTCCATTGGTTTAAAACTGTTGTCATGGCTTCACCTTTCGCTACGGATATTAGCCTGCGCGAAATTCACATCTTGATTAGCTTATGCATATGCAACTTTTGGCAATGTATTGCTAAGTTTCTCTGGTCATTTTGCACAGAAAACAGCGATATTAATGATGGTACCAGTGACAGTGCTGTTCACTATGACTGTCTTTGTCTCAAGCTTTCTGCTGCATGATCACCGCCACCGCAAAGTATTTGTCGGGACCATCGGTTTAGTGGCCTCCATATCCATGTATAGCTCTCCCTTAATCGCTGTGGTAGAATCTCTTTCTCATACAATTGCCTAATTGGCTTACTAGTTATTAGTAATTTCATGATATCTCTAACAAATTCGCGTTCTTGAGTAATATGTCTGTAACAATCTTAGCAGCAAACGGCAACGCAAAGATTGGTAAGACTTCTACTACAAATTGCCTAATTTCTTCCTAAAAAAATAATCCTTTTTCAAACAGGGCACAAGATCCCAAAATACTCAATAACTTAAAAGAGTCGACTATGATTTTAGTGGAAGCAATTGTTGTCTATCAGCTCATGAGTTTGCTGTAAAATTCAAGCTGGCAGCTCATAGTAATCCTCCATTCATGTTATACATATATTTTGTAGCATGCCGATCTTTCTCGCTGTAACTTATCAGTATGTGGTGTGCATCTTCTATTCAGCACGAATAAGTGACACTAAAATCTACTTGTGCTGATACGAAATTGCAGAAGGAAGTAATAAAGACCAGAAGTGTTGAGTTCATGCCCTTCTATTTATCTTTCTTCTCCTTCTTAGCCAGTTCTCTGTGGCTGGCATACGGACTTCTGGGGCGTGATCTTTTCCTCGCGGTTTGTGAGCTCAATAACGGTGTTCTACAGATGTCAGAATTAAGGTTTTCAATATCATTAAGCTAATCTTTACTATCTATTTTTCTTTTTTCTTTTTTCCTCAGGCACCTAATTTCCTTGGTAGTCCAGTGGGCCTTCTTCAATTAATACTGTATTTCATCTACAGAAAAAACAAAGCAGCTCCTGAAGAACTTCACGAAATCGATCTAAACAAGAATGATCTGAAAACAGTACCCAAGCAGCAGGAAGTTAATGGACGAAAACTTGATGCGTAAAATAGATTTATAGATCCTTTCCCCCGCATCAATTGTGTTATAAGTTCATCATCATCTAGTGTATGTGATGTTGATGTATCCGACAAGATGCTATGATGCATACATGTGAACTAATGCACCCTATATCAAGAGCTTTTTAAATTATATGCATCGGCAGATCGAATTGTACAAACTCTACACCAAAGCTAAAACAATTCATTCTTATTTCAGAATGAATGATTTCCCCAGTATAAGCCATGTCTAATGTCTAATCGGATTGGAGGAGCACCAGTCATCCAATTCAAGCAAAAGCATTACAAAAGCAATGACCACGCGGTTTGTATGAAAGCTATGAAGCATTCAAAAATTTTCAAATTTATTAAAAAATAGTTAATAACTTTGTTTAATCACCTGGCCTTAATCTCTACTTTATTCTAGTTGACATCAACGCGCGACCGTCGCGTGGTAATTTTGATGGTGAGATAGTTATAGTAACTAAAAATGAAGTTTAACACAGTAATATGTAATTCAGTTAAGGTTCAGAAAGATTTCGACTTAATATTTTTTCTCGACACGTGAAAGTTAGTGGTGGCTGATAAACTTAATAGAAGTTCAATTTAGAAATTAATTGAAACAAATTAATTGTTTATGTTGGTGATTTGCAATCATTCTGAATTTCAGATGGATCTCAATTCTCAAACTTTTGTTGTCCATCACTCCCATTGAAATCTGGGTGGAAAGAAGGAGAGCAAGTTAAACAATCTCAATCCCATGACAGAAGGGGATGAAACTAAATTCAGCCACCCAGTTGGATAAAACCACTGATCTTAGTAAGAGCAAGAGAGTTATTAGAGTAACAAATACAGAGATCTTTGACTATTTCAGAAATATATTTGCCAATTTTAAAAGCTTACAGAAGTATACATAATATTTTATAGTTTGCAGAAAGAAATATACAATATATTGTGCTGCAATGAAACATAGTTTAGTTAACTTTGTTTCCAGATTAGAGATATTCAACTAGAAAATGCAGTTCCAGTACATTTCTAAGTCAGTATCTGTTAAAACATACATAATCCAGTGTAAAGTCATAGAATTGTGGGAAAACTACACTTGAACAGGATATTCAGTCAACGTCGCGAAGTTTGAAATTTACATTAACTAAAAAGGGAAAAGAAAAAATAAAAGCATTCCTTGCCCTCATATAAATTATACATAAGAAGATTCATGGTTCTACATCAGAAAACCTGTGAATTCTAAAATTTTGGAGACACCTCTTCGAGAATACAATCTAGTTTCTATAAACTTATCTCCTGATCCAAAACTGCTGATATTTCTATCCGCATCTCGTTGCAAGAACGACGAGTCTTTGGATTTGAAGTACAACAATGTGCTTAAGGTTGCGACGGAGAGGGCGATGATGGAGGCTTAAAATCATGATACTGCACATCCAAATGAGAAGCAGAAAGTGTAAGAAGAAAAGAGGTTAGAAACAAGATTATGTTTTGTTACTGAATGTAGACAATGGCGAATGAATCTTAGGACAATATTTTTTGCGCCTATTGCTGCATCACTAAGGCCACAAATTTCTTTCAGAGAAACTAAAATCACAGGTTTTTATATGGCAGAAGTTCGAAAATACCAAACATTTTCCATCTTGTTATATCTACTTTGAATCAGTATCTCTTCCGATTTAGAATTTCAGGTGCCTTTGGATATGTCCAATCCTATCTTATAAATGAATAGGCTTAAATGGATTATGATTAGAGGTTTACGTATGGGTAAGGTGAAAGAGGTCTCGGCTTTGCAGGAACAGATTCCTTGCTGGCTTCTGCAACAGAAACTGAGTTGACTTGCGGAGGAGGCTCGGCTGCAGCCTCCTCCTTGACCACTGCTTTTGTTTCAGGAGCAGCTTCTGCTGTAGAATCTGTAGAAGCACTCGAACTTCCCAGTGCTGGAGCTGGTAGGCTCCTCGCACTTGTAGGTGCAGGTAGAAGAGCCTTGCCGATCATCTAGGAATCATAAAGAAACATATGCCATTAATCTAACCCCGTCAGAATAATGTACCAAATAAAATTGATAAGTCTAATTGACTGTTGCTTCAAAAATAAAAAAAATAGAAAAAAAATTGATTGTTGCTTGATCCATTTTCATCAGGTAGTAGTAAGGTCCTCATACAACATGGAAGTGATTATTACGTAATTTACACCAATGCCCACAATCCATTGTTGTATGAAAAAAATCAATTTGGTAGTGTATGTTAGTTAATCATGGATATATAAAAAGATATGTACCTTTATCTCGCCAACAAGCTCTTTAGGAGCAACCTTGGTATTCAAGAACTCGTCAATCTGTCGGAGAGTTACCTTCCGGTCCTGTTAGCAAAATAAACATAAGTGCTTCATTTGGCCTAGCTACTGAAATAACTTCTTAATTAAGTAGAACCGAAATTATGGGCAAGTTGGGCCAAAGAGGTCCCAAGAAACCTTCCGCACGGCTTTATTGTGACATGTGAGAGACCAATTGTACGGGAAAGGTTTAGAAATGAGTCTTAACAGTTGGGTAACGTGCATGGTGGAGGTCAGATGAACCATCCCACGTGCACTGGCAAGAGAGTTAATGGACGAACCAAGTCAGATATTTCAAAAATAACATCGGGTACTCACTTCCGCAAACAAGAATTTCTTGGTAACCAACTGAATAATAGCTGCCGATCCCAAAAGCTGAAGTAAGGTCTCTACCTGCAGCAGAAAACACAAGGAAAAAAGAATTGATTTAATGCATAATAGTTGTTAATAAAGCAGTTTCTCATGGTACTTCGTCCGTCATGTACAAAAGAACCACCTACCTCTGTAAAGGCAAATAAACCTAAACCGGTAGCGGCAGCTAATCCAAGAGTAACAGGCAAACCGTCTGAGCTCTCCTGTACATAATTGAGATCTTCACTAACTAGGCAACTTAGATATACTTAAAAGAATGCATTACAACGGAAAAATAAATCCTGCAGTGGAGGAATTCCACAAAAGAGTTCAAATTACTGTCTTCGTATATTTTCCTAGCCAAAGATTTTCCTCGAAAAAAAAAGAAAAGAAAAGCAATGTATTAGGAGCTGCAAACTCAAAAATTTAAGATGATCCAATCATCAAAGAGTGTTCTGGCCAACTTACTCCCAGTGCAGTACTGATTGCATCGTTTAAATCACCAAAGTCGACAATTAGAGCCTTGTTCGGTGGAGTCCAAGGAAGCCCGCTCTTCTGAAATTGGAATTAGTCGAATCGGTGAGCTTGTCAAACCTCGTGAATTAAATATAAGGTACAACTAAGCATCAAAGGAGACACAAAATGCAAAGAATAATAACTATCCATCCTCGAGGTCCCTCTGCACCATCCTTGATCGCAAACGCAGCTTTAAAACCATTGGCAGTGACCAGCTCAGCAACAAATTCAGAGTTCCCATCGAACCTGGTTTTAACAGCGGTCATTTTGAAAACAAATATTTACAGCAGTAAAAGAAAGTTTCTGCTGATGAAATTCCTAGCTAGTAACATTTTTGAACAACAAGAACTACGAGATATTTCTTTGTACCCGGAAAATATAAATAGGCAAATATGAACAAGTGAAATATATCATACAAGGTGCTAAATGCTAATACTATACAGCGAAGGATGCTAAATGCTAATGCTAATGCTAAGAACATATAGCGAAAGACTCAGGGAACTATACGATTTTTGAAAGAGGAAGAGGATATTTATATTATCCGCAAAAAGGAATTGCAAGATCACTAAACAATGTACCGTTGATCTTACGTTATTGAGCATCGAATATACCTTGATTGCTTGATAAATAGAAAATGTTAACAGATCAGAGTTCTTTAACATACAGAAGTGCAAGTATAATAGCATGCAGGTATAGCGCCGAATTAGGCGCGATAGCAAGCATGAAGATTATCCAATCCCAAGGGAGCACAACAAATAGAGACCCATTTCTCAAACTTTCTTAATCAACTTCACAGTACAAACAAATTCAGATCTCAATTGTATTTGCTAAGAGAATATCCAACATTACGCTAAACATAAATCATTCTTTTGAAACAATATGAAAAATCAAATCACTCACTTGTCGAGAATGAACAATGTAGTATTCGCGGGGTCCTTAAACTTCGAGCTAAGCTTCTTCAAGAAGCCCAGCTTATCGCCCCCTCTGTACATGATCGAAACCGCCTTCTTCTTCAACCCCTTAACATCAGGGCTCCCAACCTCCTTAAAGTCCCTCCCTTCCCTTATATCAAGCAACTGCGCATCGGGGTCCTGCGACAGCTTCGCATAAGCGCCTTTCGCCGAATCAACCCCCCAAGGCTTCGGCTTTTGGAGGATTTGGAACAGCAAAAGCGGAACCGCCACCGCGGCGGTGCCTCCGCCGACGATCAAGGGATTCTCGGAAGCGAATTTCACGACCGCATCAAGGAATTGGCCCAAATCGACTTGATTCTCGGAAGCGAATTTCACGACCGCATCAAGGAATTGGCCCAAATCGAAGCCGATTGAGTCCCCAGGTGAGGATTCGGGGCTCATGCTCTGACCCAGAGCTTCCTCATAGGTGAGGGCGTGGGCGAAGCCACTGCTCCCGAGCAAAATCGAGGAGAGAGAAGCTAAACCCCCCTTCAAAAATGGCTTTTTGAACCGGAAAGGGAGGAGCTTTTTGGGCTCCGCTCGCTTCTCGGAGGCAAAAGTGCTTCTTTGAAGCGCGATTGGGGTCAACCCAGCTGCGTTGAGGACCTCCATTGCATAATTCCGAGCAAATTTAGGGTTTAATTCGCAAAATGGCAATGGAGCTCGTTAAGAATCGGATCGACTAGCGTATACATATATCTCCATGAAATTTGTAGAATTTTTTAAGCTTTTTCTTTCTCTTTTTTTGGGGGGGGGGTTATTATTTGGAGCTTGGAGAAGCAAAGATGAAGGAGAGGATTACACGGCGTGGAAGGGGGGATAGAGTAGGGGCGAACGAGAGGTCGACGCGTGGAATTAAGGGATGGGGTGTTCTTCGGCATGGGTATTGTGAGGTGAGGAGTTGTCGAAGGGTTTATGGAGGTTGGAGTGGCTTTGCTTCCGTTGCGTAGTACGTACTACCGAAAGAAGTGCTTTGCAAGTACAGTATACAGTAGTATCAAAATGTTGCATTATTTGAATGAATAAAAATTATAGAGAAATAGTACCCAAATCGAGATAGTATGGTTCACCGTTCATGCCATCACTAGCCCGAATGTTAAAGCACCATCCGTAGCCACTCCAGCAGGGTCTCACATTAGAAGATCAAAATTTTCGAATGAATATTTTTAATTATTAAACTTTCGAACTTTTCAGAGACCAAATAACGGTACAAGAGCTATCCTGAGAAAAGAAAACTTCCATTAATTTAAAAAAAAAAAAAAAAAAGATCCCATTTACTGACATGTTTAGTCCTAAGTCCTAACATTCCCAAAAGCCCCCATCTCCTCTCAATTTCCAAACACCCACAACGTATTTCTATTATTATTATTATTATTATTTTATTTACGTTAATTTTCACACGCGCGCTTCTTGCGCACGGACGTTCCCCCGTAGCACGTTGCCTAACGTTCTTTTAATTACACCCCTACTTTATTAGTTGAACTTTGCTGTTCATTACCGATCGTCCCCAGATTAAGTGATAAACGATTTTATGGTTGGTACTCAAAATATTAAGTTCGAATTCTAATTGATTCATATTTTCAACTAAATTTATTTTTAAATAAAATAAAAGAAACGAGTAACGTGCTACTTATTTCTCAAAAAAAAAAAAAACTTTTAGTGTTCTTTATTTTTCTTGCTATTGTTTTGATATATTTCACTTGATTTTTTCGTCATCGAGTGTTGAAAACATTTTCGCCAATCTCTTTCGCGTTCGTGCTTATAAAAACAAAAATTCTAATTACATCTTGGAACGGAGTTTCGAATTAATCCCGTAGGTAAGGACAAAAATACGACTTAGAATAATATCTCGCACGCTTTCAAATCAATCGAATTATTTATTTACATTTTTACGTCTATCCGTAAGTTATATTTTATTTTTATCATAAAATTAGTTAGATAATTAATCACAATCAGATTTTAGTGCGTTTTTTTAACCCAACAAAAAAGAGGGAGCTAGATTCACCTGAAATAACTTGACAACATCTGTAACCTTAATACAGCAAACCAAAACAGTAGTAGATTTGCTGATCTACAAAAGTACATTGATATTCTGGTTTCAGTTTTCTCCTATCGACTTCAGGACAAAGTGCGCAATCGCCTCAACTGCTGCTCTCTCTGCTTCATCCTGATTCACTCCAGTGGACTCTTGGAACTTCTTCCCAATCTTGAAAGAGTGGTCGCCGCCGTCGATCACATGCAGCTCATTCTCACATTTCATTTTCTTGCGTGTGGATTCGAGCTTGTCCAGTGGGCACAACCCATCTTTGCTACCCTGTAAAAGTTTTCCATCTTCAACTTAATTTAGTTTCAAATTTACCAAGATTACTCTGCCCACTATTAAACTCGTCAGAGGTTATAACGGTGATCAACAGCGAACGGTGTTTAATATTTATCCTTGATTACCTGCACAAACATTGTTGGAACCCTCAGCTGCAACAAAGTATCGTCTCGTACTGCTCCATTTATGCCCTATATCAGATTAATATGAATACGATGTAAAGGTGTTATGGTGTCGCAGGCGAATGGCTTCCACAGGTGAAGCATCAGTATACGCAGATTTGAGTGAAAAGAAAAAGAGAAACTTTTATCTATTCATAATTTTTTTTCTTTTTTAACTGTAAAACATAGAGCGATTTCTTATGCAATTTCATCAAATAGGAAAGAGGATGGTGAAAGTTAATTTAACACATTTGCAATAATCTTATGTAGTCATATCCGACAACACCGACTCCTATGTTTGTTTAAGAGTAACAATAATTGGTTAATGTACAGACGATGTGGAAGCCGCCTCATAAAAATTTACAGCAATCTATTATTGTACTTAGGACTACGAGTTTTAATAAATTTATAAAAGGTAATATAAAAGTACAAAGCATATAACTAACATGCATGAACATAGACGTATACCTTCAGCGGATAGCCCAAGCATATAACTGCTGCGACATTGATATCCTCGGCAGCGGCTACCATGCAGCTAACCCTGCCCAACAAAAATCGTTTAGTGTTTCAAACCCCTGTGTCGCTGGCTAATGGAACATTAGCAAGAAATGAAAGGAAATGAACTATTTTCTGATCGAGTGAAAAACTACCTTGAACCCATTGATTTTCCCATCAGAACCAGAGGATGTCCAGGAAACTTTGCAACAGCTTCTTTTACAACATATAAGTGATGATCAACTAATTTTTCTGCCTTGGGAGGAGCTCTACGT
The DNA here is from genome assembly GCF_001540865.1 of Ananas comosus. Lineage (NCBI taxonomy): Eukaryota > Viridiplantae > Streptophyta > Magnoliopsida > Poales > Bromeliaceae > Ananas > Ananas comosus. The sequence continues at coordinate 2,946,445 of NC_033630.1, read as the reverse complement.
TTTCCACCGGAAATATCTGTCAAGTACAAGACGAATGTTAACATGCACGTAACTTACCTCTGTTTAGCTAACTAGAATTTACGGCAGATATAAGATTACTGCGAAACAAAGTTTACAATTTAAGCTATTGACATTGGACTAAGGACTTAACATATGAGGTCAAAGAATCTCCACTACCACACCACTGAAAAGTTAACATTGCCGACCATAAAACTATGACACTGCGGGCTACGTCTCCATTTATGTTATCCTTTTCTACGTGATCAATATACGTCGTAAAACCTATCTTTACAAAATTACAAGCTGTTCAAACTAAAAATATGTCAGAACCACATCGTAGCTATAACTCACAACTGAATCACCTCATATGTTATATCGATAAAAAATATTTCTCAATAATACATTAGAAGTATTAAAGTGAAGCAACTACTCAACATCTTGAACCATTACTCAATACATAATCTACAAAATCACTATGAACAATACAATTTTGGTAAAAATGTACAAAACTTATCTGAACTATGAACCATTTTGAGTTGGCTATCCAACCATTCAAAGTTTTTATTGTACAACCCAACCTTTCAATCCGTTTAATTTGAGTCAGTCAACGGTGCTTTGACTTCAAATTTTGAATGTATCGTTTATTTTTACTACTTTCGTTAGTATATTTCATGTAATTCTCGCAACTATGAATTTAATAAAGTAAGTAATTAGCTTATACTTTGAAGTCAAAGCACCGACGACTGACTCAAATCAAATAGATTGAAATGTTGGGTAGTAAAATCAAAAATTTTGAATGGTTGGGTAGCCAACTCAAAATAATCCATAGTTCAGATAAGTTCTGTACATTTTTATCTATAATTTTTAACTTACATGGATAGTCAAAGGTGACAACTTCAACAGCATCTAGCGCCTCGCCCATCATTTTCTGCCATCTGCAACATAATATAGCCCATAAAATTGTTGGACACACACAAACACTCTCTTCAGGTACGAAAGGATTGATTCAAAAATATGGTTTTTTTTCCATAGGTTCCAAAATCAGAAAATTCTCAAATTTGCCTAAAATAGCAATACATTATTTGCATTCAAGAATGCCCTGAGAAAGAAGCTTTGGACAGGACATAGGGACAAATTCAGTGGTTTCTACAAGTTAGAAAGAGCGAAACTCTTTTTAACTCTCTCTGGAAAATCATCAAACAACGTGTGTTCATATTTCGGTGGCTAAAGTGTTTATGCGAAAAGCACAGGTACGGACTTGCAATATCGGAATAGAAGAGCGACCATCCATACATTTCACCCACCAAGAAAATCTACTCCAAAAAGATACAAAAATTGATCTTTTTGATTCGTTTTGGGGTAAAAAGAAAAGCAAACAAATTGGTGGCTCACTTGACCATCCATTCGGAGGTGGACGGAGCCCCGGCGCCGTGGGCGAAGACGACAAGAGGGGACGCCGCCGCCGGAGGGACGCCGGCGGCGGCGGCCGGTTCGTCGTCTGCGTGGATTTTCCGGCGACGCTTCGCCGGAGGCTGGGGAGAAGGTGGAGCGTCGGGAGCCATGGAGGTCGGAGAGCCAAAACCCTAGACTCGTAAAAGCGCGGGAAGTAGTAGCTACCACTCTCTTTAGTGCGCCGGAGGTGGGGACTGGGGATACTTCCACCCTTATTTGTCAGATGGGGCTGTCAACGAGTTCGAGCCGTTCATTAACTAGTCCTGGGGTTTGTTAAATATGGAGCCATGTATTCAATTTATTTATTAACCAGTCGAATACAAATTGATTTGAGAATAGCAAGTTACATTGGTAATTTTTCTATTGAGTAAAATATTAAATATTTTTTTGAAAAATTAGAATTTTAAATGAATAATTGAAATTCATATAATATAAATTCATTTACATATATATATATATATATATATATATATATATATATNATTAATAGTATTCCAGCCTAATTCTCTCTCTCTCTCTCTCTCTCTCTCTATATATATATATATATATATATATATATATATATATATATATTCGAGTTATACCGAGTCTGAATATGAACGAGATGATCCAAACTCGTATTTGGCTCATTAAGATTTTGAGTTGAAAATTTTAACTTATATTCAGCTCATTTTTTAATAAGTGACCGATTTCGAGTTAATTTTAAGCCGAACATGAACTAGTTGGTAAATAACAAGTGGATTGTGAGGAAGGATGTAAAACGGACGGGGCGGCCGACGAGCCGTCCGGCCCGACACGCCTATGGGCCGGGCCTAGGCACAACACAGTACTGTAGAGCTCGTGCTGGGCCGGCCCGACCAATAATCACGGGCTATGCTGGGCCAAGAAAATTGAACCCGTCAGCCCTGCACGGCACGGCCCATTCGGGCCTAGGCCGTTCGAGCCGACATTTAGCGTGCGTGGCCCTGAACGGGCAGCCGTGCCTGCCGGGCCAGCACGGCCCGACCTATTATCTACCCGCTGCATCGCGCAGGTCCCTATACTAGTATAGAATTATTGTCACATCAACGAACTATTAAATATGTACATATTTATGTTGTATTTCTTTTCAAGACAATATAATAATTAAATAAAAAATATTAATAAAATGAAAAAAGATTACTGGAACAAGAAAGGACAAAACCTCCTATACTAATCCCCTTTCATCTACTAAAAAAAGCTCTTTTTTTCGCATTTAGTACTCTTAAGAAATTTTTTTTTATAAATAGCTCTATAAAATTTATATTTGTAAGATTGTCCCTATCTCCGCCACGCAAGCGCCACACGAAAGCCGCATAAGCGGCTAGATTAAGTTAAACACGATGAATCATTCACCGTATCCAAATACGGACGGTATTGCGTAATATCTAAAATTTAAAGATTTAGAAAAGATACGTTGAATTATTCATTGTGTCCAAATATGATAAATAGTTTATCTTGTTCAACTTAAATTCGGCGCTCGTATGGTGCTTGCGTGATAGAAATAGGATCAATCTTACAAATATAAATTTTATAGTGCTATTTATAGAAAAATTTAAAAAAAAGGACTAAATGCAAAAAAAAGCCCAAAAAAAATTTGTTTGAACATAGCAGCAGCAAAATTAGATCCACTTTGTTAAATACAAAATAGAATCCTATACTTCATTAGGGATATGCATCATGCACCTTTGAATTCAAATGTTTTTTAAAAATTTTAATAAAAAAATTTAATAAAATAAATGAGTTAATAAGAAACAAAAAAAAAAAAAAAACACTCCAATTATAGACTACATGCGTAGCACTGCTCTTAAATATTATATCCTGTTTGAAAATCGTGAAGAGGCTGATCTGTGGTCAATTCCTCCTCGTGTCTTTTTTTTTTAATTTTTTTTAATTCTTTCGTTCTTTTCGAGACCCGTAGAAGTAAACTTTTTTTATTCAATTAACTCAGCAGAAAAATATAATAATACTAAAAGTCTGAAACTTGAAAAGGAAAGATCAATACAGAGCCTAATGATACACCGACGGAAGTAAGCAAAGAAGATAATGCGCTTTCATGGGCCCTGATGACAATTTTGTCACTGTCGTTTTCTCTCGTATTACTATCTCAATTTTACTTTCTCTTGCTATTTGGCTTCAATACCAACTGTAATGATTCAGCTGGTTAGCAATTATAATTTATTGGCACCAAACCAACTCTTTTTTGGAGAGAGAAAAAAGAAATATGCTGCCTACTTTGTTCATTTTTAAAGTAAATAAAGCTTAAACTATGCTGGAATATTATCAATAGTATTAATCTATTTGTACTATTAATTTTTTAGTCATTGGATTGAAAAATGTGCGATTAGAATGATGTGGGCCTCTTAAAGTATCAATAGCATCCCCGCTGGACTCAATAAGCTTTGCTAGAAATATAAAATAGTTAGACGCTGTACTTAAAATTTTAAGTACTAACCATCAAACTCTTTGCTACTTAACAAGTTGTATGGACTCAAAATATTTAAACCTAATTATCGATACTAGAATTTATGATCCTTATATTTATAATCACAATTCATACTATTTTGGCTAAATTACAGAAAACCTTCCATGACATTTAAAAACCTACACTTTGCTCCTTTATAAAATGAAAAATGTGCACTTCACCCCCTACCGTTAGGGTTCCGTTATAAAATATTTTTTTTATGCCGAAAATACCCCTCCGCCCTCTTCCTTGTTGTTTCGCTTCCCTCTGGCTAGCCGTCTCGCCACCGCTTCGCCGCCTCGCCTTCCTCCACTGCCTCGCCCTCGCCCACATTCCCTTTGCCCTCCTCCGCCGCCTCGCCTTCACCCTCGTTGCCCTTGCCTACCTCTCCATCAACACCTACTTCGATTTTCTCCCTACTATCGTCAAAATTGAGGGGCGACAAGAGTGCAGGAGGAGAAGGGGAGCAGGTGGATAAGGAAATAGAGAGAAATTGCGGTCGGTTGAGGTGGAAATCGCGATCGATCGAAGAGGCGGCTGAGGAAGATGAGGAAGAAGACGAAATGGCGAGGGGCAAAATAGTCATTTTACACACCGTACCCTCCATGTGAATATTTTTTATTTTACAACGGGGTAAAATATAGGTTTTTAAATGTCAGGAGGGGAAAGTGAAAAAACGAATTATTACAGAAGATTTTTTATAATTTAGCCTACTATTTTTATAATTTAATATAAAATTATTAGGGCGCCACAAATACAGTAGAGATCAATCCTACTTTTTCATGGATGTTGGGAGCGCATTCTTGGCAACTCCATGTGCGAAACGTTTCCACAGAAGATTGCCGTCCTTGAATCATGGATGATTAAGATTAGGATCGATTATTTTTTATTTTTTTTATTTTTTTATGAACGGAGAGAATGATTTCTCAGCAATCCTGTGTTAAAAAAATGATCCCACTATCTGTAAAGGCAGTAAATAGATCCCATTCTTTATGCACCACAAAGTTTTTTTAAAAAAATTTAATTCAAAAACTCAACTGAAAAAAAAAAGATCAGAAAATCTCAGTCAATAAAGCTCTGAGTGATCCATTTGAAACTCGTCAATAAGTGATGCGTTCTCCGTACATTATCGCCTTTTTTTTTCTATTCTCTGTTCCTTGCAACAGGTTCAGTAGCCATCAATTCGGACGTAAAGAACACCCAAACAGATCTAATCAAAACTGAGGGGATCTATCAATTTTTGGATCTGTTCGGAAGTGAGAATTATGGCTTTTTTCGCATTTGATCCTATCAAAATATTTTTTTTTACAAATAATCTTATCAAAGTTATAATTACAAATTTGACCTTATCCCTGCCACGCGGGCGCAACATCAGCGTCATGATTTTAAGTTGAACACGTTGAATGGTTCACCATGTTCAAACACGGTGAATGATTTATTGTGCTCCACACCGTGTTCAAATACGGTGAATGATTTACTGTGTTCCATACCTATATTCTCCTCCCACTTTTTTTTATTTTTCTTATATTTTTTTTACAATACATATATACTATATCTTTTCCAAACACGGTGAACCATTCACTGTGTCTAACGCGGTGAATGATTTACCGTGTTCAACTTAATATATAGTTCCGCTGACGTGTCGTTAACGTGGTGCCTGCGTGGCAAGATTAGGACTATTTTTGCAAATATAAATTTACTGGGGCTATATTTAAAATAAATTTTTTTCAGGAGGTCAAATGCAAAAAAGAGCCCTGAGAATTACCTAATACTAATAGATAATAATCTAAACAAAATTAACATGAAAAATATATAAAATTATAAAATATATTATAACTTCGGATCGAATGGATCTGACATTGATCAACTCTTGGTTCTATTTGGGATTGAAGAACATCCGATGCTAATACATCAAATAAAATTAAAACTAAAATATATAAAAATATATATTTTTATATATATTTTTTATAAATTTAGAAAAGAATACGGTAACTAATTCATCTTGCGCTCATTCCTCTTACACTCATTCCTCTGACGCTTTTGTGAATTGTGAGTGAATGTGTTTCAGTTACACACGCACTCAAAACATATCCTTTGTGCCCCTTCTCCCACCTAACGCCTCTCCCCCTCCCCTTTCTCTCTACATCGACCCATCGATCGAAGAGATCGAGATCAAAGTCGAAATCGTCTTCTACAATGGTATTGCTTCGCCCGTTCGATTTTTTCCCCCCCTTTTTTTTTCTACACGAAATTGAAGCATTTTTCAGGGTTTTGTTTCCCCCCTTTTTTCCCCGCTATATTTGGGGTTCTTTGATCCGTTTGTAGGGGGGACTGAGCTCGAAAGTTTCGGTTTTGGGGGTTTCCTTTGAAGCGGAGAGGAATCGCGATCTGTGATTTGGGAATTTGTAGGAACCCTTTCTTCGATCCATGACAAAAGCTTGTTGTATGGTGTTGTTGATGTTTGTTATGTTAAAAGGGACTTTTTGGCTGTATATTTTTGGTAAGTAGGATTTTGGACTAGGTCCCTGTCGGGGAAGATTCGGTAATAGTTTTTTTTTTTTTTCTTTTCAATCAATAAGGCCGCTCAAAAGAGGTTGAGAAACAATTATAAGTGGAATCAGTGAGTTTCCCTGAAAATTTTCATTCAGATTGAGCAAGGATGGGGGTTATCTCGGATTTGCTTTTTACGAGTTCAGATGAAGCAATGAACCTTCTGCATCACGGCATCTTATGTTTGCAGATTGTAGTCAGGGCAATGAAGATCCTTAAATTTATAGTCTTTTCATGGATTGGAAGCATTAAGAATGTTGGATATTCGACTGTTTGTCATACAATCATCTAAGAGGAGCTTCTCACAGAATCTTTTTTGTTTTTTCGAAGAAGGTTGCTTTCTTTACCTTATTGAATTTCTCTGAATATGTTGTTTTCCTTAAGGTTATGGGATGTGACTGCTAGTTGAATCCTACATGTGACTGCCATGATCATATGATTCAGGTCTTGGAGTTAGAGGCATACTCGGAGGTGATTTTGGCAAACATTCTACCTTTTTATTCCCTTTGATAGTATTGTAGTTTATGTGAATTTCAGTGTCTGCTCTTCCATGTTATTTTTTCTAAGATTTGTTTGCATACTTTTAATCTTTTGTTTTACGTGTTTCTTGATCAGGTGATGGCTTAACTAAGAGCAATTAAATTGATGTACCAGTGAACTCAAGAAAAAGATGAAGCTTATCAGTATACTGCTTATTTTGGCTTATCTGAATTATGTTGCTGAATCTGATTTTCAAGGTGCTTACATTCCTCTTTCTGATCTATATGTCTGTTGTAAAGTAGAATTTTGGCTGTTCGTTAACATCATTTTGCGTCATTACATCTCATGCATTTAATAGTTCTCTGCTTGTGTAGATGTCTCTTTAAGTAATGTTTTCTGGCACTTCTGGGTATTATTTTCATTTTAACAAGTTTTTTTCCTTTTAACTTCGCTGTCAGGGCATTGTTATTCTTTCCTCGTACAGTTAAACTATATAGACTTACACAGAGAATGCATGTCTATTTATGTGTTTGTGCATGTCTATATCTCCTTGTTTGACTATGCTGGATAGTTTTCAAGACAGAAGTGATGTTGGAGTAGATATTGATAAAAAAAGCACTAACATCTCTTGCATGGAAATCACTTAAATAGTTTCTTTCTGCTGTTACAAGGAGAAGTTTTGAACTAGAGATTTTGCCTTTGGGCCTCAGAAACTTATTTCAGATTCCTTCAACATCAGTATGCACAGAGTGCTGGGGCAAATTGGCAATCTTTTAAACACCTTCTGACACAGAACTTGTGTGCATTTTCAGGAGATGCATTATATGACATGAAGGTTAAGTTAAATGCCACGGGTAACCAACTGTCTGATTGGAACAGAAACCAAGTCAACCCTTGCACGTGGAACTCAGTTATTTGTGATAGTAACAATAGAGTTGTTCAAGTGTAAGTTGGCTTGTGAAACTCTTTTTCCTTTCCATCAAAATCTTTGTGCTTGCTTTTATTTATTTTATGTGCTACAAGAAGGCCAAAATGGAGAAGTGTCTTATTGGAGATGAGGAAACAATTGCCATATGACCGCATAAAACCTAGTATTACTTGGGTAATCAAAGAGTCTAAATGCTTATGCCATTAAAATTTGTATATATATGGGTCTGTATGACTAGTATGATCCACAATATTTGGATACTAGCAATATTTAGTCAAAATCAATGTTACAATTTGTCGAAGAACTATAACTTTGACTGTCTCAAAGACTAAAGTTTCTACGATTACAAGGAACCTGTTAGGAGATCACTCCAAATTAACTATTTTTTTGTTTAGATAAAAAATAATGAATCTATTGTTCTATTTTTACTTGAAAAATTCTATGCTATTGTTTGAAAGCTTTTTAAATTGATGCATATCATTTGTCTCCACTTGATGTGTAGGAAAAAGACATTGTTAAACTGTCAGCTGTAGTTTCTAAGATTCTAAAGAGTCTAGATTGTAGCTAACTTCTTATTAGACAGTAATACTAGGTGATCTGTACATCTCATGGTTACCCAACAACAACTTTACTGCCAAACTGTCATGATTTCTAGTAATATTTAATGAACTCTTGTTTAAAATTTTTTAGTTTGTCTCTTGTTTGGCATCATGCTTAGTCTAGCATACATACTGTACCATTCAATGTATTTTTTTCAGAACATTGGCTTCCATGGGATTCACTGGCATTTTATCTCCAAGAATTGGAGAGCTGAAGTACTTAAGCGCACTGTAAGTATATTCTTTAGCCTGCAAACTTCTTAAGTCATAATAATGTCATGTAATCTTTATCCCAATGTGCAAGATGGATCCCCTTACATTTCATATAAATCAATATCTCACTGTAATTTGAAGCTTTATTGGCAAGCAAACTTTATCACTCCACTGTGCATAGTGAGTCGATATGTGATTTAAAAGGGTTATAAGTCAAGCTCATGCAGCTGGGAGATAACCCTCTTAGACATTCCTATTTAGACCTTGGATGTATAAGAACAGGAAGAAGCATGTGATTTAGCATTTTTTGGCACAAGTCATTAAACAACTGTTTGGAATACCATACTAGATATTTAGAACTTTTATAACTTATATATTTAGTTTTTTTTTTTTGAGTGAGAAAATGACTATTCTGTAGCTGATTAGGGATAAGATTTTTTACTGGTTTACTCCTCAATCCTCATTCTTCAACTTTCTTATTATGCATAAATGGCTAATCAGACTTGGTTAGTTGATGAACATATCATATTTGTATCGTATTTTCAATATTCAACAAATTAAACAGCTTCTTGTTTGCGCAATTTCCAAACTGATTGCATTAAGTAGGTCTCAAGATAATCAGTATAAATGAAGTAATCCGAAATTCCTGAGTTGAAAAGAATTATTTTACTAGTTTGGAAGGGTTACTACATTATCGTATGCTTAGCCCATAAACTGCATTATATATAATACTTGGCACACATTAAGAAAGACAATAGTGAAAATGATTTAAAATGAATCAGAAAAAAAGGCTTTGCACTAGAAGTATCATTGATCTATATTCTATGCATATTATGAATTTGATCCCAAGTGGGAGTATCTTAGGTTTTTTTGTTGTCTTACTTTCTGTAAATTCTAAAGCCATTTGTCATCATGTCCCACATTTTCTATTTTCTCAGCTTTTGTCTGAGGTATGTAATTGTTATGCAGGTCATTGCCTGGTAATAGTATCACTGGAGGAATACCTGAACAGTTTGGAAATTTATCTAGTTTGACAAGCTTGGATTTGGAAGATAATCTTTTGTCTGGAGAAATACCATCTACCCTGGGCAAGCTTTCTAAGCTCCAGATTCTGTTAGTAGAAGCAAAACCTTGATGACTGGAAGCCTGTTAATGTTGCTTGCACATAACCTTCTTTCTTGCTGCATTTATGTGATTTGTTTTCAGGATCTTAAGTCAAAACAATCTCAGTGGAAATATCCCCGAGTCTTTATCAAGTCTTTCAAGCTTAAATGACATGTAAGTGCTACAAATATTGATGCTAATCTTTTCTTTTGCTAGAGGGGTAAAAGATGGATTTTCTTTTTACAGTTATATTGAAAACGTGCAAATTTGCAAATTTTATAGTGTGCTTTTAATATAAACTTATTCTGTAATTTCATACTCACTATTTTGAGTTCTGTTTCCTCAATGACTATAATTCTCCAAATGAGATATATGTTGTTTGACAATCTTTTTCAACATGTTGGCAGTCGGCTGGCCTTCAATCATCTCTCTGGTCAGATACCTGATCCACTATTTCAAGTGGCCAGATACAAGTATGCATAAATGATCAACCCTGGACACTAAGGCGCAATATTGGCAGCTGATTTTGTTTACTTACTTGATGCAGCTTTACGGGAAACAATTTAAATTGTGGCATGAATTTTCCACACTCCTGTGCCTCCAATATGCCTTTTCAAGGTAAATAGATGTTATTACATCATGCAGTAGAAATCAAGTTGGAAGTTTCTTCTTTTAGATTTGGGGAGCACAGCTTATTTTGGCTTCATTCCTGGCAGGAGGATCTCATAATTCAAAAGTTGGAGTTGTGGTAGGAAGTATTGGAGGAGCGGCAGTGTTCATAGTCATAGGAGTTGTCTTTGTTTTTTGCAAGGGTAGGAAGAAAGGCAATCGACGTGAAGTTTTTGTAGATGTTCCAGGTTTGTCTTCCAATTGCCTCATTGTTTTACCCAAAAAAACTTCTGAGAACTCAGTTTGTTGTATTACTAATTATTACTGTTCTTCACGATTCCTTCCTTATCATAAGTTTCTATTTAGTACATCTTGGATTCCTATGTACTGCCTTCGTCTTACCAGCCATCAATCTTTTACAAATGAAATTAGCATGGAAATGAATAAGAGAATGCATCTTGTGCTCGCATTCTCTCCTTCTTCAAATGAACATAGTTCAGCTTAAAGCTTCAAATCTGGTTGTGCTTGGTTTTCTGTAGTGCAGCAGTTAATGATAATTAATTTTTTCTCATATAATTCATGGTTCCAGGTGAGGATGATCGAAGAATTGCATTTGGGCAGTTGAAAAGATTTGCTTGGCGAGAATTACAAATTGCAACTGATAATTTTAGTGAGAAAAATATTCTTGGACAGGGAGGTTTTGGGAAAGTATATAAAGGAGTGCTTCCAGATAACACGAAGATCGCTGTGAAGCGCTTGACCGACTACGAGAGTCCTGGAGGGGAAGCGGCCTTTCTACGTGAAGTTGAGCTGATAAGTGTAGCAGTTCATAGAAATCTCTTAAGGTTAATTGGTTTCTGTACAACACCAACAGAGCGTCTCCTTGTTTACCCTTTTATGCAAAACCTAAGTGTCGCCTACCGTTTACGAGGTAACAACTATTTTGTCCTTCTTATTGTCAGTTCTATTGGTTTATTTGATGTTTTTATCTATGATTGTAGCATTTGCTGATAATAATCTGCTTTCTGGGATTCATGTTAATCCCCACATGTTTGAGGCCCAAAAACAAAAGCTTCAATTTAGAGCTTCAGTTTCTGCCTCTTGTGAAAGTGTTTCTTCTCATAGCACCTTAAACACCATTTCATTGAACAGCACTACATCCTGCAGCAGTGTCGGACAGGCCCTTGGAGCCTGTTGGCGCATCAACTCTTTGTTTTATTCTGAGACTGTTTTTCTCAAAGCATAATCTATCATTAATGAGTCCTAATTATCATGAGTTGTTCAGACTTTAAACCTGGGGAACCGGTGTTAGATTGGCCCACGAGGAAACGAATATCTCTGGGTACAGCTCGTGGATTGGAGTACCTTCATGAGCACTGCAACCCGAAGATTATACATCGGGACGTCAAAGCCGCTAATGTCTTGCTTGATGAGGGCTTCGAAGCGGTTGTTGGGGACTTTGGCTTGGCTAAGTTGGTCGATGTGAGGAAGACATCTGTGACGACTCAAGTCCGTGGAACTATGGGCCACATAGCACCGGAGTATTTATCAACGGGAAAGTCATCTGAGAGAACTGATGTTTTTGGTTATGGGATCATGCTTCTTGAGCTTGTTACCGGACAGCGTGCAATAGACTTTTCCCGCTTGGAGGAAGAGGATGATGTTCTCCTGCTTGATCATGTAAGTTTTATATGAAAATTACATGAATGAGATAAAAAAATTTTCATCATGATTATCTTGTGATGAGCAGAATTTATCTATGAATCGTGACATGAATAAGGATGTGGATTTGGATTCGCAGTCATGCTGGTATGGCAATGTGCTATATAATTGAAGATTTTGGAAGTACATGTGCCATGTATGTTCACATTGTTAAAGATTTTATCATATAATAACTCTTTTGTAAAGTTTTAATGTCATAAATATCTATATTTGCATACAAAAGAACCAACCATAACAAATACACAATCCTATTATCATAACTTACATAACCCAAAAGTAAGATGAAAACATCATAAAACGTGTGAAGCATTTAATTTGCCACTTTCTTCTTACCAAAAGAATCCTATGTTTGGCCGTCTTTAACATTTAACTCAATTACATCTTGATTGAACCATTAATCATTTAATGCCCCAATTTGACAATATGTTGACTTGCTTGATAAACGTAATCAACCAAACTTCGTATGTTGGATTGCATTACTTGCAATTATCTTGGGTGACACAAGCATCTGGAAACAATGGCTTTAAAACCATTCACCTTACAATGCTGCAAATTTAGGCATCTTTGAGTGCCTGGCCATGGCTACTTTAGTTCGTAAACTTTGTTATATATTTGACAAACTCTGATATATATTTGACTTGACTGCATATTATTCATTGCTGATGAAGGTGAAGAAGCTACAAAGAGAAAAGCGACTTGACGCCATCGTGGACCGCAACTTGAACAAAGTGTATGATTGCCTGGAGGTTGAAATGATGATTCAAGTCGCGTTGCTTTGCACCCAACCTTCACCAGAGGAGCGCCCCACCATGTCCGAAGTAGTTCGGATGTTAGAAGGCGAGGGTTTGGCTGAGCGGTGGGAAGAGTGGCAGCAAGTAGAAGTCACGCGAAGGCAGGAGTACGAAAGGATGCAGCAGAGATTCGACTGGGGCGAGGATTCTGTATATAACCAGGATGCTATCGAACTCTCAGGTGGCCGATGACCAATTTAATCAAAATTCAAATCCTGATTTCGAGCAGGGAAAAGTTTTCTCATTTCTTCACTTTGTTGTAAATTTTGTATTATCTTGGGTCTTCTCGACCAAGAACAACTGCGGTCCCACTTGCATAGCAATGCGCTACTTTCTGAGTTTCCAGGTCTAAGGTATTTCGTTGTGAAAACCCGTCCTTGTTTGCTTCTTCCGATTGCGCAAGACAACAGGTGAGAAATAACTTGTTGTCCTTGTTGTTGTAGTAGGGTGGATGCTGTAGAATGTTTCTTTTCGTGATGTACTTCATCATTGCATTATCAGTTAGTTGCACCAAGTCCTTTTTTCCACGCAGAACTTGGTTAAACGCCACTGCATGTTATAGAGCATTAGGCTGAACAGAATTTTTATTTTGTTATGCTGTATTCATTCTTCAAGTTATTTTCTCGGAATAAAGTAAATCATGTAGCTTTGCAATGAGCCAATTTTTTTATTTTTAGAGATAGGTAGCATGCTATTCGTTTCGTTTATTTCATTTAGAAATAAACTTAGCTGGAAATATAAATCAACTAGGATTTGAAAGGTAGATCACCTGTCAAGCTTTTTGCCACTTGCTCTGGGGACGGTCGGTGCAATGAGCCAAAATTAATGTGCCTTTTTTAATTATAAGATAAAGGTAGTATATTATGTATTTCATACATTCGAAAAATGAATTTAGCAACCAAAAAAAATAATAATAATGAAAGGTAGATCACCAAGCCTTGCATAAGTCTTCCCACTGCCTTGCCAAACCCCCAATTCTATCAACAACGTTCGTCAGCGCCAAACAAATATGTCTAAAAATCACACTATTTCTTTTCGGTCATATTGTCCACCAATTTGCTGCTAAGATGTTCTGTCTCTTTACGTTAGACCGAGGAGACTCCATCATCGATCTTTCGTAGAGTGTTCTGATGTTCACCCCATTTCTCGGATCGTAGTCCTCGTCTAGAGTTCATATCAGTAGGAATAGGCTAAAAACACATCTTGAAAAAAAGATGATCAACCGTCTTATCGTCATCAGCAAAAACTACACATGATGGATCCCGTATCACCCCCTCTTTAGAAGGTTGTTTGCTATAAGAGTTCTCTTCTTAAGGACCAACCATACAAAGATTTTCACTTTTGCTAGGATTTTAATTAAGCTCTCTAATCTCAGTTGTCATTTTAAGCCTCCAAATCAGTGCCAAATCCTTAAACTGCTATAGAGAGGCGAACGTCTCTTTTTAGTCTCTTTTCAGTGTTGTTGCTCTTTTTTTTTTATTTTATAATTTGACATATCAGCCAACGACATTTTTTTTTTTTTTTTTTTAATCATTGTTGCTTAATTTGCTACAAATTTCGGTCAAGTTGTGGATAAAATAATTGCTTTCGATTTTTAATTTTTTGGTGCTAAATAAACACTTTAGACGAAAAAATTACAAGCACCCACCACCTCCTCCAATATGTAAAATAGCAAAAGAAGTCAAACAAGACCTGATGATGAGTGAACGGCTTTCGTAATAAGTTAATTCAAACCGTTCGAATACATTCTGTCACTAAACAGAATAGATACATTTAGGTCAAATAATGGATAACAAAAAATTACTTTTAATTTTTTAGTGTTAAATAAACATTTTAGACGAAAAAGTTATATGCAACCCACCACCTCCTTCCATATGTAAAATAGTAAAAGAAGTTAAACGAGTTCTAAAGATACGTAAATGGCTGACGTAATTAGTTAATTCAAATGACTCAAATGCATTTCGTCGCTTATGGAATAGTAACACCTGTGGGCTGTGGTGCACCCCAATAAAACTAGCCCACGTTTGTGGCCTAGTGACCTACGGATTAAACCGTGGGTACGATTCATTGCTCTCGGTGGGGTCCGGTTTGGTCGCGCGACAGGTTCTTTCTCCATGTGCTCTCTCTCAAGCTTATTATTATTTGACCCCATTGCTTGATCGGTCCCGTATATGTATTAATGTATGTATTCCTTGGATCTTTTTTACCCCCCCCCCCATCTCGTGCGCGCGCTTTGACTCCGTCCGAGATAACGCGATTGTTGATTTGTTTCAATGCGCTCAACAAAATGAACGGCGCAGATTTGATGAACAAACAGAAATGTACGTCATCATCGTGCCCACAGGCGGCAACAGCGACGGCGACGGCGACGACAACGACGATCGTTGCTGATCGACGACTATTTTTTGAAAAATGTATGGCGTGTGATTGCATTTTCACTTTCCCTTCCGATATCACAGATCGCTAGCTGCTCGTACATCATATATTGGCTTTAATGGTCCAACATTCTATTACTACGGGAGGCTAAATTAGGTCGAGCCACATTCAAAATTGCGTGAGATTGAATTAGGCCGTATCATGTTCGAAACGGTATGAGCCTAGTTCGGCTTAAGTCAAAATCAAGATCCATGAGTATCGTATTTAATACGCTTTAAGTAAATTGATTGTATATTTTTAACAGCTCGAACTTTTGAGATTAATGGTTAGCGTTAAAGATCCAACATAATATTCTTTTGATGTGTCGGTACCGACTTTTTTTTTTTTAAATGAATATGTATAAAAAATCAGTCTACATGCAAGGAGTCAACAATACCTGTGAATGAATGATATATATATATACATGCATGTCGATCTCTCCTTGGAAGGAAAAGAGAACTCGATCTGATGCACCTAAACTTTTTGGATTGGCAAGTTTNCTGCGTGACTACCACACGAATTTGTCAACAATCTCGCGCTGTCTAATTATGTACTTCCATTTATATTATTATTTTTTAGAAAAAGATAGCATGCTACCATCTTATTTATTGAAAAAGTGAATTAAGTTACGAAAGTGAGACAACACAGATCTCGAACTGGGCGAAAAAAAAAAACCATTGACTCATGATTTATATTATTATTAGCTTAAATTGATCAGCATTCTGCTCTTTTTGACGAAAGGTCAGATTGAACTGAGTCACATTTGAAATTGCATGAGACTGAATTGGATCGAATTATATTCGAAGTGGCGTAATACTAATTAGGTCGAATCACAATCGAGACCTGTAAACGTTGTATTTGTACACTTAAGTAAATTGATTGTATATTTTTAATAACTCAAATTTTTAGAATTAATGATTAGTATCAATTATTCAACCATTATTATTAGTATTATTATTATTCATGATGACCTTACCACTTTTTTGTGTTTTTGATAAGTAAACTAATAGGCATTCCTTTATCAACTATGGTATCTATCACTGATTGTAGACCATTACAGCTAATGAAATTCTCATAATCCTGTTGTACGGCTGCCGACCCATGCATGAAGGGCATGCCATTGATATATATATATATATATATATATATATATATATATATATATATATATATAAAGCTAGGTTAGTATGCTATCGGTAGTAAGGACAAGTTATTTTCAATGATGTGGTTTTCAAATTGACGATCGGCTCTGTTAAACTTGATCTACACTATTGAAAGTATTTGAAAACTAAATTTTATAATTTTTCGATATTATTTGGCTAGTAATCAAAAGATTTCAAGATTAACAATTTTAATGCTAGATGTGATGCGTTTGTGAATTTAATGGTGTAAAATAATTCAAATCTGATGAAATTTTTATAGAAAATATTTTTCACTATTTAGAGTAAGATAAGTACCTCTGATCTCAAATTCAAGTTTTTTATTATTATTTTTATGATATTTTTATTTTCAGTCGTTTATTTTTAAACTACTCGTTTGATAGGTAAATGATGCCGAAAAATTATGAAATTTAGTTTCCAAATACTTTAAATAATATACATCAAGTCTAACGGAGCCGATCGTCGATTTGAAAACCGCATCAATGAAAACAACTTGGTAGTACGGAGCTCTCCATGCCACCGATAGTATACTAAGTATACTATATATATATATATATATATATATATATATATATATATATATATATATAGCAGGACTGCTATGCTCTCAGGAGCACGGAGGCCGTTTTCGATGATGGAATTTTCGACTTGGCGACCAGCTCCGTTAGACTTGATCTAGCGTATTTGAAGTTTCTAGAAAATAATTTTTGCGATTTTTTGATATCATTTGCCTAGTGATCGAAAGGATTCAAAATCAATAATTTTTAATGGTTGATATCTACCGTTTTTAAGTTTAACGGTGTAGAAGTATTCAAATCAGATAAAATTTTGATACAAAATTTTTTATACTATCTACAACAAGATCAATATTTCTGATAAAAAATTTTAGTGTTATATCACCACTTTTTATAGAATTTTTATTTTTATAGGCTGGGGCTACTAAACTCATATGAGTTTAGAGCCCTTTGTGCTCATAAATTTTCGACCGCTCGGATGAAAAAATGTGCGGTTAGGATGAGAGTGGTTACGGTTAAGTTGATAGTGGGCCTCCTAGGACTAAGTGGGTGGTTGGTTGAATAGTATAATCTAACGGGTGAAAATGATTAAAGAGTAGATCTAACGGCTAAAAACTTATTAGTACAAGAGGCTCTAGACTCATAAGAGTATAGTAGCCGAACTCTCTCTCTCTCTCTCTATATCTCTCTCTCTCTCTCTCTCTCTATATATATATATATAGAGAGAGAGTATATATATATAACCGAGAACAGAGAGAGAGAGGGGGGGGGGGTATCAATCGGTATACGAATCAGTAAGCACAGGGCTTCCTGCATAGCCAACTTGTTCCGATAGATCCAAAAAAGCGGCTTCCAAATGCAGCGATCACTCAAGACCTCCAGACAACCTTAATCTAATCATATTAATGATATTGATAACTGAAATTTCATAATTTTTCGACATCATTGGTAGTAATCAAGAAGTCTCAAATTTACAATTTTAATGTAGATGTGATGCTTTGTGAATTTAACGCGGTATAAAACAATCCAAATGGCAGAAATATCTTTATAGAAAATTCTTTTACTATGTAGAATATAGATCATACTCGTCTGATCTTAAATTCAAGTCTTTTATCATCATTGGTTTTAGAAAATTTTTATTTTCAGGCGTCATGTTTAGACTACCCTACTCATTTGATAAGAAAAAATGCCAAAAGTCTAATAATAATTTCAAATACTCATCAATATCCCAGCGACGACTCAAATCTAAACGAGGCCCGATCGCTCGAATACTTGAAGCCGCATCATTGAAAACAACTCCGTAGCAACACAGGTCTCCGTCCTAAACGATATTTATTCTCTTCTCCTTGTATACCAAGCCCTCATCTCTTCTCTCTTCCTCTCTCTCTCTTCTCTCTCTCTCGTCTGTCTCGTCTCCATCTCTAAATAATAAGTTATAAGTAGTATATTAGTACCACTATATATAATATTATAATAGCAGGTTGTTGAAATCAGCCCCCAAATAATATATTAACAACAGAATCTTAGTACGGAGATCTCATGATCTCTAATCCCAACTGTGCAGGTGGTGATGCTACGTGCATGGGATATATATATCATAATATATATATATACTCTATATATATATATATATATATATATATATATATATTTATTTATTTATTTATTTATTTATTTATTTGGACTTGGTATAAGAGAAGAGGGTTTGGTTAGGTAGCTATTTCCAGCTTGCAAACTGTAGAACAAATATAGGGAGTTGGGAGTAGGTATCTTCCAAGAATTAAAAAGCCAAGAGTTGAGGTTGAATCTCCTCAAATACCTTTCTTGTCAAATTCTTTATTACTTATCAGGTTTAGAGTAAGTCTTATTGAGCTAGAGCTTATACAGAAGTGATATATGCAGTCTATTTCGATTTTCTGGTCGGATCGTAGGATCAGCTGATTGATGTTCTACTTTCGGTACAGCTTTCTGGTCCCGACTTCGTGAAGCAGTTTGAGAAGCTTGGATATAAATTATATCAATCAAAATATACTCGTATCCATTAAGAGGGTGATGATTCTGCACGAATTGCGTGTGATCAAATTTAGTCAATAAATAATGATCAAATTTAATATATCTACTATTCAACCAAAAACAGTTATATATATCAATTGTGCTAGGAACAACTGTACTTTTATATATGTCCCAATTATATACAATCAGCATTTGATTGTTTGAACCGACCGTCCCTAGAGCAAGTGGTAAAGGGCTTGGTGGTTGGCACTCTATACTCAAATTCGAATTCTAGTTGATTCACATTTCTAGCTAAGTTTATTTCTAAATGAAATAAACGAAATAGGTAGCGTGCTACCTATCTCTCTCTCTCTCTCTCAAAAAAAAAAGAAAAAAGCATTAGATTGCTTGGATCGACGTAAAATTGTTGACCTAGTCCGCCTCTCCTACACTTACAAAATTCGTGAGGTAAAGTTAACATGTGATCACTTTTAGCCCACAAATTTAGGCTCCATATATATATATATATATATATATATATATATATATATATATATATATATATATGAGAGAGAGAGAGAGTTGAAATAGAATATTATTGATAATAAACAGTTGTCATTCATTTGTTTTCGATGATGAAGTTTTCAAATCGATGATCGGTATTATTGAATATGATCTATACCATTTGAAGTGTGTAGAAATCAAATTTCAAATTTTTTCGACAATATTGGCCTAATGATTAAAAGATTTCAAAATCTGTAATTTTAATGATCGTGATCTATACCATTTGAAGTGTGTAGAAATTAAATTTCAAATTTTTTACAATATTGGCCTAGTGATCAAAAAATTTCAAAATCTGTAATTTTAATAATCGATACGAGACGTTTTCTCATTTAATGGTGTAAAGCTATCCAAATCAATTAAATTTTTATTAGAAAATTTTTTGAACTATTTAAAACAAGATCTATACTCTTGATCTTGATTACGAAACTCCTATCATCACTTTTTAAAGGATATTCATTTTTCAGCCATTCATTTTTGTGTCCACTTGATGGACGAGAGAACAATATTGGAAAAATATGAAATTCGGTTTCTACATGCTTCAAATGGTATAAATCATGTTCAAAGGTACAGATCGTCGATTTGGAGGCTCCATCATCGAAAATAAATTGGTGGCAACGGAGCCTGTTTGCTACCGATAGTATTCCAGTTCAACTCTATATATATGTGTATGTGTGTATGTGTATGGATCGTAAGTGCTAATTAATTATTCAAGAAATACAATTTGATGAAAATGACATATTCATCGCATTTACGAACTCCGCTACAGTACTTTTGGACTTCGACCTAACTCAATCCTTATGAACGTTGGATCTATTATTGAATCTCTTACTGTTAGGTTTATTGTGGACAGTAATCCCACTCAATTTTAATTTGTTAACTAGTCTTCTAAATTTTTTCTCACGATTTCATAAGATAAAAAGTTAGATCTATTTTAGCTAACAATATAAACGCATGAAAATATATATAAGCCCTCGTCCTCTTTGTAACCAATTAAGATTATGTAGGGGCCCTCCTCGATCCACCTGTGAGTCATTCCATTTGGATATCTCTTTGCTGCAAAAGATTACGTGCATGAAAATTCTGACCCCTTCAACGTACGTACATACCCGTGCTTCTCTTCAGTACGTGCATGTTTTACAGCTAATCCAAAACAAATATTTTATGAAATTAATGAATATGATGTTGTTGATCTGTAGCTACGTGGACTGATGCGGTACATAAATTGAATTATATATATAAACTAATCAAAATTTTTCACATTATATATGTATATCAATACACCAATCATATACAATTAAGAACAATATTTTGGAAGACCTGTAGCGGTTTGAACACTCGAACTCGAATACAAAAATCTTGCTATTCTCGAAACATAGTTACTTATTTCATTCATTATTTTTTTTAAGAAATAAATTCTCTAGAAATGTGAAGTAATTAGAGTTCGAATTTGGGATGTCAGGTGCCAACTGCCAACCCTTAACCAACTATACTAGATAAAGTAGGTGGTAGTTTTTTTAAAAAAGAAATGCAGCATGATATCCACTTCATTCAATTCTTTTAGAAATGAACTTCACTAAAAATATAAAGCAAGTAGGGTTTGAACTTGAAATCTCTGATACCAACTATTACACTCTTTGCCATTTATGCTAGGATCAGTTGTTTTGGTCAAGTTAAATGCATAAAGAGAGGACTCCCTCATTGAAAATCAAAACCCTTTGGATTTTGATATCCAAACGAGGAAAAGAATTTTCTTACAATCAACTAGATATGATTTTTTTTTGAAAGATAGGTAGCACGCTACCCGCTTCGTTTATTTCATTTAGAAATATACTTAGCTAGAAATGTGAATCAATTAGGATTCGAACTTGAGTCTCGGGTACCAACCACCAAGCCCTTTGCCACTTGCTCTAGGAACGGTCGGTATCAACTAGCTATGATTAGTCAAAAGATTAGGCAAACAAACTCTTTATTATATAGAACAAACATGAAAATTTCTAATTATGAGATCATAGGTAGAAAGAGACCATTCAAAAAAAACAAAAACAAAAAAACAAAAAAGAAACAGATAAAAAAAAAAGGTATACATGAAGAGCTGTACGCAAAAGATGTGATTTAGTACATTAATATTACTTGAAACTAGTAATTATCAAGGTCTAAATACTTTTATACTAGAGTTATTCCATCTCTGTCTCTCTCTCTAATCCAAAAGCACTGAAGGGGCAATGGTGTCAATGTTCAACTATCCCAGTAATTAAGACTGGTGTCTATTTAATAATTTGTTGAGGAAAATAAAAAAGATATCTACATCACCAGCTGCTAGCATTAGTATCTGTTAAATATAAAAATATATAAATACCGTTTTCTAACGACTTAAACTTGTAGAGTACAACAGTTATTTAACATGATATCAGAATAGGAGATTCTAAGTTTGAGTCATGTCAGACTCCTAGTATTATTAATTCCCTCTTATTTAATTCAAGTCCACGTCATGGATCTTGCGGAAAAAAAAGGTCTCGAGTCCAGATGTGAGGGGAAGTGTTAAATTTAAAAATGATTGTTTTACAGTATCCTCCTAGCTAGTAGTATAAATAGCAAGCATACACACAAAGGTAACAACCCAACTTAAAGAGGAGGGAGAGAGAAGAAACATCTACCCTGTGTCAAATTTTGGCAAAGCCACCAATGGAAGTATATTATGTCTTCATGAACTTTGATCCTGAGTACAATCGTCTGCGCGCAGATGGGTTCGTAAAACGCATCTACATTTTCCATCTCCTCTATATATCAGTTGCATTTCTTGTGTTTCCTGTTTCAGAAGCTCGCAGTTTGTAGTAACTCTCTTTGCAGGTCAAAGAAAGGGAATGAGACTCTCTATGCCTACCTAAGCAACAAGCACAACAGGTTGCTTGCGGAGCTTCTCCGACCGAACACCTACAAGAAAATCTCCTCCTTAGCAATCATCGATGCCTTCGCTGTTGAAATAACCCAAGAACAGGCATGTTTATTCTGATTATATATGTTTCTTGCCCTAAAGAACCTTTTTTTTTTCTCATGAGTGTCATGTATGTTGTTGATGCAATCTATATTGTTAACTTGTTATTACGGTGTTTATGATCTCTTCAACAGGCGAGCGTATTACGATCATCTAAAGAGGTGAGGCTGGTGGAGAAGAACCAGGAGATAGCTTGATTCACATCAAGAGATGTATGCATTGAAGAAGATCGAAGTAGTAGTAGTATGAGTTAATTACAATATGATCATGACCCTCGTCTATTATCATCAGATCGATCTTCTGGATAACATTGTACTACATGCTAGCTAGAGCCGGTTCTAGATATTCAATTCTCACATCGGCCGTTTATTAACATAACTCAAAATTTTTTTTTTTCCGCTCAGTAATCTCTTCTATTAGCACACTATGTATGTGTCATTAGAACGAACTCTTAGATACAGATAATATTAATTAGCATGGTGTTGTAATAGTTAGAAACTGAACATGTTTTTTGTTTAGTAGTATGACTTTTCTATTTTGTTCTCATCCTTAATTAAAGATGTCAATGTCTTTAAGATCTTACAGTAGTTGCTAAGGAGATCTCTTTATTAACTTCTTAAGTCGACTTGTGAGAGGACTTTGTGTGTTAAACTACTGTTGGATATGAAAATCTAAGCTTAAGTTTTCTTTAAAAGTCCAAGAGACGAGTTTAAATAAATATAGATGAAGCGTAGAATCTTTGAATGGTGACAGCGAGAATGAGGGTCATTTTGACCATTGACAATGTTGCATTTTGAGTAATAAAGACAAACGTATAGAACCATTATGCTATGGATATGGGATTATGCATGTGTGTGATACGCCAGATCCAATTCATCTACTCGTAAGCCTCATTTGGATATAAATATTAAATGGGAGATTTTGCTCATATATATACTTTACTATTATTTAAAATTTTCACTTCTTTTCTCAAAATGCCTTTCTAAACTCCAAATCCCATTAGCAAACCCTAGGGATATAATTGCCGAGGCATTACAAAGAGCAAAAATCAAACTCTTAGCTCGCAGCCATAAAATAAAATTCTAACAGCGTACAAGTTATCAGCGGATAATGTTTTTGGATACCAAACTGGGTTGTAACCTCAATGCACAAATGGAAAGCTGAGACAACCTACAAATGGAAGATATTGGGTCGAATTTTGAGTGCATGCTATATTGGTTGCAGAATTTAGGGATAAAAATTCGAATTGGCGACGAACATGTTTGTTGTATTAGTTTGAAGATTGTCTAGATGTCTTAATACGATTTTAATACTTTTTTAAGTTTGTTTCATATCTTCTAATGTTAATGTTGTGTCACTTTTGAATAAGACAATTTCGTACCATATTAATTAATTTTGATTTTTTTTTTCTGTAGCTTCGTGTTGTTTTCGGATTGTACTACTGTGTCGTGTCTCTCTCCCTGGCGACAAAGTTGATGTTCTAGTTAAAGGCAAATAAGAGAAGCATAATTTGGATCCAATATATTCACTTAGTTCAACATCTTTATTTGGATATATATATCTTGATGTGATAACATCTTTATTTGGATATATATATCTTGATGTGATAAGATAAAGCACAATTAATTGTTACCAAAATTACTATTCTTTAAAAAGGTCAGGGTTAAAAATCAGATGATGGAATGAGTTAAGCTAATGGGTCAGCCTTAGATGGGCTCAATTCTGACTCACTTGTTGTGGTCCGTTCTTCCCGGAATCCAAGCCCATTAGAACAAATATAATATTCACATCTTTCTCACCAGATACACTAATTTTAGTTATGGCCTATTTGGGCTTACCGTATAGTGGAATGCCTTGTTGGGAAGCTCCAATTCGTCGTCACGTGTCATTTTTTTTATGTGTCACTTTTATTTTTATCTAAAGATTATAATATTTTTCTATAGGATTTAATTTCTTTTAGATTTTAATATAAAAAAGAATGGAAACAAAATTAACACATGACCGCAATCGTTTGAGCTAAAAAAATTATTTCCACTTTCTAACTTTTTAACCCCCTCCATTTTGGACAATGCCCATAGGCTTTGTAACTCAAAAGCCTGTACTAAAGATTCTACATATATTACACCCAAAGCCTCACAACAGTAAAGAGACTATATAGTGATTGTGTTTTTTATGATGGAGGTTAAGGACATATTTGGTTCATAATTTAAATAGAAATAAAAAAAATAAAATAAAATTTGTTTAGAATGAAAAATAAAATGACGAATCATCCAAAAATATTTGATTTATTATCGGAATGAAAATTTAAAATTTTTAATAGAGGAATTTGATTACAAGAGAGAAAATGATGAAAGGAGAGAAAAGAGGTGCTGAAAGAAGATTTTGAATAGTTATTTTGGAATTGACCAATCCGGAATTCAAAGCCAGATTGGACCAAAAATAGATTTGGCCATTCCGATTCCGAAGTAGAAAGTGAATCGAAATTCGATTTTTATAAAACAAACAACAATTATCAAAATCAATAAATATCATTTCGATTCCATAATCTAGAATAGGTGAACCAAACATGCCTTAAAAGTGTCGTCAAATTCTACAATCATCTACTCGCTTGCGGCAGTTCATGACACAATTTTTTGTGGCTGATATACTAGCGCTATCAATTGCTGTATTTCCCGCAGATCTTAAGGCTCAAATTCTAAATTTACACACAACTAAATACGAGGCGTACACCTCTGACCTTCTGCAACTTACCAATAAATTATGGGTGATTTAGATCATCAAAACATTTATCTAAATAGCGATATATAGTCCGTATATATTGTAATGAATTGGAGATATGAGGCTTGCGTCACTGACCAGCCTTAATTTTTTATTTATTTATTTTTTCGGGTACGATGTACAATCTGAGTTAATTACGCGGAACTTCTCACGAAATATTTTCTTTTTTCATCTCGTTCACCATTTAGCTTGTATCTACACCAAGTACAAATTAGCAAAATACTAAATAATAGAGTTTCTTAGCAAGTAAGCCACCCCAGCTAACTTAGTTTATTAAAGTTGCAACGACCCGACCCGCTAGCAATAATAACTCGTTGAACCCAAAATATTTAAGCCCGGTTATTATAACTAGTGTCTAAGTCTATTATATAGACAATCACATCTCCATTTCTATATTTCTATCCGATGTGAGATTATTGGGGTGTGACACATATAGCCTCCAGATCTTGGTCTTGTCTTTCAAGACTCAACCAAGAGCTGCCACACATTTTCGGCTGGTATTTGGCTCTGATACCAATTGCAACAGGCCGAAAATCCGATGTGGGATTATTGGGGTGTGACACACATAGTCCTAGATCACCAGGCGATGTGAACCTTGTCATCCAGGTCTTGGTCTTGTCTTTCAGACCCTGGCTCAACCGAGAATCGCCACACATTTTCGGCTGGTATTTGGCTCTGATACCAATTGCAACGACCCGATCGGCCAACAATAATAATTTGTTGGGCCCAAATCACCGGCCCAAAATGCGTGTAGGCCTCACATAAATCGATCGAAATCAGTATTCCACCCGATGTGGGACTATTAGGGGTGTTACAAACTCCCCCTGTTTAGACTCTAACGTCCTCGTCGGGTCCAAACCAGATCACAGACAGACAGACCAGGACCAGAATTATCCGGCTGACATTCTCGTCGGATCCAAATCAGATCACAGACAGACAGATCAGGACCAGAATTATCCGGCGATGTGAGATTCTAGAGGTGGCTCCAACCAAACCCGTTGGTGTAGCACTTTGTCCCGCATAGTACTTAGCTTTCACACTTCCGGCTCGTATTCATCTCTGATACCAAATGCAACGATCCGACTCGCTAGCACTAATAACTCGTTGAACTCAAACCACCGGCCCAAAATACTTAAGCCCAGTTATTATTACTAGCGTGTAAGCCTCATATAAACTGATCGGAATCAATATCCGATCTGATGTGGGACTATTGGGGGCGTTACAAAAGTAAATGTCAGATTAGAAGGTTCTAAGTAAGGATGCAAATGGATCCGGACCGGTGAAGCTTCTGCTACGAATGGTAATGGAAACAAAAAAATATAAAAAAAATATAACTCATCTCAAATCTGCTCCGATCGGCCAAGTTAATGGAGCGGGAGCGGGAAACCCCTTTCTTCCTTTGATTCATCCCGATCCGTCAAAAATTCGCTTTCGTATTTATTCGCTCTTGATGGAGCTATAAATGGGGACTAAAAATAAAATTAAAATTAATCCACCCCGAATTCGACCCAATCCGACAAGAAATAAAGCAGGAGGTGGAGGATCCTCCTACTTTCAGATCCGTCCCTTTTGCATCCTTAGTCCCGAGTTTGATTCCAACCATACTCACATTTATTTAATTCTCTCGTATAACTCTTTGGTTTTTTTTTTTTATTATTAAACAGGGATTTACCCTATTTGAAATTAGGTACAAGGACCAAACAAAGATAGAAAACATAGGCACTCTTTGGGTATTTGATTAGTCTTTTTCTTCAAAAACATTTATTAAAATTATAAAAATTGCTTTCTATTGATAAATTTACCAAGTTTCTAGCTTATTGATAGTAAAACGGAATTTCAAAATTAATTTATTTTGTATAAATTTTTTACTAGTAGAAGGATTTGAAAATAATTTTGACGTTTATGAGGGTGTGGACGGTATTTTTAAGATTTGACAGAAAATTCTATGAAAGTATAATCTCTCAGAAAAGTCTTTAAAAAATTATTTATTTAAAAAATCGGCTTCTCCGCTAATGATGAATTAGTCTACAGAACTAAACTCCTGCAATAAGTTTTTATTTTTTTGATAGAACGATAGTATGCTGCTCACCTTTTTTATCATTTTAAAAAAATAAATTTAAATAAAAATATAAATTAATTAGATTTCGAATTTAAAAATTTTAGGTATCTACTATTAAGTCCTTTGTCTTCTATACTAAGAATAGTCGGTTAGAGTTTAAAAAAACTTTCAAAGGAAAATTCCCCAACAATCTTATTGAGTAGCAAAAATAATAATTTTTCTTTCCATGAATTAACTTTTTTATCGTTTGATTTGGGGTTAAGGAAAAACTAGTTATTTCAGGAATAGGGTTAGTTTAAGGTTAAGGTTGGATTAGAATATTTTTGTATTTGGTTGGGGGTTGGAGTTAGTCCAGGATAGTGAAAAATAGTGTTTGGTTGGAGTAGGTGGGATAAGAAGTATAGTGGGTTATTATGAATAGAAAATAATATTTGATTGGGATTTGGTGGGATTAGGTGGGGTTAGCTAATCCGGAATAACCCATTTGAGGTGGAGTTAGTTAACCCCACCCACTTTTATAAGTGTTTGGAAATAAAATGGGAGTTAATGAGTTATTCCACCCCTTAATCCCCAACCAAACGGAGGGGATTCGACCGAAGTTTTATCTAGTTTGAATGTCAAATTGTGCTGAGAAGCTCCTCATTTGACATTTCTCTTTATATTTGGTTTCTACTATCCTTTATCCGAGATTACGGTGTTACCTTATTCCGCCCGGAATAAATTGAGTCGCCGTTATTCGCCGCTTACTCCCGGAATGATGTCGCGCATAGCGGCCACTCGATCGATAGTCGTCTTCGTCGTCGTCGTCGTCTCCTCCCTCTGCGTACTCTCCCTCGCCCGCCGCACCATCGACCCACTCCCCAGCGACGCCGAGGGCTCCGCCTCCTCGCTCCAAGCCCTCGCCTCCCCCACCCTCCTCCTCCTCCTCCCCCGCGGCGAATCCGATCCCTCCGTCGCCGATCAGGATCCGGACAAGCGCGCGGATCTCGAGGCGGCCAAGCCTCTACCGCCGGCGGCGGAGGATGATGATCCCACCGCCGTCGCCGTCGCCGATCGCCGTCTCCGGCCATCCTCGCTCTCGTGCCTCCTCGGCGGGTGCGGGGACGAAGAGATCGAGGCCCCGCGGCGCGGCGGCTGCGGCGTAGACGCGGCCGCGCTCCCGGCGGCGGAGGAAGAGGAGGAGGAGGCGGAGCGCGCGGTGGCGGGGGCGAAGGCGAATCGGAGGTCGGCGGAGGTGATGGGGCGGATTCCGAAGGAGGAGGATGGAGCGAAGGAAAAGGAGGGAGAGAGAGCGAAGAAGAAGCCGTGGGATTCGGACTCGGACTCGGACTCGGACTCGGACTCGGATTCGGATTCGGATGATGATGAGGAGGAAGAGGACGAAGTGGAAGGGGAAGGGAGAAGGAAGAAGAAGGAGAAGAAGGGGAAAGGCGGTTTTCTGAAGTGGTTTTGGACGCTGGTAAACCGCTTCTGACCACCAAAAGCTGAAAATCAGGTACTGTTATATTTGTGAAAAAATAATTTGAATTTTAGAATTTAAATTTAAATAGCTGCTCGTTTAGTTTAGTTTGTCTCTATTTGGTATTTGTACAATTCATGTTGCTATAAAGGTTCTAGTTGGCATTATACGCCATTAGTATTTGTGTTTGCTCTTATGTTGTTAATAATAATAATAATAAGTTAACTTATTTGTGCTTAAAATCGCAACTGTTTAAAAATCAAACATGCAGGCTCAAATGAGTTAAAAAACTCAAGACATGTTGATGCTCTCTACGCTGACCTGATACCAAGTCAACGCATCTCTCATCGTTCACAATATGGTATCTCAATAGCAATTCTCTCCGCTAAACAATCAATCCACCAAACACCTAAAACAATCTCCTCCCCCACATTAAAAGATCAATCCGATAGAAAACAACTCATCTGACTACGCTCTTATAACACACAATTACATTCTACACGGCACCAGAGCATATGCCTCCCGTGAGAGTGGTGGCGAGCTGAGCACAGGGCCACGGCCGAACCCCGAATGCCGCCCCGCTCACCTCCGCACACCGCCACGGCGCGCTGCTCTGCCACCCCCCCGCCCCCCACAACTTCACGTTCGATAGGCATATCCTCGTGAACGGCGCGTTTTTTATCCCTTCAATCGACCCTGGCTGCTGCACGTTCTGCCCCCAGACGTTCCGAATCGTCACGCCGTCGACCATCGGGACCGCGTACCGGTTGAAGTACTCGTCCGGGTGGTCCCCGACGTCGCCCGCGATCCGGATCCCCTTCCGGACGTTGTGCATGACGACGTTGGCGAACGTCACGTTCCTGATGTACCCGCCGCGGCCGATGTTGGTCTTGATGTGGATGCCGATGCCAGTATTGAAGAGGTGGACGTCCTCGACGAGGACGCCATCCACGCCGCCCGACGCCTCGCTGCCGATTGCGATGCCGCTGAAGGGGGAGGAGCCCGTCAAGCGGCGGACAGTGACGGACCAGCTCGGGCGGCCGAACGCGATGCCGTACTCGTCCCACCCGCTCTTGACGGCGACGAGGTCGTCGCCCGTCGATATGTAGGCGTCCTCGATGCACACGTTGGAGCTCGAATCTGCGCTCGTTGTACTAGAAATTCATTCTTTTGCAACAATAAATATCACTACAATTGATAAGTATTAGACGCAATAATAACCTTTCATAACTAACATTATGATCGCAAATCGTTGTAATAAATCAGCACAAATTGTTGCAATTAATTGATATATTGCAACAATTTAATTTTCGATGCAATCAAATTGATAGATGCCATATAATGAAATTGTTGTATAGAGTTCAAATAAAGAGTATACCACAACATATATCAAAATAAGTAATAAGAGAATTTGTGAGAAATGATTTTTAACCTGGATCAATTCCATCTGTGTTAGGAGAGTCATACGGAGCCAAAATTGTGACGTATTTTATTACCACGTTGCTGCAGAGAAAAAAAAAAAAAAAAAAAAAACTCAGACACAGAAATTGGGGATGGGCTTCGTTTACTGCCACTTTTTTAAATGTGTGTAATGATTCTGAAGAGATATGAATCTTATTATCTGTCACAATTCAAACCAAATTTTGAAGATCAAAATGCATCTGGAAAGATAAAGTGTAAAGCTTTTTGATCTACTTTTTATTCTGAAACACAAATTCAGAACTCTTATGTTCTAATGTTTATCTAGTAATAATAATAATAGGTTCAATATTTTATACTCTTAAACATTATAAACATGCAAATGATCATTGTATATAGAATCTCCAAAACCAACAACAGATCCATATTGATTTGTTGAATCATAACTTTTCTCACTTTACCTGCAATATACTGGGTGAATATTCCAGAATGGGGAGTCTCTGAATACAATATTGGAAATGATAATATCTCTAGAGTTCATAAACTCCAATAGATTTGGTCTTGTGTAGTGAAGTGTTCTTTGTCTCCACATGTTCCACCACACTTCACCTTGCCCATCAATTGTTCCATTCTCACCTGTGCAAAGGAAATTAATTATTTGTAAGTTAAACAACATGCATGCATGCCCTCAACACCTTTTAGGAGGACATAAACATGCTTAATTAGTCCCTAATTTTTCATTTGTGATGTTTTAGATCTGTATCTTTGCATTTTTATTGCAATGTTTAAGATTCAGACACCACTTTTTCCCTCTGCTTTCCAAGTTTTTGGAACTAATTCATACAAGAATAAAATGCGAGGTTAAAATTAATGCAATTTTTTATATTTAATTGGGAGGGGAGAAAATGCAAAGGGTGGTTTTTTCACACTTTAGCCTAATAATAATAAGAAAAATATTATTGTATACTCTGTTGTAGAATGTCCATCTTATACTCTAAAATTTAGAAACTATTTTTCAATTTTTAGTATTAAAAAAATTGATAGAATATAGGATATAAAATTTGTACCTGTATTATAGGTGTACATGTAGTCTTACTCTAATAATCTATCTAACTACATTAAAGGAAGGTTTGGGGGGACCACAAGGTGACACGTGTCCCCCCAAACCCCCCTTCTCTCTCCCTCTATCTAACCACACATCTCATCGATCAACGGTTAAAAATTTATGAGTACAAGGGTGTCTATACTCATAAAAGTATAGTAGCCCCAGCCTATATATATATATATATATATATATATATATATATATATATATATATATAATATATATATATATATATAATATATATTATATATATATATAAAGTTTTAAATTTTTTATATCAAAATATAATTTTTGATACTTCCAAATTTTAATGTTTTAATTTTAATTTTATATTTTTTATTTAAAATTTTAAATTTCAATTTTACTTATAATATTTATTTCTAAATTTTAGCTTTTTAAACTTCAAATTTTAAAGTTTTAATTTTCTATATTTATATTTTATATTTAATTTTAATTTTTTTTTTACTTATATTATTTATTTCTAAATTTTAAGCTTCAAAGTTTAAAATTTTAAATCTCTAAACTCTATGAAATTAATTATATAATTAAAATTTATTAATAATTAGTTTTATACAATATAATTAATTAATTTATTAAAATACACATAATAAATCGCATAATAAATATAATTTGATAGATGAAATTTAAATCACATAAAATTTCATTGTATAAAAAAATACGGAATTTAAGTTTCAGGAGTAAAATTTTAAAATATAGTGTATGTGTGTATATATAATTAATTTTATTAAATAATATCTTCTACAATTTTATTTCCTTCTATTTATTGATTTTTTTTAAAATTATTGATAGATTTATCTCAAATCCTTTCATATAATTTTTTATAAAATAAATTATTGTATAAATTTACTTTGCGCATATACCAATTTTAATGATTTATATTTAAATAGATTTAACTATTAAATTATTTTTATATAACTTTTATTTAACTAATAATTAGATTTATAAAACTATATAAAATATTAAAAAAACTAAAATTTATTATAAAATATTTTTTTATCCGCAGTATCGCGCGGGTATTTTACTAGTAATAACATAAAGTGAGTGTCTACTTTTCTTTCCTTTTTTTTTTTTTTTTTTTTTTTTTTGAGGAAGTGAAAAAGTAGCACCTAAGTTATTCATGATGCTAATAGTGCTAATTATAACTTTGCCCAACTATTTTGTTATATTCTCATGAGGAAAAGCAATAATATTAGAGTTTTACCTGTTATTATCACATCACTGATCCCATTTCCATGGATTAGGCTAGTATACCTTCCACCAGGCAACTCCCTGCCCCTTCCATATGATGGCAATGGATCCATCAATGGCCAATTCCATGTATCCTGAACCCATTTCAATTCCATTACAATATGATATGTCAACTCATTTTGGAGGACTTTCACAAATGAATTCAATAATTATTTCAAATTTGTCGCCATATTATGACAATGATCACGAATAATATATAAACTGATATAACTTTTAACGTAAGAATATTACTGAAACACAGATTAAAGTGAAAAAGGGCGAAGAGATTTTTTGCCGTAAATGATCATTTGCGCTATTCGGTTTACCATAATATAATTACGGCTGAAACTCAAGCTATCCAAAGTAGTGGATCGTAGTCAATTACATAAAAAAGAAGTAAGAAAAGAAATAATAAAATATTCCGAAGAAAAATTTATTTTCAGGATAGGGTTACCACCTCTCTCATCTAAGTATATTTATCAGTTGTTGTGCTAATCCCTCTTTTATTTAGATTCCATGTTTAAAACACAATAAAAATTGATTAGTTATGTTTTAGTAATTTTTTTCTTTTTTACTTATGATGTGATAAAATTGGTTAGTATTTCTTTTTCTTTAGAGTTTTATAAATGCATTATATACAATTTATGTATGAAAAAAATAATTTAGTTGCTTTAAATAATACTTTTAATAGTATAGAAATACAGTCATATTATTTTTCTATTTATTATATTATAATTTATTATTTATTAAGTTACATAAGGGTGAATAATGTCATAAGAGCATAGAGCTATATAGGAGACAAGTTTATCACGGATATAATAAAAATTCAACAAATTTTTGTAAAACAAACACAGAAAATAATAAACTCCAATTTTATCGTACGCAGCATAAGCAAAATTGGTTAAATATATTTCACTTCCACAGTTATAAAAACAAAAAACAATTGAATTATAGTTCAACCGAAAATTTACTTTAATCTGAACTTCATCTTCGGTGAAACAAACATGTTTCGCAATTCGAAGATCCAAAAGGAGAGAAAAACAAAGGGTACCTGTGTGGCCTTAATAACAGCTCCTCTTGCTAAGAACAGGGTCATGTGGCTGGTGAGGTTGAAGCTCCCAGTGAGCCAAATCCCAGGAGGAACATACAACAGTGTGCCCCCTCTCCTCCTCAGGTGCTGGATCCTGTAAACCGCCTTCCGGAACGGCCACGTGTTCAGCGTCCGGCCGTCGCCGACCCCGCCGAAGTCCGTTATCGATATCACCTCCCGCCGCAGCCTCATCGGCACGGCGTCGGCGCACGTCGTCTCCGTAACGCCCACCACCACGCCGCACTGCGAATGAATTTGCAATGTGGCTAGTAGTATAACAAAAACATGCAATGCCATGTTCTTCTTCTTCTTCTTCTTCTTCTTTTAGGTAGAGAGAGGTCCAAGAAGAGAGATCCAACAAGTGCTTTTCTGGGTGGTTTGGGATTTGGGTATGGATTGGGTAGATGAGGGGAATTGAGGTGTTTATATTACAAGGAGGCTTTTTAGACAAGGAGAAGAAGCCAAAATTAACAGAGGAAGCCCTGAAACCACAGAGCTCAAGCTAAGCGAGAGAGAGAGAGAGAGAGAGAGAGAGAGAGAGAGAGAGGAATAGGAAAATGAGGCTAAATATAAGGAGCCAGAGGAAGCAAGGGTGAGATTGTGTTTATGATTAGTGTCACCACTGCAACTTTTATACTTTATGATAAGTTTCCCGTAAAAAGATGAAGTGATTTTCGATCGTAAATATTTTTTTGTTTGATTTACTGTAACTTCACCTTCCATCAAAACTCATTTTCTAAAATAGTGTACTTGAATTTGGTCCACATCAAGCCGAAGTCAATTACAAAAAATATATATAATATAATAAAATATTAATTTATCTTTTACACTTTTGACTTTTAGGTTATGCATTTTTTACCAAACAAACAACAAAACTGAAAAAATTTTAATTCTATAATTTTACAAACAAACAACGAAAGAAAAATAGCTTTTATCTAAATTTTAGTCCATCCGAAAGTCTATTTTAATCTGAACTTTATCTCGGTAAAACAAATGGATCCTAGATGTAAATATTGTTGCGGAAGCCTCTCAACTATATGCCATTTTAAGATGGCTCCTAACTTTTTCTTCTTTTTTTTTTCGCTTTTGTTGTTGGCACTATCTCGTGTTTACATGTTTGGATTTTAAGTTGATCAATTCAATTGAACCGGAGACCTCGTCAAATTGTACAACTCTATCAGCTGCTATTCATAGTTCTACACAATATTACTAAAATTTGACAAAGTTTTCATTTCGACGGATTAAAACAATTCAAATCAGTTCGTAAGTTCACACTACGCAAACCAAAAACATGAGATTAGAGGGGTCAATTTCCAAAAATCCTATAATTCAGGGGGGTTCTCATACCTTTTCAGCCTACTTTTGATGGGCAGAATGTTTAGCAAGAAGAGCCTGCAGTACTTTGAAGTTAAAAATAAAATAAAATAAAATGCCTTCTCTCTCTCTCTCTCTCTCTTTATGTTGGAGATGAGTAGAAGTGGGGAGGTGGTGTTGGGGGGAATCTCTCCTCTTTTTGCCCTTTTGTATGGAATAATGGAAGCTACTGAGAATGGGGAGCTATAATGGGACAGTGAGACATTTATTAGCACTCCTGGGGACCAGTGAATTAATTAATCTATAATCTATATATTTTCTTCAGTTAATGTACTATTAAAAAGTTAATAATTTAAAAGAAGTACTAATAGTCCGTTTGGTATTGGCAATCATCTAATATTGTTAGGCAAAACAAAATTAGGATGAAATATATAAAAATATTTTTTTTATTTTTTAATAGCACGGTATAAAATGATATCTTAGTAGTCTCGTTCATTGCGATATGCACAACGTGAAATTAGGTTCGAAAATAAACTGAATATTTCTCGTAATCTCAAAGAGAGCTTAAATTTACAGCCAAGGTGCCTAAAGTTTACTCATTCTTTTTTATCTTTTAGTAAAAAGAAGAAAACAAAAATGATAAAACCAGTGAAAAAAATTTGGCCGTTCATAAACGTATTGTAGAATTACAAACTATTTTGGATTGTAAACATAGTATTGCTCTCTAATGCAGAGGCCTCTTTCCTCTACTTCTTATGATTATTGGAATAATAATTCAAGCTTAATTAATATATTGTTAGAGATAAGTTTAAGTCATTTATGTAATTAGAGTAAAATTTATAATTATTCATAATAAAAGTTGACTTTATCATCTGTTATGACTTGATAACTATATATAGTAAGGCATAGATTTATTAGAGAAACAAGCCAAAATAGATATAACTGCATAAGATCGAGAGTGTCATCCAGGATGTAATTAAATACTTTTTATTAATAAAGTATTAGTTTAGGTTTTTTTTTCTTCCCCCAATATTTTTTTCTCATATTATTTTGTTCTATTTTAGATCCTGTATTATATAATCGGTATCAGCACAAACACCGATTTCAACAATTAGTATCAGAGACGCTTCCAAGAATGATAAATGTATTGATAGTAATGTACTATCCCCATATCGTAATGCATTTTTAATATAAATAATTCTAGTCTTTAATCTAAGATAATTTGCAAACATATATTTTTTTTATTACGTTAATCTTGCGTGAAATCAAGTAAAATTGATCTATCATTGATGAGAGAAAAACAAAATGTTCATTTATAAAAGCTACGTCATTATATAACAAACATAATTTTTTTCTAAAATAGATCTATTAGCTAGTGCTGAAAATTGTACGGGGTTTGTATGCTTTACCCTTCTTATTATTTCATTTTTAAGTGAATAATGGAGATTTTAAGGATTTTGAATTTAAATATTATAAATATTCTACTTTTGATAACAAAAGTTTTTGAAAAAAAATAATTGTTTCAAATTTTTTAATATATTATTATAGGAGAAGAATATGTGTGCGTGGTTGAATCTCACAATTAACCTATTCAAAAATATTTCTCCAACAGATTACGTGTCACGATCACACCTGATCTCATTTAATTTTCTTTTATTTAATTCAAGCATTGTAATAGCCGATCAATAGGACAAAAATTCTATGGGCACCAGCCCCAAATTATTTAGTTTGGGGCCGGTTCCCGATGGGTGCCGCATGGCACTGCTCTCCCAATATGGAGAGAGCAGTGAAATTTCTGGGTGCACCTGGTGCATGTATAGCAGGTGCACCATAATTGTAATTTTTTAATTTTTTAAAATTAAAACTTAATATATTAGTATATATATATATATGTTATGATTTAAGATTTATATGGTCTATAATTCATGATTATTGATTTAGAAAATTAAAATATTAAAATAAATTTATTTTTGGTTTCGTGGAATATGGTGGATAATTTTTATTGTTCCTTTTTTTTTAAAACCAAATGGACTTTAAAATTTAATTTCTACATGATAACTCCTAAAAAAATAAATAAATTATTACATAAAATTGTAATTTAAAAAACTAAAAATTAAAAATTAATTTTATGGTGCACCTGGTATAGATGCACCAGGTGCACCCAAATTGGGAGAGCAGCGGTGCCTGTGCCATGCTGTCACGGGTCGATCGTTGGGTCTCGACCGTGACACCTTTGAGGGCCAAACTTGGTAGGCATTTGGGTTGACGAAGTTATGGAGTTGCGGAGTTGAGGCGTTCCGTCAGGTAGGAGTCGCTGTCAAGTCAACGGAGGCAATTCCCTAGCAAGGGCCCGTGCCATGACATGGAAACAGGTGCCGCATGCGGAGTTGGAAAACGTACCCCTCGGTGAGCACCTTCGTACCCCCGGGGTGCCAAAGGAGTGGATGCCTCGTAAGGGTATTAGAGGAGGGGTGGACACTTCGTAAGTGGCCCCGACTCCCCCGTCGACCCATAGGACATGGGTCGTCCCTTGGCTAGCGGAGTAGCCAAGCCTAGCGTTCCGTGTAGCCGGTTAATGGACGGTTGAAGGGACACGGGCCTAGGGTAATGTCGGAGACGAGAGAGGTCGACGACATTACGGAGCGGGGAATACCGGGAGGCTTCCTCCCTAGGATCGCTTGCGCTACCTTATGCCGGCTTGGATCTCTGTAGTGGAGCGTACGAGCGGATGAGGGATAGTCTAGCGACGGACGGTCCTCCGTAAAGGACAAGGCTCGCGAAGGCAAGTGTGCCGAGCGGGGATTCGTGGGGCGCGGCGCCCACGAAGGCCAAGAAGGCAAGACTCGATAGGGACGCTAAAGGGAGGCACGCCGAGGGAGAATTCGTAAGGTGGGTAGTCTACGAGACTCGAGGGGCGGAACCCAAGGAGGCAAGCGGTATCGGTATCCGTATAGTGAACCTTGAGAGACTGGACCAGTGGTGTAAGCGGCCAGGCGTGGTCGAGCCAAGGAGGGGCCAGTGGCTAGCGATGCGGAGCGAGGCCGGTTCGTTTGTATGGGGCCTTATGAGGCGAACCTAAGGGAGTCGAGGGCGCGGAGCGCCGTGGCAAAGCGAGGGTCGTTAAGACGGTCGAGAAGCACGGTGTGGACTTGTTGGTTCCCTTGTCAGGAGCGATGGGACACGAGGGCCGCACGGGTCGAATGCGAAGCACGGAGGTGCGTAGCATGGACGTGCGTGGTGTCACGCTGAGGTGCTGATGTTGGGGGCAAGCGAGCTTGTGGCGCACACTTGGGTGGCTTTTCGGAGGTAAGCCGTTGGACCGAGCGAGCAGGCCGCGGATGCGGTATGGCCATGGGCGTTGTCAGGCGCATGAGACACGATGTAAAGGAACTTATGGTTATGAGTGCCCTTCGTGGCATGCGATGTCGCGAAGCCCGGACCTCGACGCTAGAGGCGTGCGGATTGAGTCGCGGGGGCGAAACGCGTGGGAGGCGAGACGCTTGGCTATACTCATATTGTACAAGTTGGGGGAGAACTTGTAATGTCCTTGGGCTGGCGACGAAGGCAGCAAGGCATTCGGTTAAGAGGCACTCTCGAGGAGAGATCGGTTGGCAAGACGGGAGACACCTAGCTTGGTGGCCAACCTCGGTATTGGGGTTGCTCGTTGGGAACTCAGGGAGTCCGACGAGGGGTTCGATTACAGGCGAAGGGTCGGGCTGTAAGTCTCGGGGAGGAGCAAGCTTGGCAAAATGCTTGGATTGGTATTCCGCTGTTAAGTCTGGGAGACTTGTCCGCGTAAGGGACTCGAGATGGCTGGCTCGGGTGTGCGACACTTGAGCGCCGCGCGGGGATTTTTGAGGCGAAAAAGCTAACCCTGTGACAATGTGGCGCACATCGGAACCGACCCCAAACTAAGTAATTTGGAAAAAATTCTAGAATGCAAACGAATATATTGGTGATGTGGCATAACAAATCAATCAAATGTATCTTTTAGGAGTATATATTCCATAATAATTATAAAAAAATATTCTTATTATACTTTTGTTTGAAAAGAATGAATATGATTGGTTTGTTATTAATGACATGGTGCCAACGCGACCGTATAGAATTTCTCGTAATTTGGGCCGGTGCCCATAGAATTTTTGTCCCCCATCAATGAAGTGCAGCCGCTTGGCGACATACCACAATTAACAGAGCCACAAGCGCTTTTCCAGCATGTCACATGCTACAATCCTTTTAAGAACAATGAGTACATATATATACAATAGAACGAATATTTTTGTTCTCATTTTTATTTTTATAAAATATCAGGAGAGTTACAAGAGAAAGAGCAGGTTTTCCTTTTTATTTTTAGGTTAATTTCATACGTCTCCTTACAAATATAAAAAATTATAAATATATCCCTACAAAATTCAACTTTTATATATTATTTCTGTAAAAATTATGATATTCTCGAATATGTTCCTTTCAATTAGGATCCGTTAGAAAAAATTAGTTAATCATAAATAAAATACTTAACTCTAGTTAGTTAATGAGATGAATTGATTTTTTTATCATTTTTTAATTATCAGTTGAAATTTTTGAAATGACATATTTGTGATGACAAAAAAATTATTTTACTTATAAAGTAACCAGTACTATAACGGTAATAAACCAGATGGACATATTTGAAAATATTAGGACTTTTATAGGAACAACATATAAAAATTGAACTTTGTAGCAATATATTTACAATTTATTATGTTTGTAGAGACTTTAATAAAATTATTTTTTTTTTTGCTAAATTATATAAAATTCCTCTGTCAAAACCCGATTTTTTACTTTCACTCCATGTCATTTAAAAACCTACATTTTTCTCTCTTGTAAAATAAAAAATATTCTCTTCGTCCCATGCCATTAGTAATCCGTTAAGATTTCGTTTATAAAATATTATTATATATTTTTTTTATGCCAAAAATATTTTCAATCTTCTCTCCTGTGAACATGATGAGGGACAAAATGGTAAGACACAAAATGGTTATGTTGTTATCACAGTTCATACCGTACTTTCTTGAACATTTTTAATTTTACAAGAAGGCAAAGTGTAAATTTTTAAATGACAAAGAGAAAAAATAAAAAATCAGATTTTTGACATGAAAATTTTTTCTCTTTTCACTGCACCTGAAACAGCTAGCTTTTCCTGTTTCGTGAAATAGTGTGAGTCACGGATGTGAAAGTCCCAAAAAAAAGACGACGAGGTATTGGGCACGGACGATTTGTTTGTTTGAAAAAGGCTCATCAAGTCCGTCGCTTTGTGCGTCGACCTGTCCCTGCATGGGCTCGGGGACAAACGAACCCCAAAAGGTTTAGCCCCAGGGGAAAAATATGTTATCGTGGAAAAAATTTAGAATGCATCAGTTGTATTAGTGCCGTGATGTTTTTAATTAATTAAATATTTTTTAAAAAATTTGTTTATCCCACCATAATTATACAAAAATAATTTTATTATATATATATTTTTTAAATAAAGAAATATAGTTGACTTATTATTAATGATGTGGTGCAAATGTCACATGGTAGACTTTCTCGTTGTTGCAAGACTAAAATTTATAAAATTTTTTGATAAATATTTTTTTTTATTTTTTAAAAATTAATATTTTGCTTTTTAAAAATTTTAAAAATATTTTTAGAGATTAGAACATTAATGGAAAGGACGAAATAATTAAATTATCCTTAATTTTATAAAAAATAATTTTAATATATTTTTGTTAATTTTAAAATATTTATATAAATTATAAGAAATAAATAAAATAAATATACGAAATAGTGACAAAACTCTAACCAAGTGAGAACTAAATGCATCAACCTAAAATTTTAAGAACAATCTTTTTTCAGAAATATTGACCCTTCCTGGTGCAAATAATAAAACAGATAACATACTATATTTCTCTCTAAAAAAAAATCCTTTCCGAAATTGTTAAAAAATATACTTCTCTCAAAAATTGATAACATACTATATTTCTCTAAAAAAACATTCTTTCCGAAATTGTTAAAAAATATTAAGTATAAACGTCAGAAAATAATATTTTTTATATTTCGACTCAAAAATTTTTGTCATATATTATCAATCGAAAGTTCGAAACAAGACAATAAGATATTCTCTTGCGTAACAATGAATTATTTTAGGTAATGGTTGCTAATTAAGAAGTTACTATCCGAACCTAGATCGCATATACCCTGTTAATTTTTTTTTTTTTCGAAAAAAAAAAGTGATATTAGTTGAGTGATGTTTACAGGAAACAAATCAAAATCATTGGATCTGATCAAATTAAGTAAATGAATAGTAACTTAGTTTAATAAATCTATTTATCAATATTAAAATCAGCTATAATTTTCTCACTATGTTTTTAATAAAAGTATCAACAATAATCTAAACCATGACTCATTTTGGATCAGGAGATGACATTAACAAAATAACTTTTGCTGTAAATAGATTAAATAAATTCACTGAGGTGGAGTCTAGTTACTAAGTTAAATAAAATTTTCTGACAACAGTAAAATAAGCAATCTTGATAATATCACCATTTTGAAATAAGTGAATTAATTTTAAGAATTTTTTACCTTAATATCTAACCTTGTATTTTTTAAAAAAATTTATAACATTTCCAGCAAAACCTGACAAAGAAACTAATGAAAAAGGCATCAGAGTAAAGAATAAAAGGAAAATATTCAAATATTGAAATCAAAATTTAAAAATTTCAGATACCCATAATTTTTGACAACCTATTAGTAGACTCCTTTTGTGGCCTAATGTTGTCCAAGCAAAAATGTTTAAGTTTTGCTACTTTGTTACAATGGAAGTGACACACTCTAAGGCTGCGTTTGGTTCGGGTATAAGTAAGAACTGCTAGTTCTAGAGATAGGTACAAGTTCAGGTATAAGCAGGAACTAGACAAATTTTGCGTTTGGATGAAAATTAGGTTGTTCCTAGGAATAAGGTAAATAGTGTTTGGATGATTAGATTGGAACAAGAGGAATAAACGTTATAATTTGAAATTAAAATTATATTATGTAATTAATTAACATAAAAATATTACTTAAAAATAAATAAAAAATTAATTATTAATAATTAATTATAAATAATAATTAATAATAATAATTAATTATAAATAATAAATTATTAATAACGATTATCTAATTAATAATAATAATTATTATTATTAATTATTAATAAATAATAATAATTATTAATTATTCTTATTAATTAATTATAAATAATAAATTATTAATAATATTGATTATCTAATTATTAATAATAATTAATATTAATATTTATTAATAAATAATAATAATAATTATTAATAATTAATTATAAATAATAAATTAATAATAACATCGATTATCTAATTATTAAGAATAATAATTATTAATTAATTATTAATAAATAATAATATTAATTAATAATTATTAATTATAAATAATATATTAATAATA
The DNA here is from genome assembly GCF_001540865.1 of Ananas comosus. Taxonomy (NCBI): domain Eukaryota; kingdom Viridiplantae; phylum Streptophyta; class Magnoliopsida; order Poales; family Bromeliaceae; genus Ananas; species Ananas comosus. The sequence goes on along the minus strand of NC_033630.1, from coordinate 2,903,932 downwards.
ATATCGATTATCATTAAGAATAATAATTATTAATAATTATTAATAAAAAATTAATAAATATTATTAATTATTAATAATTAATTATAAATAATAAATTAATAATAATTATTATCTAATTATTAATAATTAATTATAAATAATAAATTACTTAATTATTTAATTATTAAAATAATAAATAATAATTTAAATATATTAATTAGATTAATTAATAATTTACTGCCATTAAAATTAAATTTAGATTTTAATTAATCTTGTTCTCATCAAGGAACAAGCTTGTTCCAGAAAACAGGTGGAACAGCGATTCCAGCCTTATTCCAGCTAGTTCCAGATTTTCGGGAACTACTGTTCTTGGGAGCCAAACATAGCGTTTGGGAACAAAGGGGGGAACAAGGGCTTATTCCCCCCCTTATTCCCCAACCAAACGCTACCTAAGGCAGGGACCTATCTCTTTCTTTGTTTTCTTCAATGTCCAAAATATAAAGAGTGGTACCTCTTCCTCACAGGATCATCAAGCTTCATTTATTCTCTTTGTTCATCCGAGAGAAACGACATAAGATAACATAAAAGATCTACAACAAGCTATCCGCGCCACAATATTGTACTACGAACAAAAGGAATTACAGATATAATTGAAATCACGAGCAAACAACAACTTTTTCTAGCTATGAAATTCATATTCCATCATATGATCATTTATGTGCGTCACTCGATCCTAACTAGTGAAAGAAGTAAAGCCTGCGAGAGTTCCAGTACCAACGATTTTAAAATCAAAGTGTGTTTAAACCATTCAAAAGCGTCTTCAAACTTACCATGATGTTACCGCACGTCATATTCGTCATCGTTGTCGTCATCTTCATCATCGTCGTCGTCGTCGTCTTCCTTACTGTACAAGCCAGAAGTACGGAACAGGCTCAGCTCATCCTTCCCGTCGTCCTCGTTAATGAACTCGAGACCGTATACAGCATTCCTGTGCTTCACGATGAGCCAGCGCAGTAGTCGGTCTTCCTTGTTTAAGTATTGAAGCTCCTTATTAAAATTCGGCGGAACCATGAAGGTCATCTGCATGAGTTGGCCCTGCAGAAGCAAATCGGTAAAAACAAAGATTAATGATGGCCGGTAACGCAGATTCACTGAACAAAACAATTGCTTACGCTTGCACGAAAAGAAGGCATACAATTACCCTATATCTAATACGATTCAGCGACTCTAATTCTCAAAACAATGGTTCCTCAGAGTGAGAATTATCTCCTTCTATAGTATGTAACAGTTTCTCGGTCTTTTATGGTTCAGGAGACAAGTATATAGAAGGAAACCACTGAGAAGGACGGAAGATGAGAAAACACAATTAGACAGATTAGTTTTCGCTATGATGAGTTTAGTACATGTTAAGAATCCAACAATTTTTGACGACTGCAAATCTGATCTGCCAGAAAAGGATTTCACCGGAAACAAGATACTCTCCAATAAACAGCATGCTCTTTACAGCTCTTTGTTCTGTAACAAGTGATAGATCAACACTACGGTTCTATTACAAAAGAGCGCGAAACCGCATATACGGCAAACTGCAAACCCTTCGCCTATGCGGCCCCCTTCTATATCTCTACGAAAGAAGGCCTCCTAAGAGTTCGTTCGCTCAGGCATTTCGTCGAGCACGTTACGGGCACCAATCTCGAAATCTCGAGACGAACCACCACCAAGCGGAAACACTTAATAGAGATTACAAAATCATATCAATGGCTTTATTACAAAAGAGCGTGACACCGCATATACGTTACAATGGCAAAACCCTTCGCCTATGCGCCTTCCCCCTTCTGTGTCCCTAAGAAAGAAGGCCTCCTAAGAGTTCGTTCACTCGGACATTTCGTCGAACATGTTACGGACACCAATCTCAAAATCTCGAGACGAACCACCGCCGCCTAAGAGTTCACTCGGACATTTCGTCGAACACGTCACGGGCACCAATCTCGAAATCTCGAGAAAAATCACATCAATGGCTTTATTACGAAAGAGAGCGAAACAAACAGCATACATGGCAAACAGCAAACCCTTCGCCTATGCACCTTCCCCCTTCTATATCTCTAAGAAAGAAGGCCTCCTAAGAGTTCGTTCACTCGGGAATTTCGTCGAACATGTTACGGGCACCAATCTCAAAACCTCGACAGCAAGTATAGACTGAGATTGAAAGAGAATTAGCACGAGATCGAGAGAGAGAGAGAGAGAGAGAGAGAGAGAGAGAGAGAGGGGATGGGGGGAGGTGGGAGGGGGACCTGGAAGTGGCGGCCGTCGAGCTTCCTGATGCCGTAGCCGAGGTGGACGGTGCCGAAGGACTTGAGGTCGGTGACGAGGCCGTTCCGCTCGTAGACGCGGCGGCCCACGCGCGCCACCAAATCCATCACCGCCTCCTTCCGCACCTGCGGCTTCGCCAGCAACAAGCAGTCGTACAGCGGCATCTCCTCCCTCTTCCTCCTCCTCCTCCTCCTCCTCGCCCGGCCCCCTTAAACCCTACGGGGAATTAGGGTCCGATTTTTTTTTTTAATTTTTTAATTTTTTATTATTATTATTATTTTTTTAACTTCTGGAACTAGACTATTTTAGTTCTAGTATCCAATCTTTTATAAGATTTAATTTTAATATTTAATTTTTTATTTTATTTTACATAATTCGATTGGTTTTTAGACACTAAATTTTGATCTAATTATTTAGCTCGATGAATTTAAAGGAGTCTGGCTAGCTAAGTACTTTGAAACAATATACTATTTATTTTCATATATAATATTACCTTCCACGGATAGCGATAAGCCAATTATAATATATTTTCTACGATTCCATTGGAGAATTCCACGTATCGCGATAAGTCAGTTATGATATATTTTTTACGACTCCATAAGAGGACGCAAAAGTATATTACTATATGCATAGTATTAAATAGGCCTCAATATCAAATTAAGCCTAAATCGTTTTAAATGGTAGGAATTACGAATCAACAATCGGAACTGTTAAAATTAATCTATAGTATTTATAACGATTAAAACTAAATTTTATAAATTTCAAAATTTATTATCAAGTTCACTAAAAAGTCGAAAAATAAACAGTCAAAAATGAATAATCCTGTAAAATAAATGTTAGACTTTTTCAATGCATAATGGGAGTTATCAAACGTTATCAAAGTAGTATAAAAAATTTTCTATCAAAAATTCAAACTGTTTGAATTGTTCTCCACCGTTAAATAAGTAAACGGTTCATATAAGCCGTCAAAAACTATTAATTTTATGATCCTCTGATCACTATATAAATAATTTTTAAAATTCATAAAATATAGTTTTTAAACACTTTAAATATCCTAAATCAACTTTCACCACTCTGATCATCATTTGAAATCTTTATCATCTAAAACGACTTAGGAGAATGAAGACTTCCGTCCTTCTAAAAGGATAGTAGCTGGATTCAATTTAAAGTTACGCATAGATAAGAGTTTACAATGCATTCAAATTTTGATATTAAAAAATCACTGATTGATTCAAATTTAATAAATTAAAAAATTATATAATCAAATCAAACTTTTTAAAAGTTAGATAGTTGAATACAAATGAGTAATAGCTGAGATAAGCTTTATATTATTTTTTTCTTTTTTTTTTTGGTATGTATGTTAGAGGCCCATAAACCGTTGGGCTTGGATCGGCCCAATTCACGGGGCCTTGCCCAAAATAACATCCGGTGTTTTAGGTCCGAGAATTATGAAATGCATGACACTTTTGATGCTCCAACTTTAATTTATTATAATTTCGAACTTAAATATTTTAGGTTATTATTTTAATTAAGTTAAATAGTCTACCGTAGCTGGTTTAATGATGATGTGTCGCCGATGTACTAGTAGTACATCTTAGTTATTGTCGCATCGTCAACTACAATACTAACATATTAGCAGTACCCAACCATTCAATCAAGTAAATTAAACAGTGAGATTTCATTATAATAATTTAAAAAGTTTAAGCTAAAAATTAAAATAAATTAATTTTTGAGGACCAAAAGTGTAATTTAGTTTTTTTTTTTTTTTTTTTTTTTTTTTTTGAGTTCAATCTCACACGTTTGCACGACATTTGGAGGTCTCCGGTTCGCTTATTGAGTAGTGTTTGTGTTAAGTTAATTAGGATTGTGGTGGGATTAGGAGTGCAAAGGAAGAGCCAGTTCCAAAAATAAAGTAAAAATAAAAATAAATAAAATGTGTCCAACATGCTCAAGATGCAATACGACGTAAAGCGCTAAGCACCTAACACGATTACGAAGCCTTACTTTCGCTTTCACTCACTCGCAATAAAAGTACCAAAATTTTTCTATTTGTTAAACACTCTAAGGCTTTTCTAAGTGCGCCTTATTATGCATCGTATATATATGTCATGTTGCATCTGCAGAAGAAAAGGAAAGGATAACATTGTTCAATTCCACATGCGCAAGCAATTATGGTGCGTAATTCGCATATGTTGTCGCATGAGACCTTTCGCCACTTCGTTTGGCATGTTGAGAAGCGTTTTCAAACAGAGCCTAAAATAGTAATGATTGTAGCTGAATGCAAAAGCAGAAGTACAACCAGCTGCTGATAGTTGAGGCTTATACTCAACATAAGACCCGACCCGATCCAACTGGGAAATGGCCCGACCTTACGAGTTTTAGAATAGCACGAGTTCGTTATTAACCTTGTTTAGCACGAGCCAATTGCGTTAAAGCGTACAAGAAATTAATAGCCTTGAAATCCAAATAACAAGACAAATGAGGAGGTCCCTGGGTGTTGGAGCTCCATTGCCATCATCATTAACAACTAAATCCTTAGACATTGATGATGACAAGTTTTTTNCTCCATTGCCATCATCATTAACAACTAAATCCTTAGACATTGATGATGACAAGGTTTTTTTTTTTTTATTTTGTTAGAGAACCATCATTTTTAGCTGCATTACTTTTAAATAATACTATCCGTACATTTAAACAAATAGTGTAAGAGCGTACGTACAACTGCACAAGTAACATTTCTCTGTACATTTTTTTACATAGAAACGCACCGTACCTTACTAGATAAGAATAGAATAATACACTGGCAAAAAAGGTGCATATTGTACATTCCTCACTTCAAAATTTTAATTTTTTTTTAAAATTTTTGGTATTAAAAAGTATTCATTCTTAAATTTGAAAGGCATAAAATGTACACTCGCAAATGGGGTGTACTGTAGCACCGCCCTTTGAAATAAGAAGCACAATTACCAGATACAACCTGTTTTCAACATATTTTTGCGTATACACCCTCACAAGGTTTTACGTTTGCATAAAAAAATCTTGGTTTTTTGTTTAAAAAAAATCTTTTTTTTTTTGGTTTAACATATGTAAACTTATGACGTTAGCATGAGTATATCTGATGCGTGTCACAAGAGGACATTTATTTAGATTAAAAAAACTCAGTTTTTAAAGGAATATTATGCCTATATTACGAAATAATTAATTTTCCCTCAATATTTAGGGTACTATAAAATGGTACTTTTGACATTTTATATTCGATATATCAATGCAAAATAATTAGTTTTGCATAAGTAGATTCGAAAATATTAGTCTAAGTTTTGCATAAGTTCGATTCGAAAATATTTGAGTCTTTCACAAACATATGCAATATTGTCTGGTTGTGTGTACAAGTATGCGTGGTTCACACCAACCCCTCTAATTAAGAACCTCCTTTCGAATTACTCGTGTTCTATACTAGTTAGAGTAAACATTTCTAATTATGTGATTGATCTTTCGAATAATATAATATTTCAGCCAGTCGCAAGCTCTCTTTTTTTCAGAGATCCTGAGTTTGATTCTTAAATTCGTCATTTTTATCAGTTTAAAGATATTTCAATAATTACTCTTAGTTAAATCAGTCGTTTTATAACATTTATTTCTATCTTTTATTCCGCTCTTTTGTTTTTTATATTCTATTGTTTTTTTCATTTTCTTCTCCATCATACACATGCATGATTAACACCAAAACACTTGGTGATCATTTGGGAGGCACATGCAAGAACTTATTTACTGCTTTATGAAATTAGAAAACAACTTAATTATACGATCACAGCGTACAGGAACCCTAGGAACTTTGTTAAAGCCCTAAATCGTGCGCAACCAATTATATCAATGCTTTAGCTACAGCTACCTATAGTGTGATAGTACAATGCACCTTATGGATGGCTACACGACACTCAACCACTTAAATATGTTAATGTGCACCATTTAAAAAATGTTCGCACTCGAAAACTAAGAACAATGCACATGCACTCACTTGTCTCCATGATGAAGATACTCTCTCTAAGCATCACCCTCTTCTTCGATCTTAACCATTTAAACCAATATAGAAGTGATAAAGTAACAGTACAAGGGTGTTAAAGACATAGAGGTGTTTATTGTGTTTATTTTAATTAATATATATATATATATATAGGAATGTGATATTGGATATGGTGCGATACATGTTCAAGCACATGGGCACCCACAATTGAGGGTGTGGGCACTAAAATTTGTGGCAGCTAAATGTGCCATGGTCAGCGCTTGGTTGGTGGCTTTTCCCGGTGCTAAAAAGTCAAAATGCTTAAAAATGTTTTGGGGCTAATTAATTAATAAGAGCTCGCAAATTTTCTGCAGCTCGATCCCACGTCCAAAATATTTTTCGTATACGTTATAACATTCAACACTCCAGTCGACATATAGATGCGATTGGTGGAGATTGGTCCTGGTTTTCCTTTGAATGATGCGATGCGAAATGCGTATACATTTTCTCCGTATTTGGATGAAGGAGAATTGATTCTAGCAAGCAAAGAAGCTAGAGAGGCATGCATGAAGTCGACTAATACAAATTCAACAAACAAACAAATAGGTCGAGTTTCATGATTATCTATATCGATAATTATAAGATGTAAGTCATGTAAATGACCCGAGTCGTTCAACTGTACGTACCTAGTTATAATTCGGTGTCGAACTTAATAAACAAACATTTTAGTAGCCCGAATATTATTTCGCATAGCAACTTGCTATTGGAATAATCTAAGAATACAATGCATTAATCGATCGGATTGGATTTCCTTTTGTGTTACTCTCGGAAGAGAGGGAGGATAAAAAAAAAATTATGTTTGGTTTTCTGAATTTCATATTCTTCATTTATACATGCGTCTTTGTTCTCAAGCAAATGAAATACTTTCAATTAATTAAAAATAAATTAAATAATATTAGGAGTGCCAGGTGAAATTCGAACTCAAAATTTCTTACTTTGATATCATATCAAATTATATAAAACAATCGCTTCTTTTCAAAAGCTCGGGTATCAAAAAATAGTGTTTATAATATTTTTTTTATGATCATTTAATTAACTTCTTGGACGATCCGCATTAATCTGAATTCTCATACCAAATAACCTCCTATAGAATAACCTCTTTAAACATTCGAAAAATGTCGCTTCTGCATTTGGACTCATGTTTAAGATCAGAACAAACAGGAATCGAAAAATCGCATCCAAAATTCGAAACCGAACTTATCAGAATTCGAAACAAGTTTTATATCGTCTGATTCATCTTATTTCTATGATGATGATTTGACTGACCAAAGTCGGCAGAAGAGTTAAAAGGACGGGCAGCACGGCCCGCCCGTGCTCGAAGATCTTGCACACGAGACTGCAGGATGATGTGCCTCCACTTTCAAAAGCAACTCCTTTTCACGCGCAAATAATCTTATCCCTGCAGTTTATTATCTCCCCCACTCCCTTTTTAATACTACCACCCAACACCAGTTCCTCATTTTTTTAATTTTCTTTAGCAAAAAATTATGCAGAGAGCGACCGATCAGTAAGCAATTTTGAAATGACAATCTCAAATTTTAGTTTTTTAGATTCCCCATGACTTAACTTCTGGTTTTTTTAACTAAATAATTTACTAAATTAGAATTATAATATATTAAATCTATTTTGATTTTCATCGTAATAGTTTTTATTTTAACTTTGTAGATAGAATTGGAACAATTAGTACTAAAAGCTAACCAAACTATTAAATATAATAATATTTTTTACTTTACTAATGTAGATATCATAGCTCTTTTTAAATTTTTTAAAATATTTATTTTTATATAATTTGATGAGTCCGGCTACTATATTCTTATGAGTACGATCGCCCTCGTACTCATAAGTTGTTTTTAATTATAGAGTTTTCGAATCGACAATCCATACCGTTAAACGCTATTTAAAGCATTTAAAACTTATAGAAATCAAATTTTATAATTTTTTGGCATCATTTATCTTACGATTAAAAGATCACAAAATTGACAATTTTTAACGGCCGGTATGAGATATTTGCTAGTTTAATAGTGTAAAAGAATTGGAGTTGGTTGAATTTTTTATAAAAAATTTTATTCACTACTTAGAAAAAGATCAATAACTCCGATCTTAAATTCAATGATCTAATCATTTATTTTTAGGACGTTGTTCGATTTCGATCGTTCATTTTATGCTCGCTTGATGAACTTTATTATGATTTCGAAAAATTACAAACTTATTTTCTAGAAGTTTCGAATACTCTATATCGTATTTAATGGAGTGGATCGTCGATTCGAAAGCTCAGTCATCGAAAATCACTTATAAGTACGAAGGACTCTATACTCGTAAGAGTATAGTAGCCCTACTCATGATTTGATATACTGACTGTTCGGTAATGAAATAAAAAATTAAAATTTTATTTTCTACTGCCAAATAAATATCTCGAAAATAAAAATTACAAAGGGCCTATTTTCTTAATATTATTTGTATTAAAATTTTATTTAAATACGACAACAAGCGGCCTAATATTTTAACCAAAATGTCCCTATATATAATCTAGGGATCCCCATATTTCTCCTTTTTTTAACGCAAAAAAGATAAAATATGCGGAACCCCCGCATAAAGTAGTACGTACATCCCCATCCCCAACTCGTCGTTGGGGCGCTCAACGCTACACCAAGTAAAACGGGGCGGGCCGCGGTCCAATCGCGCGCCGCCGCGTGGCGATTGCTGAACCGTCGATCTCCGGGGAACCTACGCGCGGGATGGCGCGTCGGGTCGCCGCGGCCGAGTCAAAACGCCTCTTGGTTTCAGCAAGAGCCAACGGGGCTTCCCCACTTATTATTATTATTATTATTTTATTTTATGTTTAATTTATTTAATTAATTATTCTTATTATTTTCGTACTAAGGTCTAAAAGCTTCTGCTTTCGTATTTGCCACAGGTTTTGTTTAAAATTACGAGCGTGCCACCGCCGACATGCGCTGATTTAGGTGGAAACGCGTGGTGACCCCTCAACAATAGATCTTCCGGAAAGCACCCCTAACTATAGTTCTATCATTTACAAAAGGGTTAATTTCATATAGGTCCCTATAGATATAGTGAATAATAAAAAAATACTCTTATAAAGTTCAATTTTCATATATTGTTTCTATAAAAATCATGATATTTTTAAATATATCTCTACCGCTAGAATCCGTTAGAAAAATTAAATTAACCATAGACTCAATACTTAGCCTTGGTTAGTTTTTGATATTTTTACTCTTCTTATATTATACTGTTATGTCTTTTGGAGCGATATACTTATGATCATAAAATTAAAAATATAAACAATTCTCTAACGATTCTCTAAACGGTTCTCTAACGGTAACAAACCAGAAAAATATACCTGAAAAATATTAGGACTTTTGTACCGACAATATATAAAGTTGAACTTTATAGGAATATATTTATTATTTACTATATTTATAGAGATTTGTATGAAATTAATTTTTTATAAAATTATAAGATAACAAATACAATATTTCAAATTACTAAAAACATACCAAACCATAAAGAGGGGGCTAAAGTGTAGGGATCAATTTCATAGTATCGTATAGTTGATGGGGATCTCCGTGCAATTGGTAAACAGGGCACTAATCCTGTAGCCGGGGCGGGGACAGAGGTGGGCGAGGGCTTTGTCTACGTTTCGGGGCCCAACGGCGCGCGCACCCGCCAACTCCTATTGGACGAGTGGGGCCCGCCAGCTGTACCCGCCCAACCAATGGCGAGAGGCCGGTGCAGCGGATGACGTCACCCGTGCAGTCACGGTGTCGCGCGCCCCAATGCGAGCACCGTGCGTTTACGCAAGGATGATGATAAGTTACTGCTCATTTTTTAAATTTTTAAGGTACGGTTCTCGAAGCAAACGCTACCTATATAATGTTCCCAAGCTTACACTAGCCTACTAGAGTAGATTTTCGCACGAAAACTAAAGTTCAAAATTTTTTTAAAAATTAATATTTATTTAATTGTGAAATTGATCATTTTTTAGCTTTGTAATTTATTTGGCGACAAGTGAATAACGTAAAATCCGAAAATATGAGTGATAAATTAAAATTTTAATTTTTTTTTATTTTCTTACGTAATTGATTTCGTTCTAGATTGACCGAAATCAATTATGACATTTTAGAAAAGTTGAATTTCAGCAGAAAAGCATTTTGTAAAAAAAAATACTTTAAATTTTTTTTTTTTGCTGTCTCTATATATTGTTTAAGAGCTAGGATTTATGCTATAGAAATAAAAATTTTATATAAATATATTAATATATTAATTATAGGAATAAATGTGTCCGTACTTTTCAAAAGTTTATAAATATCAAAAATGCCCGTATAAATTGGTATTATCACAACTTTCCCTTCAAATATCTATTTTGTATTTATTCTACTCTTATCATTAGCCTTTGCTTGTTCATATAATTTCAACACAATTTCTTTATTCTATAATAAATATAAAAATATTAAATTGTCTATTTTGCCCCTCCATTTTGAAGCTTCTATAGGGTATACTTATGTACCTTATAGAGATGTCAACGGATCAGGTTCGGGGCGGATTTTTAAAAATTCGAATCAGAACCCGACTCCAAACTCGAGACCCGAACCCAAATCCGAACCCGACGAATTTTAAAAATCCATATNGGTCCCTATAGATATAGTGAATAACAAAAATATTCTTATAAAGTTCAATTTTCATATATTATTTCTGTAAAAACCTGATATTTTTAAATATATCTCTATCGTTAGAATCCGTTAGAAAAATTAAATTAACCATAGACTCAATACTTAGCCTTGGTTAGTTTTTGATATTTTTACTCTTTTTATATTATACTGTTATGTCTTTTGGAGCGATATACTTATGATCATAAAATTAAAAATATAAACAATTTTCTAACGGTTCTCTAAACGGTTCTCTAACGGTAACAAACCAGAAAGATATACTTAAAAAATATTAGGACTTTTGTATCGATAACATATAAAGTTGAACTTTATAGAAATATATTTATCATTCACTATATTTATAGAGATTTATATGAAATTAATTCTTTATAAAATTATAAGATAACAAATACAATATTTCATATTACTAAAAACATACCAAAGCATAAAGAGGGGGCTAAAGTGTAGGGATCAATTTCATAGTCTCGTATAGTTGATGGGGGTCTCCGTGCAATTGGTAAACAGGGCACTAATCCTGCAGCCGGGGCGGGGACAGAGGTGGGCGACGGCTTCACGGGGTCTACGTTTCGGGGCCCAACGGCGCGCGCACCCGCCAACTCCTATTGGACGAGTGGGGCCCGCCAGCTGTACCCGCCCAACCAATGGCGAGAGGCCGGCGCTGCGGATGACGTCACCCGTGCAGTCACGGTGTCGCGCGCCCCAATGCGAGCACCGTGCGTTTACGCGAGGATGATGATAAGTTACTGCTCATTTTTTTTATTTTTAAGGTACGGTTCTCAAAGCAAACGCTACCTATATAATGTTTCCAAGCTTACACTAGCCTACTAGAGTAGATTTTCGCACGAAAACTAAAGTTCAAAATTTTTTAAAAAATTAATATTTATTTAATTGTAAAATTGATCATTTTTTAGCTTTGTAATTTATTTGGCGGCAAGCGAATAACGTAAAATTCAAAAATGTGAGTGATAGATTAAAATTCTAATTTTTTTTTTATTTTCTTACGTAATTGATTTCGTTCTAGATTGACCGAAATTAATTATGACATTTTAGAAAAGTTGAATTTTAGTCCAAAAGTATTTTATAAAAAAAAAATACTTTAAATTTTTTTTTTTGCTGTCTCTATATATTGTTTAAGAGCTAGCATTTATGCTATAGAAATAAAAATTTTATATAAATATATTAATATATTAATTATAGGAATAAATGTGTCCGTACTTTTCAAAGTTTATAAATATCAAAAAATGCCCGTATAAATTGGTATTATCACAACTTTCCCTTCAAATATCTATTTTGTATTTATTCTACTCTTATCATTAGCCTTTGCTTGTTCATATAATTTCAACACAATTTCTTTATTCTATAATAAATATAAAAATATTAAATTGTCTATTTTGCCCCTCCATTTTGAAGCTTCTAGGGTATACTCATGTACCTTATAGAGATGTAAACGTGGCAGATTCGGGGCGGATTTAAAAATTCGAATCAGAACCGACTCCAAACTCGAGACCCGAACCCAATCCGAACCCGACGAATTTTAAAAATCCATATCCAAACCCGAACCCGACCAAAAATCGGAAACCGCGAACACGAACCCGAAAATTTGAACCCGAAACATTATTTCTTTTTTCATATTTTAAATATTATTATATTAATTTAAATTTTTAAAATACAAATTCAAATATAAATCAAATATATATATATATATAATATATATATATATATATATATATATATATATATATATATAAATATTTATATATATATATATATATAAAATACAAAATAAATTCGGGTTCGGGTCGGGTTCGGGTTCGGATCGGGTACAATCAAAATCCATATCCGAATTCATATCCATCGGGTTTTTATTTTTTATATCCATATCCATATCTATCGGATATATCCGTTTTATTCGGGTTCGGGTTCGGATAAAATTTCGGGTATCCATACCCATTGACATCCCTATACCTGAGATAAAAATATGAAAAAACCCCTCAACTGTAAGCTATTTCAAAACAGGCCCCCAAAATGTTTTTTTATAGCTTATTTTCAGTCAAAATAATTTGATGAATTGGTTGAAATTAATCGCTCTATTTACTACTAGCTATTAATCCTTCAAAAAATTAGTTGATGCAATTGTTGTTTAAATTTTCAAAGTTTCTTATTTTAAATGGTTAAAATTAATTAAAGCAAAAAAAAATTAAGAAGAGAGTTGCTTTTTTTTTTTTTCAAAATTACTTCATTACTTTTTAATAAGATTTCATAATTATATTCAGAACATTTTGTATAATTGAGTTTGTTATTAGCATCTGATTGAAAAGCTTCTATAATATTTTTGTGTGAGGTTTTTTTTTAAAAAAATAAAGTATTATTTTAAAACCTAATATAATTTTTGTGAACTTAATTAATGCTTGTTTGATGGTATATTATATAAGAATTTGCTCACCCTCTATTTCAATTTTGGTGGAAAGATAGTGATAAGGATATGGTAAAAATGTGCAAAATTTATTTGAACTTTGAAGCTATTCAATCTTTTAAAATTTTAATTTTATAATTCAGTCTTTTGGTTTGTTTGATTTTTTTAGTTAGTCAGCGAATTTTGATTTCAAATTTTAAACCACTTGATTTTTTAATAAATTTATAGTTGCGAGAATTACACGAAACATATTAACTATTTTAACCATTTTTGGACTTCAAATTTTAAACCATTTGCTTATTTTAATAAATTCATAGTTGCAAAAATTGCATCAAACATATTAACTAAAGCTATAAAAATAAACAATGTATTTAATTTTTAAATTGAAATTGTTGTTGACTGAGTAATAAAATCAAAATTTAGAACATTAGATAGTTAATGTTGAATGGTCCATAGTTCAAATAAATTCTATATATTATTATTTAAGAATAATTTAATTTTTTTAAAAAAAATTAAGGTCACATTCATGATATTACAATGAAAAATTGTCCCAGTACATAGGTTTAGATCTTACACCCTCATTCTAGATTTCAAAATAATCCAAAATTTTTTTAATTTTAAAAAAATTTGATGTGACAAATTAAAAATAATGGCCCTAAGATGAAGTGAGTATAAGATGTACACCCCATATCTAGATGTACAAATAATATTACTCTATTACAATTTAGGTTAAAATACAGAAAATTCTTATGTAAATACTCACTTTTTCACTTTTCTTCTATGACTTTCAAAATCTATATTTTATTTTTGTAAAATTTGAGAAATATTTTTAGGAGATTATGGCATAATAGAGAGGGCAAAATGATCAAATTGTCCCTACTTATTCTATAAGAAAAAATATAATATATTTATGTCATTTTCAAGAGCATTTTTTGTATAAATCATAAAAATATATAGACGAAATAGTGATGAAACTTTGACGGTGGGAAACTAAATGCATCAATTTAAAATATTAAAAGAACAAAATATAATTTTTTTGAAAGTTATAGAAGAAAAGTAAAAATTAAGTTATTATAGGAAAGTTTTCTATATTTTAGCCTATAATTTTTATACGAAAATAAAGGGGTATTTGGTTTGACGTAAAATGAATCGAGAAATATTATTTTCAGTATGAAAAAAAAAATTTGCTTGTTTGGTTCCATTTGAAAATATTTTCCCGTAAAAGTATACTTACGGATTTGGGTAAAAATTAAAATTTTCGTCTTTCATGGTTTTTTTGTAGAAAGAAAACTCAAACTACGCAAAAACTTTTTTTGATTTATTTTTTTCTGTCGAACCAAACAAATGTGAATTTTTTTTCCTTTCGACCAAACAAATATTGATAAAAAATTATTTTTTTTTCCTTTTAACCAAACATAAAATATAAAATAAATTTTTTTTACAAAAAATTATTTTTAGTAGTTTTACTTTGAATGAAACGTAGGGGTGGAAATGAGCCGAGCTCGAGCGAGCTTACCTCAGCTCAAGCTTGGATTGAAATTAATTTCGAGCCGAAATTTAGGCTCAAGCTCGGCTTGAAATTAATTCGAGCAGAGCTCGAGCGAGCTTAATTTCGAGTCGAGCGAGCTCGATCGAGCCCTAAGCGAACTGCTTGGAATTCTTAACATCGTGCAATCTATAGTTTAATTTTTATAAAATATTATCTAAAATTCGATACAAAAAATATCTAATAGCTCAACATACAAATAAATGCATGAAATACGATATTATAATATTAAAAAATTAGAAAAAACAACTCTATGAGCGGGTGAAAAAGAGAAAGAGAGAGCAATTAAAGTAGGATTTTGCTGGTTTAGTTTTATGGGCCAAATAATCTAAATTCCATATACATATAATTAAAAGAGTGAGGCTACTATGCTATCGGAAGCACGGAGCCTTCCGTGCTTCCAGCTCGTTTTTGATGTTGCAACTTTCGAATCNATAATTTTTGAAATCATAATAAAATTCATCAAGTAGGCAAAAAATGAACGGTCAAAATTGAACGATGTCCTAAAAATGGATGTCGGATCCTTCAATTTAAGATCGGAGTTATTGATTTTTTTCTAGATAGTGAATATAATTTTTAGATAAAAAATTCAACCGATTCTGATTCTTTTACCTCGTTAAATTAGCAAGTATCCCATACCGCGCCCTTAGAAATAATCATAAGGTAAATGATGTCAAAAAATTATAAAATTTAATTTCTAGAAGTTTTAAATATTCTAGAAAATATTTAACGGCATGAATCGTTGATTCGAAAGCTCTATTATAAAAAACAACTTATGAGTGCGAAGGTGATCGTACTTATAAGAATATAGTAGACAGACTATATATATATATATATATATATATATATATATATATATATATATATATATATATATAGAGCAGGGCTACTGTGCTATTAAGAGTATAGCAGCCTTTATGCTCATAACTTTCTAACCATCCATCAAATTTGATGTGTGGTTAAAATGAGAGAGGAAAGAGATATTGGAGAGAAATTCAATGAGAAGAGAAATTGAAACACCCAATTTTTCCACAATATCTCCTTCCTCTCATATTCTAACCACCCATCAAACTTGATGGGTGGTTAGAAAGTTAGGAGCATAAGGACGGCTATGTTCCTAATACCACAGTAGCTCTATTCATATATATATATATATATATATATAATTAAGTTACAATATTGTTAATAGTATCAACTACTTGCTATTAGGTTTTCGGCCCTTAGATGAAAGGATGTGTGGTCAGGATGATAGTAGTCCCATAAAGTTGAGGAGGTGGGTAATTGAATAGTAAGATCTAAAGGATGAAAATGACCAAAGGGGTAAATCTAACGGCAGAAAACTCGATAGCACAAACGATAGGATAGTAGCCGGACTCTATATTTATAGATAGATCTAACGGCAGAAAACTCGATAGCACAAAACAATTAGTATTATAGATAGTATAATAGCCGGACTATATATATAGAGAGAGAGTTCGGCTACTATCTTATCGATAATACTAAATGCTTAGTGCTGTCGAATTTTGTGCCGTTAGATCTATTCGTTTGACCAGTTTCACTCAATAGATCATACTATTCAACTAACCACCCACTCAACTCTAGGGAATCACTATCATCCTAACTGCACATCCCTTCATCCAAGGGCTAAAGACCTAATAGTAAGTGGTTGGTACTATTAATAATATAGTAGACTATATATATATATATATAGAGAGAGAGAGAGAGAGAGAGAGAGAGTAGGCTGGTATGCTTATGGAAGCACGGAGCCCTCCGTGCTTTCAAGTTGTTTTCGATGTTCGGACTTTCAAATCGACGATCGGCTCCATTAGAGTTGATCTAGAGTATTTGAAGTACCTAGAAAATAAATTTTGTGATTTTTCGATATCATTTGCCTAGTGATCAAAGGGGCTCAAAGTCAATAATTTTAATAGCCGTGGTGAGCCGGTTGCAAGTTTAACGGTGTAGAAATATCCAAATCACATGAAATTTTGATAGAAAATTTTTTATACCATATAAAACAAGATCAATAACTTCGATCTAAAATTTTAATGTCATATCATCATATTTTGTAAGATTTTTATTTTCAGCCGTTGATTTTGAGCCACTTCGATCACTAGGCAAATGATATCGAAAAATCGCAAAAATTTATTTTCTAGATACTTCAAATACTACTAGATGCAAGTCTAGGTACGCAGCCGATCGTAATGTCAAAGTCCGAAACCACTGGAAAACAAAGTGGAAGCACGATGCTCCTCCGGCATTCATAGCACCTAGCCGCAGCTCTATAATACATATATATTTTGAGCTTTTTCGAGCCTAATTCGAGTCGACTGCTCGGAAATACTTTAAGCTTGGTTTGAATAAATTTCGAGCCTAAATTTAGGCTCAAGCTCGACTTGATAATTCAGCCGACTCGATCCGAGCGCGAATATCGAACCGAACGCGAGTCGAACACGAGCCGGCTTGCTCATTGGCCGGCCCTAACGAAACGAACCCTAAATTAAAAAAAAAAAAAACAAAAAGAGCACCACGGCATTTTCGTAAATAACAAGAAAACGAGGGCCAAAAGTGGGAGAGAGCTAAATATTTTGTCACACTTGTACACATATCATCAAAAAAAAGATAATTATACATATCTTTTTTGAAAAAAAAGTATAATAAAAATATTTTTTCATACTCATATAATGAAAGAAATAAATTCAAAATATTTAATTAGTCAAAAATGTTATATCACTAATAAACTGGTGTATTTAAAATTTTTTTATGATAATAAAGAAGCGGTAAAGGATAATATAATAAATAAATAAACACTCTGTGAGAGGGGGTGTGGGTGTGGGCCCCACCACACGGCCCCGCGATATTTTTATACTCTGATTCCTTCAGCGGTGGTGGTGAGGTGAAGAGGAAATTGTCGACAAACATAATAAAAATAATAATAATAAAAAATAATAATATATAAATACAAAAGAGAGACCAAAGCAAGGAAAGAAAAAGAAAAAGAAAAACAGAGCGAAACCAACCAAAGGAAAAAAAAAAAAAAGGAAAAAGAAAAAAAGGAAAAAGGAGAGAGAGAGAGAGAGAGAGAGAGAGAGAGAGAGAGAGGAGAGACCACGGGAATATCTACCCGCGGGGAGGCCTCTAATCCAGGATAAGACAACGGAGCGAGCGATATCCGCGTGCGCAGATAGGGGGTTTCGCGGCGTGGGGGGGGGGGCGGATAAGAGTTATCCGCGAAGAACGGGGCGGCGGAGTGGATGGTGGAGATGAACGGCGGGGCGGGGCGGTGGAGATGACGGACGAGATGGACGGGGGCTGGAGGGCTAGGGTTAGGGTTAGGGTTAGGGTTGGAGTCGGAGCACGTGCGGAGGCTCCACCGCCACGAGCCCAGGGAGAACCAGTGCACCTCAACCCTCGTCAAGCACATCAAAGCCCCCGTTCACCTCGTACCATCCATTCTCCTTTCCCTTTTCTTTCTTTTTTCTTTTTTTTTTTTGTTTTTGGTTTTGGTTTCTTCTTCTGCTTAATTTTTTTTACGGATTTTCTCTCCTTTTCTTTTGCGCTCTGTTTTTTTTTTAACGTAATTTTTGAGGGTTTTTGTGTGTGTGTGTGTGTGGAATTTGGTATTGGAGTTGGTCGTATGTCCCCATTAGTGGGTGTAGGTGTGGGTTTAATTTCTCGTATCAATTTGTACAATGGTTGATCAAGTGAGTTTTTTTTTTTTTAAATCATTTATTTTATGTTATTTTGGTGTTGCTGATTTTGTTTGCATGTTGCAATAGAAATTTTCTGTTTTTTCTGTTTTTTTTATTTTTTTGGATTATTGGTTTCAACACGCAATCCTCTGCTTCAAGCAAGGATTTTTTTAGTGCGAGAAAGAAGGATTTTTGGTTGAAAAAAGTAGGAGCTTTTCAAGTACCAAACTTGTCATAATGAAAAGATCATCTTTTTTTTTACACCATCTATCTGTTTATAATTGCTTCCCTGTTTCAATCCCCATATGTTAGCAAATTTTGCAGCAGTATGATTGATTAAACACTTGTGAGTGACATGAAATTTGATGCAAAAGTAATGTTCTTTCAATTCAACTTTGATGATCTGGTGATTGGATTCAGGTTTGGTCTCTGGTGCGGAGCTTCGATCAGCCGCAGCGGTACAAGCCCTTTGTTAGCCGATGCGTCGTGCAAGGGGATCTAGAGATTGGTAGTGTGCGCGAAGTGAATGTGAAATCCGGATTGCCGGCGACCACGAGCACCGAGAGGTTGGAAGTTCTCGATGACAACGAACATATCCTTAGCATCAAAATCGTCGGAGGGGATCATAGGCTCAAGGTAATATGGCTTCTTATTTTCATTTTCTATGTCCTGTTATTGAAAAAGTTGTTACTTCATTTTTTCTTTTTTCTTTTTTTTTTCCCTCTTTTCATCATCAAGTGATGGGTATTTATAGTTTGGTAGTGGATGATTTCATTGTTGAAAGCTTCAGTTAATGTACTGCTCTGTAGATATTTCTCTTCTTGTTGTGATTATGAACGAGATTGGATCGTACGAATTTGCTTTTCGTGCTGTTCCTTGGTTACTTGCGTTGATCTGTTCTTTAACTAAATTGTTCTAGCGAATGAATGTTTATGAAGGATCCCTTGTATGAGACATTAGCACATGTCGGGTACAATTGTTAACCGACCATTTTAGTTCGTCCATAGATTTTTCGCGCTCTTGATTTGTTTTCCGAAAGTTGGAGTTCAATCGGATTCTTTGTTGATATCCATCTCATTAGTTCTGTCAAGCGTGCTGAAGTTGTCATTACCATAAAAGTGTGGTCTTTGTTATCTACACGTATGCCCTCTTATTTCGGCCACAAACATCACAGGATTTATCTGCTGAGGTGATCTCTATCTGAGGGGCATGATAAACTTCTTGTCATTTCCATTCCTTTGTTTGTTGTTCAATGCGATTTTATTGGTTACTATGGTTTTATTTGGTGTGTGTGACATGCGGCGGCGTTAATCATGCGCATTGGCATGTGGATGGGGATGGTGCATTGCATGTAGATGGGTAAGGGATGCATTCTGATAGGTGGATAGAAAGATGGAGGTTTAACATGTAGGCACACTTCTATCTGTAGTGGAAAAGACAAAAGATCTAATATGCTTATTTGAACCAGAGGACAAAGTGTCCCTTATAGGGTTGTTTTCATTTTCACAGGCCATTTTAAGGCTCGAGCCCTAAAAACACTTGAACTATCCGTCACGGCCTCGACTACAAAAACTTTCCTCTAATACGTTAATCTTTTGAAGTAACTTTTTTTTCTCTAAAAGCTTAGCTGTTAGAGAAAAGCGCTTCCAAATTTTATGATAACACCTCATCTGTGTAAATTAATTTTCCGTGTCGATAGGTCTAGTTGAATTTGAACTCAGGACCTCCTTTTTTTAGTACTATGTATTTTTGATGTTCCACGCTAACATATATAGCATTTTCATCTACCAGAACTATTCATCGGTCATAAGTGTCCATCCGGAGAGCATTGACGGCCGACCTGGGACGCTGGTGATCGAGTCGTTCGTAGTGGACGTGCCGGAGGGCAACACAAAGGACGAGACATGCTTCTTCGTGGAGGCCGTGATCAAATGCAACCTCAAGTCACTGGCAGATGTATCAGAGCGCCTAGCTATTCAGGACCGGACCGAACCCCTCGACCTATAGCCCTAATACTCAAATCTTCTATACTATTTCCAGGCAATGAGAAGAGAACAAAAAAAAAAAGGTGGACATTAAACTTCGAGGCTTTATGACAAAAGCTTTAGAAACTGCGGTAATATCTGTCGTTCAGCTCTCGCCTTCTCTTTCGCCTACTATGTTTTCATTTCCTTCTGTTCGTTACGCCCTTACAAGAAACGAGAGAGAGTTGATCCATTAAAACCTATTCGAATAGTAAGATTAGCTTCTTCTTCTTCTACTAGGGTTTGGGGGGCTTCTTGTGTTGCTGTGTAAATACCCATTTCTGAAGCGTTTCTCTGCATGTGTTCCACAGCAGCTATAACCGGAGAGATAAATTGGAATTTGGAGTGTCTTAGAACATTTTGTTGTATTCTTCGGAACTTTGCTTGCTCTTCGGAGGCATTGTATATATACTGGAAATTTCTATTTCCTTTTGATAGAGATACTTCTTTTACACCGCAGTTTTTCGCTCTCAACATTTTCTAGAATCGGAATTCAATTGCTTTCGTCTTTTTAATTCGTTTTCTCTGGAAACGGTTTTCTGTTTCGGAAGTACTAGTTAGACGGTGAGACCATTAAATTTCGTGTTAATTATGTGTAATGCAAGATTTGACTATGTTACTGCAGGATGATGACTCCATAAATGGTGTTTTTGTTGTAATTGTTGTGGGTTTCTCTACACGACAAAATGAAATTGAAAGGGACCTTCTCCTACCCAATAAGTCTAGAGGTGGGTAATGTAAGATAGCGTTCCTTTCTTTCGGTTCCTTCAAAGCTCTGATGTTAACACTAAGTGGCTCTGTTCATGCACTGGTACTCACCCTGTTGTATCTCATAGAAAAATCTCTCCAATGGTCAATTTCATCTTTAATGTCCTTTCCATTAATGAATAGTTTCACGGGCGCAAACATTATTCGACCCGACTCCGAATCCGAAATTTTTTGGATGCGGGTAGGAATCCTATTATCCGGCTCATATTAATTCGGATTATCCGAATCTGAAATTGGTTTTAACATATTTTAATATGAAATTTAAGAAGCTTATGTATATATTAATAATTTTGTTGTTTTCAGTCCTATATATTTTTTAAACATTCTATTCAAATTCGTATTCATATCTGAACTCATTTTTACCGAATACGAATTTGAATTTTTTTAAAATCTGAATCCGTATTCGACCTAAAAAAACACGGATACGGATACGGATGTAGACGTAGAGCATCACTTTCCGAGCTCATCTTTTGATCCCTAAGTAGTTCCCTTTCTCTAGTGATTTCTCAATGGGAACTCTTGCAATTGGACCCCTCTCTCTTTTGTGATTCCCTATTGCAGCCTAGTGACTTGGTGTACGAGAAGTTTTTAATTGGTCCACATTTGGTTTAGGGGTCCAAATTTAGGCCGCAAGAAGCTTGTCTAAATAATAATGAGCAGTCAAGTGCAAAATTATTGGTGTGTTGAGTTTTTTTTTTTTTTTTTTTTTTTTTTTTTTTTTTTTTTTTTTTTTTAGAGCTTTGTAAAGGCATCTTTTAGGCATATGCTTAGCATGGGAATGTGGAGCCACTCCAGAAAACGCAGCCAAAATAAAGAGTTGTATTCTAGCAAAGTGGTGTAGGAAGAGCTATGCTATGGGTACCCAAAAGTGCATTCTCCGATAGCGGCTAATATATTGGTTGCACTATATGAATCAATCGATACACAACGCGTGGGTGTACTCACTTTGCGATCGTACCCTGAAATTTTTAAGGACGCTTGTAGCAGCACTCGTGAAAGAAATGATAAATTTCTTGCAAAAAAACAACTCTCAGATGTCCGCCAAACTTTTGATTCGCTTCAATCACTCCATCACAAAATCGGATTATATTGTACAATGTCAATGATAGAAGTAAATAGTGGCAGTTCTTTTGCTGTACAAAAGACTCATTAAAGTTTTTTGCGTTCTCCATTTTAATTTCATTTTAGGCTAAATTACGAAATACCCCCTGTCAAAATTCGTTTTTTCACTTTTCGCTCCTGTTATTTAAAAACTTACACTTTGCCTCCTTGTCAAATAAAAAATGTTCACATGGGAGTACGGTGTGACAAAATAACCATTTTGCCCTTCGTCATTTTCGTCTTCTCCCTCATCCTCCTCATCCGCGGCGGAGGAGGCTGACCTCGGGCGGGACGCAGGCGGCGAGGCCGTCGTCGAGGAGGACGATCTCGTTGAGGGTGTCGGCTATGCGGCCGATGGAGGGCGGGATGCAGCCGCCGAGTTTGTTGTGGGCGAGGACGACGATGGAGGCTCGCGAGTCGCCGAGGTTGGCGGGGATGGGGCGGCGGCGGCAGAGGCGGTTGGAGTTGAGGAAGATGGCGTCGAGGGGGCGGTCGAAGAGGAGGTTGAGCTCCTGGAGGAGGGCGAGGCCGGCGAGGGCGCCGTCTCGGAAGCCATCGAAGCAGCAGGGAAGAGGGGCTGAGGGATATTTTTGGCAAAAAAAAAAAAAAATTATAACAGAATCCTAACGATAGGGGGTGAAGTACACATTTTTTATTTTACAAGCTGGCAAAGTGAAGGTTTTTAAATGACAGGAAGGGAAAGTGAAAAAGCGTGTTTTGACAGGGGGGGTTTTCTGTAATTTAGCATTCATTATCTTGTTGTTCAAAGTAATCTTTAAAGGATATTTCTTAGAAAAAATGAGTAAAACTAAGCATTTAACATTACGTTTTCTCAATCCAAATGTTATATATATNATATATATATATATATATATATATATATAGCGTCCGGCTACTACATTCTTATGAGTACAATCGCTTTCGTACTCATAAGTTATTTTCGATGATAGAACTTCCGAATCGACGATCCATACCGTTAAACAATATCTACAACATTTAAAACATCTAAAAATCAAATTTTATAATTTTTCGATATTATTTACCTTACGATCAAAAGCTCACAAAATTGATAATTTTTAACAGCTTGTATGGGATATTTGCTAGTTTAACGGTGAAAAAAAATCGAAATAGGTTGAATTTTTGATAGAAAATTTTATTCACTATCTAAATAAAGATCAATAACTCCGATCTTAAATTGAAGGATCCGATCATCCATTTTTAAGGATGTGGTTCAATTTTAACCTTACATTTTACACCCGCTTGATAGACTTTATAATAATTTCGAAAAATTACGAAATTTATTTTCTAGAAGTTTCAAATACTCTAGATCATGTTTAACGGTGTGGATCGTCAATTCGAAAAGCTCAACATCGAAAACAACTTACGAGTACGAAAGTCTCTATACTCAGAGTATAGTAGCCCTACTCTCTCTCTCTCTCTCTCTATATATATATATAGAATTAGGCTGGAATACTATTAATAGTAAAACGCTCTTTTTGCTATCAAATTTTTAACCCTTGGATGAAAAATTACAAGGTCAGGATGATATTAGTCGGTTAGAGTTCAGTGGTCCCCCTAGGGTTGAGTGGTCCCCACTGGATTATAGTATTTAATCCAATGGTTAGAAATAATAAAAAGAGTTGATCCAAAGGTTAAAAAACTGGTAGCAACAATGGGATTTTGCTACTAATAGTAGCCCAGTCCATATCTCTCTCTCTCTCTCTCTCTCTCTCTCTCTCTCACTCTCTCTCTCTCTCTCTCAGGCCGACAACATGATAACTATCATGGTTCGTAAACCAAGATAGCTTAAAAGACGGCAATCTAAATTGGGTAAACTAATAAAAATGGGCAATCTAATATGATAAGTTGGTTAGTGCAGTTGAGTTAAAAACCCCCGAGTGTAGTAGGATTGGCGAGTAAAGAGTTAGGTTACCGATTTTTTAATTATCGTGATTAGCGAACCACGATAAATATCATAAGGTCGGATCAAGAGAGAGAGAGAGAGAGATATATAAAAAAACGATAGTTATCATAAAATTGGCTCTGAGAATATTCAGAAAAGGAAAAGAACTATTAAATAATTAAAAATTAAAAGAATGAAAAATGTATCACCATAGTATAGAATTATGGATGAGGTTGTTAAACTAAGACTTGTTTATATACATTTGGGAAGCTGATATCAAATAAAAATCTTATAAAGGAGATTCTAAAATTAATCAAAATAGCTGAAGTTAAATACGATAACACTAATAGTGTAAAAAAGAAAGTAGTACAATATAAAGCTCTTCGTTTTCTAACGTGGATACACGATAAGTCAAATCTGCATGTAAAAACGTATAACACCAAGAAAAGATGGTTTTTTAATACTAATTAATACGACATCAAAATAAAAATAATAGTTAAACACTTCTTAAATACTAATTTATTCCGTAATAACATACCAAGTCATTGAATGTTTCTGAAACTAAATAACAAGAAAATAGATGCTGTCCAGAAGCTATCAAGGCACGTTGGAAAAATTTGAGATCCTACTGTGCTATGTAAATACGACCTAAAGTATCTCTTCGATTAATTTCAAAGAGGAGTCTTAGTTTACCCGCATTCACAAAAAATCGTAAATGTCATAACAATACTTAACCAGAGACAACCTAATCGTCAAATTACAATAAATCTACAATATGTTTAGGTAAAGATTATATATATAATAAATCTACCGGACAAACCGGATCAAAGACTTTTTCACTGAAGACTTTTTCACTAAAATCAAACCTCTTCACTAAAACGAATTTTTGATATCTCGCAAACCGCCTCAAATCTATTTTCATTAAAAAAGACTTCACTAAAATTTTTCGACCGTTTAATTTTTAAAACTTTTCGATAAACTTTTCGATAAATTAAAATCTTTATATAAATTTATATATATATATATATATATATAGTAGATCTTGTGTGCTATTAGGAGCACGGAGGCATCTGTGCTCCTAAGCCGTTTTCGATGATAGAGCTTCCGAATCGACAATCGACCCCGTTAGACTTGATTTAGCGTATTTGAAGTATCTAAAAAATAAATTTTGCGATTTTTCGATATCATTTACTTAGGAATCGAAATGGTTCAAAATCAACTGCTGAAAATAAAAATCTCACAAAAAGTTGTGATATAGTATTAAAATTTTCGATCAGAAATATTGATCTTCCAGTAAATAATACAAAGATTTTTCTATCAAAATTTTATCTGATTTGAATATTTCTACACTGCTAAACTTGCAAACGATATATATTAACCTTTAAAAATTGTTGATTTTGAACCATTTCGATTGCTAGATAAATGATATCCAAAAAATGTAAAATTTATTTTCTAGATACTTCAAATATGCTAGATCAAGCTTAACAGAGCCGATCGACGATTCGAAAGTTCCATCATCGAAAACGCCTTAAGAGCACGGATGCCTCCGTGCTCCTAATAGCACACAAGTCCTACTCTCTCTCTCTCTCTCTTTCTCTCTCTTTCTCTCTCTCTCTCTCTCTCTCTATATATATATATGACCAATTTGCATAAAAAATTCACAAGTTTTGAGCTTTCTCAAAACTGAGCCGCTTTTTTCGATTTTGCAGATTCGATCCGAATTTTTAGTAAACTAATCAAAATACTCTTATACCTTTGCTCTCTCATTTTTTTTTCTCGCATTCTTTATTTTTTTCTCGCCGAAGAAGGCGAAGGAGGTGAAGGCAGAAACAGCCCCCATCGTCTCTGCACCTCACGCCCTCACTCTTACTCGCGCACCCCTCGCCCTACTCGTCTCCAACCCCGCCGAGGCCGCACTGCAACCCTTTTCTTCTTTTTTTTCTCTCCCACCCTCCTCCACCGCCTCTGCAGCCCTCCGCGACGATAACGAAAACGGTAACTCATCATCTTCCTCCGCCTTCACTCTCTACTTCCATTGCAGCAGATTTTGCACCCACCAAATCTACTTTTGGGAACTCACGTTCCCACCACCACCACCGACGATAAAAATAAAGCACTTCTCGGCATCGAGAAGCTCGCCGGCGAAGGAGGGGGCACGCGGCCCACCCGCTTACCCCATAGGGCGGCAGCGAGCGCGGCCTCGACAATGTCGAAGGTGAGAAGGACGAGAAATTTGCACTATTAAAATTAATTGTACTATTTTAAAAGAACGTTGCACTATTATGAATGTAAGTTGCTTTCTTTTAAATGTAGACTGCATCCTTTAAGATGAAAGTTACATTCTTTAAACGAAAGTTGCACTCTTTAAGAGATATTTACACTATTTCTTCTCTTGTTGCACTATTTGATATGTAAACTGCACCATTTAAAATAAAAGTTATATTTTTTAAACGAAAGTTGCACTCTTTGAGAGATATTTACACTATTTCTCGTGTTAAAGTGTGCAATTTACATGTCAACACATCAAAAGAGAAATAGTATAACAAGAGAAAAATAGTGTAATAAGAAAAGAAATAGTGTAATTATCTCCTCTAACAAGAGGAGATATTTAAATTTCAGATATAAATGATGGTAAACGCATCCAAAAAAAATATGAAAATTATCTAAAAAGTTTCGATAGCCTTGTAACTCCTCTTTTTCTTTTTTAAACAGAGTAAATTCTTTAGTTCTTTTATTAAACAAGTTGAGCTTAATTACAACAGTATAAAATTTTACAAATTAAAAAGAAAACATATTTTTGTATAAAAAAAGAAGGGACAAGCATAAGATAACTCAAATTATTTTAGGTTACACCATTTCTTTCACATCCTTCAGAAGCTACTCTTTTCCGGGCCCCATTTGCTATTGACTTTGCTTCATAGAAAGAAAAAGAAAAAGGAAAAAAAAGGGAATGTAACAAAGCATATCTAATTTGGTCATATTATATATTATTGGTCATGATCGAGAATTATCTGGTGCAATTTATTTCTATTGAAGGGAATAAATAAATGTTTTCAAATGAATTTGGCGGCTACTTCAAGGGGAAATAGTTTTTTTTTTTTTTAATATAATACGATTTATCGTAGGGTTTTTTTTAATATTTAATCCCTAAAAAAGTACAAATAATTTTAACAAATTTATATTTGTATATAAATAAATATTTTCAAATGAATTTGGCAGCTACTTCAAGGGGCAATTTTAAGTTGAACACGGTGATTAAATTACCGTATTCATATTCACACTTTAATCCTTTTTTTAATTTAGGGACTAAAAAATACAAAAAAATTTTGGCTATTGAATTATCGTGTTCAACTTAAAAACGCCACCTAGATACTTGCGTGACACGGAAAAAACTATTTATGTAGATAGAAATTTATTAGGACTATTTATTAAAAAAGAGTTTTGAGACCCCTTCTTATATGGTGATGTTCAACATGTTGAATAGATAATAACCCTTATAATTGACAAGAACAATGATTTAATCTATTGGTCAATTATATATGATAGTAGTAGGTAGAGACCACTCAGAAGCAATTGTCATGTGAAAAATTATAAAAATTCAAATATGTTTCTCTCTTTATATTATTTAATTAAGTATAAGTCAATAATTTTGTTAAACAATGTCCTTCATTACACTATAGAGGGTGAAAAAGTATATTGATGGTTTCATTATATTTTTATTTATTTTTAAATTAATTTAGCAGTAAATATGAAACAACTAGACTTCAAATTCGAAACCTCGAGTATCAACCATCAAGCTCTTTGTCACTTCACTATAATTTTATTAAATTATAGTTTCGAATAAATTGAACTTGATTTACATATTTGAAAAGGTTACGCCTAAAAATTCTAATAATTAGGCCTAGTATTGAAATGTGGTGGCCAAAATATTTATTTCAATACTCTAAAGTTGCTTAAAAAAAATCTAAAAATGCTTGAAAGGTTCTCTTCTTGCATTTTAGCTAATACTTCTTTTTTAGGGTTAATTTCATACAAATCCTTACAAACATAGTGAATTATAAATATATCCTTAGAAAGTTCAACTTTTATATATTGTCCTGCAAAAGTCCTGATAATTTTAAATATGTTCCTATCGTTAGGATCTGTTAAAAAAAATTAGTTAACCAAAGATAAAATACTTAACCCCAGTTAGTTAATGAGGTGCATTGACCTTTTCATCTCTCTTTATTTAATAGTTGGGATTTTTGGAGGGATATATTTGTAATGGCAAAATGGTTATTTTACTTATAAAATAAACAAATTTTTAAGGGTAACAAATCCGATGGACATATCTGAAAATATTAAAATTTTTACAGAAACAATATATGAAAGTTGAATTTTGTAGGGATATATTTATATTCACTATGTATGCATGGACATGTATAAAATTAACCATTTTTTTTTGTGGTTGTTCCGCGGCTTCCCCTACCAATTTTTTGATCCAAAGAGGAAATCTCTAAAAGCACTTTTAGATTTTTTTTTTTTAATAAAGTAATGAAAATATGAAATATGAAATGTATGCAAGGATATAATGTGGACCGTGCCTAATTGGGCCCATGTGGCCCAAACCGGGCCCTGACCTGGACGGGTTTGGGCCTTGTTGTGTTGTGCTGGGTCATGACTCGGCCTATTTTCATATTTTTATTTTTAAAATTATTTAAAATTATTTTTCACCTTTTCTTACATTAATTTTCTAAATTATATAAAATTATTTATTGAATAAACGATTTTCTTATTACTTCTTTGAAAACTTTAGTCAAGATTTGAATAGCTTAATAATATTTTTCTTAAAAAAAAACTTAAAAATATTAAGAAAAAAAATAAAAGAAAATGGACTATACTGAGTCTAAGATTATGTCATGCTGTGCCATGCCAGGCAACAGGCAAGCATACTCTATTCTAGCACGACGGTTGTTGTGCCGTGATGGGCTGTAGGCCGATTGTTTGCAACCTAGTACGACGTGCAGCAGTGTCGTGCCGGTCCACAAGCAGGCAAACTCCATTCTAGCATGGCCGCCGCCATGCTGGGCTGCAGGCCGACTGTTTGCAACCCAATACAGCGTGTGGCAGTGCCGTGCCGTGCCATGCCAGGCCACGAGTTAGCAGACTCCATTCTAGCAAAGCCGCTGCCGTGCTGGGCTGCAGGCCGTCTGCTTGCAACTCAGCACAGCCCACAGCCGCGCCGTGCTGTGCCGTGCCGTGCCGGGCAGGGTCACGGGCAAGCGGACTCCATTAGCCCGGCTAGAGTCGTGCGGCCAGGCGGCCACGAGCCATTCGGCCACTTTGTCCTCCAACTTCATGCCCTCACATCCACCGTCCAAGTGCTTGAGATTCGTGCCACTTCACGTGATGGACGGTACATGTCCTCGTCTCACTCTGGGTGCCCATCCCACACCCAGAGTTTGTCCCTGAACCCTCTTCTCACTTCCCCGTTCCCCCCCGCTCTCTCCTCGCGAACGCTTCTTCCTCAGGTACTCTCCTTCTCCTCCTCCTCCTCCTCCTCCTCCTCCTCCTCCTCGATCTTCTTTTTTCCGTCGAAATCTGGATCTGCGATTCGCTCGATCTGAACAATTATATCCACTGGACGCTGCTTTTTGATTTCTGATACTGTTTGTTCCTGATCTGATTACACAGTTCAATAGCTCGTATTTTGGGGATCGATTTTTGAGCATTTTTGGTGATTCAAACTAGGTGCGGGCATTAACTTTTTGTTTTTGTTGTTGTTTTCCAAGATCACAGCTAGAAATGAAACAATTTCTGAAGTTCAGAGTATGAAATGTCGAACTTAAAAGGTTTGATGAGCGTAGTGAAACTTCTTTGGGAGTTCAGGAACTAAAAAAACATCGATAGATTCGATCTTTGTTTTGCTGATTCATTTCCCTATGAAGATCTAATGAAATTCTTATATTGCTCAATTTTTCCTAGCGCCGGCGATTGGTTTTTTTCTCTAGGGTTACAATTTTCGCTATGAATTAATGTGAACTGTTCCATACTATGAATTCGTTATTGGGTGCGAAGTGGAGCCTGAGCCTGAGGTGGCTGCAGCTGAATGCAAAAGCACAAGCTAGGCCAAGCAAGCGCTTTTCTTCAATTTTTCTAAAATTCTTCTGTTGAATTGCAAATTTGGGGTTAATCGACAACGTCGAACGACCTTCGTTCACGCAATGTAGAGAGTGAATGAAACAGTATTAAGGGGCTTTCATTGGATTACGTGCTGCAAAATTTCGCTTTGCTCAATTGAAATACTCTGTTAGGGTTTTAAGTAGTCTCCTAGATTGAAATCAACTACTGCGTCTTGTGTGCAGTAGATAAGTTTGGTAAAAAGATGGCGTGGAGGGGGCAGTTATCTCGTAACATTAAGGAGCTGCGGTTCCTTTTCTGCCAAACTTCGCCAGCTAGCACACAAACTCGGTACTTTTCCTATTTCTCTCATGTAAACAAGCTCAATGAAAATGCTGGTGATAGCTTACTTAATTTAATTCCTTTTTATTTCTTTTAGCCTCATTTTGTCTTTGTCATTTTTTCACTTAAAATTGCCGACCTTTTCTTTCTTAGGGAATTTGTACATCGT
The DNA here is from genome assembly GCF_001540865.1 of Ananas comosus. NCBI lineage: Eukaryota > Viridiplantae > Streptophyta > Magnoliopsida > Poales > Bromeliaceae > Ananas > Ananas comosus. The sequence goes on along the minus strand of NC_033630.1, from coordinate 2,872,844 downwards.
AACTACAAGGATTTAAAGACCTTGAATCCAAAGCTCCCTATCTTGATCCGCGAATGCAGCGGCGTTGAGCCTCAACTCTGGGCTAGATATGGTGATGGATTTAACCCTATTCTTTCTCTATTTATACAAATGGCGTTGTTGCCATGCTACTTTTTATATTGCATCTGAGATACAAGTTGCCTTTTAATAAAACCATGTTGTTAGAGCATAACAGAAGAATTTTTGAGAAAACTAAACACCCGTTGGGCTTTCTGCTAGTCGAGAGTCGATCACTCAGGGATTTGTGGAATCAGTTTTGTCCTCTTAATAATTCCTGTTGATTTTTTTTTTTTCTGCCTTCTTGAGGCCTGATTGCCTCACCTTGTAGCCAAGTTCATCTCCTAAATGAATGAAGTGGTAGCATGCTACCTTTTCTCCAAAAAAAACAAAAAAAAAAAACCTTGTTGTTAATATTGGCAACGTATATCTGAACCAGGCTGCACATGATTCTTTAGCATATGCCACACTCGAAATATAAGTGCAGCAATTTCAACTTGCTTTCGGGAAAGTGAGGGACAACCGGCTGAATGTCTCTTACATGAAATTTTTCCTTGGTTATTGTAACTTCGGCTCTTTATATTTTACAAAGATTTGGCTTGTTTCCAGGCAATTTAACTGTAATTTGTGCTTCATATACAGAGCACTTTGACTTAGATGTATCAGCTTAATTATCACCCAATGATCATGTGGAATATAATTATATTACCTCCCTTATTTATAGACGATTAGATAAATTAGGGTTTTACGTCCTTCAATTCAAGTTTGGAGTATTCTTTATTTCACTAACCAAAGTTAGGGCATATTTGTTATACATCTGGGGTTCATTTCGTCTATCTTGATTTCTAAACCGTAAAATCTAGGCTATAAAACATGTTGATTGTGATTGAAGTATGATCAATCAAAATGACGCAATATGATTAGTTAGATCTGACTTGAATGATCACTTTACTCTTGCTTGAGTTGCTTATTAGGCGGGCCCAATGTTTGGCCGAATTAGACTTGTTTGGTTGTCCATTGCTTTTCACATTGCTTTAGTGAATGATAAACAGGAACAACAATAACAGGCTTAAATAAATTTCTTTTCTTTGTCTAAGGAGTAACCAAAGTCAATCAATATTTGGATCATGCAATTGTGGAGTAAGATGCAACTCCTTAAATAGCAAAAAAAAACCGTCTGTCGCTATGATACAACCCAGGTTTTTGTATTGATTTTGAAGTATTTTTATTTCTGTAATCATATAATGTGATTTTTTTCTTTTTTCCAACTACAGTAGACGATACAAGTTGTCCTTGTGTACAAACACTACAGGATTCTTTCTTTTGAATGGTTTCTCTGAATATGTGCAGTATGTCTATTCATAAGACTAACTGGGTATATTGCGTTTCTTTCTACTTGATGTTTGTATTCTTCGTCCCAGATATGGGTGTTGAGAGATGCGTCCGCTTGGACGGGTTGGCTGAAGCTCAGATTAACACGAAACTCGAGGAACTTGTGAAGGCAGGAGAAGCACTTAAAGCTTGATAGATATTCATCTTGGTTTTGTTTCAAACTTAATTTTAATAAGAAAACCGTCATCTCGGAGTAATCTCCCGTTTCAAGATTTAAGGAAAACACAGTTATGCTCATGTAATATTTAATTTTGGTTCTCATGTTAATGATCTTATGGAAAACTGTTTCTTGGTTTGACAATCTGTAATAACGAACGAGCGTTGTAGAAGCACGACGAAGCACGACGAAGCACGACGAGAGTATCAGCTAGTAAGACTCTGATGAACTGTGAATTGGTGCAGTTTAACCATTTGAGAATGAGATCGATCTGTCGGAGCTTTATGAAGCGAAAGAAGCTTCTGACTGATACCTGTGATTGTTATTTATCTCTTTAATCCAAATTTTTTCATAAGTAGTTGGTGATTGCCATTAATATGTGTGATTTATGTTTAGACGCAAGTCGCATGTGGAATGATCACTGATGAAATTTAGTTTGTGCGATTGCATTTCTCTGCTCATAAGTTGTTCCCTCTTTTAAACATAATTAAATCTACTTATTCCTTTAATTTACTCGATAGAGAAGTGAAAATAGTGTGGTTTTGTCAAGCTATCAACATATTTCTTCATTCGTATCCTGGGAGAAAAATAATGGCTACAGGAGGTGGTAAAGATCCTCACAACCAAAGCCCAACTGCAATAGAAACAAGACTGAAACTCCACATTTAGGTCCCGTTTGGATACCTCTAAAAACGTAGCATAGTTAAACTATGCTACGCTGGTAGGAAAATAATCCTATGAAGCGTTTGGAAGAAAAAAAAATGACGTAATTTTTAAATTTTTAAATTTTAAATTTAAATTTCAACATAAAATTTTAGATTTCAAATTTTAAAATTTTAAAATTCAAATTTAATTTTGATTTTAAAGTTCAAATTTTAAATTTCAAATTTCAAATTTCAAAAACTTCAAATTTTAAATTTTAAATTTCAAATTTCAAAAACTTCAAATTTCAAATTTCAAATTTCAAATTTCAAATTTCAAAAAGTTCAAATTTCAAATTTCAAATTTCAAAAAGTTCAAATTTCAAATTTCAAATTTCAAATTTTAATTTTATTTTTAATTTTTAATTTTCAATCTTCAAAATTTAAATTTAAACTTAAATTTAAAATTTTAAATTTATAAATATGTAAATTTATAAATTATTAAATTTGAAATTTAAAATTTTAATTATAGATTTTTTAAATTTCAAAATTTAAAGTTTAAATGGTATACTTTAAGTTTTAAATTTTAAAGTTTCAAATTTCAAATTTGAAATTTCAAATTCCAAATTTCAAATTTCAAATTTAAAACATAAAATCTAATTTACTTTTTAAATTTTAAATTTTAAATTTTAATTTTATATTTTGAATTTTTATTTTTAATTTTTAAAATTTTATTTTTAAATTTTGAATTTTGAATTTTGAATTTTGAGTTTTGAATTTTGAATTTTAAAATTTTAAAAATTTAATTGTTATAAATACTGCGGAATTGTATGATATGTATCCAAACAGCTTAAAAATGAAGCTGTGAAATTTTTTTGTAGTTATAGGATTCCGTATTTCATTTAGACCAAAACCATAGAATAAAAATTCCATGGAGTTTTTTAACTATGCATCCAAACAGGGCCTAATAGTCAATAACACAAACTTCAAAGAGAAAATAAATTGGGTAAATTTCAAATCATGTGGTTTCGCACTTTTTCACTTGAGTACCTTGTGATTTAAAATATATCAATTTAGTATCATGTGATTTTTTGTTTTTTTTTTTCGTCAGCTCCGCCGTTAACTTTTTGTTAAGTCGTATACAAAAAACTTCAGGCACCCATTTATAGTTTATCGAATATTTACTTTAGTATTCTTTAGTTTTAAATTTACTGATTTAATAAAAAAAAAATAGTAAAGAAATAACNCCCTCTTTTAAACATAATTAAATCCTACTTATTCCTTTAATTTACTCGATAGAGTAGTGAAAATAGTGTGGTTAATTTGTCAAGCTATCAACATATTTCTTCATTTCGTATCCTGTGAGATGGCTACAGGAGGTGGTAAAGATCCTCACAACCAAGCCCAACTGCAATAGAAACAAGAGTGAAGTTCCACATTTAGTCCATAACACAAACTTCAAAGAGAAAATAAATTAGGTAAATTTCAAATCATGTGGTTTCACACTTTTTCACTTTAATACCTTGTGGTTTAAAATATATCAATTTAGTATCATATGATTTTTTTTTTTTTGTCAGCTCCACCGTTAACTTTTTGTTAAGTCGTATACAAAAAACTTCAGACACTCACTTATAGTTTATCGAATATTTACTTTAGTATCCTTTAGTTTGACATTTGCTGATTTAATGAAAAAAAAATTAGTGAAGAAAATAACAAAAGAAAAACAAATAAAACTATAGGTACGAAAGTGACACATTTTAAAGCACATGGTATTAAAATGTGAAAATGCAAAATTATATGGCTGGTATCTGAAAATTTTCCAAATAAATATAAATTTTTTGTCATCAAATACTCTTATGGAGCAACGTGGCAAGAAATGATTCAGATAATGTAAAGAAGTCACTGATGCCCGCGAACGGGAGTCAAATCTCTGACTTCAAATAATTTTTTGTACGACATCTACCCGCTGGAACATGTATCTTCGGGGCAATTGTTCATACACTTCTCAAAAATTTGCAACTTTTTAATTTATTTTTAAAAAAATTAATATTAAAAATATTTTTTTACGGTTCAATTTATTTTAAATATATCATTAAAATTAAATTTTATTAATAAATTATTAGTAATATCATATATAAAATTATTATTTTATCCTTTTAAATATATCCTTCTATAATTATCGATTTTTTTTATTTACTCTTAAAAGTTTGGAGTACAAAAAATATTTTAATTTTTTATCTTTTTAAGTATACCCTTCTATCATCATTAATATTTCTGATTTGTACTTAAGTTAAGACTAAAAACGGTATTTTGATTTTTTTAAACTCTAGTAGATATTTAACTCATATTTACTTCAAGTTAACATAACGGGTGGTAACTGTAGAAATATCTTAAAATAACGAAGGAACATATGAGGAGTATATTCAAAAAAATAAAAATAAATAAAATATTTTTGAAAATTTTGAAGGGTGTGTAAACAATTATCCTTATATCTAATATTTAAAATTCTATGTTTCAGCCCCGTACAGCCGCATGTATTCTAAAAATTTAAAAAAAGTTTCGAGTTTTCGAGGGGGGGTTGGGAAGCGCCGCCATTTTGTACAATAGAAGATATTTTTTTCTAGAAGTGTGACGGGCCCCACTTGACATCCCGCCAACGTGTGATGAACGGTCCCCGTGGCGGCCACGCTCCGTCGCTAACATTCCGCCACGTGGCGTGATCTCGGCCAAGGATTCCCTCCCCGCCCTCTCGTGGCGGCAGCGGCCACTGTTCCCCGCGTGGACCAGAAATTCTTTTCATAGAAATCAAATTATTTTTAAATCAAATTAAAAAAATAATATAATAAAATCTTATATATTTTTTAAATTTTAAAAATAATTCTTCGATTAAATTTGCACAAGATTATAATATTATTTGGTTGATAATGCCTAATAAAATTATTTAATTTGAGTTAGTCAATAGCTAACGCCGTTTATCCTTACAGATGTAATTAATTAGTATATTTTATATAATTATAAAATAAATTTATTAAGATAAATAATTAGTTTAAAATTAGGAATAAAAGTAACTTTCGCCGACTGACATCAAGCAAATTGAAAGATTGGACAATACAATCAAAATTTTAAAAGATTAGATAACCGATTCAAAATAGTCTATAGTTCAGATAAGTTGTGCATGTTTTTAACTATTTGGTTAAATAGTGTGGTTATATTCGGTACATTCTCGAGTGTTTAAGTATTCAAATTATTCCCCAAAAATTTTTTAAAAAAGGATTTTGTTTCCATCCAGTAAAATTGTGGTCCAGATTAATTTGTACATTAAAATCGTAATTTTAAGTAATAACAGTGACTCTTTTAACACTGATGTGGTTTGACACATTTGATACGCTGATGATAGAATTTGAAACTCATAATCTTTCACTTGACCGTATTTAGACGCGCCGCCGTTGTTATTACATCCAATAATCCGCATAGATTTTAGCTGGAATAATGGGCACAGTTTGTACTAATCTGATTTTGATATATCTCTGTATTGTTAAACTTTCAAACAGCTCGTGCGCGCGCACGTCTTAATCATTAAAATTATCAATTTCGAACCATTTTGATCACTTGATAAATGATCTCAAAAAATTAAAAATTTGAATCCTATAACTATCAAATACTCTAGATCAAATTTTGTTGGCATTCGGTTAAATCAAATCGGGTACGCCCATAAGCGGGTTCGATCCGACGGTTGTTATGTTATCTAATTGGATTAGAATTAATCTCGCTTTCAAATTGAAAAGTTAGTTAGAGATAAATCTTAGTTATATTAGGAAAACAATTAATAACCGATTTGACCTTATCTCTAATACTATTAGGATTTTGGAATTCCTTATAAATATGCGGGCGATCCAACATAATAAAATGTGAACAAGAACGAAAAAAGAAAAGAGAATAAGAAAACGAAAAAGAAAAACCACATCCTCCATCAACCTATTATTCTAAGAGGGACTTAAACAGTAAATTTGTGATCGTGCACGTTTGTAGTTCGATCCATCACGAGTTTGGAACGTGAGAAGATTTAATCAAGGACGATCAAAGGACACGTGAATAAACCTCGACGATCCGAACTCTTCGCGTTGTAACGCAAATCGCTTCCGCAAAAAGGTACGAACGAATATTTCCGTTGCGTTCTACAAATTTAATACAGCTGATTGTTGAATTCGGAGGATTCTTCGTCGAGAACAACTTGAAAAAGTAAAAGCTATCGACATAAGCAACATGGGCAAGTTTTGGGTGTTGAATTATTTCCAGTAGAGAAAATTCGCGCATGAAACCTGGATTTAATTATTTTGTTCATTATATTTTGTTCTATACTCCATTTTATAAAATTATATGTTACAGTTCTAGTAAAAAAAAGTACTGTTACGATCGGGTCCATCGCATCCGCCATGGACCATCTCGTGAATTTATCATATATCCTACCACTTATCTTAATTTTTTAGCTTTTAGGCTAGTTAAAACTTTACAATCTTTTACATCAAAATGGCTAAACTGCGAAGTATAATACATTTAGAAGGATTTTCTACATTTTAATTAATTTTCTATTCTAGTCATTTTAATGCTTTGTTGTTACATCGCGATTGGTCAATCGGCTCAACTAGCTAAACTTGGTCCACACAACAATTTCTCCATTTTCCTCTTATTAGAGTTTTTGAAAGTCATGGGGATGCAAGGGCTTCTTAATTTGTTAGTATTTTTCTTAAAAGAGAAAATGTTTTGGTTCTCCTTAATTATTATAAATTTCTAATTATGTTATTAATATATTAGCACTTATCATATAAAGGACTGCGATTGAATTATGTATATATGGTTCGGAGCGTTATATAATTTTTTTAACATATTAACAACATATATGACGATATTATTAGTTCTCTGTAGCCGCATTTATCTCGAAAAACTTAAGTCTCAAGTAGTATTATTGTTGTGATTAATCGATCACTAATCTCAATCAAATCTCACTATTGGGATTAGAATCCGACCTGTGTGGTCCGCGGAAATTAAAAGTAAACATCCAATCAAGTCGACAGTGGACCCGTCGCACTCAAGTACATTTCATGTACCATACTTTTAAAATTTAATCATACAAATGTGATCCGCAAATTTTATTTTATTATTTTAAAAACACGTAACGATAAAAAAATAAAAAAAAAAATAACGTATTTATTATACTTAAAGGCCAAGTTATAATCTTACTCATTGCGATCTGACTAAATTCATCTAAACATTAAGTTTATTGTCAGATTTCTTATCTTTCATTAATTATAGCTCGCAATCTCACTCGATTTATTAGATTCACTAAACTCAAGTTATTGATTTACTGGATTTATTATTACGGGGCAAAAGTTGGATATATTTTAAGCCGATAATAAATGACCGCTATAGAGAACTCAAAACCAAAATCTAGCTCATTAATTGAATTAAATTACATAATATTTAAAACTTTATATATAAAAAATATAAATTTTTGAATACCGATTCTTTTAATAATTCGAATTAATAATGGTCTTTTTTCTGCCGTTGATATTTAAAACAATTTGATATCTAGATAATAGATTTTTAAAATAAACAATATTATTTTTACACGAATTTTTGTTTATTATAGATTATACTTATCGGATCAGATGCTAGTAAGTAGTAATAAAATATCACGTGTCCATGTATAGAGTGTACTTATACACCTGTGCATGTAATAATCGTTCTCCCAAATGACCCAAACTGGTTGTAACTTGTAACTATCTCAAGTAGGACACTATTTATTAGCGAGAGATTATGATACATGGGTTAAAATTCAAAAGCAGGTCAATTAAATGTAATTAATCTAGTTATCATAGCATATTAAATGATCTTAAAGAAAAGGTCTAATGTACAACAAAAAACCTTATTGGTAAAATACTAAATTAATTACATTTTCCGACCGTGAAAATTAATTAAAAATTTTTCAGAATATATTTTTTTAATAAAATAGCAGTACACAATACGATCAATTACAAAATACATGAATAGAGTTGTTTTTATTAGTCTTTTTCTTCGATATTTTTTTTAGAAGTAATATTACTCGGTCAACATTTATATCCGAGCATCTTTTTTTCTACATATTTTTTTACTATATTTTTAAAAATTAACTTTATAACTTATTATTGTGAATATTAATTTGTTAGTAAATAAAATGATGCTGTGCACTTTTTGGGAGGACAATATGGCATCACCTGTCCTTGTCTAAGGTATCTATCCTGTCACCACGAGGGACTAAGTTTGGGTCCCTCTCTCCAATGACTCTCTCTCTCTCTCTCTCTCTCTCTCTCTCTCTCTCTCTTCAACATTACTATCTCTCCTCTATCACTCTACATCCATGAATATCTCCTCTTTCTCTCTCTACATCTATGAGTCTATGACTATCTCTCTCTCTCTCTCTCTTTCTCTCTCTCTCTCTAATCACCTCTTTTAGTCTTATCTTTGCTCACAAACATCCCACCTAAGACAACAACATCTGCACACCTCCTTCACACCTTAATGTTGGCCTCTTGACACATCTCAAGGAGCATCTTTAATTACACCTCTCTCTCTCTCTCTCTCTCTCTCTCTCTCTCTCTCTATTTGAATCCCTGGGCTGTTTGATGCATGTCTCTCTCATTCTTTTGTTGTTTATGTTGATTAAAACTATTTTTAAATTTGTTTTGTAATAAAACGCATCTTTTGAATGGTAAATTATCAACATCAGTTTTACGTCATCTTGCGTATAGAAAGTTTGGAGTTTAAGTGCATTCATATCATGCTTGTGGTATGACAGTGTTAAAATTATTTCTGATCTATTTCTTATAAATTTAATCTTATAAATAATTGTTTAATTTATCGTATGTCATTAATTTGATACATTGATATTTGAGAGTACAAAAAGGCATCAACATCGCGGGGGGAGAATGAGGCTAAAGAGCCAGAAGTTGGATGGATGGAGAAGTGATGAATCTTTTCTACGCTTTCACGTTGCGACCGACTGATCATTTCTAGTTGGTGGTGATTGATTGGCCTATTAGCGCGATGCCTTAACAAATTGTAGTACAATGGCCCATGGATTTTGCGAAAAAGGAAGTAGGAAGGATTAGGAAATAGAGATGAGGGAAAAGATACAAACAATAGTTTTTATAGATTCAGCTCATCGATCTGGTAGCTGGCTGGTGGGTCATCTGGAAAACCAGGAACGCAGTAATCTTCCAGCAGGTTCAGCCGAACCCTACCCAAGTCGTTAACAAGATTACTCAGCTATTCAAACTGCGGGAGAGTTCCTTCACTACCAGTTAGTTAATTCAGCTAGTCAAATAGTTTTTTTTTTTTTTTCAACCCCCGAGGCCCCATTGCCTCACTCATATAGCTTAATTCACTTCTTCAATGAATGAAGCGGATAGCGTGCTATCTATTCCTCCAAAAAAAAAAAAAGTTTTATAGATTCATGGATAGAAAAAAATTTTGGTTATTAATTTTGAGGATCTTAATAGGTGGCAAATTTCCACCAACCAAAATCCCAATTCAACCTAACCTATTTGGGTGGTTTTAATTCACCCTCCTTGCTAAATCTATTTAGCTGCCTATAGGGTGCAGTGTTGTTAGATCAAGTACTGTGGAAATAGTTTTTTTTAAAAACAATAATATATGCCAAAATTAATATTTTCAGCACATTCTCCTTGTTGTAAATTAAGTTGAAGAATTGAATTAATGCTTTTACTTTTGGGTCTCATAATCTCTTTTTTTTAATTCTCATTACGACAAAAGGAATGAAATTTTATTTGCTAAAGCCCTACTGAAAGTGGTCGCTATTGAAAGTGGAAACATAAGCAATACAAATTGGACACTAAATTTGGATACATAGTTTGAATACATATTACTCAACTCAAAAATTTTTGCATCAAATTTAGGTTAATACCCATGCCTGATTTAATCATTATGTAGGTAAAACATATAAATTTTGTATAAACTATGAACTATTTTGAATTGACTATTTAAATTTTCATACTATTTTATTTTACTGCCCAATCTTTTACCTTGTTTGATTTGAGTCAATCAATAACGCTTAGACTTCAAAATTTTATACTAATTAGTTACTTCACTAAAATTATAATTCTGAGAATTGAATGAAGCATATTAAACTAAATCTTTACATTCAAATTTTAAAATCAAAGAGCCTTGATTGGATCAAATCAAACAAATTGAAAGGTTGGCTAGTAAAATCAAAATTTTGAAAGGTTGAGTGAGTAGCTAAATCAAAATGGCCAACAGTTTTGATAAATTACGTATATTTTTACCCATTATATATATTATCAATTCAACTATATATATACCCGAGCATCGAAAATAAAGCGAAAGTACAAAGGGTCAACTTTAAGCTATAATGATCACCGGTTAGAATGATAGTGATCCTCTAAGAATTGAGCGGGTAGTTGGTTGAATAATATGATCGAACAGATACAAAATTTTGGATCTCTTAGCCAACTGTTAGAAGGTTATGCTTCGAACTTTGTGTTGGTGAAAAACTCAAAATTTTAAAATTTGAATTTTATTCTATTTGAATTTTGAATTTATTTATTTAATATTTGTTGTAATTTTTTATTTGTTAATTTTATTATTTTATTTATTTAATTTTATTTATTTACTTATTTTATTTTCCTTCTTAGTGAGAAAGAAACCAACGATATATTTTATTCGTTCTGTTTCTTTTGCCAAACGGAATCTCATTCCGTTGCACGGATTCCGCTTCTTTCTCGTAACAAGAAAGAGCGTGAAATTCTCTTTCCTTTTATGTAATTTCTTTTTCTCCTTGCTTCAGATAAAGCAGGTAGAAAAGATATTAGATTATTGGTTAATCCCTATCCATTTTATTCTTTTATCTTTTATTTTTGAATATTCTCCTTATCCGCTGGGTATTGAAAGAATCTCTGTCAACCTCCTTCACGATCGTGCTCGCAGAAGGAATTCCGGTCGTACTTTAGGGTGTTATTTCCGGTTAATCCCGACGTAAGGACGAGAATACGCCTTAGGGCAGTGCCTCGCACGCTTCCGGATAAGATAAATATCTTTATTGGAATATTTGTGTTTATCTGTAAGTCTAATTTTATCTTTATCTTAAAATTAGTTAGATTTTTAATCACAATCAGATTTTCTGTACGGTATTTGTTCCAACACTTTGGATCTCTTAGCCGGCTGTGCTAGATACAGTCCATAAGTTTTTCTTTTTATTTTCATTTTAAATTTTTTAAGACTTTTTTTCTAGTCAAGTAAAATTTGGTATTTTATAGTCGGAACCAAATTTTATCATGGTCATTTTCCATCACTATAAGTCCTTTATATACTTTTATTTATTTGCTGCATTTTTTATTTTTATCATGGTCATTTTCCATCACAATAAGTCCAAATTTGGTTGGACCAGTTCCTATTCATTTTTTTAGCTGGGTTAATTTCATACAGCTCTCTGTAAATACATTGAATCTCAAATATATCCCCAAAAAATTTAACTTTTCATATTTATCTCTACAAAGGTCCAGTCGTATTCATATTCACCCCTCTGGTTTATTAAAGTTAGAATACTGTTTATTTTTTAGGACAAACTTCAAATACCACCCTGTGGTTTTGGACTTTTTCACTTTAGTACCCTGTGGTTTAAAGTGTGTTCATTTTTCTTCTTTCATCAGCTCCTTCGTTGACATTTCGTTAAATTATATACAAAAAACTTCAGATATCCTGCCTAGGTTTATCGAATATTCACTTTAGTACCTTTTAGTTTTTACTTTATCACTGATTTAATAAAAAAAGTTAGTGGAGGAAATAATAAAAAGAAAAAAATAAAACCACGTGACACTAAATTGATACACTTTAAACCACAGAGTACTGAAATAAAAAAAGTGCGAAATCACTGTAGTGGTATTGAAGTTTTTCCTTTTTTTTAACAAAAGCTAAGTGAAATAATATTTTTGTCATCACAGGTATATTTCTCCAAAAATTCCAACGGTTAGAATTGTATAGAAATATTCTTTTAAAAATTTTCAACTATTATCTTTTTCGTTTCTACTGTCACAAATAACATAAGAACGGTAAAAAGGTCAATTTATCTCACTCACTAATGAGGGTTAAGTATTTTATCTATTGCTACCTACATTTTTCTAACGGATCCCAACAACACGAGTATATTTGAAAATGTTAAATTTTTTTGCAAAAGTAAATATAAAAAATTAAATTTTATAAAAATATATATGCTATTTGATATATTTACAAAAAGCTATATACAATTAAACTTTTTTTTTTTTTCTCCCCAACAACCCAATCCCCGTTTCTATTGATGACCCCTCACCAACTCCCCGTGAACACTACTCCCTAGCCCCAAAAAGGCCTCGAAATTATTACATGCACCGGGTGCATGGACACGGTTCATACACAGCAACTGTAAAATTGTAAAGTAATTGTATGAAGTGTTGGATAATTTTAAAAAATAAATTTTGTAGCACGGATTTTAAAAATCAAAAGTTAACTTATTGGGTGTGTTTTATAATAAAAAAATATAAATTTTGAGCGCTTAAATCCCACAAATTAAATAATGATTATTTCTCGGTCGCAGATATTTAGTGTTGTTTATTGCTAAATTATATATTATCAAAATAAATAGTTTATTTTTTACACAAAATTTTAAATACTGTAGATTAAATCTATCAAATTAAATTTTAATTTTAAAATATGCATCTAAAAAATTTGAAGTGTATATTAAAATTTTTATTTTTATTAATTACTAAATCACGAAAACCAACCAATCTACGTAGGAGTCCTTCTTGGGAGGAAATTACGAAGTACCGATAAACCCTTTGACCTCAATAATTTAATGAGTAAAATTGCACCGGGACCCCTCAACTATAGGATAATTTGAAACTAGTCAATAGAGCCATTTTAAATTTTTTGAATTTTTAAATCAAATAACTTTGGCTACATTAAAGATTTTGTTAAATGGTTATCAAATTTAGTAATTTTAATCATTTTTATACATATTGCTAGAGTAAGTAATTGCTAATAGCTATCAGAACTATTAAATTCGATAGAATTATCGACTTAATCAGTTAAAATAATAGAATTAGATATTATCAATTGCTCATAGTCTAAGTAGCAAATTATTTGATAGTTAATGTCCGAAATTCTATGTTTTAAAAAGAAAATAATTCGATGTGGCCAAATATAAATAAAAAAAAGTTGAGTGGCCTCCATACATTTTGACCTACTCAATCAATAATCAATAATCAATACTAATAACTATGCCAAAGAGGAAGGAGTATATATATATATATATATATATATATATATATATATATATATGTAACACGACACTGTCACTATTTGCACAAATTTTTTTCCCCTCTCTCTCTCTCTCTCTCTCTCTCTCTCTCTCTCTCTCAGAGTAAGAGAGATTCAGCTCTCTAACATAATTAGTAAACCAAAGATCTCCTCTTTTTTTTTTGTCAATTTAGGTTTTTCTGGTAATTTTCCATTTTTTTGGGCTGTGTTTTATTATTCCAGTAAATCAAAAGTTTTGTAGATGAATGTAGTAGATGTTTAAATCATCTTCTTTTCTTTTTATTTTGTTTTTCATAGAGAGGAATTATTTTTGTTTTTTGTTTCTGTAATTTCCTAGTTTTTTTTTAGTAGATGAGGATGTTTTCGGAGAAATTTTCATATCTTTTTAGCCCCCCTTTTCTCACTTTGGATAAGCATGTCTGTGGATTTTAGAGGATTTTGTGTGTTGAATCTTAAATTTTTAGGTGTTTTTGTGGTGTGCATAAAGTTTTTTTTTTTCCAAAAAAAGGAAAGAAAAAAGCATTTCTTTTTTTGTGGGATGCAAAGGTGAGAGCTTTTTTTTGAAAACAAGAGTTGTTTGCTTTTAAAGTTCCAATTTTTATTTCAAGATATGGTCTTTTTTTAAGAAAAAAATAAGATATGGTTGCAAATGAGCTTTTTTTGTTTTTAATTTCCTAAACAAAATGAGGAAATGCATCATATTTGGCATGTGGGATGTTTAAGAAGCTTGAATTGGGCCTGATTTGCTTCTTTTGTTTTTTTTCTGGGTTTCTTTTTCTTCTTTACAATTACACTGTTGCTATTTATTTTCCCTTGGTTACTGTTTTATCCCCTTGTGGCATAGTTGCAATGTTTTAAAACAGGACAGTATAGTTCTATGTAAATCTTAAGATATTCATAACCTGAGTAGTTGATCACCACACAATAAAGAAATAAATCAAAAGATGATGAGTACTTTTCTACAAACTTTACTTTTCCTCATTGAATATTTGCTATGTTCTGAGTAAACTTGTTGACCCTTATTTAAGTTTGTTCTCTGGCAGTTTCCCTGAAACTAATTCAAGTGTCATTTCACTCACTTGATTAATTTGGTAGAGTTACTAACACTTACTGTTTCCAGGAGAATTCCAGTAAATTATTATCTTACTGGCGAATCATATGATTGTAGCTGCATTGGTGTAATAAGATCAGATGAAGATGGTACAGGTGAGCTTTTGGTTTTTGTTTCTCTTCGTCTTTTCTTTTTTTTTTTTTTGATAAAAGCAAGTGATCTTTTCATTAGTTATTAGCAACAATATCTTAAAGAATCAACTAATAGTATATGTCTGATGATTCTGTGGGTATTGACCTGGAACTTCGTTTGAAGCGAAAAAAAAAAATGATGGGTTCGATTCGATTCGATTCGGCCAAACATAATAGCGTGTTTACGGTTCTCCTAATACAGATGCCACATTCGTGATTTACATCTCTCAATAACATGTTCTCCGTAAAATTGAAGTTGGTTTACATAATCTAGAGATGAAAAGAAACTGAATCCATATCCAAATCTAATTTGGCGTGCTGAAAAGGAAAAGATAAATACACGGGCCTGGTCTATCACTGGAACTAATTTGCTTTGCATTCAATAATTACAGTCCTAATGCATCTTCAGTGTTGGTGATTTTTGTTGTTCAGAATAGTTTATGTTACTTAAGAAGAGTTCTTACAGGAAACCCAGAGCACGGGAGAAGCAAAGCCGCCGACACCGGCTACAAACGAAGCACAAAGTAACCAGCAAAATGCCGTGGGCTCTGAGGCTCCTGCAGCAGATTCTGTCTCAGCATCGGCGGCAACTAATGATAGTAGAAAAGTCTCTCGCGAAGACATTGAACTTGTGAGAGCAACCTTCTCATTACAATTAACTCTTCTACCACAAGTTTTTTGTTGTCGCTTACCGAGTTATTGTGATCGTAACGCACTTGTTGTCGCAGGTCCAGAATCTGATAGAACGGTGTCTACAATTGTATATGAATAGAGGAGAAGTGGTTCGGACTCTCTCTACTCGCGCTAGAATAGAACCTGGCTTTACTACTCTCGGTGGGCGATCAGTAGCTTTCTATGTTCATGCACAAATTGCTGTGATTTTTGTCTAATATGCATCATTGAATGTTCAATCAGTATGGCAGAAACTGGAAGAAGAAAACTCCGAGTTTTTCCGGGCTTACTACATAAGGCTGAAATTGAAACGACAAATCATCATGTTCAATCATTTATTGGAACACCAATACCACCTTATGAAGTACCAAGCGCCGCCGAAGATTCCGCTGGCTCCTATACAAAATGGGATTCATCCTATGCCTGGTAATATCTATTTCCTGAAGCTTCTAGCGCGATGTTATGACTATTACAAACAGAATTTTTTGGGGTTTTTTTTCAGAAAATTCTATTTCACACTCAAAAACTGAGCTCTGTGAATCTTATTACACTTCTTTTGCACATTCAAATTGTTACCATCCACAACATTCCCCCTGTTGGACTTATGTTCGATATAAATCATTCATCGTCAAGTGAAATGCCCTTTTCTAAAAGTTATCTGATTATCTTAATATTTGCTTGTATAGTGAAACTCATTCTTTAGCCCATGAAAATGCTCTGTACAAAATGTCAGCTGCAGTAAGAATCAACACAGCAGTTGTTTGTCTTAAAGATGAAAATTTTGTTCATGTTACTGCAACAATTATCGGTACCCAACTAATAATTATATCATTTTCTCGTTCGTCTACGAACTTGCCGAGCATGGTCATCAAATATCTTACGCAGTTCCGTGCTCACAAGTATCATTCTTATTCAATTTCAACCTGTTTGCAGCGCAGTTAATAATTTACCTATGGGTTACCCGGTTATTCCACACCCTCCGATGCAAGCTCCGGGGCAGCCTCACCTCGACTCTATGGGTTGCGGACTATCCAGCTGTCATGTCGTAAATGGAATACCCGCACCGGGCAGTTTCCACCCAATCCGAATGAATTCCGGAAATGAGTAAGTGCACATTGTCTCTTTTCGCGAACTACGTCCCAGTTCCTCACTTTTGCTGAAATATTTACATTTACAAGCCTTAATTGGTTATGGTTATTATCATTATAATTATTTTTTGGTTCAAACTCGAATGTTATATGATTGAATCTACATTTGTGGTTTGTTTGCCTACAAAAAGCAAAAACTTACTGGTAACTTTGCTTTTTTCAGAACTAGATGAACTTACGAGCTCGCGGACAATAACAGGAATAGAGAAGTCCATTAAGAAAGAAAATATAAATGTAGCTCGAAAAACACTTTCTTTTATCACAAATTTGTCCCCTCTTTAAAGAACTTTTTCTAGTACAATATGCAATTTGAGATACCGGTATTTTTTGTAAAAAATTGCAGTTTCGAGGGGTACACGTTAAAACTGCGGTTTCACGGGGCCACGTATGTTAATAAATGATTTTGCGGGGACATATGTCTTAAAGAACTTCATCATTTCTCTAAACTATTTAAGCATTGTGATGCACACAGTACCGCGCCAGAGGCCGCGCCAGCTGCCCCTCCATGTGGTGCCATGTCGTCGATGTCGGAGATGGCCGTGAGCCCCACATCGGTGGCATCAAGCAACCATTTTCCTTTCACCCCGACCGAGATATCGGGGATGGGGATGGATGCATCCATGCTCGATGCCGCATTCACATCCGATGTCGGAAATGCGAGCTCTTTACAGCTAGGACCAGATGGGGGGGTCGGATCCTCGCGCGACTCCGGTCGATCTCTTGGGCAGCTCTGGAACTTCAGCCTCTCGGATCTAGCAGTAGATATGTCGAACTTGGGTGGTAATTCTGATGCACAGATTTTTTTTTTTTTTCTTTTTCTTTCTTTTTTTTGAAAGTGGTAACAAGCCAGGTAGACCTGCTGATCAGAATGATTTACTACTTAATGAAATTATGTACATCTCCAAAGTTTACATATGTAGTTCACCGAACATTTCTCCGAAAACCAAAGTAGTTAGTTGATCAAATACTTTACTAATACTCATTTGCTTCTTTCCCTGCTTGTAACGAATCTAACCGCCGTGCGATTCTATCAGACTTTGGAGCTCTTGAGGACTACACTGGCTCTCCGTTCCTCCCGTCAGACTCGGACATCTTGCTCGACTCCCCAGATCAGGATGACATAGGTAACTCTCTTTGTATATCGATTGCAGCATCATACGTGTTTATCGGTGCTCGATTTTAGTGAATTATCGCTTTTCCTTAACGCATGCTCCATATGTTCCAGTCGAGGAGTACTTTGCCGATACGGTCGCGGAACCCTGCTCCCAATCGGATGAGGAGAAATCATAGATAACTTTTCGCCAATACAACTCGAAGGATGACGTCTCTCGGTTAATAATCTTCGTGATGAAAACAAGTCGAATTAGCAACAAAATGCATGTATGGGTCTATATTATTGTTTCTGTTTAGGAATTTTGCAGTGACTGATGTAAAATCAAGCAAATAATCAAGATATAGGCATCAGCAGTTTAATACTTGTCGCGAAAACATGGTTAAATAAGTTAAAGGTGGTGACATTTATGATATCATATGCAGTCTAAATTGCAACTTACTAGTATTAAGATCTTGTTTGATTTGGCACTTCATATCAAGTTGTTCTATTTGCCGCGCCGATTGTTCTCTTATTAGTTTGATCTCCTACTGTTCTGTGCAAATATTTTTTATCAGCTCTCATTACAGGCTTCTAACCATGTGAAATCTTTTAAGTTTGAATTCTTTTTTTTTTTTTCTTTTCTTTTTTTTTTTTTTTTGATCCTGTTTTCTCCCTCCATCTAGTGTTTGGGAGTTTTTTTATTTTTCTCTCCTAAACTCAAAGTAAATGAATGGGCTTTTCTCTCTTTTTGTTATTTCTAAGTATCTATCTTTTTCTGAAATAAAGAGAAGTAAAACTCATTAACTGTTTCTAGTACAGGTGACAAAGGACTTAGACGATTTATATACAAGGTTTTGAGTTCAAATCCAACTTTTTTTTACATTTTCACATAAGTTCATTTATTAAAAAAAGAATACTATCTAAACGTAGTGAATTGTTTGGTGCTCTATTTTTGCGTAAACACATAAAATAATTGCTATCGTAGTTCTAATTGAAAACTTTTGTGTATAATACTCGAGATTCAAAATTTCAGAAGCTGGGCTAAACAAGTTCTAAACATACCCTAAATTTATCTTTTCATCTTTTAGACCTCAAATCTACACTGCGGAGTACAATACTCAATGTCGAATTGGTCGCAATTTATGCATCTATGAAATTTGTTTGGTAAGAAAAATAAAAATTTTAAATTTTTTATCTTGATCGATACATATCATAACCCTGTAATCTTTTACCGTTTCTAAAATCATACGACACATATCATTAGCTTGGGTCTCATTCATGTTTTGAGGCGTTGTTATATATTCTCATAATTTTTTAAAAAAAAAATATTGAAAAGATAAAAATGCACGGAGACTCCTCAATGTACCCCCCAAAAAAAACAATAATTATAGTTAAAAGTTAATAAATAAAGCTAATAAATTTAATAAAAAATTTAACTCAATTCACTATAGAATAATTAAGCTAAAAAAAAAAAAAAGTAGAAGCGCAAAAAGAGTTAAATTCGAGTGGGTCTATTTCGAAATAATCGATAGATGAGGGGGCTCGAGACATTTTTTTCATCAAACAGAGGGATTTTCCTAATTTAAACCCGATCTCTTAATCGCACGGAATTTGGTCCAAATTATCTCGGCCGTCCGTTTTCCATCAACCCAATTCTCTGCCGTCCATATTTCCGCTCATTTTTTAAAAAACAAAATAAATAAAAAGAAAGTAAAAGTGAAATATCTCACCGTCAGGAGCGCAGCTTGCACGTGACGGGTACAGCAAACACTACACTCAACTGCCACCCGTGACAGCCAATCACAACTCGCCACCTGTCCCCATGCAGTCAAGTTGTTGTTTCGTGATGACGTGGCAGTTTGTTACTGAACACCCTTTTACTCGCACCCACGTCCGGTTCGGATCCACAATTCACATCCAAGTTATCGGATTTGGATCCGTAGAATACCTGATGCTAAAAATTTACTTGCTCTGGTACGATATAAAATATAGGGTAAACTTCAAATACCACATCTGCGATATTAACTTTATTACTGATTTAACGAAAAATTAACATAGAGAATAACAAAAAAAGAAAAATAAAAACACAATATACTAAAGTTATGCATCCTACGTTGATATGTGTAAAACTTTGTAACTTCACATAAGTATTAGAATATTTTTGTGCGCAATATGAGACTATTATTCGAAAACATATAATGTCATACGAGTATGGTTATGTGAAAATAAGATAAACCGATTTAAAATTAAGAGACTTTTTCTTATTTATTTCTGACTATTATTCAAAATTTTTAAATTAAATCCTAAAATTACCAAAATATCATTCTAAACTACAAATCTCGATAATAAATCCTAAGAGTTTGTTTGAAAATATTTTTGAAAATCAAGAATATCATTTTGATCGATCAAGAATATGTTAGGTATTTCTGAAGTTTTAAAAAATATATTAGATATTATTTCTAAAATTAATATCTGAATGTGAACTAAATCAGAGAAAAATCAAATAAATTTTGTTAGGTTGAAAATAACTTGGTGACACCAGCTGAAAAACAGATAAAAACAGTACTCAACTGGAAAAAAATTAGATTGTAAAGAAAGATGCGAATCAAGCTCTGGTACCAAGTTAAATTGCAACTTAAAATAGTTCGAGGGTTTGGAACAAAATTATACAATGACTTCTAATTCTGGTTTCGGATTCTTAAATTAAGGAACCCAACTTGGATCCAACCCGTTAGCACGGATACTTGCGGTTGTTGCGGTTGTGGCCTAATTTCCGGTTCCTTTCTACTAAGGATTTAAGTATCCATCACCGACCGTCCCTAGAGCAAGTGGTAAAGGACTTAGTGGTTGGTATCCGAGGTTCCAAATTCAAATCCTAGTTGATTCATATTTCCAGCTAAGTTTATTTCTAATTTAAGAAAATGAAGCGGGTAGCGTGCTACCTATCTCTAAAAAAAAAGGATTTAAGTATTCATCGACACAGATCGTATTTACCATGCCGTATCAACCCCGTACTGATGACATAGCTAAAAACTCTCTATTTTTTAAATTAATAAGTAATTTTTTAAATAACATTCAAAAACCTTGATAAAAATATATAATAAACAGTTAAGATATTTTGTTGCTAAATAAAATAAATAAATTCATGTTATTATGTGTGGACACATATGAATTTTTTACAGCTGCACGAATCGGTATAACCTTACGCATAAGGTACCATACCGTATTAATAAATTTTCAGTACGATCTTTGTTAGGATACTTAAATTCTTTCTTTCTACTGCCTTTCTATTTACGGCAGTAGTGGACTCGAGCCGAGGTCATGCCCGTACTACTTACACACTCCGACTCTTTAGAAATTGCACGGGATGTGACGCTGACGTGGCGCCTGCGTGGTAGGTTTAGGACTATTTTTGCCAATTAAATTTTGACATAACTATTTTTAAAATAAAAATTTGGTAGGAGGCTAAATGCAAAAAAAAGCCCAATCATAAAATTTACGTATTAATAAATTAAATAAATAATATATTTTTATTATTAAATTTTTTGGGCTAAATTACATGTCTAAACTGTTAATTCTTTATTTAGATATTATTTGGACGTCGGAAATAGTTATTCCCTAATTAAGAAACTTTCTTATGTGTTTTTAAGACAAGAGTTTGATTTTTTGACCTTTTTTTTTTGTAAATCTTAGCATTCATAATTATGTAGAATAGTATATTTCATATATAATATAATTTATCTTATTCCGAAGAGATGATTTGAAGGCCAAATATATTATTCTATTCAAGACCTATTTTCAAATAATTATTTAGTTATTTCGATATCCAAATGAAGTTTTAGTTCTTATTTGGATATCATAATAGATTTTGATAATAATTTATTTTCCATAGGAGTTTAATTTTTTCTCTTTATAGATCTTGATATTTATGATTTGGTAGGATAACATATTTTGCCTACGAAGTGATTAATTTAATTGTGAAAAAATCATTTGAGAGCCAAATATGTTATTCTATTCAAGACCCAATCGGATGTTGAAATAAGTTATTCAAGGATCGGAATAAGTTATCCAAGGATAACTGATAATTTATTTTCGTATGAGAATTTTTTTAGTATAATTGTGAATAAAAAGTTTGATTTTTGTTTTTTTTTAAGTTTTGCTATTCTTGATTTGGTAGAATAATATATTTCAACTATAAATTAATTTATTTATTCTAAAAAATAAAGTATAAATATAATATTTCATTCTAAATATTCGATTACACTCTTTATGAATCAAATGTCTAAATATTTTTAATTAGTCAATTGAATATACCGAACAAGATATTTATACATTCAAATCGGAATAAATAAAAAATTCATCTCTGTTTTTTATGTTTATGTCTAATTCTAATATTGTATAAGATATCTCTGATAATTATTTCAACATTTAAACAGGACATGAAGGATTAAATTTTAATTCTGTGCGGTGTATGGAGAGAACGTGTACACCCGGTGCAGGCAAAATAGTTTCTCTCGCCGCTCGTTTCCACTTCGTCTCCTCCACCCTTCACTTCGCCGAGTCCACGCCCCCTACGAAGCCTCCGTGAAGCTTCTCCTCCAAAATTATTGCACACAACTGCATTGTTTGAAAAAGAAAAAAAAGGATATCGAAGATAATCTCGCACCACTGGGGGTGGAGCAGATCAAATCAATCACCCGCCCAATCCAATCTCCGATCTCCGATCCCCGATCTGTTTCAGAGGTGTGAATTGATCCGATCTTTTCATTTCTCGATTTTGTTTTTCGGTTAGATTTTTTTTTTTTCAATTTGTTAGGTGATTTACGCGGTGTTGCTTGTGTCGATTGGGGGAATTAAGAAGTGTTTGTTTTAGATCTAATTAGGTTGTGAAGTTGAGGTTTTTGTGTGTTGGATGTAGGTTTAATTAGGTTTTTGTTTTGTAAGAGGGGTTTAGGGATTGGAATTTTACTAATGGAACTGTGCGATCACTGTAAACTTGTTTGTATTGGAGAACAAAGAGTTTGATTTGGTTACTGTTTTTTTTTTTTTTTTTTTTTTTTTTTTTTTTTTTTTTTTTTTTTTTTTTTTTTTGAACTGTTTTGATTGCTAGGATAGAGAGCAAAGAGTTGCAGTGAATTGTAAACAGATTAATTGCTCATGATTCCGTAATTCTTCGGATGCATGATAGTGGTAATCTTAGAGTACCTCCCATGAATTTCACAGCTTTGAACTTAAATATGCTGAATCTCTTCTCCTCACTACTTTTGGAATTTTCTGTTTGCTAATACTTATTATAGAATTATATCTATATCTACTTGAAGAATGTGTGGCATTACTATTTTTCCACCATACTCTTGTTTCAGGGCCAAAATTAGGGTTTTTCTCTTGCAATCGGAGTGCCACTGCTGTTTGATATGTCGTCGCATTTGCAGGATAGCGCTTATTTTGAACATTGAATCGATCATTGCTATTAACCTGAAGTTATGACTCACCAGGAGGGGAAATTTGTGAGGTATCTCTAAATACTCCGAGTTGCAACCTCGGCGCAATGCTTTTTTTTATCCTGAAAAATTTCATAACCTTGCCAACATTGGACAAGAAACTGACCCATTTTCTCTGCTAAGTATATCTGATGTACTTATGGTTTTTTAATATCAAATTGCTGGCTAAAAGTTACAATGTTATCTATGAGTTGGAAGATACTATGTTTGTCTTTGTGGGTTATCCTTGTAGTTTTTACTTTTCTTAACTTAGGATTTTTGTTGGTTTTTTGGTAATAAATATTTAGGTTGTTAACGTAATTCCAGACCTAGCTAGCATGTTCCGATCAAAATGACCGCATATAGCTTGACCAGTGATGTAAGGTTACCAGATTGTTTTGCAATATATGTGCAGGTTTCAGGATTGGAGTTCAGAGCAATCAGTGAGTTCAGACCGGCTAGCTTCAGGAAGCAGGCAGAGGAGATTTGCTTCGTTAACAGATGTTCTGAGAAGAGGAATTGAATGGTTCAGAAATATTCTGCACTATCAACCCGTAGATAATTCATCTCCGGATGAAGCAAAGTCGAGGAAAAAAGCACTTGATCCTCAAGGACCGTTTCTACAGAAATGGAATAAGATATTCGTTTTATCCTGTGTAATTGCAGTGTCCGTGGACCCCTTATTCTTTTATATCCCATTTGTTGACAGTGATAGAAACTGCTTCGATCTGGACAGAAAGTTGGAAATCACAGCAAGCGTCCTGCGCTTCTTCACAGATATCTTCTATATTCTCCATATCATTTTTCAGTTCCAGACGGGTTTTATAGCCCCTTCGTCTAGAGTGTTTGGTAGGGGTGTCTTGGTTGAGGATCCAGCAGCAATAGCAAAACGATATATCTCGTCATACTTTATTATTGATATTTTTGCTGTGCTTCCACTCCCTCAGGTGGGTGATCCATCCTGTTTTGCATATACCTTCCATTAACTATAACTAAATATGTTTTATTATCATTTTCTTAAAAAATAAAAAAGGCTTTATTATCCCTTTTCAGCTTTAGTAGCTGCTTATCAAAAGTATAAAGAATAGTAGAATGGCAATGGAAATGAAATGTTCTAGGAAATTTTTGTGTATTTGAGCCTTCCACTTTATGCAAGAATGCTAAAGATTAG
Organism: Ananas comosus; assembly: GCF_001540865.1. Lineage (NCBI taxonomy): Eukaryota > Viridiplantae > Streptophyta > Magnoliopsida > Poales > Bromeliaceae > Ananas > Ananas comosus. The sequence continues at coordinate 2,848,448 of NC_033630.1, read as the reverse complement.
GGCTTGCTCCTTATATCCCCTCATCTTCCAAACTGGGTGGAAAGGAACTGTGTAATGTCCTGCGATGGCCTCTCGTAATATAGAGCAATCCATGCCTTTCCCCAACAATATGCAGTCATCTAGAGTACAATGAAGTTGAGAGGACTGCATGAAAGAACGAACGGTTTATATGACTTGCTTTTGTTACGTCAATTCTCTAGAGAGTTGTGCTCAAATCCATTGAAAGAACAGACTAAGAGTTACCATGAAACCTCTAAGGATAGTTGTCTCTTAGGTTTCGTCTACCTTACCGTCTGTGGCGGAAGGCCACTTTGACCTGTCTAGAGGTTCTGCAGAAGTGCTGCTTTAGCCTTTGGTATAATTTCATGTAAACAATGGAGCTTTCACCACCCTGCTGACTAATTTAGTTCCAGGCCTATAGAATATTGTCCTTGCCCATCACTTTCCCAACCTTTGCTTTCCCTTTACAACTTTACATCCTGTTGAACATCTCAAATTTGAGGTTTTGAGATTTGACTCCGTTATGGAGAACATAAAGTTGAAATATCTTCTGAAAACTTTTATTATCTACATTATCATGTTTTATTGACCGTTTGATCTCACCATCTGTAACGACTTGTGCATAGAAACTACAGACCATCCGAGGGAAAATTTGACACTAGCCATATTAGTTCCAGGAGATAGTTATCTAGCAATGTGATCTAGTCTGTTCTGGTATTACATGGATAAGTAATCATTTTCCATCCAAACAAGCTCAGGTGTAACAAGAAAACAGTGAACATCCTTATCCTGATTTTGCTTAAGGCTCCGACAGACCATTGCCTTCTTTTGCATTACATTCTTAGTTTTCTTCAATTTTCTTTTTATTTTCCATTACATCATTAAATTTTTATTGTATATTATCGTTTACTCTTTTACGTGAAAAACGGAGTAATTGTTTTGTTGCCTAAATATCCCGCATGAGAAGAGATCTCACATTGTGACTGAGCATAGTATGGATGACCTGTTTCTAAGGGGCTATTTGGTTGCATGTAGTTACAACTCCACTATAGTTGTAATTACATACAAATCAAAATTCGATATTTAGTTTGATGTATTTGAATCCAACTGCTGCAGTTGAAAATGCATAAGGAGACTCAACTGCAGCAATTGGAGAGAGTAACTATAAACAAAAGGTAAGTTTACCTCCCTAATTACTTTTTAAACAAAATATTTTTCTTTTCTATATTAGAGGTAATCTCACCATCACATAAGTAAAGTGATAAAATTTTGGAGATGCACTTCTCAACCGCATACAACCAAACAAATTAATTATAATTGTAGTGCTTTCTATTATATCTAACCAAATAAGATGTATATAGCTATAACTGCTGCATTTCCAACTATATGCATCTCCAATTACACTGTGTTTCTAATTACATCCAACCAAATGGCCCTTAAGAGGAAGAGATCCATGCAAGAAGGCATGACATGTTGGAGAACGAAAATCTGAAATATCTGCACTTCTTTCTTTACAGCTTCTACTGAAGATTTTCTTCTTTATTGAGTTTTATGTGAAGGACTCTAATTTTTATGGTATCATTGCTAACTTCATTTCTATTTTTTTTAAATTTAACCAGGTGATTATATTGATCGTGTTTCCCAAACTGCAAGGGTCAGAAGAACTCCTGAACGCCAAAAATGTGTTGATGTTCATAGTTATATTCCAATATCTACCCCGTCTAGTTAGGATCATACCATTGTATCTTGAAATTACAAGGTCTGCTGGCATAATCGCTGAAACAGCATGGACTGGGGCTGCCTTTAACCTTCTACTTTATATGCTCGCAAGTCATGTAAGTCCACATATCCTGACAATTTCTGCCCAAATCAACGTAACGCTTTAATCATTTTTGCCTTATTCATCTCCTTAACCAAAATGCTTCTTGACTAGATATACTTACCAGCTAAATTTGATTGTAGGTAGTAAATTTCCTTACTTTAGAAATGCCGTGCATGCCTAGTCACTCTAAAGTTTCTTACATTTTTTATGTTGTTAAAAAATTATGTAAATATTTTTATGTTGTTCAAAATTTATGTGAATATTGGAAAATTTTCTGTTGTTATATTTAAGATTTATGAGTTTCCAACCATAAGTTATCACCAAGCGTCTCCTTTTCATTGAAAAATATAGCTTTCTAATGAAATGTAAAGTATGCACTTTTGCAGATATAATTGTTTGTTAACTTAAAGATAATGCAAGAAGAATTTGTCACTATAAGATATTTGTAAGTATTACCATAATTTGTATATCATGTTTTATATATTGTTTCCACTGTTGTTGTGCTGTTGGCTATCATATGCAACAGTGTCTGTCACATACTATACATATTTAGGTAGCCATGTGATGATTTTTGGTTCTATTCTCTCGATAGTCAAGATACAGCTGTAGTAACGCTTCTTCACAAGTCACCTGTTTTGCAAAAATGAAACAGTAAGTACATTAATCCTTATGAGGACCCCTTTTTTGTGCTTCCTTGTAGGTACTCGGAGCATTGTGGTATTTGCTTTCTATCCAACGAGAAGATACATGCTGGAGAGAAGCATGTGGTCAGAATAATTGTGATATTGCATCTTTATACTGCGGAGCATATAAAGGACAGAATAACACTTTTTTGGCGGCTATGTGCCCTATAAATACACCTAATGTATCATTGTTTAACTTTGGGATATATCAACCAGCACTTCAAAATGTTGTCCAGTCAACAACTTTTTTTGAGAAGTTGTTTTACTGCTTTTGGTGGGGCCTCCAGAACTTGAGGTTTGTCCATTTAACTTTCACATCTTTTGTTCCCTCTTTGGCAATTTCTCAATGTACTATTATGCCACTATATGGTATTACTGCCATGGTGAATGATGAAAAGCTCAATTATTGAAATTTTTTGTGTTGAATTTGTGAAAACCTCGATTCTTGAATTTAGGGCATGTTTGTTTGATGGAATTGAGACTTGGAATGGGAATTGGAGTGATCTATTCTCATTGTTGGTGTTTGATTTGAGGGATTGACATTCCGATTCTCATTCTAGGGGAAGTGAATCCCCCAAAATTTAGATTCAAATTTTGATTACAAATTTGAATAGTAAATTTTAATTTTAATTACAATTAAAAAAATTTTAAATTTCAATTTGAACATGGTTCCAATTTCGATTCCTCTTATGAACCAAACAAATAAGAGTTTTCATCCTTCCATTTTCCATTCCTGTCCGTTCCCATTCCTATTCCGATTTTGATTCCTATTTTGAGCCAAGCGTACCCTTAGTATAAAATGTTTTCTTTAAGCATAGTGAATGCTACACTATTTCTCAGTGAAACTGTTGTTCTTAGTGAGCACTAAATAGTAAATGCTACCATTTCCTGAACTAGTCGAAACTTATCAGTAAAAACCCCTTAGCAGTAAATTGTTGGTTTGATACATGCTAATGCTCACAGGTCCAAATAGCACTTGCTGTGATATATGGTTCATATTTGCTCAAGTAGCCACTGCTGTTCTTGTTACCATTCTATAATCTGCTAAGTAAAAATATTTCTAGTCGTTGAATTAACTTTCATCACTTAAGTTTTAACGAGAGGAGTTCAGGTTTAGTAAGTCAACTGGTAGAACCAACAACTATGCTGATTGGCTCATTCTCAACAAGAAAATAGCTAAGATACTACATTATGAAATTGTCAAGTTTGCAGTGCAAGCAAAAATCTTGGCTGACACTTTAGTATCATTGAGCAACAACATATTCCAGGACATTTTAGTTCTTTTCTATATCAGCCAATGCTTTGTATTACTTGCTTTTACCAGTTACTTCATCTTAAGGATATTCACGCTAGCTATGATGGCTTCACCATGCTTATCTATACATTTTTTTTTCCTTTTTTTTCACATGAATGAAAACTTGGTTAGTGCGTAGCTTGTCTTCATTCTTTTTCTTGTAGCTGACAAATGGCTTTTTCTTTTTGCAGTTCTCTTGGGCAAAACCTAAGGACAAGCACTTACACGTGGGAGAACTTGTTTGCAGTTTTTATCTCTATATCGGCCTTAATTCTTTTTGCGCTTCTCATTGGCAATATGCAGGTAATCCACATCCTTGCCATGATATTTTGATTGCTTGCTTGTTTGATCTGCTTCTTGAGTATTTGAAAGAATTCAAGTCAATTACAGTGTTTTGCTAAACCAATCTGTTAAGGAGTCATGACAGTCAAATGTTGAAATGAAGAAAAATGTGTTATTTGGCCAATTACGAGTTTGGCTTCACTCCTTTAGAAATCTGTAGAGTTTGATTCAAAAGAATAAAATTAGAGGGGTTTTTTTTCTTTTTGAACTGCAAGACGCAGGGGCTCACGGGCTATCCCTTTGTGAACTTGTACTGTAACAAAGAAATTAAACTGACTTTATTGGATGCGTAGAAGTTAAATTGACTTTGTTGGATTCTCTGGATTTTAAAGGTAGCTAAAACCTTTTAAAATAAAGAGAAGCAAGTACATTGATTTGATCTCTTAGTTCGTAGCACCTTATCACCTGTCACTCATACACTGTATTCAGAGTTCAGTAAAGCACAAAGTGCTCATATATACAGCAAAACTAGGAAAGTTATGTACAAAAGCTACAACCCAGCTCTCGTTCTTTGGTGTTTCTTACATTTGAAATAATAAATAAACAAATAAAACAGTACCTAGGTTTCTTAGCTTTTTACTTTTCTATTCAAGTATATTTTTACACCTTATGTTTTATCCACCCTTCAACGAACTAATATTTCCTAAAGGATACTTCCACCCGGTTTCTTTTNTGGGGGGGGAGGGGGGGAGGTATACCCAAATCACCAAGTTCTTGCACTTGGACTAGGACCAACGCCTTTCCATTTCCCTCCCAGTGCCTTATCACTTCCCAGTTCTTTCATTACTAATGTTTTGTTTTGTCAGTAGTCACGTTGGCAATCAGTGTTCTTTAGTAATTTGCATGTGCAAGTGCTACCGTCTTACAAAGTAAAATACATAAATTTTCTGTTTATGTTGCAGACTTATCTGCAGTCCACGTCCGTAAGAATTGAAGAGATGAGAATAAAAAGGCGAGATGCAGAGCAATGGATGTCCCACAGACTGCTTCCTGAGAGCATAAAGGAGCGTATACGTCGCCATGAACAATATAGATGGCAAGAAACAAGAGGGGTGGATGAAGAACACCTCCTTCTGAACCTTCCAAAAGACCTTAGACGGGACATTAAGCGTCATCTTTGTCTATCCCTGCTCATGAGGGTAGATTCTCAATGACCTTCACATTCTACTTTCACTGTTGATATTTGCTATTATGCTTGCTGCCACATGGGATGTTCTGTTAATCCAATTTCATGCATGAACTTTTCACTTGAAAATTTTAGTCCCTTAACATTCTTACAATGTACAATTCCTGCAATTTGCAGTCGCATCCCTGGCTCTGTCACCGTCTAATGTCCATTTACTCGCATGATTTGCACGTGACATTTGTCTTGTAAAATGGCCATTTAAACCCTGAATGAATTTCTTTTTCACTTGATTTGGCACAGATAGGATGGTACATGTGCAGGGCACGCAAGGTAAAGACACTAAACTGTTGGTGGAGCCTGGGATACAGTTGCGACTTGTTAGAAAGTGCGGAGACTAACATGTTTAACTGAAAAGTTCAGTGACTATAACTATTCATGCATATTTACCCATACTTAAAATCTTACAGCTCACCTGCAGAAATCAACAATTTCCATCACTATATCTAACTCATCAGTACTTGAAAACCCTCGAGGCACCAAGAAAAATTTGCGTATATCACATGCTAATGCATCAGAAAGAATTATCTGCATAATGCTTCTCCAGAAATAATATCCTTTTCTGACAAGCCACAAATGAGCTTAAACCAAACATTTATTACCCCTAGATTAAGCTGAAAATTGACAGCCGTCATAACCAGAAACTCTTTTTCAGGTCCCAATGTTTGAAAAGATGGATGATCAACTCCTTGATGCGATGTGCGACCGCCTAAAACCAGTCCTATACACCGAACATAGCTGCATCATTCGCGAAGGAGACCCAGTAAATGAAATGCTTTTCATCATGCGAGGGAATTTAGAGAGCATGACCACGAACGGTGGGAGGACTGGCTTCTTCAACTCCGACATACTAAAAGCTGGAGATTTCTGCGGAGAAGAGCTTCTCACATGGGCCCTTGACCCCCACTCATACTCCAGCCTCCCTAGCTCGACAAGGACAGTGAAGACATTATCGGAGGTCGAAGCTTTTGCCCTAATGGCCGATGACCTAAAATTCGTCGCAACTCAGTTCCGAAGGCTACACAGTAAACAGCTCCAACATACATTTAGGCTCTACTCACAGCAGTGGAGGACGTGGGCCGCTTGCTTTATACAGGCGGCATGGAGAAGGTATTCAAGAAAGAAGCTCGAGGAGGCTTTACACGAAAGAGAGAAGAGGTTGCAGGCTGCCATAGTGAGTGGGGGAGAGATTTCTTTGAGCTTTGGTGCGGCGTTGTATGCTTCGAGGTTCGCAGGGAATATGCTAAGAACTCTAAGGAGAAATAGGACACGGAAGGCCCGGTTGCAGGAGAGGCTCCCCGCAATGCTGCTGCAGAAACCAGCCGAGCCCGATTTCTTTTCTGAAAAGCAGTAATCCGACATCAAGCTATGAATGTTTCTAGTAGTAAATTATTTTGCTTCAGGATTATTTTTTTTGTGATTAGTTTGTGTAACTTCCAGCAGAATCAACTGATGTTGTTGTATATAGAAAAATCACCGGAGAAAAATCACCGGAATCGGAACTTGTGCTGTTGTTTAATTTTGCGGCTCATGGTGGAATACACTACAATGTTGTATGATTAGACAAAGGTTCCAGTACAGGAGATTGAACCGAAAAGTTATCATCAATTTATTGAGTTATGTTACACTGATAATTCCTAGAACTTCCACTCTTTGCAAGTCTCTTGTTTCTGGGTTTCCGAAGCAAAGTTCGTAAGCCCCATCTAGGGTTATACTTTTTTTACTCACAGAGGTTTGAATCTCTGACTAAGAACCTCCTGGTCTCGCCGGCGCATTTAAACTTTTTTTAAGCGACCAATCTCAACTTTCACATGAGGGAGATTCATGAATTTAAGCACAACCTAAGATACAAATATTCCTATATGAGATTTGGGTCAATAATTTAGGTCCCATTTAATATTTGATTTAGATAATTGTTAGTTGTTTTGGTTCTCAACTCGACCTAAACCAATCCTAGCAATCATTGGTATCCATAATCCATACACATGCTTGTGTTTTGTGAGCATACGCGAAATGGGCGCATCGGCACGTGCGTTTTGTGAGCATACGCGAAATGGGCGCATCGGCACGTGCATCCTGAGGGTGTTTTCCTGTGTCACGTGCCACCACAAACATTCACATGCGACTCTTAAATTGCTACGCGCAAAATAAAAAATAAATAAAAAATCTTTTTTTTCTTTTTCTTTTATTTTTTGAACAATTACGCGATGAGTTACTTACTCCTATAAAATGACCATACATCCCCACGTATTTTATTTTCAATCTCCACTACCAAACAATTTAGATACTCTATTTATTTAACATTTTGCTTAATTTTCAACTTTGATTGGATAAATTCGATTTACCTTTAATGATGAGGTCGAGCTCAAATAACTTATAATCGTTCTGATGAATTTGAATACGATTTAATTCTTAAAAAAAAATTAATTTGTTGCGACAAAAGGCGTGAATTTGTCGGATAAGTGAGAAGCCATAGATATGGACATGGAACTGCTAATGACATATTAAGCATCAAAGCTTTTTTTTTTTTTCTTTTTTTTCCCTCCTTGGAACAAATTGTATCAAACCAAGTCACATGCATGTTTTGATCCCTATAAATGATTCACGATCCATTCATGCACTACACTACGTAATCCACATGCATTGTTTACTTGTAACTATTCATTGAGAACATGGGCCAATATATTATGTATGGGATTGTTAGTTTGAAGGGGGGCAAAATGGGTTGAGTAGGGGCCTATCCAATTTACAACACTATATGCACTCCAATGATAAAGGGATATAAATAAAAGAGGGACATAGAGATGTGCATTTTATGCATCAATCAAATTGGATGCAGGGATAAGTACAAGTGAATTTATTGATGAGATCCAATAATTTCTGATCACCAATACATATAAATAGCATGTTTTTCTCACCAAAAAAAAAAAAAAAAAAAAAAAAAAAACTAAAAAGTGGGTCTTGATAAATTGAAGACAATGTAGGTGATCTCGCAAAAACTTCAAGTTTCAACTTCTAAAACATATTTCAGAAGTTGGACCAAACAGGTACATAAATTATTTATAGTGTTACACTATTACATCGTTTTGAAAATACAATTAATGTGAATGAGAAGTCGCTTATCCAAAAGAAAATCAAAATCCGAACCAAATTACATCAAATTTATCGAGCTCTGATACCACTTGTCGCGGGTCTAATGACTTTTTGTCGAAAAGCCCGCGCGGCGCTCGTCTGTCACCTGCACAGACAAGCCAGCCAAACCGTTTCGAGGTACAATTTCGCAAATTGGCAACGACCGAGAATTGAGAGCAAGCACGTAAAGGATAAAGGAATCTTGCAAATTGGCATAAACAACTAGTATTTTATTAATAACGAAAAGTTGAACTACAAGCGAAAGGCACACGACTCGACTTAGTCGGGCATGACCGGTGAGGACAAAATAATCACCAAGACACTTCGCATATAGCGAAGCGGGCTGACTTAATACGTCTCACCCAACCTTCCCGTACGACCCCATATTTGCTTTTTTTTTCCAATTGAGAAGAAAAAAATAAGAATACAGGCCTGCATTCGAGAAATTATTACTTGCGCCTAGTGTTTCGATGTACCTCATGCACCGTGCATAATTTTATTTTTAATGATTAATATTCTGAAAGTAAAATTCAATCTATAGGTACAATTTGAATCATCTAAAAGATCTATATATAAAAGAAATAAGAAGTTTTAAAAATGTCTCAAAAATGAATAGTGTAGAAACAAACATTGTTGGATTTGTAAGAGATGAAGTCTAAATTTTATAATTTTTGATATATATGTCTTTTAAATTATAATTAAGTTATTATAATTTATATAATATAATATTTTTTATAGACATAAGCGAAATTAGCTCAGTACCACTGTAATTCTAAAGGGGGCCTTATTTTATACCGCACTTTAATTAATTTTCTCATACTTAACCAAAATTTATAATAAATATATTTGCATGAGAGTAAAATATAAGATTAAGATTAAAAAAGTAAATACGTAGAAAGTAATTGAGATAAAGAGTAAAAGTGTATGTGTGGAATTCTTTTGAAAATTTTAAATGAAAAATAATTTTGAAATCAAATTTTGGAATCCACTTTTTCGCGGTAAGCCGTTGATTGCGGGATTTTCGCGGCATATTTCTTTCGGCGCTTCTTTTTTTCTTTTTTTTGACCGTAGAGTCTTTGCGTAATTGCGTGTCCACGAGGCTTCCTCTTTTCTCCTCTTTATTTATAGTTTATTTTTTCAAATTTTCATTTAATTTTTCCAGCTTCATAAATAGTTTTGAATATATTTTAAGTGTTTTTTATCTCATATTGTATGCTCAAATGTGAGGTTTAGAGTTCGCGTTTTCGTGCACAGGATGATTTTGTTATTGATTAGCAGCGAAATGCATCTGCACCGTTTATATATATTGAATGATCTGAAAATTACACAATATGTAGGAGAAAAAATTTAAAAAAAATGCACAGACGAACTTTATAATACAATATAAGTTTTAATACAGTAGTTTTAGATTTTGGTACAGTAATACATGAATATAATTTAGCTTTAAATTATTATACATAATAGGGCATGCTTGTTCCTTAATTATATGATGATTATCAATCCATTACAATCTCGCATAAGGAAACATATGCAAACCCTTATTCTTTGATTGAAAAATAATAATAATAATTACTAAATAAAAAAAGGGGTAACATCTCTTTTTCTTTACCTCTTATCGAAGAAGAAGAACCAAATTAAGACATAATCACGGAGGGAAAGGATAAACCCGACAGAGAAATTAACAAAAACACACAAAGAGTAAAGTCGCACTTAAGCAGTATTCTTTTGGTCGGTAAAATAAAACAGCTAGCAATTAATATGTTTATAATTTTTGCTATATCATAAATAGGGATGCAGATAGATAGATCCGGATTGATGGAGCTTCTGATCCGCTAAGCCTTTGTTTGGTTAGGGGTTAAGGGGTGGAATAACCCCTTAACCCCCATATTATTTCCAAACACTCCTAAAAATGGGTGGGATTAACTAACACCACATCAAATGAGTTATTCCGGATTAGCTAACCCCATCTAACTCCACCAAACCCAAACCAAATACTATTTTCTATTTATAATAATCCACTATTCTTCTTATCCCACCTATTCCAACCAAACACTATTTTTCACTATCCTGGACTAACTCCAACATCCAACCAAACGCAAAAATACTTTAACCTTACATTAACCCTGAACTTAACCATATCTCTGAAATAACTAGTTTTTTTTTAACCCCGAACCAAACGGTAGCTAAGAAAATTGAGCGGGAGGCGAGGGGCTTCTCCTTTCCTTCAATCTATTCTAATCCGTCAAAGAGTCACTCATGTCCCGACCAGCTACAAATGAAATAGTAAGCGAAGGTAAAAATTAATTTGTCTCAAATCGATCAACCGGACTGCCCCGACCCGCTAAGTAAAAATGGGACTAGAGGTGGGAAACTCCTCCCGTCTCACGATCCGTCTATTTGCATCCCTAAGTATGAAGTTATCTTACAATTTGAAGATAGCAAATAGAATAATTTAATTCATTATTTTTTTAAAAAAGTACTTCTAAAGAACCCATCTGAACATATGTTTCGAAGACGAATTAGGTATCCTATGCACCGAATGCAATAATAGGAATGTTTGTCACTTTATCATTAGATTATATATTATCATATTCAATTCTAAGCTTCTGCTCGGTACATGATACTCCGAATTCGATCCCACCTTCAACACTTAGGGGATGTTTGGTTAGATGTAATTAAAAATACTGTGTAGTTAAAGATACACGCAGTTAGAGGTACAACAGTTGTAACTACATGTATTCTGTTTGGTTGGATGTAGTAAAAAATGCTGTAACTATACATAATTTGTTTAGTTGCATGTAGTTGAGAAATAATTTTTAAAATTTTATCATTTTATGTATAAGATGGTGAGATTACCTCTAATGTAAAAAATATATATTTTTTTTGTTTAAGAAATATATAATTAGAAAGATAAGCTTATCTTTTACTTAAAGTTACTCTCTCCAATTGCTGATGTAGTTTTTTGACAGTTAATTTGGACATAGTTTCAACTAGTGCAGTTGGACCTTCTCCTACAAATTCTATTACAACAGTTAGAATTAAATATATCAAACAAAATACAGAATTTATATTTGTATATAGTTATAACTGCAGTAGAGTTAGAATTACATGTATTGTTAGCATGTGTTGTTGTTGTTGTTGTGAAAGGAGAGAGAAAAAAACATGCAAAAAAAGCGGCCGCAATTTGCATGTGCGCACCACGTGATCCCATGTGCGTACTTCGGTGCCTACATACAAACGACTGGGCCTTGGGATACCCATTAAATTCGGCGAGATATACGCTTCCAAGAAACAGGGACCAAAAATTCGTCGCCGATTTCTTCAACCAATTAAAAAGGAAAAGTAGATTACTTACATTCGGCTATATTTTTAGTTATTATTATTATTATTTTCATCTCCTATATTACACTAGGTTTTTAACAGCTATTTCTTTTTGTCAATTTATATAGTGTATTTTAAATTTTTTGGGGCTAACTTATATTATTGTTTCTAAAAAAAAATATTACTAAAATATTATTTTAAGTTTCCAAAAAAATAAACTATTCATTCGTTCATTTTTTTTTTTTAAAATAACTCAATTAAAAATATATATAAATTAACTGAACTTCGAATTCGCAACCCCAGTTACCAATTATCAAATTCTTTGCCAATCATGCTTCATATGGACAGTATTTCTCACTCTACTATTTTTAGTCAAAAATTACTAATAAAATTTTTAGTTTCTGTCTAAAATTATATATTTACAGACGTTATAAAAAAATAGTTTAGTGACGATAATTGAATAATATGTTTCTATTTTCTCAAAAAAAAAATGTTTCTAAAATTTATACACACTATTAAAAATGAAAAAAATAGAAGGGTCAGCAACGGTCCTTAATTTGTGAGAGGATATAAATATAAATTAAATTCGGGGGGAAGTTATAAATGAATTCGGCGACGGAAGCGGAGACATTGGCGGATTCTATGTCCCGTATGTCCACCAATAGCGGCCTAAATTTTGGATTTGGAGAGGAAAAAAAAAAAAAAAAAAAAAAAAAAAAAAAAAAAAAAAACCAAAGTCAAAGTGATTAGAAACTCGAGGAGAGTTGGTCCATTGCACTTTTTTCTTTTTCCTTTTTTTTTTTTTCCTTTTGTTTCTTTTGGAGGTGTTAGATTCGCATGCTTTAAGGATACTGATAATGACAATAATAATTATGTTACACCACGCTACGGTTAGGGGCCATTTTATTGATACTGTTATTAACAGATCCAATTTTATTGTACATATATAAGATTCAATAAATTATTCTATAAATAATGATTTTTATTCTATTAAGACCATGATCAGTAGTACCAACAGGATTATTTATGTTTATGTAGTTGATCAGCTTTTTCATTTGACTATTGTGATCGTGTCCGCTCGATTTTAATACCTATTCACAACAAAACTATTCAAAAATTATTTGTTTTAGCAGTTTAGAGTGTACTTGACCGGCTGAAACTTCTTTATAAGTGCTGTCCGTTAATATTATTTGAAAAAATATATATCAATAAATGTACCTAAAAATTTTTCTGTAGAAAAGTAAGAGCTCTAAATCTAGAGTTTACGATCTTCGAACATGCCGAGTAAAAGGAAAAGTTTAGACGCATTTAATTTGAGAGCTTAAAATTGGTCTAAAAGCCGCCTAGTTAATCGAGCTTAATTAAGCACATTGTGGGCCAAATTAGTCAACTAGTTCAAAAATCACATGAACTTGGACCATGTAGCGCAACGGTCAAACGGTCTAATGGTACAAATAATCCATGTGCTTAAAACTACGTTGCAAGAGGCATATACGCATATACGAGGCTTGCATTTAATAGCTGTGTAGGGGTGTGAACCATGCATTCTTCATAACTTAAAAAAAAAGGGTAAATTTTAAATACCTGTGGTTTCGTACTTTCTCACTTTAGTACTCTATAATTTAAAATATATTAATTTAGTATCTTACGGTTTCATTTTTTTTCTTTTCGTCAATTCCTCCGTTAACTTTTTATTAAATTATATGCAAAAAACTTTATATACCCTACGTATAGTTTATCGAATATTTACTTTAGTAGCATTTAGTTTTAACTTTGTCACTGATTTAACGAAAAAAATTAGTGAAGGGAATAACAAAAAAAGAAAAATAAAATTACAGTGTACGAAAGTAATACACTTTAAACTACAGGGTACTAAAATAAGAAAGTGTGAAATCACGTGAATGGTATTTAAAAATTTTCCTTAAAAAAATATAAAAATAAAATAATTATGCAATTTTGCGTGACGCAAAGTACGCTTGCGAGCCATTTGGGGGCCAAGGGGTTCCCCTATCTTAAGACCTTTTTTTTCCAAATTTTTTTTCATGAATAAAAAAGCTCATCAAATAGTTATAAATATGGTTATCTCCGAGCTCTGCAGCGCATCCAAAGAAAAATTCTAGAGTGTATCGGTTATATTGGTGACGCGGTGTCTCTAATCAATCAAACAAATTTTTTTAAATTTACTCATCCCATCGGAATTATAAAAAATATTTTTATTATATCTTTTTTTTAAAAAAAAAGTGATGTGATTGGCTTATTTTTGATAATGTGGTGTAAGTGTGACATAGTAAATTTTTCTTCGCATCCAAGAGGTTTCAAAGCCAAATCATTGTTGGAGCAAAAAGTTCTAATAATAAAAAATTATCGTAACATAGTTATAAATCATCCTCTAATCCTATAAAATATGGCTACAATTAAATAGCTCTACAATCCTGTACTTAACCTTTTTTTTCTTCTTTTTATGCGCGCGCGGGACGATCTTGCTATAAATTTGCAATGGAATTAATCTGTGTCGTCTATATCATGCCGTGGGCACCGAATTCTTTGCCGTCCTATACTCAAATTTTTTCTATGTATGGAACAATTTTGCTATACATTTCTAACGAAATCAATCTGAATCGCCTATATCATTCTGTGGAGGCCAAATTCTCTACAGCTTTGTACTTAAAATTTTTTCTGTGCACGAAATTGTTCTGCTATATGTTTACGGCAAAATCAATTCGAATCGTCTCTATCATATCGCGCGGAAGAGGCTGCAGGAAACTTGCTCCCTGTTGTATCAGTGGTACAAACTCATTAATTAGAAGACCTACAATCAGGTTTTCCTCAACTTGCTTAAAACTAAAAATAGACTCTCCATTTCCTCCACAAAAAAACAAAAAAAAAAGAAGAAAAAAGAAATTAAAATCTATTCAAACTTTAATTAATTAGATAACTTGATTTCGAGGTACGGCGTGATTGGTGGGGAGCACTAATTTGCCTCTCTAAATCTCTTCATTTTGATGAAAAACTAGTAATTATACCCAAAACCAAGATGATTAACTTTTACACATCAAAATCAAACATCAGTCAACGTTTCAAATTGAGTTCCATCACAAAAGTCAAAGTTTGGTAATTTTTCCACCACAAGGTCTAACCCAAACTAAGTACTATAAATCTCTCTCTTCCACCAATATCTTCTTTTACTTTATTTTCTTTGGAGCACTTTGAAGTACTATCTGAAGTTTAGAAACTTTGTCTTATGAAGCATTATTGCCTTTAAAAAAAAAAAAAAGTACTTGAAAAATTAACTCCAAAATCAAAATAATCACTTTTTAACTGTCAACAGCAAATTATCAAATCGACTTTTAGATTATGATTCATATAAAAATAACATTAAAAGTAGAGCCAAACAGATACGAAATTTAATAAGATAAAAATTCAAATATGAAACAAATTGGGCTTATTATTGCGCGAACTATTGAGGTTTAAAACAAGTTAAATTGTTTGAAAAAAAAAGAATGAGAAAAATGGATATGAATGGTTGGTGGATATCCAACAATTCCTCTTAATTCATCGGTGAAACTCATCACATGTCCTAATCAATTTAGGCATAAACAAAAGTGCACATCCTATGCAGTGTCTCAGTTGAGTTGAGAACCATTTCAAATAACTGGAAAAATGCCTAAGTACCTATTGCTCAATCACCAAACTCAGTAAACTACTATGAACAAAATTAGGTATTTTAACTTGTTTTTTTTTAAAAAAAAAATAAACGAGCACTTAGGTCTCACATTCTCACTAGATAATTGATTAACTGTTACACAATGCGATTCCTCGAGGAAATATATATTAATTTTTCATATCCATCGGCGGTTAAGCTATAAAATCCGTACCTAGTACCAAAGTATTAGGCAATAAATCACTGTTGAATAATCGATCTCCCTAATAAAGTTGACTCGAACTATTTAATGATTAGGTGATCACTTTAAGAAAAATGGCTAATTAACCTAACTTATGACTATAGCCCTTTTAGCTTTTGTTTTAATAGTATCAAAACATAACATTTTCTGAAAAAAAAAACAAGGTTTTAATTAGTAATACTTTGGAGATTCAACTGCTCTCATTTTTTTTTTTTTTTTAAAAAAAGTGATTTGGGTAGAAGCAATTTATGGATCTTGAGATGAGGTGGAGCCCAAAATATCAAAGTGGACCCTAGTCTCAACCATTTCTTATTAATTCCATTAACCAGTACAAGTGATGTCAAATTTTGAAATATTTGGAAAAGAGGAGTAAAAATAATTAAATATAAAATTTGCTACAACTTTTTTGTCCCACAAAATTTATAATTACAAATCTTTTTTACTATTTAAAACAATAAGATATTCATAGTGTAGTATAAACCATTAAAAAAAAGTGATTCAATTTTCTTATAAATAAGAATTTTAGTATCATTAAAAAATTTTCTTACTTTAGTTTACTTCAAAATAATTCACTTTTGTTCAATATGCAAAACAACACTCGATTATTTCGAACACATCAGTAATTAAAGTACAGTATATGAAAATATTCAGACTGTAATATTAAAATAGTATAGAAGCTACCAGAAATCTCATATTTTTTTAAATCAAGACTATTTATGATCTCTATGCCTCTTAGTATGATATGCACATTCCCCTATTTATCTTTGTTAACCATGAAGGCAATTAAAATACATAGAAATGCTAAATTTTATTCCACCTATATCCTTGAAAATCACATGTTTTTTTTTAAAAAAAAAAAAACTTAAGTAACTTTTTTATTCTAAAAAAACTTTCAATAGGGTTATTTTGTATGTGTCTTTAAGGGGAGGGAAAAAAATGTAAAGATGCAAACCACATTTTCCCTTTGTCTAAAAAAGAAAAATATGGTTCAGACCTTACACATTTTAATATTGATGTACACAGTATACAAAATTTTGTACACATTATACTGGTGTACACTGCACCTCCCCATTACTATTACCAAAAGAAAATAATAATAATAATAACAATAATAAAAAATAAATAAATAAAGGGTGAAAGAAACAATTAAGTATTAAATGCACCAATCCCCTCCTCTGCTCCATATAAATAGGCCTCTTGAGCTTCCCCACTCTCTCCACAACCTCCAATACCCATTTACTCCCCCACTCTTCTCCTCTAAAAAACCCACCATTGCTGGTGTGGGCTTTTCCCAGAAGCACTTCTCTCTCTCTCTCTCTCTCTCTGTTTGGTTCTTCTTCTTCTTCTTCTTCTTTTTCCTTTTTTTGTTGTTGGTTGGATTACTTGATAAGGGGAAAACAAAATGGCTTGTGCTAAGATGCTTGTTCATGTGATGGTTGTTGTTGTTGTTGCTGTGGTGGTGCCATTGGGGGCTTATGGTGGCCATGACTATGGGAAAGCACTGAGTAAAAGCATTCTCTACTTTGAGGCTCAGAGATCTGGGTACCTCCCCAGCAACCAGAGGGTCACTTGGAGAGCCAACTCTGGCCTTCTTGATGGAAAGGCCAATGGGGTATTCCCTCTCTCTCCCTCTCTCCCTACTTAGTTATGATTAATTATATTGTTTATGCATGTCTCATTCTTTTTTTCTATCTCCGTAATACTTCAATAGTTCCACATCTGATAATATCATAATATATATATATATATATATAGAGAGAGAGAGAGAGAGAGAGAGAGTAGGGCTAGAATACTTGTAAAAATATCATGGGGGTGATACTTGTGTGTTTTTAGCCCTTGGATGGAGAGATGTGAGGTTGAGATGATGGTGGTAGGTGGTGGTAGGTGGAATAGTGTTTAATCCAAAGGCTATTAATAATCAAAAAGTAGATCCAATGGCTTAAAACCTAATAGCACCATGATGGTGATACTTGTAAAAGTATTATAGCTCAACTCTATATATATATATATAGTAAAACTAATAATTAAGTTTTAGTATGCTAGACTGGTAAGTTGAATTCAAAAAGTTTTGTTTGCAATGAGTTATTAGTATTAGTGAACTGTGTCGTTATAATTTTATGAAGGTAGTCTTAAAAAGCATAAAAAATATCTCTCTCTCTCTCTCTCTCTCTCTCTCTCTCTATATGCTGTGTGTGTTCTCCCACTCACACCTCTGTTTTCGAGGAAAAAAAAAAAACAGAGTTCACTCACCTCTGTTTTCCTCATAAAGTTGAAAGAGAAAACACTCCTATGGGGTGTGTAGAAGTGCATAAAATATTCCCTATTTTCCTCATAAAATTAAAAGGTTTTGTAGGGAGAAAAAAATCCCCAAAAAAGTAAAAGAAAAAGAAAAAGAAAAAAATATGGATTTGATGGGCCACATGAAAAGGCTTTTCATGTAGCCCCCTCATCTGATCCTCAGCTATTTATTAGCTAAACTGCTTGTCATTATTTTCAAAACAACAAGTACTATATCTAAGTATCTAAGACTTTTTAATGACCTTTTCGCACAAATTATAATATTTTTATTCTTAAAACTCACAAATTTATAGTCTCCACATGCAAAATTACAAATTAAATTTATATATTACATTATTATTATTATTATTATTATAGGTTGATCTTGTTGGGGGATATTACGATGCGGGGGACAACGTGAAGTTCGGGTTGCCCATGGCATTCACGATTACCATGATGGCATGGAGCGTGTTAGAATACGGTAAACAGATGGCCGCGAGCGGTGAGTTGGGCCATGCCATGGACGCCATTAAGTGGGGCACCGATTACTTCGTCAAGGCCCATCCCGAGCCCAATGTTCTCTACGGAGAGGTGCGTAATCTACATTTCATTTCATTTTGTGTAATTTTGTTGTTGGTTGCATCGGAGAGAAGCAATTATTTAATTTTGATGAATTGTACAAGAAACTATCTTTCATATATATTTCTTTCTATTGTGGTTGCAATTATTATTTTAAAATATTAAAAGAAAAAAATTATAAATTTATTAATTTTTTAATTTTTTTATAATATAAAATAGTAGTTTTAGTTAATACATTATCAAATTAGGTTTGCTTCTTATAAAAATAAACCAAACAAGGTTTACTTTGCTTTTGGCTGCAAAAAGCTGTGTCCTGTTCCCGGTTCCCTATTTGTGGTAACTCTCTTAGACAGTGACAGGAAACTGCTTCTAACTAAAAATAACCACCACCTTATCTCCTTCTGAGTTCCCCGAATTAAACCCTGCACATGGGCTAGTAAAATGGGGTCTCTCTTTTGTCCCTTATTAAATATAAAAATATTTAAACACCATTCTCTAAAGATTTAATTTTTTAGAATACAACGGTTGTTTTCACATGGTATCTAAGCAGGAAGTGCTGAATTCGAGTTACGCTAGGCTCCTAGCATATTAATTTTCTCCTATTTAATTCAAGTCCACGTCATGAGTCGACTAAAAAATCTCGAACACAGACGTGAGGAGTGTTAAATATAAAAATGTTTAAACACCGTTCTCTAACAGCTTAAACTTTTAGAGTACAACAGTTGTTTCACACCCCTCACACATTATCAGTTCATCAAAAGTGGGCAAGTGGCCGAGATGGTTGGTGGTTGGTACCCGAGATCCCAAGTTCGAATTTTAGTTGATTCACATTTTAGCTAAGTTTATATCTAAATTAAATAAACGAAGCGGGTACCATACTACTTATCTCTCTCAAAAAAAAAAAAAAAGAAGAAAAAGAATATACGCAGTTTTTCCCCCGAAATATAGCAGCTATCTGTATTTATTTAATGATGGGGTAATTTCTTCAAACACCCTTCTAAAATGTTGGAATTTCACAAATATTTCTTCAAATTTAGAATATTATTGGCCCCTTAGGCCTTGAGTTTGGTATTTACGGGGTATTTGTGATTTGAACGATAGATTTGTATGTTTAGATGGATATGAATAATATTTTAGTTTCTCAAAAAAATTAAAAAAAAAAAAAGATTTTGAAAGAATATCTATGATAATTTGAAGCTTTAGTGGGTCATGTTTGAAATTGCCTCCCCTTAAAAGTTTGATTCTTCCTTTTGATGATTGTATTTGGTGTTGTGATAGTAAGCTGGATGCTTGAAATTGCCTCCCCTTAAAAGTCTGATTCTTCCTTTTCGTCTAACTAAACAGGATTAGATTTAATCTCACCAACATTTACTCTCCATTTAACTATATTTAATAAATCTAATTTGTCTATAGTAATAAAAGTAAATATGCGTACATATTAAAAGTTTAAATGGTTTTAAAACTTTTATGCATTTAGGTGGGTGATGGAGATTCGGATCACTACTGCTGGCAACGGCCGGAGGATATGACAACGAGCCGCCAGGCATACCGCATAGACGCTGAGCATCCAGGCTCCGACCTCGCCGGTGAGACCGCCGCGGCCATGGCTGCTTCGTCCCTCGTCTTTCGCCAATCCAACCCGGCCTACTCGAACCTGCTCCTCGACCACGCCAAGCAGGTACGCTCAGATCGAACCGAACCGAACCGAACTGAACCAAATCTATCACTTTTAAGTGAGTCTTTGCGTGCAAGAGTTAAAGTACCACCTAATAAATATAGGGCGGTACATGGTCGAAAATTTTAATTTCAATTAGGATTATTATTGTGTGACAATATTTAGTGATAATAAATATAATTCGGTGCCCATGTGAAAAGTTTAATTGCAAAAAAAAAAAAAAAAAAAAAAGGAATACAATAAGGCAAGGCAATCATCTATCACTTCAGACTATTATACCCTTCATTTTTTTAACCTTCATTAGATTGACGGCATTTTGGTCATCTCAATCGAAGCATCCATCTCTCGACGAAACTTTCTTTAATTTGAAGGTCAAATTAATTTTTTTTTCAAAATTTAAATTTTTTTTCTTTTGATTTAAATGCTGCAGTTATTCAATTTCGCCGACAAGTACAGAGGAAAATACGACGGCAGCATCATCGTAGCTCAGAGATACTACCAATCCTTCAGCGGATACGGAGTAAGTTCCCAATACCCCGCTTCTTCCGTGGACCAGGTCCACTGGGCCGGACGGCCGAGATCGTCTTACGTGATAATATTTTAATAAATAAATGGTTGTCGATGGTGCGATCCAGGATGAGCTTCTGTGGGCCGCTGCGTGGCTACACCAGGCCACCGGCGACCGTTACTATCTGGACTACTTGGCCAATAACGGCGACGCCCTGGGCGGGACCGGGTGGTCCACCGCCGAGTTCGGTTGGGACGTAAAATACGCCGGTGCACAGGTTCTCGCGGCCAAGGTAAATTCGCGACGATTGCACGCTTTACGAGACTAGAAGTTGTTACGAGAATCGTAAATTTCTGTCACGTCAGATTTCTGTAGAACGAACGAAAATATGAGAATTCTCAAAATGTTGTGTGCTCGTGCAGATACTGCTTCAAGGCAATGCAGCAGAGCATGCATCAGTACTGGAGAGTTACCAGCAAAAGGCAGAGTACTTCATGTGCTCGTGCCTCGGAAAGGGGCCGCAGAACGTGCCGCGAACCCCCGGCGGTTTGATGTACCGTCAGAGGTGGAACAATCTCCAGTTCGTGACGAGCTCGTCGTTCCTGCTCACCGTCTACTCCGACTATCTCGCTTCCGCCGGAAAAAGCATTCAGTGCTCTTCGGAAACCACCCAGCCCTCTGAGCTTCTCGCTTTCGCCAAGTCTCAGGTAAATTTCACTTGATCAAATTCGCAAATACAAGAAAATTTGAATGTGTTACTGTTATCGATCTAATTCGCCTTCGTCGTGTCATCGAATTGTGTCTTACAAATAGTACTGTAATGTTTTTAAGTTGATATAATATATGATTACGTATACAAGAATCAGAGATTCAAATTTAACACAATTTAAGTGTTGGTGTAATGTTTACACGGCCCCTTTTCGTCGTTTTTCAGGTGGACTACATTCTCGGCGACAACCCGCGAGCCACGAGCTACATGGTCGGCTACGGCGCGACTTACACTCAGCAGGTCCACCACCGCGGCTCCTCCATCGTGTCCATCAAGGTGGACCCTGCTTTCGTCAGCTGCAAGGGGGGATACGCGACTTGGTACGGTCGTCAGGCGAGCGACCCCAACCTCTTGGACGGCGCCATCGTCGGTGGTCCAGACGCTTACGACGACTTCACCGACGAGAGAGATAACTACCAGCAGACGGAGGCCGCGACCTACAACAATGCTCCTATTCTCGGTGTTTTGGCTCGACTTAACGGCGGAAGCACTGGATTGAGTCAGTTACTTCCTGGTAAGTTCACAGGCATTAGCGCCATGAAATATATAATTGAGCTCGTGACAATCACGTGACTTGTGACTTATTAAAGTTTAATGATTCTTTTTTTTTCTTTTTCGGTTCTCTTCGCTCCTGCAGTTGTAGTTCCTACACCTTATACCAAGCCAATCAAAAAGGAAGATCCAACTCCTCTGCCGCATCCAAATCCATCTACTTCTCCAGGTAATAATATGCATGAACTGTGCAGTAACACAGCTAGTGCATGTTTTACTTTTGTTTAACTCCTCCATGCATGCAGTTTCCGAAGAATCCTCGCCAGTTACAATAGAGCAAAAGGCGACGGCGTCGTGGGTCTCCAAAGGCAAGACATACTACAGGTACTCAGTCATAGTGACCAACAAGTCGCCGAAAACGGTGAAGGATCTCCACGTCGGGATATCGAAGCTCTACGGCCCACTGTGGGGTCTCGACAAGCACCGGTACGGCTACGTGTTCCCGACGTGGCTCGAGTCGCTGCCAGGTGGGAAGAGCCTCGAGTTCGTGTACATTCACTCGGCCTCTCCCGCCGAAATCTGGGTCTATGGGTACAAACTGGAATAAGAAAGTGAATGGTTTGGTCATCTGATATAGCAAATGCAGTGTTCACAAGAAGGTGTTTTTAAGGCCTTCTTTAGTACTACGAGCATAGTTAGTGTTGTTTAGTTTAAGCACTGGTGAGAGTGTGTGTATGAGAGGAGAAAGGAGTGAAGAGACAAGAATGGAAGTGCTCATCCTCTTTCTCCTCTTCAGGGATTTGGAGAGATGGAGTGGAGAGTTAAAAAGTGCTCATCCTCCTCCCTTATTTTATATCTGGTCATTTATTTTTTTCCTTTTTTTTTTCCCTACAATTCGATCAACAAGCTATGGTTGTGTACTAAGTATATGCTTTTGATTTCAATGAAGATGTTGTGTGGTGGTGATGCTCACCATCTTATGGTATTGATATAAATTTGTGAAAGTTTATGGAATTTTCTCTTTATTGTCTGATTAGATGAATTGGCCAATGTTTGGGTTGTACTAGTTTACTCAAAACAAATTGTAGTTACTCCTCCCTTGTTCAGTTTTTTTTCTTTTTTTTGGGTCAACCCCAAACTAACAAGTATCAGAGGATGTTCTGGAGCAGAGCTTCGTTGGAAAATTCCCTACTACTTTTTTTAATTAACTTTTTACATCCTAGTCTATCAAAGACTATTACTTTACACGCTTATCTTATCAATTTTTGTTCAATATTCAAAATCGGGTTTTTTTAGTGCAATAATCTTCTCATAAAATTTAATCTAAAAATAGATTTGTTAAATTTTTATTTATAAATATGGTCTTATAAAAGTGGTGAATGGTTTACTGCTTTTAAATACGATAAATCATTAACCGCTTTCTTTCTTTTTGTCACTTTTTTTTTTATTTTTATGATGGTAAAAGCGATGAACAGTTCACCACTTTTATTTTTTTTACTCCTAATGAGGAGTTATGAATGCGATGAATCATTTATCGCATTTAGAGATCTATTTTTATAATTATTTTTTTAAAAACTTTATGTTTACAATTATAAAAATCGATACGATTATTTATAAAAAAAATTCTTTAAAATCTGAAAAAAAAAAACTTATAAGATGTATATTCTATAATAAAGTATAGGGAGAGTATTTTTTCTAATAAGATTTTAATTTTATTTCGAGAGTTTACTTCGAAATTCAATTTCGCGCCCTAAATTTTAATCTGGTTTTTTTTTAATATCCCGGAAAACTTTAATTTGAATAAAAAGCAATTAACTATTTCTTTCAAACACAGCTAAATTATTTTGCTGAAAAACTACAAGCCCAAACTTGAAATCAAAGTTCAAACTTTCGGAACCAAATTCCTTTCGGCTCCAAATAATTTAGGAATATTTTTATGAAACTGAGGGACGAAAATTCAATATTCAAAGGGATTAGGGACTAATCTGCAAAAAGCTAGGTAGTGGTCAACGTTGATATCGCCTTGTAGGAAAAATTCTAGAATGTAACGGATATATTAATGACGTGGTGTAACAAATCAATCAAATTAATTTTTTTAAGAATATATGTCCCATCATGATTGTAAAAAAGTATTTTTTATTGTACCTTTGTTTAAAAAAAAAGAATGTAATTGGCTTGTTATTGATGACGTGATGCGAGTGTGACAGTGTAGAATTCCTCCGCCTTGTAGCCCAAGTTGCCATTCGCTGTTTATTTTCCCCACCCCTCTTCTGTTTTTGACATTTTTGTCTCCCATTTTCGCTGTAGCACTCACCACCCCCATCGTTTTTCCTACTATAGAGAGAGAGAGAGAGAGAGAGAGAGAGAGAGAGAGAGAGCGAGAGAGAGTGTGGTGTGGAGTGTGTTATACGATGTTTTCAAGTGATAGTGAGCAAATGAAACTCTCATTCTTTCTATTCATAAAATTCGGGAATAAATACTTAGGAATTGCTATTATAGTGTGGATTCTATCTAAAAATTATAAAACTTGAATTTTAGATATATACTTCAAATAGCGCAAATCATGTTTAAAAATCATGAACTTTTTTTTTTTTTTTGGTGATATGTTATGGTTAGAAGGTTATCTTCGCATCGGGATATTAGGTACGAAATTAGCTCTGCNCGGGGGAGGGAGGTTGGTGGAGATGTGCATCGCGGCGGCGAGCGCCTCCGCGGAGAGCGTGGAGAGGTGGCGGCGTCAGCGGCGGACCCTCGATCGCCTCCCCTCCCACCTTGCCGACGCCCTCCTCCGCCGCCTCCTCCGCCGCCGCCTCCTCTACCCCTCCTTGCTCGAGTCCGTTCCCCAAACCCTAAACCCCCTCCCCGCCCCCTCTCCCTCTCTCCTTCTCCCTATGAACTCGATCCCCTTTTTTTCCCGTGATTTTTGTGCGATTTAATAGGTCTTTTGGGGAATCCGTTGTGGTAGGTTGCTTAAATTGACGATCTTTTGATCCAAATGCCCTAATGCTTGCTCAATTGGCGATTTCTTAACAATTTGGATTATATAATTTAGAGTATTATGAAATAATTCGACAATTATTGGTACATCATGTTCTCTTTTGACAGATTTGCTTGGAATTTAGTGAATAGTGGGGGAGATAATTAATCGGCGCTTACTTAGGCCTTTGATCGTTGTGAGATTTAAATGTTTGAATTTTTAGTTGTTAGGATTTTGAGATAGTTCTTGTATGCTTACTGTTCTTACTCACATTTATCTGTTTAATGGACTATTCTGAGAATAAGTTTCAGGAATTTTTTTTAAAATAATATCAGAATTGTAATTTCTAAACGTATCAGTGTTTTGTTTGGAGGGTGTTACAGATAATTTCTAAACTCACACATTCAGATAACTTTTCCGAAGAAAATTATCCTGTTTTCCAGTTCAGAGTGATTACTGAGCTCACCGATCAATTTAATAGGTTTTTTTTTTTTGCCTGTCGAGATGTATTGATTAGAGTTGATGTGCAGAGTCTTCCAGTACTCCGTCGAGGAGGTTGACTTGAAAGGCGAGAATAGTGTAGATGCAGAGTGGCTAGCTTATTTAGGATCATTCCGTTACTTGCGCACACTAAAACTCGTGCATTGTAGGGGCATCAACAATTCTTCTATTTGGCCTATTTCTGGTATGTTCTATTTTCTTGCATAAATAGTGTGATGTGATTTTGTAATATACTTGATTAATTAAGTGTAGCAATAACATATTCGTGTTTAATTAGAAAAGACAAATATGGAATTTCAACTTATTTTACAAAATCTACATCTCACCAAATATCTCAATCACTTTTTTATCACCCTTGTTGTTGCGGAGAGAACTAAAATCTAGACACTATCCGTAGGAATGAGCACTTTAAAAGAGTTAGACTTGTCGAGGTGTTCGAAAATCACGGATGCTGCAATCAGAAATGTGATTTCAATCGAGTCTCTAGAAAAGCTATATCTCGCAGAGACTAGAGTGACTGCCAATGGAGTGATGCTCCTATCTTCTCTTAAAAATCTGTGCTTGTTGGACCTGGGAGGTATTCCCGTCACTAATGAGGCACTATCATCATTACAGGTACGCCCTTTGGTTTCTCTAAACTTTTTTCTTTTAAATGCATGTGGTTTGATAGCTAGCCATAACTTTATGTTCTATTTCATGTTTCCAACTTTCCATGTCATTATCTGTTACTATATACTATGAAGTTTATCTACTGGTGATGTTGACTCTCAGTTACATCTATTGGATAAATGCTACACTCAGAATCTGCTTACATGAGTTTTTCTTTCATCGCAAGTTGTAATTTCTCATTGATTATGTGTTGTAGGTTTTGACAAGAATCGAGTACTTGGATGTATGGGGTAGTTCCGTTACTAATGCTGGTGCTGCAAAACTTACGGCGTTTCCTAGATTGAATTTTCTTAATCTCGCTTGGACTAATGTCACTGTTTTGCCATATCTTCCTTCATTAAGGGTCTTGAACATGAGTAATTGCACCGTCCATTCTATATTTGATGGGGATCATAGAACTAGTATTCCTTTGACGAAATTTCTTGTTTCTGGATCTACTCTTACCGATATTGACGAATCATTCTCCTATATTGAAGCAAGTTCTTTGACATTCTTGGACATGTCTGGATGTTCCGTTAGCAACTTCAGCTTCTTGGAAAAGCTGAAAAGATTGGAGCACTTGGATCTCCGCTCCACTAAAATAGTTGATAACACAATTGAACTTGTTGCAAATATTGGAGTGTCTTTGCGAGATTTAAATCTTAGCCATGCGAACCTCACATCTTATGGAGTGAGTGCATTGGCTGGAGCTGTTATGAACATAGAGTCTCTTTCTTTAGGACACACAGGAATTGATGATTCTGCTCTCTCATATATCGGCACGATGCCTTCTCTAAGGACGGTTGATTTAAGCCACACGCATATTAAAGGTAACGATCTTTCTTGCATGCTGGTTTTACTTGTTTATTTACATTAATATACCCCTGCAAAACTATCTATTTGATTTTTCATATTTCCATTTGGAAAGGTACTTCCATACATGCATGCCCATACATTAACTTCTTTAAGAAACTGGTAATACAGAACTGATTTTCCCCCAAATTTATTTTGTAAGAAGTTGCAATTTAGAGGCTGTATCTGACAATTCAGATCACAAAGTGTAGATGTAAATAGATGATTTCGCAGAATATGTAAACTAAAAAGGCCCTTACGACAACTATGCTTAAAGTGTTTAATATTCTGTTGGTATGCCAGGTTTTATTTACTGGGGTAGGGACAATAGGGAGAGAACATTGTCGCTCTGTGCTCTTCAGAATCTCAAACATTTGGAGAACTTAAATTTGGACGACACGCAGTTGAAAGATGAAGTTGTTCAGCCCTTGTCTTCCTTAAAAGAGTTGAACTCTTTGTATCTGAAGAGTGATTACTTGTCTGATATCACGTTGCATGCCGTGTCTTCTCTCTCGAACTTAAAAGTTTTAGGGTTTCGGGGGACTGTACTGTCCAACTCTGGACTTCTCCTCTACATGCCCCCACCCACGCTTGAAGTATTGGATTTGAGACTATGTTGGCTTTTAACTGAGGACGCGGTCCTAGCATTCTGTCGAGGTCACCCTCAAATCGAGGTGAGACACGAACTCGTTGAGAAGGTTAATGCAGAACGAGGTGGATCGGTTGCTTCCTCCCATCTCAACAAAATGACCCAAATTCGATCAAAAGGGATGAATTTTCCGCAAGTTGCGAGAGGAAACACAACTGCCAATTTTGTAGGTGAGTTTATATAACTCTAGTTGATTTTTTTGTTCTTTTCTTTTTTTTTTTTGTTTTACCCCTGGTATGTTCAATGTCCTTTTTTATTTTGGGGGGTTGGGGGTGGGGGGTGGGTTTTTGTGAAAGCAGATGAAAGGGTTAAATATAGCATGGAGGAATTGATGGAGTTGAAGCATCTGCCAGTATCAAGCTCTTCGTTGCATGGTACACAGATTCCACCGGAGTTGCGGAGAACTGAATTATGTATGCATATTCATCTTGAGTAGTTCCAGTTCCTTTGCAATTTAGTAATGATGTTCCACACGTCCGCTTACGAAAGTATTTGTGCTGTCTTACTCGTTGATCCAGTTGTTATTATTCACACAATAAGTTTTTGAAATATAATGTTTCTTCGGAGATTTCAATGTAGCATTTTGAAGATGTAATTAATTAGAGTTAGAGAACAGTTAGATAAATTCTTATTTAACTAGATTCACCTGTTTGGTGGAACTAAAATCTGGCTAAATGAGTGTTTCAATGGTGTGTGTTAGTTTTGCAGGCTTTTCCAGGGGGAACAAAATGATTTTGGATCATCATCAAATAGCTATTTTCAAATACACTGGAAAAGGAAATTCAAATCTGCGAATTTCGACTTTAGATATTTTGTGCATATTGTTATCGCACTACATCGGTTGGTTTATCACACTAATTAAGTTGGTTCTTATCCGTTTGTCAAGTTAGTTTTACTTTGGGACCCAAATCAATGGGAATGATTTGAAAAGATGATATTGGATGCAGGGTGAAAAGCGACATCACGGTCATCAGAAGAACAGAAAATTTAGTAAGACGCGTTTTATAGGACAATCACTATATGTGACTCTCAGAGGAAGGTTGAGTACTAGCGGATGGTTCATGCCCAATCATCTTATAAGATGCATTCTGCGTTCTTTTTTTATTTATCCTCAAGATTGCGCCTTTCTCGCCTCCCTCCTTTTGTACTTTGATTAGCCAAGTCTCTTTCTTTGTATTGATTTATAAATGACTATTGGGTAATGATATCTAGAGAAATGTCTTTATTGTAACAGTTGCACCACATAAGATTTATTCCAAATTAATCTTCTTGTGCTATATAGGATGATAAAAAATTGGGAATACAGAGAGAAAAGAAAAGAAACATTCCAGGACAGCCAGCGCGCCAATTCTGACGGTAAAAATTGGAAGGGAAAACTTGAAAATGCAGGCTATTACTGTGCACGCACAGTAAGCACTAAACTACTGACACCGAAACATCGGTCACGATTACATCCTCGAGCTCTAACTATCAAACTCCTGCTCCATTGTCACGATCCGTCGTTCCCACAAATCTGACTGATGGTCGATTATGGTGTTACGGCAAGCTGCATGAGAAAAAAGGAAAGATAAACAGAATTCATTTTCGTCATGAGAGAGAGAGAGAGAGAGAGAGAGAAAGGGAGGGAGAAAGGCTCGTTTCTATAAGTGAATTTGTTTATTATCTAGTACGTAGAATTTTTTTAAAAAAATCAGTCTGATCGTACCGTCCATCTGATGACCCACCTGCTGCAATCTAAGTTTGGGGAGATGGTGATGTTGTGCAGCACCACGCCGCACAACCGCGGGAGGGCGGCGGCGCGCTTGAAGTCAGCTCGGGGGAAGCGGGGGGCCGCGCCCTCGAGGCAACGACATATGGTGACGCGGTCTTGCCGGGTGGACGCCGTCCGGTTCAGCGCCACCACCTCGTTGCAGCACGGCCCAAATGGCACCGCCGCCCGGTCGGTGAGGTACGGCACGCACGGCACGACCATCTGTACGACCTCGTTGCACGGCAGGGCTTCCGCGCGAGCCGAGAGTGACAAAGATGATGCTATAAACGCTACAAAGAAGGAGACTGTGAGGTGGGCCATGAGATAGAAGAAGAGTTAAAGCAACGGGGAAGTGGGATGGAACAGTTGAGGGTTTATGGTGTAATTTATAATGTAATAATAAAAGAAAAGGAAAATGATAATGGTGGAAAATTTGATTCAATTAGGACAAGCATGTTTTCTCCGTGGATAAAGGCGTTAAGCCATCGAGGACGCGTGAAGGGTTTTTCCTGACCTACTACTACTAAAAATAAAGTGCTAAAAAATTTAAAATTTATAGGAAAAATTGCAAAATAATATTTCATAAGAATGTACAAGGGTTGCACATAACACTACCTTGTTGAAATGAGTTTGTTTTGTAGTTGCATAAACCAAAGAGGACCCCTTAAGTTGTGTAAATGAACAAACAGTAAAAGAATTTTTCTTTTTTTCTTGCAGAATGCCAACCATAGACATTTGTATAACCCAAAAATTAAAAGCTAGTAAAATAAAAAGCTACTGTGTAACAGATAAGATCCAAAACATATGACTACACAAAAGCAACTTCATTCAACTAATAATTGGAGATAACAAATACAGATGTAGACCCTTTCAACATCCAAAAACTCATCTCTTAGCATTATAAATAGCTGTTCATATGAAGTCCTTGAGCATTTCTTATAGCTACACTAAGTTTACCCTAGTATTACCCCACACAAAGAACAAAATCCAAAGGATTTTGTTATGTAGATGATTTTCCAGTATCAAGAAGGAATTATAACAAGTTCTTTGTGAACGCAATGGACCCATGTTGGCACCTTATCTGCACAAAGAACAATAAAACAAGGTAAAAACGTACAAAACTTATTTGAACTATAGACCATTTTTAGTTGGTTACCCAACCTTCCAAAATTTTGATTTTACTACCAAACCTTTCAATTTATTTGATTGAATCTATCAACAACAATTTAACTTGAAAATTCAAATGCGTTATTTATCTTTACAGATTTAGTTAGTATATTTCATACACTTCTCACAACTATAAATTTATTAAAGTAAATAATTAGTTTAAATTTTGTAAACAAAGTATCGCGGACCGGCTCAAATCAAACAAATTGAAAGGTTATGTGGTAAAATCAAAATTTTTGAAAGGTTGGATAGCTGATTTAAAATGTCCATAATTCAGATCAGTTCTGTACGTTTTTATCTAAGAATTTTTTTAAAAAAAGAACAAGAGAAAGTTACGAAGAGGATATCTTTCACTAATCAGCATTAAAAAAGAGAGAGGTAACTTCTTATCCAAATATCAATTAGATGAGCTTGTTTGATGGGCCGTATACTCGTATATATAACACAATGGCATGCATGTGTTGACCATGCAAAGTTCTAATCTCTCATTTCGGATCACTAATCGATCTTCTGAACTAATCTTATACCATATAAGCAATACATACAAACATAAACCTGCATTTGCAAATATGTAGATAGATATAGAGGCACTTTATTCTGAAAGGTTTGTTTGTTTCATCAAGGAATATAAATGTGGCTCAAGAAGAAAGTACAATGAAGCGAAACAGAGTCATAAAGAATCATAAACAAAAACTTAATAATGGAAAAGGCACCTTTCACATTAGCTATAAGTAACAGCATGCTGAACATGATCATAGTTATGGAAATTAATGAGAGCTATGGTGTTTCTACTACCTGAGCACCAGATCTATCAACTTACTCTTTATCTTGCATAAAGTTTTTCATTTGATCAGCATACCAACAAGGAGCTCCTCAATCTAAACTAGTCGTTTCTGAGATCGAAACACACTAAAAGAATGAAGAGTAAAGTCTCAGGTTATCCATGGCCACAATCTAAACTCTTCGCTCACGAAGTAATTTGTATTGCTCCTTTCACATCAACTGTTTGACACACTCGCATCTAACATCACCTTTCATGCTTTTACCTCTTCCTCGCCGCGATTTCCCCGTAACAAGTTCAGCATGTATTTTAACTGCTATCGACAAACATAATTTACAAAGCATAGGTTTCAGATGCACATAAGACAAGGTTTTTCTTTGTGGGGAATTTAGTAAAAATACCTAAACAACCATACTCTTTATCAGATTGAATCCGACTTCAACTTGTATAGTTAAGAAGAAGAACATAAATTTTGCACTATTACCAAAACAATTTCAATAAGGCTTTCTCCCTTCAGATCCTTCAAAAGTACAAACTCAATAAAATTGTTATAAAAATCTACTCAAAATCTAATTTTTGTTTTTCCCTTCCAATATTAACTAAATTACATCACAACAATCCATGATTATTACTAATTGAATGCAAACATACTGTTCCAATTTCCATTAAAACACATCGAAAAGGATTAACCTAGAAAAATCATAAGAACAAGATGCTTAGAACAAAAATTACTACCTCGTTTTTCTCTTCCGCTTCGATCTTAGTTACGCAATTAGAAATCCGAGCACCGCCCACCGCGCTCCCAATCCCCGTACCGCGTCGGCTCCGGGCCCTTTGGGCCCCCAACCTCGCCGGTGAGCTTATTCACGCCGTCGTCCTCCTCCCCCTCTTCGCCCTCGCTCTTCTTCTCCGCGGTGTTGTTACCCTCTTCATATTCATATTCCTCCTCCTCCTCCTTCGCCGGGGGGGAAGAGGCGGCTCTGGAGGACTCCAGGGGTTGGCGATGATCGGAAGAGGAGAGAGATCGCCTCCACCGGGCGGTCGAAGGGGAGAGGGAGGTGCGAATGGGTGATGAGGGCGAGGTGAAGCTTCGATCGGCCATGGCGAGGGAGGGGGAGAGGAGGCGGCGGAGCTTGTTCGCCATCGAGGGTTTCGGTTTCTCTACGGGGAAGGAAGAGGAGCGGAGGAAAATAAAATAAATAAATAAATAAAACAAAAAAAAAGGACTTGGAGGCCCCACGTGGCGTTCATCTGAGATGAAAGCACACTGCACTGCTACGTCACTACTTTTTCCGCCCCATGACCTGTGTTGAGTCGTTCCGTAACTTAATTCATTTCTCAATAAATAAAACGGATAATATGCTATTTATATTTTTTAAAAAAATATTTTAAAAAATTTCATATATTTTTTTTGTAGTTTTATTTTTTTCATTTTATAACTCTGTGTTTTAAAGTGTATCAAGTTACTATCATGTGGTTTTTCACCTTTTCACTTTCGTACCCTGTGGTTTAAAGTGTATCAAGTTAGTACCCGGTGGTTTCGCACTTTATCACTTTTGCATCCTGTGGTTTCGCACTTTATCACTTTAGTACCCGATGATTTAAAAATCACAGGATACTAACTTGATACAAAAATAAAACCATTGGATTCAAAAAGCTCGTAACATCGGTCGGGATTTCTTGCTCTAGATATGCTCGAATGCAGCTTTCTTGATTGCCTCCACATCAGGAAAATTTGGTTCTCGATGCTCGAGTTGATCCTAAAGAGATATATTTCTTTATTTTTGGATCCAATCCATAATTAATCCTAAGGATCCATTGGACTACAGGGTACTAATTTGATACAAAAATAAAACCATAGAGTACTAACTTGATACACTTTAAACCACAGGATACTAAAGTGATAAAGTGAGAAATCACAGAATACTAACTTGATACATTTTAAACCACATTGTACTAAAATAAAAAAATACGAAATCACAGGAAATTTTTAAAGTTTCCCAAATATTCATAATTTTATATGTATTATTTAAATATTTGTAAATAATTTATATCACGGCTTTTCTTTCGCATCTTCCTCGTTCTTTTTTTGTTAAAATTTGTTTAAGTCGTACACGTGTGTATCGTACATCATCAATTTTTTTTTAAAAAAAAATTTAATATCACTCGTGTGATTTCATACTTATTAATTTTAATACTCTGTAATTTAAAATATATTACTTTATTATTCTATAGTTTTTTGTTTTTTTTGTTAACCTCTTTTGTTATTTTTTCAGTAAAATTAATGATAAAGTTAAATCATAGGTACTAAAATAAAAATTTGATAATTATATATTACTAACGTGAATTTTGATAAACCATAAATGAATATTGAAGTTTTTGTATATAATTTAATGGAAGTTAACGAATGTATTGACAAAAAGAGAAAAATAAAACTATAGAATACTTAAGTCATACATTTTAATCACATGATACTAAATTGAGAAACCAGAAATCATAGAAACGATAATTAAAGTTTACCTTTTTTTTTTTTTAACTATTGAAGACTCTTCAAAAACGATTAGCATTAAGCCCTAATAACACATTATACTAAATGAAAAAGAAAATAAATAATGAAAAAGAATATTTAAACTTTTTATCTTTATTTTAACAATAAAAAAAATATAAATTAAAATTAAAAAGAAATGAAAAAAAATTTAACAATAAATTATACTTTTGGTCCTCCAACTATGAAACTTGTGATATTTTTGAATCTCAAATTTTTTCACTCAAAAGTTATATAGTAGTGCAATTAAATTTCAAATCCAATTTAGTTGCGTACTAGCTATTAGGTATATGTCGGAAGTTTTTAAAATTTACTTTTTTAAAAAAAATTATTTGAACACATAGGAGTTTGGCATCTAAAGACGGGTGCATCAAATTAGTTTCATTTAAGCTCCGCTTAGAATTGAAGAACGATTATATTATTTATGATCAAAAGGTTTGATAAAAATATTTTTTATTTATTTTCGCATGTAATATAACATTCCACATATCACAATGAAACGATTACAATAAATTTTCTATGATTTCATTGGAAAATATAAAACCATATTCTTATATACTTTCGCCTCAACTTACTTTATTCTTATTGGAGCTTTAGTAGTAATCGCTTTCCCATTTTTGCATCTAGTGATAAGCTGCACTGTGATTTGGTCACTGACGAAAATACAAATCAATACCACGTGTTTACCAACTCAAGTTCAGGTAGAGATGTCAACGGGTCGGATTCGGGGCAGATTTTTTAAAAATCCGAACCCGAACCCGACTCCAAACCCGAGACCCGAATCCGAATCCGAATCCGACGGATTTTAAAAATCCATATCCAAACCTGAACCTGGCCAAANAAATTCAAATATAACATCAATTTTTTTATATATATATTATATATAATACAAAATAAATTCGGGTTCGGGTCGCGTACAATCAAAATCCATATCCGAATCCATATCCGTCGGATTTTTATTTTTTATATCAATATCCGAATCCATATCCATATCTATCAGATATTATCTGTTTTATTCGGGTTCAGATTCGAATAAAATTTCGGATATCCATACCCATTGACATCCCTAAATTCAGGGCTATGAGTTTCCCCAGTAACATCTCAAATATACAAAAAATAATAATAATAATAATAAATCTTAGTATTGTATCAAACAATGCCCAAACTGTTTCAAATGAATGAGCTAAACTACTTACATATATAGGTGACTAATGCACAAAAAACCTCTTTACTAGAGATTCAAAATAAACTCAAATTAAATATTTTGGTACAAAGCATAGCAGGATACAATTGCAAGCTTATAGATAATTTGTTTCGATATATTTCAATTTTTTCCATGTAAGAAAATATATGGGTATAAAATAATCGCAATGCCGATGATATGTTAATACTATAATGTATAAATAATTTTAATTAATTTATATACGCAATCTAAAAATTCATATTAATTCACCACTTTATTGGTAATAAATATATCATAGCATTATTTTAAGAATTCAAAATATATTTTTTANTAAAAATAGTATCTCACACTTTTTATTTATTTTTACTTTTATATTAAAATCTGGTATGTTACATCCCTCTTCTTTACATAATTGCATATTAGTCCATGATTATCTCTATAAATAGCCATTTTTGTAGCTGATCAAACTTAGAATAATTCAAATTTGCTACTCTAAACTCTCTCTCTCTCTCTCTCTCTCTCTCTCTCTCTCTCTCTCTTTCACGGTTTCACCCCGCTCCCTCACTCTTCGCCCTAACCCTTGCAAAACCCTAGCCATGGCGGTTTCCTAAGATCTAGGGTTTCCCCTTTCCCCTTTTGGTCCCCACTTCTCTTCCCCTCCTAAGCTTAAATCCCAAATCCCATCATCTTCTAGGGTTTTCATCTTTCCTCATCTACGATTTGTCCCTAGTTTCGAGCTCGAATTAGAACCCTAGGATCACGATATGGACGACGCTTTCGAGGATGAGGCGGAGCCGACGATCACGATCGGAGAGTACATCGACGAGATCGAAGCCGCGGAGCGGGTTCGAACCTGTCGTGCTTTTTTTGGGGTTTTTTTTTCGGGGGGTGTGGGCTAAAAAATTATGATATTTTGAGTGTTTCATGGTTCATTTTGTCTCTAATTGTGCCGTTGATTTGAAACCCTAGGAGGCCGATTTGGTGCTGGGAGGGGACGAGGGCAATGAGTGCACTTATGCGAGCGGGTACATGAAGAGGCAAGCGATCTTCTCGTGCTTGACTTGTGTTCCTGGTGGAAACGCCGGGGTTTGCACGGCTTGTAGCCTAACCTGCCACGATGGCCATGAGGTAGATGAGATTCCCCATTCCTAGCTGCGTTTTGTTGTGAGAAGTTCCCATTCTGATGGGATACATTTTGAAAGAGCAATTTGTTTTGGAGAAAAAGTTCAAAATCACATTTTTATGCGTTGTGAGTAGTTAAGATGGTGAGTTGTGTAGCGGATGATTTTAGTCTGCTTATGTTTTGCTTAAAAGTAGGAGAGAACAAGGGTTTTAGTGGCAACCAAATGTTTGACCTGCGACATCATATGTACATTCTGGACAAGGAAAGCATATTTAGGCACTCCATGAAAAAGACCCTTCAATTCGATGATTGCTCCCGTTTAACTAAGCCAGTTTATCCGCACCACGAGCTTAAGTTATTATCTGATTTTACTAAATTAGTTAGGCTCACTTATTTAAAGAAGCTCCTTGAGTTTGGTTGATCATATCTTTGAAACTTGGCAGATTGTTACATGTTCTAAGTTGGTTGGTTAAATCATGGAAATTCTAGAGTATGCATGTATTTTTATGCTTCATTACGGCACTTAATTTGTGGAACTTGTAATAGGCCATAATTAGCCTGGCATAGCTGATAGCTGTGTTGGCTATTTATGTGGCTTAATTATTACAGAGTAGCAGTTCTCTGTCAAATTTGTTACTTTCAGAATATTGTCTCCTTGGCTAATGACAATTTCTGTCAGTTGTGCAAATTGTTCATGCTGCTGGTTGCTAAGCATCTGAAGATTCTCCTGATTAGCCTGTTTATTCTTATCATCTCCTGCACGATACAATGCGGAGTATGTGTTGTCGATTGTCAGGCTCACTTCTGTCTAGACTCTAGACAAAAGGAATTAGAATAAAATATAATGCCTGGGAAGGCCTTTGGGAGTTTCTAAATGATTAGTTACTATTGAGTTCTCTTTTGAGAATTTTTTGGTTATTCTGCTCTTGTCAGAAGTAATATGTTGTCCGTTTGTCCACTGCCTGCATGAGTTTCTATATATTCTTCACAGAACTGATGCCAACAGCTAACTCATCGATGCGCTTAGTGAGTTGTTGTTGTCATATCCACATTTTCTTGGTTCTCAATATGATGCTTTGAATTTCTTTTGCTGGTTCTTGATACAATGCTTCGAATTTCTTTGAATAAATAGTTGCTTAATTGGATGAAATGTATTTGGACGAGCATCAAACCACATGCATTCACTTGCATCCTTCTCACCTAGTAATGATTGTTATTTAATTATTCAAGTGTTGACCTGAACAGTTATAGACTACAGATGGCACCATATCTTTACATGTGTTTGAATCTGTTGATGATGACGATGTACTTCCGATTTATTTAATTCTGATCAATTGAGTAGGTCCTGGCAAAATGTTATGATGATTGCTCGCCATTTATCACAAAGTCTACGATTCTATGCTCTACTTTATGAAGATCATAGTGATAACCCTAATTACAGTTGATTGAATATATTACGAGATAGACAACATGTATTTATTGAAACAATCATTAGATAGATTGCAACTTGTGCTAGTCAGTATCTACACTAGATAAATGCAATAATGATCGTGTACACTGACATTGAAAAATAACAGTGACCATTCTGTTATAGCATTGAAAATGTTCCAAATAGCAGAAAAGGTTAGAAAAGGAGGAAAAGGAAGACAAGAGGATAGTGTGCAAAATTTAGATATTAGAAGTGATAAGATAAGTTTCTCTGATCTGACGCAAAATAATCATGGGACATTTTATTTCTGATCTGATTGAAAATGCATAAGGTGGCAGAATTCAAAGAACAAAAATGGTAAGATGCAAGAGCGGCGTATAGGTGGAAGTTAACTTGAGCGGTTCATTTATTAAAAACTGTGAGCTTTATTTTTATCTCTACTTGCTTGATGCTGATATTGTTCATATTATTTTTCAAGAGATTTCAGATATATATTTAGAATCTTTTATGCTCATTTCTGGATAGTATTTCCTTTTATGTTCTAAATGGTGGCCTTGGGTGATCGCTAATGTTTAATTCCTCTATTTTAATAAGATCGTTGAGTTGTGGACCAAGAGAAAGTTCCGATGCGATTGTGGTAATTCAAAGTTTGGGGATTTTGTTTGCAAGCTTTATGCAAATAAAGACCCTGAAAACCCAGAGAACTCCTACAACCATAATTTTAAAGGCGCTTACTGCACATGTGGTCGCCCTTACCCTGATCCAGATACGGAGGAGCAAGTTGAAATGATACAATGCTGCATTTGCGAGGATTGGTTTCATGAAAATCATCTTGGCCTCAATAGTATTGATGAGGTAATTCGATATTTACTCCTTCTGTGTGTATGACAAAATTGCACATTATCCGGTTCACCCTCTTTGTTAGATGTAAGATCTGTCCTGCATGGAGTTTCTGCCCAGCTCCGTGCTGAAAATTAGATCTTTTGCTTCTGAGCTCAGGAGTTTTTTTTCAGCTTTCCACCAGAGCAAACATCCTAGATGCTTTACTTTGCCAAACACTTGGGTCTTGCTTTTTAAAGTAGAGAAGTTGTTCTAAAAGCTAGGCTAAGCATCCGAATAAGAGCCTATGATATCTACACCCAGTTGACATGCCTTTTTGGTAAACCATGCAAATGAGAATACCATTGGATTAATGGGGATATGGAACTCACTCCTCTCTTTCATATTATACAAATAACTCCGCATGTCAAAATTGACACTAAAGAAACTGGAAACTGCAGAGCGTCCAACTACTGATGATTCCTAACACCTCTCATCTTATATCCTTATTGTCACCTGTTTCCTATTCAACACTATCAGATATGCTAGAAGGCTACCATATTTTGTGGCCTTGATTACAGTTCTCAGCTCTTCTATACTACTTGTGGGAGTCCACTATAAGGTGGCCTACAAGATTTGTAGGTAGTCATTACATTGCATAGTGCATATAGGTTTTGCATGCACTGGCATATGGATGCTGTATCTTTAATCGTTGCATCAATTTGACTTTGCCAACTATTGTATATATAGTGAATATATAACCATGAAAAGATATCAAGAAGAGGAGGAAATAAAAACTGCATTTTGTGTTTCTTTTTCCCCTTTATTTGTTATTCATTTTCTTTATTTATTTCATCTGGGTGGGTTGGGAGGGTTGGTGACTCAATTAACTGCTAACGTGCTCTGACTTCATAAACCATGAGTATAGGCAAACCCCATCTAAGAACATTACGAAATCCAAAGGTCCTGTGTGCACTTATCAGCTCCCATAGTTTGTATAACATAATGTCATAGATAATATGGACAGGAGTGATATTTCCTTTTCCACTTTCTCATTCACGTGGACTTTGTATGATACTTAAATATTAATTCTAAATTAGACGCTGTTTTGCATAACTTGATGGTAAGTTGGTTATTACTTGCTATTTGTATGACTTCTGTTAGCATCATCTTAACAGCTTGCTTGTGTCACAGATCCCAAGAGATGATGAAGGGGAAACGCTTTATGAGGATTTCATCTGCCAAAAGTGTGCAGTTACATTTTCTTTCTTAAAACTTTATCCTCCTTCAATTTGGGCTTCTCCGAAGCAGAAAAATGCACTCCACATAAGCAGTGATGACCCAAATGTGCTGGAACATGGATCTTCATCTTCTTCTAATCCAGAAGATATCGACAATGGTGTTGTAGTCTGTAAAATTTCAGAGAATGACTTAAATACTGATTCTAAATGTGAGAATGTTTCTAATGAGGACTCTATTTGTAGTAAAATTACAGATAATAATACAACCTTGATGGAGCCCAAAACAAGTGATCATAATGTAGAGCTAGATTTGAAATGCAGTCTTGAAGTTGATATTAATGCGACGACCCTTGAGTTGGATAGAGAAGGGCCCTTGTTTCTTTCTAGAAAATGGAGAGATGTTCTATGCAAATGCCAGGCTTGCACTAACTTCTATAGTCAGAAAGGTGTTGCGTATCTCATAGACCAGGAAGACTCAATTGAGGAATATGAGAAAATGGCAAAGCAGAAAAGGGCGAAAACGTTGGAGCAGCAGAAAGGAGCTGAATTAAATTTTCTCAACAATCTCAACCATATTCAAAAGATAGAGATCTTGGGTGCCTTAACTGACATGGAAGACGAGTTCCGGTCCTTTTTGGTATGACCCTCTTTTGCTTGTAAATTTGTCCTTATAAACAAACTTCCTGCTGGATGCTACTCTATTTGTAGTAAACATGTTTTAATAGTTCTAGTAGCATCTGCTTTTAATGTTCTAAATTGTTATGTCTGCTTTACTAGCATCTTTGGATGATATTAACATCCATTGCTATATGGCAATTATATATCTGTGCTTTGCTTAAGTTTTTTTTAACAATCTTATATTTGTTTCATTTTTTGTCCTTTGCAGCAATCATATGATTCATCAAAACCGGTCACATCTGAAGATATTCGAGGCATTTTTGAGAATCTTGCGAAGAAGAAAAAACAAAGGTTCTCATAAGTTTTCTTC
Source organism: Ananas comosus (assembly GCF_001540865.1). Lineage (NCBI taxonomy): Eukaryota > Viridiplantae > Streptophyta > Magnoliopsida > Poales > Bromeliaceae > Ananas > Ananas comosus. Next base: position 2,807,816 of record NC_033630.1, on the reverse strand, counting down.
CATCCCTCATGTTTCGAGAGTATTTGCTGCACCTGCTGTTAAGTTGAATGTTGGGCAGTAAGTTCACTAATCAGCAGGTTGTAAAGTTGGTTCGAGATACATGTTGTGACATCAAACATGCTTCTCTAGTCTATGTTGTGAGACTCCTTTTCATATTGTCAGAGTTTCTCTGTTTTAAGTATAATGACTATTTAGTTATGTTTAGAATTAGATCTGCATATACATATCTAACTTAGTTATATTCTCCGCATCTTTTGATAGGTGTCAATAGTGTGGAAGTTGATCATATTTCCTACTTTTGAATTTTTAATTTGACATCTCTAAGCTAGAAGTGTTCTGCACTGTTCCTTAATGCCTGAATGCCATAATAGTCGCGTCTTTGATACAGTGGAGAATGTATATTATATATACTGTATCAAGGATCCTAGGATAAATCTATGCTGTGGATTTTGATACACAAATAACTAGAAAATCTTAATATATTTACAAATAAAAATGTCCTGGAATTTTGTGATGCTATATTTGATTTGCATATACTTAATTCCAAAATTGCCTAGCATAATTTTTTATCTTCATTGGACGTGATCAATGTCGTTTAGTGTGCTTGCCTTAGGCACCTGCCAACTGACTTCTTAGGACATGGTATTAGTAGCAGATCAAGTCTATGGCCATTTCATCGACCACATTGTTCCCTTTGGAATTTTTGACTGAGAATCAGTCATTCTCTAGTCTTTTCCAGGGAAGCTTCCTTTTCACCGCACGATAAATCCCGGAGTACACTTTGGACTCAAACCATATTTTCAGGGATATAGGCTGTCGGTCATCTTTGGTGCCCATGAGAGATATGCTACAAATTTTTAGTATAAGATTGGAAAGTAATTAATTATGAAGGAAACAACAATTTGATTCCTTCCAGATAGAAAATGCTTTTTAGTTGCTTGCCTGCTGAAATTACTTCTAAGAAGTCTCTCTTTATTTCTTTCTTCTTTTTTTTTTTTTTTTCCTGTGACACGAAATCTAACCTACTCTGAGGTGGTCTAATTATCCAGTTGCAAACTTTTGTTTTTTCTTTCGTATACAACTTACGACTGTCAGATACCAAATATAGGGATATGTTATAATAGCACTTTATATAATTGTATTAGTCGTGAAATTTAGTTTTAGGACATGTTCTACCACCTGGTCCTCTTGTCCTTCATGTAGAATTTGAACAGATCTGTCTCCTCTGATTTATTTTCTTAAGCAGCACAAATTTATGCCTTCTTACGATGAGTTGGTAATCGCACTCATCACACGGGCCATGCTATTTTTCTTTGCCTATTGTGATCGCGACATGTTAGCTGCCAATTTTGTCTGTGTTTAGGGACTAAGCACAACAAATTGGACTGGGTGGACCTGTGATGTACTTCTTAGCACAGCACTTGTCCTAATGCTCTGGTATGTGTATTTCTTTTTGCCGGTGGATTAATATAGAACTCACGTTTTGGACTTTGCCTTGACTCTTTGTTCTCACGAGCGTCATTTTGTGCTTGTGATTGTTCATCATGCCCCCAAAATATTTGATAATATAATGCGTAAGTACATTTCTATGGATTTTATTTGTGTCGTGCTTATCATTAGTTTCTCGTGATAAGTGTCTTATACCGTTTGTTTCATTGTATGTTAGGCTTAATTTTGTGCTATTTACAGGCCTCTTACTTTTCCTGCCTAATGCGTTCACACTTTCTAGTTAGGCTCTTGTGATTTGACATATATAATTTTCGCAATGGCATTTTTGAATAGTGGGTTTCTTACTTGAATTCTCTTAGATTGGAAATTACTTTGTGGAAAATTGTGTCTACAAAGATAATTGTGACATGGAATTAGGTATGCTTTGTCCTGTTATTCTTGAAGGTTACATTGGGTAGTCACAATGAAACAAATCATCTCGTGTTCAGTCTAAAACTTCAAAACATATTTGGTCTTTTTACTGCACCTCTTTTATGACTTTTAGAGTCCTTCCTAATTTTCATTTTCAAGCTGCCATGAAATTCTTAGGCTCTCAGATTCTACCCGATAGAGATCTAGCAGGGGACATGACCCAACATTATCTCTATTATACGTAGCATAACGTACTTCCACTGTGTTAATAACAATCCAACCTCAAAATGATGAGATAATATCAATTCTATTGCATTATTTTATCTCATTGTGCGCGCAAGGAAATTATTTGAACCCAGTCAATAATCATACTCATGTTTATTGGCAAGTGAAAGAACTAGACGGTCCAAAACAGTGGATCCTATGATGCTTTCGATTTTTCTTTTTTGAGAGATAGGTAGCATGCTATCCGTTTCGTTTATTTCATTTAGAAATAAACTTAGCTAGAAATATAAATCAACTAGGATTCGAACATGATACATCGGGTACCAATTATAAAGTTCTTTGTCACTTGCTCTAGGAACGATCAGTTGTTTCTGAATTTTTTAATTGATATGTAAGATAAATGAAGTGTAAGATGTGCACTCTACTTTTCGTACGCAATATGTCAACTAGTATTGGTATTTGGCACCTCTTATACTCTCCATCTGATCTGATCTGATCCTTACTCTGTTTGCTTTTTGGTGGTCTTGCGTAAGGCTCGTGTCATGTTTACGTCACTTAAAACAGGAGGGCTTTTGCGATCAATCAGCCTCCTCAATCTCCGGTCGGGTGCTTAAAAACACGTCGTAGTCGAACAATGTTTTTGACCACACCTGATTGCAGTTTCCAACAATTGCATTGATGGCGTCCAATCTTGACTGCTCTACGTTAACAGATTACTGATTATTTACCGTCCTAGGTTGGTCCCCCTTTCATTTATCATTTTCAATCACTTTATATTGATGGGAAAAAAAAAAAGAAAAAAGAGTAAGGGGATTCTATTTTTTCTCTTTTTTGAGTCACAGAGCATTTGATAGTGATCAGAATAATCCAAAATTTCTGCCGCATTAAATGCGAAGAAGAAACGGAGTTTCGAGTCTAAATTAGTACACATTTTGTTTATCATTCTTAGTCTTCATACACAGAAGAACTCTTATTAAGTATTTTCCTGCCTCAGCTTCGGCTTTTACTCTCAACAGTAGTGAGTTTCTATTATGTTAGGAAAGAAAAATAATTTTGATTATTTTTTCTAAGAGCATTATTCAAGCAGTACTACACTCTACAGTCGAACGAACGAATTAGAATTTAAGAAAATTGACCGTCGCGCCGACGGTGGAAAAAAGATTAGATAACTAGGGTTTCGGTTAGAAAAAAGTCGGAAAGGGACCTGAGAAAAGGGTTTCCACATGGCAAGCTTAAATTGCTTAATCAATTGATTTATATATATAGCTAGTTAGTGAGAGCAGGTGAGAGGCTTTTAATAGTGAAACTGTATACATACTCTCTCTGATGGCTCCCTCGTGCCCGCTAAGTCCAAAACATCATGAATCTTTATTGTGTGTACCCTCATTGAAAATCTCCTCCTCTTTGTCTCATACCTATATTTTATTCATTTAAGTTAACAGCATCAACATATTATGTGTTTGTGATGAGTTTATATATATAGAGTACAAGTATCAATTTATAGAGACAACATTAGCTTAAATACTTTCAAAAATATATACACTTTTCGGTGCTACTTTTTCGCATATTTAATTTGCTATGAGATTTGTGCTCGTATATCTTACTGACAACATGTACGAATCTAAAAGCAGATCTTATGCATGAAAGTGGATAGCACTGATTTTCCACTATCCTAACTTTAGAATCAGATTATATTACACATGTTTTCCGAATTCGCTGTGCATGCTTCTCCACAAGCGTGCTACGAAATGCTTTTACAAAAAAGCCATTTTACAAAAAAAAAGTTCCACACCACAACACACACATAGGACCACACAACCAAGCTTGGCCTTGATATGGTAACACGAAAATTAATTATACGCAGGAGTTGGCACTTAGCGCGTTCACGTGTAGCTATATTAATATCTAGCATGGCCCGGTGTCCGTGAGATGTGGTTCATGTGACACGAACAATTTTAGTGTAGGCCATATATATATATATATATATATATATATATATATATATACAAACAATTATGTGATGTCACGCATCATATAATACTTATTATTAACCTTTCTTATATATCGACCACCGCAACAAATTAATGGTGGAGAAAAAACAAGATCCCACCCATGCTTCAGCTTTAAAACGATTAAAAATTTTTTAAGCTGGTTGCTTGTATATTTTTACAAACTAATTAAGAAATTGCGTAATTGATCGTCACAAACTTTGGGTTAATTTTTGTCTAACCTTTTGTTGCATCTGATTTCACCATCTACTAGATATTAGGTAGTATCGATCAAGCAAAATAATCTACCATAATGTTACAGAACATTTCATGGATTATTTTTAAATTTTTTTTTAAGAGAAAAGCATCATGACTAACTTATGATAGGAAGATGATCAAACCAAAAAAAGAGAGTCTTATTGTTAAAAAATTATAAAAGATCATATATTATATTTCGATTTTTAATTAAAGCTCAACTACGTATTTCCAAATGCACTATACATGTAGTGTACGTCTAATTTGTTTTTAATTACTTAGCTGTTTTAACTTATTTGCTGTAACATTTATATATGTACTTTTCATTATTTAACAATAAGACAATACTATGAAAAGTGACTTGTGGGTGATGATGGTGAGGTTAACATGCATGCATGTGGGTCTCTACGTGTGTGGGCCTCACACTCATAGCTTTTTCTACGAGCTTTAAAATAAATCACTTTTTTTAATCCATTGCTTGAAATTAAAGCTGACGAAAAGCTAAGGATCAACTACTCTCTTAATTAACATTCAACATTTGAAGATTCTCTGCACAAAAAGTTGAAGTGAGAAGTTTTATGGAAAGGAAGAAAAATCAATCAATAATTGCATGCAAGCCTGTTTAATCAACTTAGTTGGAGCTATTTGTAGAAGCATTAATAATTTCATTAGTGTATATTCACTACAACAAAAACGGTTTATAGCGACACTTTTAAATATCGGTATAGGTTAAAAAAAGTGCTGCTAGCTAAATTACCGACACTTTTAAAAAGTGTTGCTATATGTGAGGTCGCTAGATATATAGTGACAGTTAAAGAGTGTCGCTATAACCTAAAAAAGTGCTGCTAATTTAGCAACACTTATTTAAGCATCCAGCAACAGCCGGAACTCTATCTCGTTGGCTGCGGTGACGAAGGAGGACGAGAGGGAAGGGCCCTTCGTCTAGAATTTCAGTGGATTGAGTAAGGGGAGAAGGGGAGATGGAAAATGAATTTTCTTTTTTTTTTTTCTTTTCTATTTGGAATCGGGTCAAATGGGCTGGGTTGGGTGGGTTGAGTATAGTAACATTTTATTTTTTGTTGGATTCGACTTTATATTTAGGCATTAGTAGATGCTTTTTAAAATTTTGACATAAATGGGACACTTAGACAAAAGTGTCCCAAACATGTGTCCCGATAACCTAATTCTGTTGTAGTGATTTTAAATAGATTCTCACTACACACTACAACAAAAAAGGTCTATAGCGACACTTTTAAATGTAGGTACATGTCAAAAAAGTGCTGCTAGCTAAAATTACCGACACTTTTAAAAAGTGTTGCTATATGTGGGGTCGCTAGGTATATAGTGACAGTTAAAGAGTGTCGCTATAACCTAAAAGAGTGCTGCTAATTTACCAACACTTATTTAAGCATTTAGCACCGCCGAAACTCTATCTCGTTGGCTGCGGTGGCGGAGGACAACGACAGTAAAGGCTCTTCGTCTAGAATTTCAGTGGATTGAGTGAAGAGAGAAGAAAAGTTGGTAATTGATTTATCCTTTTTTTTTCTTTTCTGTTTGTAATCGGGCCAAATGGACTGGGTGTGGTGGGTTGAGTAGAGTGATCTTTTATTTTTGGTTGGATTGGGCTTTATATTTAGGCATTAGTAGATATGTTTTTAAGTTTTAGCATAAATGGGACACTTACTCAAAAGTGTCCCAAACATGTGTCCCTATAACCTAATTCTGTTGTAGTGACACCTGACCCTATTTAATTAGCTTCTACTAAGTTTTGCTTGTGCCAAGCATTTGGGTGGTGTTATTGATATTTTGTTGAATTTTCTAAATTTGATTGAATCTATTCAAAATGTTATGTTAAAAGTTACAGAAAAAAAAAGCCCCCTCCATGGTAGGAGCCTTATATAGTTTACTTAAGTGTGAAATTTATACTCCACTAATCCAAAGATTATTATTTTCTTACTAATTTTTTTTATTCTTTTTAAATACTTAAAAAATTTGTAAACTCCTAGGTAGGAGACTATAAAATTTATACCTATATATAAAGTGTCCATATATGTGATACTCCAATAGTTTTATATCGGATGAAAAAAGAATTTTCTGCTGGTGGTTTGGATCCAACAAATTATTAATACTAGCGTATAGAGTCGTTATATTTAGTATCAAAATCGAATATTAGTAAAAAGTATAAGAATTTAGTTCTATGCAGGACAGAGTCCTACATTACGAATTTGGTGGGAGCAACGGTTCAAAAGCCCCCTTTAAAATTTCACATTTTTCGATAATTCTGATCTATATATATGATTAAATAGTCCCACATCGAATAAAAAATAAATTATAATAGGGATATGTAATATTTTGATTCAAATGAGCTATTAGTATTAGGTGGTTGGATAGTTACAGGTAGTATTTTTCTGATTTGCTAGAAAGTTGTGAAAGAGGTCATAAATGTCGCTTTCAAAATGTAATGATGAAACATTAGCGACAATGTATGCCATCCATCAAGGAATTATTTTTCATCCCTCCCACCCATTAATTAACAGTAACCTATATATCATTGCAGAGTCATTAATGGACAACGGTCATGTGTCCCCCAGACAAAATAGGTGGGCCCAAAGAGGAGAAGCGCATAATCACAATAAAAATATGTCACACCCTTAATTTCTGAATCGTTCGCTCAATTAAAATAGATAGTTGAACATTGAATGATTAAAATAAACTATATATATACGAACTTCATTTGCAATTGCGTCGATCAATTACCTAGCTAATCCTAAATTTCATTAATTTTAGCGAATAATATATCTTCGATCGCATAAAAGCCAAATGAATCAAAATGTTATGTTCTTTTACTGTTAAATATAAAAATGTTTAAACACTGTTCTCTAACAGTTTAAGTTTTTAGAGTACAACGGTTGTTTCACATGGTATCAGAGCAGGAGGTCCTGAGCTCAAGTCATGCCAGACCCCTAGTATAATTAATTTCCTCCCATTTATCAAGCCCACGTCATGGGCCGACTAAAAAGTCTCGAGCCCAGACGTGAGGGGGAGTGTTAAATATAAAAATGTTTAAACACCGTTCTCTAACAGTTTAAGCTTTTAGAATACAACGGTTGTTTCACATTTACACTCGGAGATAGTTTTATAGATATTTGAGTAGTTCAGTTCTAATCAATAGAATTTCTAATTTCATATAGCTTATCGACAATGAAATTCATGCTGTTCACTTTAACATTTGAAGATTATTGGATACTTGTACATAAAAAAAAAAAAAGAGTGGATAATTATATGTTATTAAGCAAATGTTCAAATGGGTCTAGCATATTTTTTCCTCTGTGTGATCTATTCAAAAGTTTATACAGTTGCTAGCTGTTAGTACTAACCAGCAGGATCCGGATCTTCCCTTCAACCCTGCAACAGTGTCTTAAACACCCAGCAGGTCACTCCCTTCTATTATAATTTGGACAGAGATCTAGAGAGTAAAAATTTTTTGAGAAAAAGATAACAAATTATTCGTTTTATTTATTTTTTTAAAAATTTTTAAATGAACTTAGCTAGAGAAGTGTTAAGCACCTAGGCTTCAAACTTGGTTCAACTTCAAATACCAATTATTAAATTCTTAATCAACTATGCTGCACCAGGTACGGCCTAAAAATATGAAATAACTAGACTTTGAACTTGGCTCCACCTCAGATACTAATCATCAAGCTTACTGCACTACGTCAGGTAGTGTCAGTGGGAGAGAGAGAGTAATTAGCTTTGAGCTATACATATATTAATAAGAGAAATCATATCAAAGCTCTCTTCTTGGGAGACCACCACCTACTAAACCAAAAGAAAGTAGGATTCTCCCAAATTCCCTTATTAGAGCCAAGTTAGAAGAGAGAGAGAGAGAGAGAGAGAGAGAGTCATGGGCAACTGCATGGGGTCATGTGCAACAAGGAAAGAAGAGAGAGAAGAGAGAGAAGAGGTGAAGATCATGGAAGAAGGGGTAGAAGGACACACTAATATTATTGGTGGTGAGAAGGAGAGTGGGTGCAAAGTCAAGATCTTGCTGACAAAAAGGGAGCTTCAGTGGTTGGTGCTGCAGATGAAGAGTGGGGAGAGGAGGGTGGAGGATGTGTTGGTGGAGTTGAGTGAGGAGAGGGAGAGAGACAAGGGTAGTACCAATCACTACAAAGCTCATGAAGGGTGGAGACCCAGTTTGGATAGCATAATGGAGTGCCCAGAGATCCAAACCTTTGTTTGATATTGACATATTAATTTTAACTTGGCTCCTTCTTTTCTTTTCCTTTTTTTGTAGTAATTTTGAGGTACATCTCATCTATATGTAGATTTTGCTTCGATTTATATGCATGATGTTATAATTAGCTTGCAAATTTTGAGCACCAGTTGTTAGTTTTCTCTTTTCTACTTAATTCTCTCTTCCCATGCTTAGCAGTTAATTAGAGAATTCAACTATAAAGCTTTATAATTTTTTCTTAATTAGAGAATTGCATTGGTGGTTCCTAATTAAATTATGAGGCCAATGACATTTTTATTTCGCCTTCAAATTTGAATTTTTTGTTACCAGGTAACCATCTCAGTGATAAGGCAACTTCGGGTGAGTTTGGAGGGGATTTTATTTAATTATAGTCTTAGATGTAGTGACTTTGGGACAAAATTTATAAAAAAAAAAAAAAAATGCTTCACTAATTAAGTAACTCAAAATTTTCCAAGTGCGGCATTGGCAATAAGTTTTCCTCCTAGTGTTGTTGTGTTCACGTGGTCATAACGTAGCAGTGACTAATTAAAATGTCACATTAATGCTATATTAGTACACTATAATTAGTCAAAACTTGAAAAATATGATTTAACCGCACCACATTAAAAAGTTAATTGAGCTTATTAATATAGCAAATTCAAGTTTACCGAGCAAAGTACAATTAAAACAATAGTTTGAGGATATATAGTCAATTTAATTTTACCTAATTATTTTTTGATTGGTAGAAGCAGGGGCATATATGGAGTACCTTAATTAACCATGTATATATACTTTTGATAAAGACATTTAACTTGCTACTTCTCTTTCAATATTTTCCAATTAATCCATCATTGCAAAGGGAAATGATAGGTCTGTGTCTTAATACTGCTAAATTTAAGTGAGGTAGGTGATCTTTTTTTCTTTTCTTTTTTTTTTTTCAAAAAGATAGGATTGCACCTGTTTTGTATTAAAGACAAATATAATAAATAGAACAACTACAATTTATCCAAGAAAAAACACTCACAAGAAAATGATAAAACTAGCTAGCTAATTACGTGGCGCAGAATTTCTAAATCTTTAAGAAGCGCAATTAAAAAAGAAAAAGATCTTGTTGTTGGAAGGACTCTGCAAAAAGATTCGATATCAAAAAGCTTTTTAAAATTTAAAACTCAAGATACTACTAAGCCCGTTACCATATGCCGAAACATCGGTAATAAATGGAAGACATTGAGGTAGGTGATTTATATTGATGGAACAAGCAATCTAATACATACTACAAATTTCACAAGAAAATTAACCATGGATATTACTTCAATTTCTTGCAACACTTTTCCTATATATACTGATAGTAGTGATGGCTCATGATCTTTTGACCCATGCATGCATGCTAATTTTAACTGCAAATGATGATTGGGTTACCAATATACAAACATAGGAGAAAAGTCCTAAAACTGCCTAAACTTTGTTCAAATTAGAATTTAACATATAACTTTAGTATGTTTAAAATTTTTTTCAACACCAGACTTTTGAAGTGGATGACCTATGCAAGATGTTATATATTTTATTGATATTTGCTTTTGTTTTAAGCCTTTACTATATCCTTTAGATGCTGTAATGTTGTTGACTAGAATATTGTAGTTTCTAGTCATATTCTTGGAGCTTAAGAAACTTGTACATGCAGTAGAATGTACATCTACCACCAACTTCAACTGTATATCTTAAATTCGAACTCCCAAAATTAATAGAGAGGGCTAAAATTTCATGGGCAATTAATATGTGTGGTCCCTTTGACAAACTTTTGACACAAGGTAGTTAAGGGACTATTGATCCTTTCAAAAATAAAAAAAAATTGTTATTTGAAATTTCATTTTCTCTAAAAAAAAGGTCTAGATCTTGATTGAAGGATCAAATTAAAAAGGGCTATACATTAAAGTCTTTGGCCATGTTGTAAAATAATAGTATTATCTGATGAAATATTGCCTAAGTAGCGCAATTAATTATAAAGAACACTACATATATCAAAATCTTTCTAGGTAATAACTTTTCACTCTTTATATATAGTAGAATTAGAAGAATCAAATTAAAATTTAGGGATCTCATTTGAACTTTTGATTATAATGAAAAGTTTTATACTTTTGTTTCGCCAAACATTCTACTAAATATGCCTACAATTAATTGAAAGTTCTTTTTGAAAATCCTTCTAGGGTTCTTGGAAGAGCCCTACCCAAAATGTGCCCTATATAGTATTGAGCTGGAATGATTTTAGAAGCATCAAATCCTTAGTTCTTATAAATTTGGGGTCATTGGATCAAAAGTTAATAATAATGACTAGTGATGGAACCTCCTACTATATGTATGATCCATAATCCAAGGGTAAAAAAGTTGATAGCATCAAAATTTTTATACTTCTAAGAGCACCCCAGATGGACTCGATCGTCAAACAAATTTAGATCCTTGATCGAAACATGGTGTCATCTCTAGGCCCACATGGCTTGTCTCTTTGGAACAAGGTCTCACATGGTTTAACTAAAAGAGATAAACATGAAAGCTTCAAATCCACCAAACCTCACACATTTTCAGGTACACTGATGTAATTCATTGCATTGAACCACCTAATTTTGTTAATTTCTCCCAATCAATAGCTCGTGGTTAATATAACTAAAACCCCCTCTTGTTGCATGCTTTGTTTGGTTTATTGATATATACAAGACACTAACATCTCAAATGTTGATATTTTCACTACAACAGAATTAGGTTATAGGGACACATGTTTGGAACATTTTTGAGTAAGTATCTCATTTATGCTAAAACTTAAAAAAATATCTACTTATGCCTAAATATAAAGTCCAATCCAACCAAAAATAAAAGATTACTCTACTCAACCCACCACACCCAGTTCATTTGACCCGATTACAAACAGAAAAGAAAAAAAAAAGAAAAAATTAATTATCATATTTTCTTCTCTTTTCACTCAATCCACTGAAATTCTAGACGAAGAGTCTTTCCTGTCATCCTCCTGCGCCACTGCAACCAACGTGATAGAGTTTCGGCGGTTGCTAAATGCTTAAATAAGTGTTGGTAAATTAGCAGCACTCTTTTAGGTTATAGCGACACTCTTTAATTGTCACTATATACCTAGCGACCCCACATATACCAACACTTTTTAAAAGTGTTGGTAATTTTAGTTAGCAGCACTTTTTTGACATGTACCTACATTTAAAAGTGTCGCTATAGACCGTTTTTGTTGTAGTGATTGTAGTAATTAAGCCACAATTACTTAGTATAATAACATATAAGCAAAAGAATCATGCAATATAAATCACCAGTGTAATTATTTCTCCGCAATGACATGACAAGGCGTGCGTAAGAAAAAAAAAAAAAAAAAGAAAGCAAAGAAGCAAAAATAAGGATATTAATTTCTCTGCAAATAATTTTTAATTCATCAGTTAATACTCAAAGCTAATCAAAATGAAAAAGACTAATGCAACTTAATCAGACCTAAAAATCGGATTAAATTATGGCGCCCCTTTTAATTACCAATTAAACCCTTTACTTACTAAGCCCAAATTAACCAACTATATATATATATGTAGTTCGATATGGCCCATATTTTGACTTGAAGTCACTTACGTCAACTCTACGTCAACATTTTTTTTAAATTTATTTAATCCTTTTTCTTTGAAATGGCAAGTCAACAACTAAGAGATAGGTGGAGAAAGAAACCCCCTCCCTCGTTCCAAAACACATCCTCTACGTGACATTTTTGTCCTTAATTTAAGCACATCCAAATATTATCGTAGTTTACTCACAGAAACAGAATTAAATTGTAGGAACATATATTTAGAATATTTTTGTGTAAGTATTCTATTTATACCAAAACTTTTAAAAAAATCTACTAATATCTTAATATAAAGCTCAATCCAACCAAAAATAAAAGGATATTCTACTCAACCCACCCCATCCAGCTCATTCTGCCCGATTACAAACAGAAAAAAAAAAAAGAAAAATCGATTATCATCTCCCCTTCTCCCCTCACTCAATTCACTGAAATTTTGGACGAAGAGCCCTTCCCTCTCGTCCTCCTCTGCCACCGCACCTCCGCTACCGCAGGGAACGAGGTAAAGTTCCGACGGTTGCTAAATACTTAAATAAGTGCTGATAAATTAGCAGCTTTATTTTTAGGTTATAACGACACTCTTTAACCATCACTATATACCTAGCGACCCCACATATAGCAACACTTTTTAAAAGTGTCCGTAATTTAGCCAGCAGTATTTTTTTAACCTATACCGATATTTAAAAGTGTCGCTATATACCGTTTTTGTTGTGTACTATTTATATTCCCAATTAAATAAATAATGAGGTCAAATTAAAATAAGAATAAATAAATAAATAAATAAAAGACAAGCAACTACACTACGTCTACAGAGAGGCAAAAATTGGATGGCTAGAAAAAGATCCCAAGACGGTGACGGAATCGTTCAGCAGCTGCGCCCAAAAGCATTTGATCGTGCCAACCACCTACTCTTGTGCTCTTGCTCCAAATATTCTACTAATTCTCCAAACAATAACTAATTTAATTTATATAAGAATATTATTAACAGAATTATTTTTACCATTAATAAAAAAATTATTATTGGATAGTAAAAATGAATTTGTTAAAAACGACATTTATTAAGTTTAAAGTGATAAGATCAGCAGAAAAGATATTTTTAGTGATGAGGAAAATAAAGAAATCAGTCTATTCGTTCTAAGTTGACCGGACTGATAGCCTGTTGGTGGGTTATTTGGAATGCTGGAAGCGATACAATTTTTAGAAAAATTAATGCGAATCCTTTTTCAACGGTCAATAATATCAGGTACTTGAAGAACTTGCGGGAGGAGTTCACCTCAGCAAAATAGCTACTTTACATTTTGTTAAACCTTTTTCTTTTTCTTTTTTGTCTCGATTGAGGTCGTACCTCAACCCTGTAGCCTAGTTCATAATTTTAATGAATGAAGCAGTTGATAAGTTACCTTTTTCTCAAAAAAAAAAATAAAGAAAATAAAGAATGAATAATCGTTGAATTTGATCGAATTCAATGAAGTTGTCGGTTTGAATGCTGATATTAACAAATACAATTTTGATAGGAGCAAATAGATTATTGAATTTGGATTTTATTCACTGGCTGAATTTGGCTAGATTGAATAAATTTGTTTTTTTTTTTTTTTATGTATTAACACTTCCCAAATATCATTATCTATTGATTTACTTAGTTCATGAAATTAAGAACCTTACCCACCCGTCCCTTCAATTGATTCACATTTCTAGCCAAGTTTATTTCTAAATGAAATAAACGAAACGGATAGCATGCTATCTTTCTCTTAAAAAAAAAAAAATAAAAAATTGCATCTCCTCCACTGGATTGATTTTGTTTTGTTGCAAAGGGAGTTGCTAGCTACTAGATTCTCCTAACCCATTAGTTTGTCTAATTAGCATGTTAGCTAGAGAGAGCGGACAATTGCACATGGGCAACTATATATGTATATAGGTGCCCTGGATCCAATCCATTAAATTTGTGATGAAATTATTTATTGCCATAAAACCTTAAATTTTATATATATATATATATATATATATATATATATATATATATATATATATATATACACTGAATATAGGAATTTGGAATGGTTAATGCATAATCATATATACCAACAATCTATATATATCATGAGAAAAGAGAAACTTAAACTAAAGCAACAACAAATAGAAAGAAAATTTATCCTAATTTCCAAGTGTTCAATTGGTACATATGATTAATTACACAAGTCATTGGCACATAGAGAACATCTCTCTCTCTCTCTCTCTCTCTCTCTCTCTCTCTAAGCATTCAATGGGAGGGGAGCACTACTTTTCTTTTCACATCTCCTCTCATCCCATATCGATCCCCCTCTTTCTCTCTATCTCTAACAACTATTTCCTGTGAGCGCGCAAAAGCCTACTGTACGACCCGAAAGATCGATCTGATAGGAAACAGCTCAGAAACAGTCGCGTAACAGCATTACTCCCACTCCTCAGGGATGCTCGCAAGCGCCGGCCGCCACCCCATGCGGCGCGGGACTCCGCTCGCAAGTCTACTCATTTCCATCGATCGCTTGAGCTCGCTCGCGATTCTCGACACGTCCTTCTCTCCGTGGACGCACATCGAGAGCAGCTGCGCCGCCTCCTTCTTCGTGAGCACCACCTTCACTCTAATGATCCCCTTCTCATGACCACCACCACCACCATCATTCATGTGTTGATCCTTTGAGAGAGCCATATTGGAGCCATTATTTGTCTCCTTTGCTACACGATGAGCTTTTGCCCTGGGCTTTTGCTTCAACTTATGGAGTTGGTTGAAGAAAACGGTGCAACCATGAAGCTTCTCCTTCGAAACATTAGGAGTAGCTCCATGAGCCATGCAAGGGAATGAGTTGCCCATGTATGTAGAGAGAGAGAGAGAGAGAGAGAGAGAGGGGGGGGCGGAAATGAATGGTAAGTGCTAACAAGTGAGAAGGAGGGGTTTATATAAATATAAAATGAGGGGAAATGATAAAGAAAGAGGTATTAGGTTTAATTTGCAAGGCTCAAAAAGTAGGGATATATTATATTTATATATATAAATATATAATAGCCAAAGGTGGACTGGTTGGTAACTTAGTCAAACGTAGGTTATTTTATTTTATTTTTATTTTCTTTGACAGTCACCATCGAGCAATAAAAGGAGGAATTTAACAAACTAGCGTGAAATTGAAGGATCTGAAATTTGTCACTGGGGAGTCCAAAAGGGGCAAAATATTTCTTAAGCTTTATAGAAAATATTATAAGAAGAGAGTGGATGCATGGTGCAAAGTGTCCTTTGATAGTTTTTCTATTTTGTTTTTCCTTTTTTGTGTCATGCATGAATAAGAAAAATAACCTAGTTTCAGTATATTTTAATCAGTACTTGTGATTACTATTATTTTATATAATTAGTTTGGCAATTGAGAGAGATAGGTAGCCCGTTATCCGCTTCGTTTATTTCATTTAGAAATAAACTTAGCTGGAAATGTGAATCAACTAGGATTCGAATATGGGTCTCGGATACTAACCACCAAATCTTTTGCCACTTGCTTTAGGGACCGTCGGTATATTGAATGTACTTGTTGGACAAAATTTCTCATAATAATGGAGTGATTCGACCTGACTTGGGCCCAATATTATAAAGCTGGCTAGTCCAGTTTCGATCAATTCGGCCATATTTGGTTGGGCTCGGTTCAGTCCAAACACTAATACATTTTAGAGATTTGCTCTTCTAAATTTCTAAAATGGTAATAATAATCAAAACCAGAAACAAGAACATTCTGAATAATCATTTCCACCGTTATTTTATAACACGACTAAACTATGAACGTTTCAATGGTGCTCATACTAATTTTTCTTTTTTTTGAGAGATAGGTAGCACGCTACCCGCTTCGTTTATTTCATTTAAAAATAAACTTAGCTAGAAATGTGAATCAACTAGAATTCGAACTTGGGTCTCGGGTACCAACCACCCAACCTTTTGTCACTTGCTCTAGGGACGATCGGTTACTCATACTAAAATTTGATAGCAAAAAACAACATTATATATATATATATATATATATATATATATATATATATATACTCAGTAATAAGTGTCTCATCAACCTATCTCAAAATATCTCTGGATTTGAGCATGTACATGTGAGATATATTGTGGATAAGGATTACGCTTCGTAAGCTTTGTTTTTAGCTAGCATTAGTAGCATGTTGTGTAGCCCCTTGTCACATGCATGTTACCTGAATTTATGCATCAAAACATGTGCCTGTATAATATGGTCTCATCCAAAAATTTAAAAAACAAAAAAAGGCACCTAATATCGCGGGTGATATTTTATTGGAACCTAACTAATCCTGTCTCGTGTGAAATAAATAGAGGCCAAGTTGTTGACATGCGTCCTCAAATTCCGGAACAATGTGTAAATTACACTACAAAGTTTTGTTTAATTAATCAACACCTTTTACTTACAAAAATCACGGTAGTAGGTAAGGGAATGAGTGGTGTGATAGTTATAAGTAAAAAAAAAAAAAAAGATTTTTATTCCAAACCGTTCATGGAGTTTGCCTGAAAATTTAGGAAAATGTTTCGAACTTTTTAGATTATAGAAATCAAGTCGTGGTGAACAATTTGATTCACTGATTTGGTAATGATATGATATTTTAGTCCTTGTTTTTCTATTAATTGTAACACTGTCATGTTATTTTTATATTAATGTCACATCATTATTCAATCAACTAAATTACCTTGTGAGATTTTATCATAGCAAGTTAAAATTTTGCGCAAAAAGATTATAGTAAGTTATGATTTCAAAACCAAATTACCAAGCATCTTATTGTTTGAAGATGGAAAGTGTAATTTATGGAAGCTAAAGAAAAGAATAAAAATGGACGAGTGGCCAAAAAGGGCACATGGCCCATAGAACGAGTAAAGGACTAAAAGCCCAGAAATGGAAATGGGCTAATATGAAAATATATTTTAATGTGAAACACTTTATATTGTTAGTAATAAAAATTTTTCGTAATATTAAACATGTGTCAAAAAAATGGAGAGGTCATCTACAATGTAAAGAAATTTCCCTGCACTGCTTCGTCGTTTAAGAAATGTTATTTATATAAGAGAGAAAAGGAAAAAATAAAAAATACCAAAAAGGGCATGAGTTCATGGTCATGGTTCATGAAACCATAAACGGTAGGTTACAATGCTGACGTGGTGCACCGGGTGCACCCGACCGCTTAACGGGAAACAAGAAATCGTGCACGCAATCTCTCTCTCTCTCTCTCTAACATTGAATTAGTGTTGTTTATTTTTTTAGTGATTTTTAAGCTAATGATCTCTGTTTAAGTTTTATTTAGGATTTGCTGCTTATTCGGATAAAACAACAATCTCCCAATCAGGTAAAAAAAATTGCTTATCTACAATTTTTCTAGTATTATCCTGCAAATCGAATAGGTTCGCTTCGCAATTCGATCTTGTTTTGTCAATTTTGTTCATATTTACTGAAAAGATCTGATCTTTTATAAACATGTTACAGTATTTACGTTAATCTGTGCTAATTTTACTCATGCAATTTTCTTTTGTGCGTGCGTGTGTAAAAGCCCGTTCTTACATATCAATTGCATGACCAAATTAATCAATATCGTTGTGGGCTAAATATAAGTATATAACATTTAAAGGGTGTGAAGAGTAGAGTTTGATGATAAGTTTGAATGACTCTTCCTTAATTTATTTCTGCACTACATACGAGATTCATCCTATTTGTATATTTTTTTTAGGAAAGAAAATAAAAAATTAAAAAAATAGTTTGCTTTTGATGCCTCAATGCAACCGTTGTTTCATGTCTCACATGACAAATTGGTCATACCATCTCCAAATGTGTGCCTCATTTAAGCGTGACGTAGACTCGCGACTGAACTAACTGCATGGTACTTTCATGCTATGTATTATCAGAATGTCTATTAAATTCATTATTATATCCATTAATTTTGACCAAAATGATCATTTGAACAGCATCTATATATCAAATGCAGTGAGTAATACATTGAGCTATTTATTTGTGCTAACTTTGCTGCCAAAATATGTCATCTTTACAGAATCAAAAAGAAAACTAAACCTCCACCTAAACATGATATTTGGATTTCCCTCGTATAGGAGCTGCATCGCAATCGAAGAAGGCATCTTCAGCATCTGTTGACAAACCAAGCTATAGGTTCCGATCAGATCATGTCCCGCCTGCATGGTTCAATACCGTCGCAGGCGGATCGAAAGGCCTCCCTCTTACCAAAGCGCACACCGCTCACTGAGGAAGAGATTGAGGCTATTTTGGTTTGTGAGTTTCTTTTTGTTTTTCAATACCTGTTTTCTTATTAAGGTCTAAGCTATCACGATTTGAAAGTTTAACCATTGGTTATTAGCGTTTTCTTGCTGCTTCTTTGCCTGGGATAATTAAAGGCGGGTTTTTTTTTTTTATTTTTGTAAGATCACTTGATGCTCTCGATCCGATCCGGCCTTATGATGTGGTTGTGGTTGGCTCATGACGAACACTTCGTTATCAATAAACCACATACACTGTTGTTCCTCTTGATTTGCCTACTCACAGTGACTCAGTTGCGCCTTTCTGATGCTAGATCACCTTGATGTCTCTCATTTATAACTGTTGAGAATTAATGTGGATTTTTTTCTTCTTCTTTGTCTTTAAGTTGTCTTTATACTTCACTTGTTTTTTTGTTTGTTCATTTCTGATGATTGGTGACGATGGTTCTGCTGTGTGCTATCGAAAAATTAATAAAAGAACTAAGCTGGTTTTAATATTTATGTTCACTTTCAGCTTTCGATGAGTCGATGATTATTTGGTTTTATACGAATTTATGTTTCCTCTACCCGAATTTAGACCTAATTTGTTGTCTAGCCACCGTGCATTTATCCAATGTTGCCGAGATACGGAGGGTTTCACCCTTCTCTTAAATAGTTAAGTTTCTTATGAAATTTGGCGTAAGGAACTTACAACTCTCTTGGACTAAAAAATGCCCAATTTTATTTACTAATTATTGGCAGAGGAAGCTACAAGAAAGAAGCACCGATAAAAAAAAAGGGAAACATGTAAAGAAGCTGTAAGTTCTCTTGATGGAGTGTAACAGTTGATTATAAGGGGGTGATTAACTTCCATTCCAAAAATCCCCTCGCCAATGTACTAACTTTTCTTTTCTTTTCTTTTCTTTTTTTGTATTTTGTTATCTTTTTTTTATGGGAGACAAAATATACTAAACATATGCGAAAATTAATGCAAGTTAAGAACGAACCTAAATTTGTTTCTGGTAAGAGCTCTTAAATGAGCTGCTGGGAGATTCTGATGGAAACCACCTCTCCATCTCCGCTGCCGTTCCTCATAGCTTGAAATCTCACGTGGAGTCCTGTTAGAGCGCGTGATTACTCTATTCTAACTTATTAAATTAAAAGTGAAAGAATTGAAAATATTTGAATTTAAATTCATTTTGTTTTGATGATATTTTTGAGGTTGCTACCATCGTTGGGCTGCAGATTGGTGTTGACGGCGACGGCGTGGATGGCCAGCCTCGCCTTCGGCTGCCAGTCGTTGGGCTGACCAATCCACGACTTCCAGTCCAAGACCCCTGTCCAAATCCGATGCTAGTATTACAATATTATGATTTACTGTAAGGATTTGATTAAATTTTAGGGATAAAATTTACGGAGACACCTTCATTTTCACTACGGATTCTAAATTTAATTCTAGTAACATTTTTTCAATGCAAAATTCGGTCAGCGTCAATTAAAAGCCACTGTTTCTCATAACATGATTAGGAAGTTTTTGAGCCGTTTAGGTGAATATAATTATAAATATAATATAGTTAAAAATACAATAATTATAATTATATATATTTTATTTAATTTGATGTTATAAAAATTATTTCAACTATAAATAATTTATTTGATTGTATATAGTTGAGAAATGCAATTATAAAATTTTATTACTTTACATATGTGGGTGGTGAAACTACCAACTATATAGAAAAATATTTATTTTTTATTTAAAAGTTTATTAGAGAGGCAAGTTTATATTTGGTTTAAAGTTATTCTCTCCTACCATTGCAGTTGAAACTGCAGTTAAATCGAGCCCTATTGATTGACTGATGAAGAGACTGAAAGCATTATTTTTTTGAGAGATAAATAGCATGCTATCCGATTCGTTTATTTCATTTAGAAATAAACTTAGCTGAAATATGAATTAACTAGGATTCGTACTTGGAACCTCGAATATCTACTACCAAGTCTTTTGCCACTTGCGTTAGAGACGATCGGTAGCTAAAGCATTTTTAATTTCAAAATGGTCTATAGTGGATCAATGAGGGTGCTTCGGTATAATTTTATATCGTAACTAATGAGAATAGAACGAAAGAAATGGTTAGTATGGGCATATACACCTGCGGTGGAGAGGGAAGAGAGATACGTGAGGTCGAAGATTCCGCCGACGGCGGCGGTCGATGGCTTCTCAATGCGGTGGAATGCCAAGTCCTCGTACTCCCAGCTCCCTCTCCTGTACCCTTCCTCCAGGAACAGCTCCGCGTGCCTCGCGTCCAGTACCTGCATCGTCCCTGCACCGCACGCAAACAGTGGTGATGCAATATAAAGCGCTGATTAATTACACCCCAATTGTCCAAAGTTGTTAAGTAGCGATATATGGTAGGACTCGTCTTCACCTTCGCACGTATTGAGGTTGCACACGGGGCACCGCACGAGCTGCAGATCTGAAGCGTCGATCGAGAAGACAAAAGAGATCCAACGGTCAGGAATAATTGTCGATGAATCTGATTACCTTATACATGCTTAATTGCACCACTTATTCCCAAAATACACCTGGTGTTCTTATTTTGATCCCCAATCTCTGAATTTTCTTAATTAGGTTCTTAACATTGATTAGTTATATGAGCATTGTCGCTATTACAATTAAGAGACCTTTTAACCAAAAAAAAAAAAAAAAAAGACGTTACGCACCGGCTATCCAGATTCCCGTGCGGGCGTTGGTTAACAGGCACGTGCCGGTGATCTGGATCGACCGCTCCGGATCGTCCCCGGGCTGGGGCAGCTTCTTGGGCAGCGCTAACGTCTCCGTCAATAGCACGAACGGCGAGTCCAAGAAGAACGACCCGATCCGCATCCAATCTACGACGGCCACATTAACGGCGTTAGAGTTCACAAATACGGACCAAGAGAGCTTGTAAACAACGATCATAACGATTCCTCACCGAGGTGCTTCTCCCTCTGACGGAAACAGTAGGAGTGGCTCCCATCTACAAGAGCAACCGACACGTGTCAGTGAATAGCTAGCGCAGGGGTGACCGTGTTGGCGTTGGTGTGAAGGAGACGATACCGAGAGCGGAGGCGTAGATCTGCTTCCAGGGGAAGGACACGTGTTGGGGAGTGGGGACCTGGAGATCGCGAAGGCACACGTGTTTCCATATGGTCTCCTCGCCGATCAGACGGTGGAACCAGCGGTTCACCAGCGCCAGGCGGATCAGATCCTTGCCGTCCAAATACCTCGCCACCTCCGTCCACACGTCCAACTCGTACCTGTTCTCACTTTGAAGTTTAAATTAAGGGGGAAAAGAATTAAAAAATGCCTATAATTCAATTTAATCCATCGTTAATTAGAATTTGAAATCGAAACTAGGAATCTAAGATGTAAGAAAACGGATCTATGTTTGAATAGAAGAGTACAGATCGGAAACAACTCTGTTACTACAAACGAGAGATCGAAGCTTGCTAAATGATCAGAGGTGGACTACGCAAGAGGTACATGTAAACAAAAGAAGATCATCAAGTGATCTCGATCTCTTTGAACCGTTTGATCTGTGAGAGCTCGAATTAAATCACGTAAGAGAAGAGAGATAAGATTCAAATCAGAGTAAAATTATCATCAGGTGCTCTGAAATCGGTGGTCTACGAACGGAAAAAGCATCTACTAGATCTGAAAATTTGGAATCAATTCAAGCTCAATTGCAGAGAAGGAGATTGAATTCCATAAGAAAATGCTCCTTAATCGGTTTGATTTCCCGGTCGCCAGGCTTGATCTACTCGCGCAGAGAATTTGAATCAAATCGCGAGATCCGATCTACTCTGCGCAAGTAGCTTGAATCAAGTACACGAATCCGATCACGGAGAGAAAGAGAGCGAGAGAGGCGTCACCAGTTGAAGGTGGGATGGGGGGAGAGGAACGAGAGGCGCGGGGAGGTGCAAGAGGAGATGGTTCGCTCCCTCTTCCTCGATCTGTGGATCGATCCTCCCCCTCTCTTCCTCGACGTGTGCTGCATCTCGTCTCCCTCGCACCTCTCTCTCTTCCTCGAGTCTCTCCTCTCTCCGGAAATCGCTGGAGCTCGGGGACGAAACAAGCAGCGCGATGGAGCGAGACCCATTCCTCCGCTCGCTACTTATATAGCCGCGGGAGAGCGAGGGTTTTTGAAAATTTAAATGGAGCGGCAGGTGCTGTAATTCGTGGGTTTTATAGGGGTACTTTTGTAAATTCGAAATCAAGCCTCTTTGTTGCCACGTGTCAGAAGCTAGGCTCCTTGTTAGATGTCCGACCTTTGCATATTCATGGAGGAAAAAATCTTATTATATGCACAAATTTTGTAGGGGCAGGATGATTTTGTCCCTCACTAATAATAGAAATGATTTTATCCCTAGAGCAAGTGACAAAGGGCTTGGTGATTGATATTCGAGACCCAGTTCGAATCTTAGTTGATTTAGATTTCCAGCTAAGTTTATTTACAAATGAAATAGACGGAGCGGGTAGCGTGCTAACTATCAAAAATAATAATAATAATAATAGAATAAATTATATTTTTGGTTTTTAAATTATACATATTATGTTTTCGCTATTTAACTTTAATTTATAATAATTTTAGATTTAACCTTTTAAAAGTATTACAATCAAGTCCCGCAATCTAATTTAGTTGACTAAATATTAACGCGTTGAAGTAATGTGATAGTGTTATGATTAAGGACGCAATAATAATTAAAATATTATATTACTTTTACGAGTTAGGCTAGAATACTATTGATAGCAAAAGATTCTTTTTGCTATTAAGTTTTTAATTCTTGAATGAAAAATTATAGAGTTAAGATGATATTAGTCCCTTAGAGTTAAGTGATCCCCTTAGGATTTAGTGGTCTCCACTGTGTTATAATATTTAATTCAATAGTTAGAAATGATAAAAGAAATTGATAAAAAGACTAAAAACTTAATAATAAAAAAAGTTTTTTGCTATCAATATTATTCTAGCCCAACTCTTACTTTTACATCATTAATATATTAATATTTAATCAATTAAATTGAGTTGTAGGATTTTATTACAATAATTTAAAAAGTTCTAACCAAAATTATTAGAAATT
Source organism: Ananas comosus (assembly GCF_001540865.1). NCBI lineage: Eukaryota > Viridiplantae > Streptophyta > Magnoliopsida > Poales > Bromeliaceae > Ananas > Ananas comosus. The sequence continues at coordinate 2,784,261 of NC_033630.1, read as the reverse complement.
AAAGCTTAAAGACCAAAATTATAATTTACCCTAAATAACAAGATATTTTATATGTAAACAAATTTATGAACATGGTGAGCTAAAGAACAGATTTGGTGTGATTGAAAAAATAAAGAAGCAAATATAACTAGTAATGAAGCACATCCTCAATTTTGGAACAACTTTGACAACATTTCATTGTGAATAATGTTAAATTTTATTATTTGAATTGTCATCTTAGAGGTTAGAATTCAACCTCTGCTTATGAGTTTCAAATATAGGACTCAAAACTCTGGACTTCTGGGATGTTAGATTGTAAGTAGTTTAAAAAGTGTTATACCTCACACAATCCATCAACACATACTAACAGAACAAGATAGAGTCAAGTTCATTTGGCAATTGTTATTTGAGCCAGAACAAATGAAACAATAAGCCATGCATGTCAATCAAGTTATAAAAACAGTAGTGTATGTCATGCTTAACACCCTTGAAACCAAAAAGGAGAGCAGGAAATAAAAAAGGAAAAGCAAACAGGTTGAACAAACTCATCAATCAAAAGAATGAGAACAGGAAAGATTGGTACAGACTACAGATATATGTATACTTTCGGTACCAACAACCACTAGAGTTGCGTGTTTCATCAAGAAGAGGCCTTGATTAACATTATAGTATCAGCATCCCCCTAAAGCTCAGTATCACAAAGCCTTACCATCAAGTCCGAAACCATTCTTCGAGCAAAAGGGATGTAGCTCAAACTATACCTGAAAAGAAACAAAATATGTGACAAAAACTGTAAAGACCCTGCGAGAAAGTTTCAAACCCCCTTCCCCCTCAGAGTTCTCATCAAGTAGACTGGTGGAATTAAAAATGGGAAAAAAAAAGGAGGCTCATCTTTGCTGGGGAACTAAAATCTGCAGTTGTATTGACTGATAAGTGATAAGATGATTTTGGGGAAATATACTGATCACATTGATAAATATGAAAATGGGTCTATAATGCCAATATTAGAATAAACAAGAGTTGGCAACTTACGTCCAGAAATACCAAATCAACAACCCCTAGATATTAAGGTAATGCTTTTGGAAACCTGAGACACCAAAAGAGATCATTTGATGTTCGAAGGATGGAAACTAACATCTTGTGACAAAGTGAAATCCAAACTTACAGTCACACCAAGAATTTAGAGTAAGAAAATATACACAGCTATACATTTAGTCAAAAGGACCACAATCTGCAGGCAATATTTTTGGTGTAAATGATAATCCAAGATGGTGAGGCGAATTAGAATATTAGTTAACACAATATTAACCCTCTAGAAATGAGTGAAAATGGAAATTACATACTGCATCCAAGAGTTGTCATCAGAAAATTACTATAGTGGACGGAAAATTAATTTAAATAAATAATAGGTGCGTCAAATTGAATTTAATGGATGTCATCCTTGTAATTTAGAAACTTGGGCATTCCTCCTCCTCGGTCCTTATGACAGTAACCTCAAAAAGACAACTAGATTCAGGATAAAGGAAGAGAAAGGTCAAACAAAAGAGAGAGAAACAGAGTAGGAAGACACAGCTAGTCTAAGTTTTCTTGAGGACCAGTGAACGTGTCACATGATATTCAATAGATTAGCAATAGGAACAGATACAAAGCAGCTTGCTTGAAGTAACTGTCAGAGATGTTAGGTCTACTAAAGTGTAACATAAGATGCGACATGGTGTCGTATGAAAATGTCATGTAATGTATTATGTACATGCGATAAAGTCCAAGTTGTAGTCGAGAACACTCTTTAGGTTTTAGTATCTATGTGGCACATGTAAGAGCCAAGATGGTGTTTAAACTTTTTTTTTTTTTTGAGAGAGAGAAAGGTAGCATGCTACCCGCTTCGCTTATTCCTTTTAGAAATAAACTTAGCTCGAAATGCGAAGGAACTAGGCTTCAAACTTGGGATCTTAGATACGAACCATCAAGCCTTTTGCTACTTGCGCTAGAGATGGTGTTTAAACTTAGTTGCACGTTCACCTTTGTTTATCATTATGCATTATAAAGTAAAATATATGACCTTCAAATGAACTATAGCATCCAGAACATCAAGATACAGTAAAAGGCAAAGCAACTTACCAAATAAGAGCACAAACCTCACAAATAATTGCAATCAGTGTCAGCAGTTTGTTATGAATCTGCAGAAGACAACAATACATAATAAAGACAAATAAATATCAAGTATCAATTAGTAGATAAAAAGAAATTTAAAATTGAATGTCATTTATGAAATAAAACCCACCAGAAGAGCACAAAAAAGAGCCAGAACGACACATCCAATGTAAATAGCCGTAGCATAAACACGAACCGGGTCAAGCATCATCCTTGCTTGTTGTCCTGGTCCAATAAGGAAGGCTGTGCTGCCACAGAAAAGCTCAATTTTTCTTATAAGATTTCCAACTAAATCGGCAATAAAGGAAAAGGACAGATTAAAACGAAGTGAAAAATGAACTTCTTTTCCAAATTTAAACAATACTCTCATGGAATGGTTTAGAAAAAACAAGTAAACTTCTTTTCCGAAGTTAAGTTACAAGCAATTAGCTCACCTTCCAACCGCCATTATGTTCCCAAAGGTGAACATTACTGCAAATTTGATAGGTCTGGCAAAAACAATAAGTGACTGCGAAAGGAACATGAAACAAATTAGCATATTGCAACTGCCGACATACGCCAAAAGCAGCAATTATTGATGATTAATATTGTTTTCTTTTATCTGTAAGCTCAACTGGTCACGCTTTTCTCTTCTCTATGAGTTCATACAACTTTAACATCTCTAAGAAACATTTCCAATTAAACAGCAAAATAACATTCCTAAGTTTGTGTTCTGGAATAGTTTGTCAAAAGGGGAACCAAGGAAAAAGGGAACTCTAAATTAATAAAAAAGTACACATTAAATAGTAAGCTTTGTGCATAACATCCTTTAGCTGGAAAGCCTATGGGTGTAATAATTTGTCATATTGAGATAAAAATTAGCATCAATCCATGTTTCCGAAACAGCAATAATGCCGATTAAGTAGTCATTAATCTTCAGAAATTACCCAAAAAAAAAAATCAAATCACCTCACCTCGAACAACTAGAAATTATAAAAAATATATATCGAAATTAAAAAAATAAAAGAAAATTTAGCTCGATACCAAGAGCATAAAAGCCAATCCAGCAACCAAACACGCCGCAAACCCATATATCCTCTGCAACGAAAACAACAAAACGAATCAAAAACTACCATAATTACACCGAACAAAAAAGGAACACATAATCTAATCCTAGGTTCTTCTCCTTGAAATCGAGCTCTCGTAGGTTATACCTGAAGCGGAGAAAGCGAGCACAGGCCCTCGGATTCGCCTAAGAAACCCTCCTCATCTTGCTCTTCGTCCCCTCGGAGGAGGGATCGATGGAGCCTATTGATCGTCTCCATTGTCGACGCGATCGAAGAAGAAGAAGAGTGGGCGGAGAGGAGAGATCACGCCATTCCCCGTTGTTCGATCGATCATGGGGGGCGGGGGGGTGAGGGAAAAGCGAGTGAGCGACCTCGCAATCGCATTACACGGTGTTTCTGCGTACTCGCGATGAAGCTCAGCGTTATCATGCTTCGCGTTGGAGACTTTGTGAATCGATCTCAACCGTCCGAATAATCTTTTATTACGGTTTAAAAGAGTGAATAATAAAATCAAAATTTAGATAATTAAATTTATATTAATTTTTAAAAAAATTGTTATATAACTATTTAAACTGTTTATATTATTAATATTAGTATATTAATGATGTATAATAAAAGTAGAATTAGCATACGCAATTCAAAAAATAAATGGAAAAATTCTTCGTCCGCAATCAGATCGACGGCGCACTGTGTACGCGCAGACACCGTGTAAGTATGTAACGGATCGCCGACACCCAACGCTAGAACGGTACAACAAGTCAAATTACGATCATACCCTTATCCTCTCGTTGCGAGGAAAGCATCGTAACCGCAACACGGCAAAATTCGTAAGGGCATTTCAGTCACAAAGAAAATATAGTTATCCCAATACACGGTGGAGTCGTCGTACCCATCGTCTCCTTCCCTGAACACAACACACCCACCCCCCCCCCCCCCAACCCTTTCCCTTTCCCTCCTCCCAACCTCTCATTTCGATCTTTTTCGTTTTTTTATTTTATTGTTTTGATTAATCTATTTATTCTCCGCAATATTCCTCTTCCGCTTTCGATCTCGGTGTCCCTCAACGGCCTCGATCGATCTTGTTTTCCTTCTTTCGATCGGAGGAGGCTTCGAAATTCGGCGATTTTGGGTATATTTTTCCTGCGATTCGGTCGATTTTTTGGGGTCGAAGGTGTGAGTTTGATCGTCTCTTGCGAGGGATTGTTGGTGCGAGTTTGGGGATTCTTGAAACTAGGGTTTTGAGGGGTCTTTGACGCTATGCCGCGGAGGCACAGATCGCGCAAGCACGGGTCTCGGGACGAGAGGGGGCGGTCGGAGTCTGAGGAGGATAGGGATTCGAGGGAGAAGAGGAGGAGGGAGGAGGAGAAGGGACGTGGCTCTCGAAGTAGGGTTTCGAAGGATCTGGAGCCCGAGAAGCGGAAATCTTCGTCATTGGCGCCGTCTCCTGATGACAGGTACCAATTTGATCCGGGTAACGGCGATGCCTCGGTTGAGCGTGCGAAGAAGCGGAGGGATAGGGCCGATGAATCTCCCGCCATTGAAGGTCGGTGGAGTGGAGGTGGAGAGGATGATGGCTTTACTGTTTTCAGAGGAAAAGGCGAGACCTTTGACTTTGGAGAGTCGGAGAAGTTGGTAGTGTCCACCCTTGGCGATGATTTAAAAGGGAGGGCAAGAAGAAGGCATGAAGTTTCAGTTGAGAGGTATGTGGAGACCGCCGAGAAGGTCAAATCGGAGAAGCGGCAATCGGAGCAAGATTTGACCTATAAAGAGGATAATGTCAGTTATGATGAGAAGGCAAGGGGCACAGAGCATGGAGCAGAGAAGGGAGAGGAATCGCGGCGTGAGAGCTCAAAATCTAAACTACGAGTCTATGAAGACGAACGATCTTTGAAAAAGAATAGGGAAATTAGCGGTAAGGTAACTATGCCTTTTGATATTTTTGTAGGTTTTATGCTAAGATTATTTGAATTTGTTGTAACTGTTCATAATCTGTATTTCTAGATGTAAAATTCTGTTCTCTGTTTTGTTGTTTGTATAGTTTACCTTAGGTGTCTGATAAATGCTAGTACTCCATTTTACTACAGAAGATTCGCACAGTAAGTTACTTTTCCTGCTCAAACAAAAGGTTGGACAAGGTTCTTGACCATTCTTTTTTGACATATCTTTCTTTGAGGTGTCAAAGTTAACATGTAAAAGATTGCTATTTTGTCTGCCAGCGAAGCTCTATATGTTTGTTTTAGGCTTTGGAAGGAGACAATTTTGAAATACCCTACTGCAATGCAGGCTAGATCCACACGATTGACCATATAGAGGCTAGCTGTTCAGTTGTGACTTTTTACTTTTTTCGTCCTTCCACTTGCTTGATGCCTCTTCTTTTCTTTATATTTCTTTATCTGAAAATTTTCCCAATCAATATGAAGAATATGCTCCCATGTGCTGCTAATTGGTATAGCTGAATCTGCTTTCCAGAAACCTCTTCTTGCTTCTAGTTAATTTTTTGAAAGTTTAAGGTTAAGGGCGGAGCATTCAGTCAGTTCGGCCGATTTTCACGTGATTTCTGGGCCGAATCAAAATTTTGCGGTTTTGGTTTATTAGGAACCAAACCGGCCCAAAATTCGACCAAAACTGCAATTGGTCCGAACTGAAATTTTCGGTTTGGTGTGGTGGGTCTAACCGGTTTGATGTGAGAGAATAGTAGATGTGAAGAAGAAACCACAAAAGGGATTGTACCTATTTCTTGGATTCCGGTGAAGAGAGATGGAGGAGAGTAGTCGAGCTAGCGATCGACGGCAGGGAGAACTTTGCTGCTGTTAATCTCCCTCATATCCATAAATATTATTTACAAATCCTTGTTTATTCAGTTTTCTTGGTCTGTTCGGTTTCAGGTTTATAAACCGAACCGAGCACCAAACATAACCGATATTCAAAATTAATCGAACCATAAAAACCAAAATGCATCTGTTTGGTTCGTTTTTTTTGGTTTCCGCCTAATAATGCTCACCCCTACTTCAGATAGTTAGGATTTTGTTTAGTAGGGAAACTCGTAGTCTCTGATCACTTGCTAGATAGTAATATACTAGATGTTAATAAGATTTATTCTTGTAATTGGAATAAATATTAGATTGTTAAAATTTTTCAACATATAATTTTGTCAAATGGCTCATCATTGATGCCAATCATTTCTAGCCTGCCAAGTCCTACATGGATTCAAAAGAAATTTAAGTATCCAAGTTAAAGTATCCAAGTTAACATGAAAGTAAATGTTTTCTTACTTAGGTGCTCTAATGGTTTTAAAGTGCCTCATTACTAGAAATTATGCCATACAGACTTGACTTGAAATACTTTGTTAATCCCTAGGGGGCATTGATTTAATGAGCTGTAGATTCACTTATAAACATTAGGGAAACATACAAACAAAGCTTCTGCATAAATCATATGGGCTCTTAACTTCGGGCTTTAAGCTCGTCTGGGTTGTTAGATTATCCATCCATTATGGTTGCTTTTTGTTTTTCTTCTTTTTTGTTCAGAGACATGATTGCTGCCGCTTATATTACACTTGAAACTTAAAAGCCTGAGATGTCCATGCCAAGACATCAAAGTAGGCTAGCTATTCTGATTTCAGGAACACCGTTATTATGATTCTTTGTAGCTAATAGTGATATTTAATGTATAGGATGAATGAAAAATGATCAATTGTCATATCATTCAAGAACTTTGGTCAGGGCAGTCTAGCTGGAGGTTTTTATCTCCCTGATCTTGGTCAGGCGCAAAGATATCTACATTCATAGGTCGAAGCTGGTCTCAACATTAAGAAGTTGTAGCATACTTGTCATTAGGTGCATGACAAAATTGGTGTCATTTTTTGCTAATTAAAAGATTGAGCAGATTTTCCAGTTGCTGCACAAAGTTTGAGCAGATTTTCCAGTTGTTGCACAAAGTTTGAGCAGATTTTCCAGTTGTTGCACAAAAATTTAGGTTTCACTTGTGCTGATAAAAGGATCACATATATACTTTCTTTTGGGTGTTTTGGACCATCTTTTTTATTATTTTATTCTCATATACTACGTTAAGGCCAACCTTTATGCAATGTGAGTTAATATGATCTCAGACATTATTTTCTCGTGTTGTTTTCATCCAACTCTGTAGGCACTCTTGATACCTTTTCCTCAAGAGTTGCTTTTTCTTTTCTATTCCCCATGTCAGTTCCAGCTATTATGGTAGAATGATCTGGAGCCCTAAGTCAACACAAACCGAATGGTGAGTCTTTGATTATCTGAAGTTTTTGTGCTTGGCTTTCCTTGGAATCACCTTATTCGCATGGGAGCTTCAGATAGTTGATTTTCATGCGATGATTCATATTTAGGTTACCGGCCTTAGTTGCGATGATTCATATTTAGGTTACAGGCCTTAGTTTTTCAGCTTAATTTTTGCCTAAATTTACCAGAATAATATAGTCGACTTGTTACCTAGATTTGTCAAAAAAAAAAAAAATCATCAAATTCCTTAATAGAAGCCACATAGAACTTTTTAACAAGCAACTTCCACTGACCAAGAAATCTTCATATATCATCCAAAATACCAGGTTATCTTTTTATTTTCTTTCTTAATGATGTGTTTGTAAATTCCTAGCAGTAAAGGGGAATATATAATGAAGAGAATAAAGAAAAGGGAAAAAGCACTCTCCTGTCACTTGAAGAAAGTTCAGAAATCACACTTTCCTTAGAAAAATGGGGAACAAATCAGCATCTACCTCTCATAAAATTAGCCATTAACACATACTGTTACTTGTTTGGTGAAGGTTCAGTGTTATCCTGATTTTCCCTGTTGATTTACAAAATGTGCGACATGTGCCCTTTTTTTCTATTTCCTGTATAGTGCACTTGAGTACTGATATATCTTCAATATTTTGTTGCCATTGGGTTTAACCTTGTTTTCATTTTTTTTTTTTTTTTTTCTGTTACTTCAACCGTCTATATCCCATTTGTTTTGTGACTCTGTATGTTCATTTGTCTCCATTTGCAGAAGATAAACAGAAAGATGAATTGTGCAACTCTGAGTCAGGAAAGGAGCTTGAGAGACATGAGAAAAGGAGAAAACGATCTGGTGATAAAGATAAATGGCAAGCCGATATCTGGGACACTGAGGATAAGCATTTGTATTCCCATAGATATGAAAGGTCCAGAGATAACAAACATAAAGATGAAAGATATAGAGATAAATACCGAGATGATATTTACAGAGTTCATCGCAATGATAGAAAACGAGATGAACACTCATCAAGGAATCAGACAAGTGATAGGCCTTCAAATAAGCATTACAGGGACGAACACAAGCATAGAGATGATGGTGGTTCCTATATAGAGAACCAAAGAGCTAAGTATAGAGATGATAACAGAGGAAGGAAAAGGTCTTATGAGGAAGTCAGGGTTTACAGCGATTTGAAAGATCGAAATGGAAAACAGATACATCTGGGAGCAGAAAACTATAAATCAGATGCAAGTTTTCTGTATTCACATACCGACAGAGCTAGGACTGATCATCTGAGACAGGACAAGGTTGATTCCAGTTGGCACGATAATCGCCAAAATAACTCCCCCAGACACAGTACTCTTTCCATCAAAGAAGAGAGCAGGTACTATGTTTAATTTTTCTTCCTAGTTTGTAAAGTTGTATGTTGTAACCGCTATTGCATTCAAGCTACACATATGATCTTTTATGTGATTAATCTGTCAAATAATGTTTAGGTAGGCATCGTATAGCTTCTTTTGTGCATAGTTAGAAAACTTTATTTATGATTTTCTCATCTATTTGTTCTAAGAAATAGAAGGAAAGCAAATTTGTGAGGTTCCTGAAATTATTATCCCTATATATGATCAGGCGCAACTCGAAGCAAGAAGAGAAACTCCGTGATGCAGCCTCCATGGAAGATTTTTCTGGCCTCTCTGGGCGACAGGAAAGAGCATCTGATTCTCAGTCAGTGGAGAAGATTAAAGTAAAGGATGACTTTACTGAAACAGCTACTTCTTCGAAATATAACAGGACACCAAGATCAGATGACTGTTCTACACCAAACATGTCTACTGAAAAATCACCGTCATCTGCAAATGGTCAGCGATTATTAGAAAAAGGTGGTGTGAATAGTGAGCATGTTCTTGTTGATCAAAGCAAAGGGCAACTTCTCCCTCCACCGCCTGTGAGATTTGGGATTGAGAACCCATCAGTTTTGGGTTCTTATGAAGAAGATAATCATAGAATTCAACCAATGGGAGATCGTAAACCTGGAAGCCGTTTCAAAAGGAACAGTGGTCCATACAATAATTCCTGGAAAACTGCCCCAACTTGGCCTTCTCCTATTCCTAACGGCTTTATACCTTTCGAGCAAGGTCCACCACCTCCTGATTTCCATTCAACTATCCACCAATATCCTGCTCCATCCCTCTTCGGAATAAGACCTCCTTTGGAGATGAGCCACACTAGGGTTTCTTATAACATGCATGAAATAGCAGGCCAATATTCTGGTCACGCACGTCCATTTGGATGGGGTAATACAGTCAAAGATTCATACCCACCTCCGGATGCAAGGCCAGATTGGGGTAAAGCGAGGCATCCGATTGATACCCCAATGGTACATGATACATGGAAGGGACAAAACATAAAAAATACGAATATTGATTTTCATCAGGCTCGTGCTAACGAACATTCATTAGTGCAATCTCTTCATCGAACCCGAAGCGGACAATCCCTTTCGGCAAGCACTGAAATAAAGAGATCCAGTGAAGCATCGCCCTTAAAGAGTGATGCGGACGCTCCATCTAGTAATATACTTGACAAGTCATCGCAGCCTTCGAAAAGACTTGAGAATGATAACCCTCCCTTTTGCTGTAGTTACCTTTCTAAGATTGATATTTCGATTGATCTTACCTCTTCCGTATTGTATAAACATTGCGTAACTTTGCTGGGTGGTTGTGACCCACCTGACGTATCTGATGCAGCAAAACATGAAGATTTGCAGGTATTAATTGCCCATTATGTATCTTTATGTGTAAGCTTGATTATGTGTTGGTGTTGATTATCGAGATTCTTCTGTTTCAGAACACTAAAGCAGTGAAGAAAGTAGGGAAGAGTTCAAATTTCATCTTAAGATCTCTGTTCCCTGCAAAAAAGGACCGCGTTTTTCAGGTTAGTCATCGTCAATTATCTTGTATAATTGAATTTAGATTTCCTAGATTTTCATTCAGTATGTTGCTTTAGTTAAGATTTTCATTTTGAAGTAGCAATCCTAATCTTTCCTGATAAGATTAACGTCAAATGCTTGTACATTTATTGAACTTTATGCCACACTCACTATCTTTTTGTAATTTTATTTTGTCATGTTCTAATTTCCGGCTTAATATGCACAGAGAGCCATGTTAATCTCCAAGATGCGTACTGAGTTTACAAAGGTGAAGTGCCCTGTCTCACCTTCCTCAGAAGCTTCTAATAAAGAGCAAGTGGCGGAACAGAATAATTTCTCCCCCGATAAAGATGCATCGCCATTAGCTGCTAATTCTGGCAACACAGGAGGAGAGGGACAAAACCCTAATGTTGATACTGAATGTGATCACCTTAATATTGCCATGGAACAGGAGAAAGCCTCTACCATTTCTGGAGACAGTTCTAAAGATGACCCTAAGGAACATCATAGTCCCAATGTTTGTGTTGAACAATTTCCTTATGAAGGCAACCTTCCCAAAGTTGAGAAAGAGCCGCAGCAATGTGATGCCATTTCCGAAACTGTTGTTTTTGCTTCAGGTTCTCAGGCATGTGACGCCGTAATGCAAGAATGTAGGGTAAATTTAAGACGGATACCTTATTCTCCCGAAAGTACACGTTGAAACATTTTATATTCGTCGGCTTTTTGAATAAGCAAGCTTCTTCTTGCGTCTTTTCTATGAACTATGCTTTATCCTGTTTTCTGTTTTTAACTCGGGTAAAGTGCGTGGGGTAGTAGTCCGTGTACTATACTGATATTGTGATTTGGCCCTGGTATTTTCCGCCCGAACATTTTCGTCCCCGAACCTTTTCATGTTGCAATTCGATCCTTGATTATCAGGGATGGAATCGCAATGTGTGAAGAAGTTGACAGCACCAAAAGTATTCTAAGTTAAAAGGCCGAGCAATGTCAGGATAGTGCATGGGCTATATCTATCCTTTCAAATGTTTTCGACTAGTTCTTCCATGCATTCTAGCTTTCAAGAGTGTTTTTACGCCTTTTTTCTGGGACTAAAATCAGTTATCATATAACCATATAGTTTATGGAATGGATCTTAAACCTTTTTACCTTTTATCTCTGCATTTGTAGTCAGGTTAAGTTACTAGTTGAAGTCTTATGCAGCACAAGAATCTCTTATGCGAGCTTTTATATGTTATAATGCATCTGTAGTACGTTGATGCTTAACCTAAGAAATAGTGTAAGATGATGATGTGTTCTCAAGTTCATTTTAGTACCATCACTGGTGATCGCATCAAAAGATTTGTGCGGTCAAGCAGTTTTTCATCTTACTTAACCAACTTTTGAAGGAAAAGAGACTTGATTGCAATAATTTATAGATGGGGGACTAGTGATGGAGAGTAACTCTCTATTTTTTGGTTCATCTTGCTTATTATATTTTAGATTAACTCTTGTTTTTTTAGTTTATTATCTTGTATAATTGTTTTGGACACTAAAAGGCCTGTGCGCTATTTTGTTCCATTTGTCTTTTTCTTTCTCTTTCTTTTTCTATTTTTGGGTTTCTATTAGGGGGCTGTTTGGTCTCTCCGAAAAAAGAGGGAAAAAAAATTGAGAAAAAAAGGTTTCATGGAAAATTTTATTTTCTAGTTTTCTGTCTGTTTGATTGAAAAAAAAAAAAAAGAAAAAGAAAAAGAAGAAGCTTTTTTAAAAAAAAAAATCACATTTCATCAAAAAAATGTTTTAAATTTTTTTGAATTATTTTTTGGAAAAGAAAAAACACTATTTTTTTCATGAAATTTGAAAAAGAAATAAAAAAGCTAGTTTTTCTATAAATCAAACGGACGGGAAGCTTTAAAAAAAAAATCATGAAAAAAATTATTTTGAAATTTATTTTTTTGACAATTTTTGAGGAAATAAACAGCTCCTAGCCAAACCAAAGCTGAATGTGGATATAAATCGACCCAGAATAAATGACAAAATTGGGCACAATCTAACCTTTTACGTCATGCTTTGTTCGTAGCACTTTTATCTGTTTGTAGTGGTTAAGCACTGTAGCAGTTAAATTGATCACACCATCTAACAGCTAATTTAAGTAGAAGGATGGATATATTAACACCATCATAAACAATGTTCATAAACAATGTCTAGAACTAATTTGAGTTCTCCAACTTTGTGGCATCCGTCGTAAATAATTTGAGTTCTCCAACTATGCTCTTATGAGTATGATCGTCTTCGTACTCGTAAGTTGTTTTCTAATGATAGAGCCTTCGAATCGACGATCCATATTGTTAAATATTATGTAGAGCATTTAAAATTTCTAGAAATTAAATTTTATAATTTTTTGATATCATTTACCTTATGATCAAAAGCTCACAAAATTGATCATTTTTAACGGCCGGTATAAAGTATTTACTAGTTTAACGGTGAAAAAGAATCGGAATAGGTTTAATTTTTGATAGAAAATTCTATTCACTACCTAAATAAAGATCAATAACTCCGATCTTAAATTGAAGAATCCGATCATCCATTTTTAGGATATCGTTCGATTTTAACCGTTCATTTTTATACCCACTTGATAGACTTTATAATGATTTCGTAAAATTATGAAATTTATTTTCTAATTGTTTCAAATACTCTAAATAATGTTTAAGGTGTGGATCGTCAATTCAAAAATCCCAACATCGAAAACAACTTATGAGTATGAAGGACTCTATACTCATAAGAGTATAGTAACCCTACTCTATATAGGCTGGAACTACTATACTCATATGAGTATAGAGCTCTTTGTACTCATAAATTTTCGACCGTTCAGATGAAAAAATGTGGTTAGGATGAAAGTAGTTACGGTTAGGTTGATAGTAGGCCCTCTAAGGTTGAGTGGGTGGTTGGTTGAATAGTATAATCTAACAAGTGAAAATGATTAAAGGATAGATCTAACGGCCAAAAACTTATAACTACAACAGGCTCTATACTTATAAAAGTACAGTAGCCGGACTCACTATATATATATATATATATATATATATATATATAAAATTAAGCTAAAATACTATTAATAGCACGAAGCCACTGGCCAAAATAGACCAAGATTTCTATCAAACTAATTTCCCCTCTCTCTCTCTCTCTCTCTCTCTCCCCCCTCGATAGAAACTCAGCTGAGAAAACACCTTTTAAACTCCAGATCTTACCAAATACCACTCCAGAATTACTGGATGGTAGGGTAGATCTCACCAACTTCAAAAAGTAAACTGACAATTGAAGTAGCATTACATAAATCTTATAAAGTAGAAATCTAGGAACTGATACAACAGCACGGACGGTGCAAGTGGCACAACAATTCTTGCTAAATGCAGATTGCTCTGCATTTTATAAACTTCAAATAATAAAGTTTGACATTTTCAAACAAAGATCAGCAGGTCAAAGAAGCTAAATGCATTTCAATAATGGAAAAAAATAATGATACACAGGGAGCTCATCAAATGGGACAGAGAACCCCAGTGAAGCAGAAAGAATGAGGTAGAAAAGAAGAAAAGGACATTTTTCCAAAATTAAAAAAATACATATAAAATAAGAAAAATAGCTGTGTCGTCCGAATCTCTCAATTCATATATCCGCGGCAATTAGGAGCATTGCAGAGACAGGGGACTCTACATTCCTCAGCCTCATCAGGATCGAATAAGTAATTGTATCTATACAGAACAAAAATTATAATTAGCATAAATTTGTAAGCTAAGCCACACATCTAATTTACAAGTGTCCACTAAACACTATACAATTCAAGCATCTTAACCAGCAGATTAAAAAACATATTGTGAGTATAAATATTCATTTAAACTTGCTTGATTTGCTAACACGTGCTTCAATAATTTTAGATGATATTTGAATATTTCATGATTGTAACATTTCAAACCTTAAACCATCTATCGTTAAATAAGTTGACAATGTGAAACTTATTCTATCTGAAGTAATTAAGGAAGGACTAAGTAAAGAACACTCATGACAAATTTAGCATATTATTTGGTGTCTAGTTTAGATATAAAACTAATGAATATAAGAACCAAAGCTTGAGTGTCACAAGAATTTTGATAAAAGAATAAGTGAATAGTTATATAAGTGCTTTTCGGGATAGCATTGTTTTGCTTGAAACAGGCCTCATCTTCTATATCACTCTTTTTCTGAACTGAATAAGGCAAAAGCTTTTAACTCAATCATGTGAGAAGTTTGAGTTGGTAGTAAAGTGCCAATACGTACGTTAACTCTTCGCCAGCAGAAACATCTCTTTTAGCTATAAGTACAATCCGATTGTTTTCATGACCAACACTCATAATCCTCGCGTAGCAGTTGGGCATACACTGCACCAAAAACCCATTCAAATTTCAGTACTGGGAATCGCAGAGTTAAACCATACAGGATAGTTAATATAGGAAAGACAAAAGTCCAATAACGATGGTCTACCGAGTGGTTTATTAAACGAGCTATATTTCCTTTATCTGTAGCATCTACCACAACGTCTTCACTTATTTTAAAAAGCTGCAAAAAGAAAAGAGATAAACAAGTTATTAATGAGATAAATACCAAAGAAATGCAAGTATATTTAGGGCTCGAAAAACAAGTCATATTGTACTAGGAACAAATTAACTACACTGGAACCAACAACAGTATGAGGGCAAAAGTTAAATGGACCAATACTAGCAAATTAACAGGTCAAAAAATAAGTTTAGTTCATGATTAATAGATTCTGTTTGTGGCTCTAATTGGGGTTTCTGAGCTTTGCTGATTCTTTGATGCAGGTTATGAGATGAAACATATTTTTGCACCACTGATAATTGCCTAATTATAAAATAGCAAAACAATGATGTAAAATATGCATCTAGCCTTCCTGCACTGCCAAAAACAAAAAATTCAAAAGGAGGGGATATTGAAGGGCCAGATGCAGGAGGATAACTCACATAACAATCCTTCTTTGCCAGCCGATAGTGTGCTTCTCTTAGATCTGCAACACTGCGCCTGACTTGCTCACCACGATACTCGATTACCTGATTATAGAGTTCTGTAAGCTCTCATTTTAGAATTGGAATATCCTATCAGATATACAAACTAAGCTAAATTTAGCAAAACTTACACAATGAGATATTTTAGATCCCTAGAATTGTATGATAAAGAGTACAGACGAAAACCCTATAGTGAGGAAAGGAAATGTAGTATAATATTGCAGATATTTGATCATGTAAACCAGCCTGGGCTAAAGTAGTTTATGAGACTCAATTTACATGTGGATAATTATAACAGCAAATAATGAACTCGCAGAGGCTATAGGACTCTTTTACAAATGCTAGATGAGATAGATAGCAATATTTCTCAAAAAGGCAAGTGAAAAAGCACGTAAAAACACAATAAATTGAAGTGTCTTCTCCCAGCTGCTGAAAAAAACATCGAAATCAATGTTTAGGACTATTGTTGACAGCTAAAAGAGGCATAATTTAAAGAGTAATATGCAGTTAGAAATACCATTTCTCCTTCCTGAATGTTCCTACGAGCAAATAGGCCCCATCCATGTATTCCAGACTTTCCAAAGCAGACTCTATACTTTTCAGTTTTCTGGAAGTGCAATCAACATGGAGCGGATATAATCTCTTAGTTATATCCAATAGAAAGGGAAAAAAAAATTGATAGCACATATATTACCTGCAAGTACTTAAGTCGTTCTCTGAATGTAGAAAATGATTCAGAATTTCTTGCATCCTATAGGAAAAGTATATATCTTAAGGTTTATAGTAGTCAACAATATTCTGAATAGAGAAGTAATGTGCAGTTGGATGGAAAAATTACCACAGGCGGATTCAAACTTTCAATTGCACCCCAAGAATGATGACGAGGCCCCATTACACGGTGGGCAATAGCCTCATTCTGCCTCCTCTGGAAAGAAAAGACAATATGAGTAAGAATAGCTAGAAAGACCAAGATGTTGTTATGAAAGGACATATATTCAAAATCAAGATGATAAACCATTGAGGAATATGGAAAAGAAATTCTATCTGAACAAGTCGAGTATCGACAAAATTAGCAAGGAGGCAACTGTAGAAAGCTTTTCTTCCACACAAACCAGAGGCCATGTGCCCATAGAATTTGGTGGCAACACCATGGCTTGAAGAACAGCAGATCTCGAATTTTGCTACATTTGCCACTAGCATTTAGAAATAAATAAGTTTTAAGTGATTATATCTCTATAATTTATCCAGAAGAAAGCTGACATTTCAAAGTTGCTATTTCACCCTCACCCCCTCTTTGGCCTCTTCTTGGATTTTCTATTTTAACTTTTTCAAAAAATAAAGAGGTTTGTTTACTAACAAGCCAAAAATTGGAAATCACGTAAAAAGTGCTGCTGGAACGATTTTATCAAGGTAAGATCAAATTTCGAGGACAGCTGGTTGGATTTAAATTATACATAATAAAAATTGCCAGGTATATAGATCCAGATTAGTGTTATTTAATCTTGTGACAAGGACAACTAGCCATTATAGCACAGAAGTTAGTTGCATTTAGGAGATAACCCTTAGATAAAAAAGGATTTTGCATTTATACACCCCAGCAAATACTCGAAATTGCACAAATACGTCTTCAAAATTTGTATCTAAGTGTGTGCCCCTAAAATCGTATTTATTGGCACTCATGCACCTGCCAGCCAGGGGAATATATATAAAAGCTGTAGTTTCATAGATACCCCCTGACAGGTTAGATTAGATACACAAAACACAATTTTCAGGAGGACATGTCCAAGTACTAAGTTTGCTGGGATTCTGCATATTTAAAGGGTATCTATAAACGAAGCCCAAAAGAAAGAGGCAGATAAGGTGAATGTTATGCAATCTGAACAGGTTTTCAGAATCTATGGGGAGTACACTGTAAGTATATACCTTAGGTTCTGCCTTTCTGTAAATTAGGCATCTCATAGCTGAGGAAGCTTCAGGGTGTTCAGCAGGTAAGATAGCCCCATTAGAGACTTCTTTATTAATAAGCCTCCCAAAGGCCTGCTTGTCATTATTTTGGAGCAAAATTTTGGTAGAGAAAACTCCATTTGGAGTATGTACAATTAAAACATTATCTGGGTTTGGAGCTCTGCAGGGAAATGAAGAATATATCAACAATTTGCTTTCGTCAAAGTACAAGAGACACAAAACCTTACAAGAGGTGAATTGTTGCATATCATCAAGCATGGAAATTGAAAAACCACAAAGAAAGTGTAGCAGATTTTGAATGAAGAGCGACCACGGTCCATTAGATCTTACCCATGATCCGTGCAGTATGAAATGAATTTTGTTATCTGTCTGCCACTTCTTTCCGAGCAGTGCAACTGAAATTATTAAAAAAAAAATTAATCTCAAAACTCAACCATCTCTCTAAGCTAATTTAAGACCAGCCACAAAAAAATAAACAAACTAAAGCACAGCTGCTGCAAATTCAAACTGTGAGAAATAAATTAAAGTATGCATAACTGGCTCCTCAGAAGAAGGGTTGTGCATTAGGATATGTAAAACTAGCACATGACATAAGTATGCGGCTTAAGAACAAGTCAATCAGAAACACAAGCAAAAGCAGGTTAGAAGATTGCCATCTCTAAAGGCATAAATAGCAAAAGATAACACATATATACTCAGGCTTTCTTTGTTTCTAAATACTCAGTGTTTCTATGATAAATGAAAATATATCATTAAACATCCCATTAACAAGCAAGATGCCTTAAAGAAAGAAATCTCAGTTTCGCATAGCCATCATCCTGATCAACTCAGTTTCACATAGTCATTATCCTGATCAATAATGTACCTCCATGCGATGGCCTGCTCTTGATGCACAGACTGCATGGTAGTAAGTAGAACACTTGTAGCATTTTGTGCAAGAACCATGCATCTGCTTGCATATCACACATGTCTGAAAACAAAATGAAAAATAAAGTAAGAAGGCAACTAGACATAATTTTCATAACCTCTGAATATTCAAGTAATCAAGGTGCAGTGAAATAGCAGCAACTAAATACTCAAAAAACAGGAAGATATACACACTGGTTAACCTTCTTAAAAGACTCTGATGCTATATTTAATATGCCAATTGCAGGTTCCATTGTCTCCTCACTGGAAAATGTGACTTCAGGTCGGAACCAGGCACATGTGACATGAACCCAAAGTGAATCTACATCTGTTGGCTTGAGAGCACCACCTATGGAAAAAAAAGTTAACATGCAGACCTAATAAAAACAATTTAAGTAACACGGTTTAATGAGATACATGTAAATAACTAGAGCACTCAATCATTCAACTGAAAAACTATATCCAAGTGAAGGAAAAGAATGAATACCCCAAACTTGGCACAAAAAACAGACCAAGTTGGTGCCCATGAAAAGAAAGGATTACCTTTAACAGGGCAAAGACAACAGTCCTGCCTCTGTTGAGGTGTCGCACAAGCTCTGCAAACCCACGAAGTGAAATCCCGAACACTTCTTGCTCCATAGCATTCTTGGTGAACAGCTACTTGGCATCTGGAAAATATATAACAAAATTATTATGCAAGATTTTCCTGTGACTAGCCATTTTCAAGTTGTCTCCAACATTGCAAGTTCAGGGTAACTTACCTATTGCAGATAATCATTTTATTATATTCCCAATCTTCAACCCATCGACAAACAGCACATCGTTCAGTTGTCCATTTAGCATACACTGGGTCATAAGCTTCTGGCAAGATGTATCACAAATGAAGCTTCCAGTCAATGGATATATGCTGCACTCACTAGTAATTGGCTAAACCAATCAGATGGTCAACAAAATTATACCTTGAAGTAAGTCAAGAAGCTTTTCTTCCCTTTGTTTCGGAGAAACATGTATGGCAATATTTCCATAAGATGAATTTTCGAGCTGCAGGGTACCACAGAAAAGAACAGATCTCAGGAATGCAATCATGATGGAAAAAAGAACAGGGCTGAACTTGTAGAACATAGTTATACATCAGGAATGCATAAGTGTAAACAGCAGAGGTATATAACAAGCATAAAATAATGACATTAAACAAGATCTGGAAGAAATACCAGTTTCACTAGCAACTCCATTGTGCTTTTGACTTTAACACTGTTCTTCCAATTTTTTCTTTTGGAACCTGTATGTCTCTCCCACTCACTAAGACTTAGCTTCCTTTTCTTGCAGGAACTGCATTCACATAAAACCCTGAGAGAGAAAACAATAATTTTAGGTAAGGCAGTCAATTTAAAATTAACAAATAATTAAAAATGCTAATAATAAGTTGCTTAAGATACCAACAAAAACATTGATTCAAAAAAAAAAAAGGAAATACACAAAAGCAAGGACAACATACACTAAAAATAGTACATTTGCTGATCTTCTATAACATATTTCACATTATAAGAAGAGTTCAAACAAGTGAAATCATAATTATACCATGAAAATTTCAGTAGTGATTATATTTTATAGTCAATAATGCTTACACATGCTGCTCATGTAAATATAACGCCTCCATGCCGTGACACCAAATAGGTATTGCCTCAGGCAATCTTTTCTCCACACTGCTGTTACATCTGCTTAACAATTAAAAATGAAGCATTTCTTAGTATCCTGGACATGTATTTAATATCCTTTTCCAACTCGAGATGATTTCCCAACTATAATCATAGTTACTGAAAGAGAACTAACCGCGACTCACTAGATGAGTGCTTCTTTTCTTTCTCCGATAGTCTTTTAGTTTTTGCCTTGCAATCAGGACAGAAGTATTCAGTGTCTTCCAAATCCTTCAAAATATATGCTATATTTAGTTAAGCCTCAAATTGTAATGCCACAATATATTCATTCATATAGGCAACACAGAAAACCAAAACGGAAAGCAACAACCACATAAGAAAAGCAAACCTTTATGTTGCTGCATGTTCTGTCACATTCTACATGAACCCAAAGTTGGCATCCATCACAACAAACCTGATTTTATGAGCATGCACTCAATACTTTAATTTGTGGAGAGAAACTAATCATATAAAATCACACTTCTATTGATCTTACCCAATTCCCCCCATCGGTGTGATGCCATATCTTCTTGCATATGCTGCAATATTGTTTTGACTTTACCAGCTGCAAAAACCATAAGATAAGCAGCTGTAAGGAAGCAATTATTTGTATAAAGAATCTGCCTAGCTCTCCAGATGCAACTAACAGTCTATCGAGAAAAAAGAAGCCACTAAAAGGAGCCATCCGTAGAGAAGACGAAAGGAAAGTACATACCTTAGCACAAATTCTGCAGAGTAATTGTTCTGAATCTTCGGACTTCTTTTTCTTTGCACTTTTGGATGGAAGACTCAACCCACAACTTCTACAATGCAGTTCTGATTTGCTTACCGCCTGCAAAGGCAAACTAAAACTAGTAAACCCATATGATTAAGGGTTCAATCTTTGTTCAACAAATCAAAAGAACTATATCTAAAATTCAATTGCACGCCAAAAGCTCATGCCATTACTCCAGCCTTTAACAATATATTCAGATGAAATGAAACTGAGGATATAAGTAACTATTTCTTGCCTGTATCTGGGACTGGCATTCCTGATCATTGTTTGAATCAGTGACCTCCTGCAAGCTCTTAGGAATAGATTGGTTGTATGTTGGCTGCCCATCTGTATTCGGCCCATTAAATTGAACATCAAAAATGCCGTGTTCAGCAAGGAAAGCCTCCTCTATAGCCATCCGAAAACTGCTTGAGTTGGCCTTATACAATTGCTGCCCTTGAAACCTGAAAGAAGACAAATAGCTTCGATTAAAAAACAGATTGTTCAGCTTGCTTTGAGAAAATAGCTTCTCAACTTTGGTAAGCAACCCACGGGCATCTGACAAACAGAAAAAATAGAAAAGAGAGGGTTTTTGAGCAGCAGAAAACTCAAATGAGTGTTTGACAAAATACAGATATAAATAAATGCTCTTTGGCATGGTTTTACCAAGTAATTTTGCCTACAGGCATTTGGCACCCAAAAAAAAAAAAAAAAAAAAACACTAGAGTTTTTACAGTATTAGAAAAGAGAAACGAGCATTTAAGCCCTAAAAGCAAAAGCTTTAGTTTGAAGATTCTGCTTCTATAATTTGTGTATGTTAATGCTGCGTAAAACACAAATGCAGTACATACCGATCTAGATAGTCTATGAACGGAAAAAGCATCCCCTGTTTCACCCATGCATAATCCTGGGGACCAACAAAAATTGAAGGCTATTAAAATCAGTTAAAAGATAGGGCCAGATTTGTGAAGGAGTTCTCAAGACACATACTTTGACATTTTGAAACTCCAAAGGGAAAAAAAAAAAAAACGAAAGCTCTTTGGAGTTTTGCGCCTCAAATGATAAAAAATGACAGGATGCTTTCTCTAGTGAAAGTTCCAAGAGTCATATTTTACCAATGAAGGGGCAAAGTTCCAAAGCACTCTTTGAAGCTCTAAATCATCAAAGGGAATGCATTTGGTTAAGGCATTCCCAAAATAGACATAAACCAACATAGTTAGAAAAACACAAGAATATAGACAAAAATCTAAGGTTACCCTTCCGTGTCCATTGCCAGAATAGCCAAAGAACATAACACAAATAGCGCCAGGAATACAGAACTTGAGAACACTCTCCGGAGCCTGCAACATTGCATCGATTACCATCGCGGGCCAAGCAGGGCACTTCTTCCCCGACTTCGCCCAAACTATATCTCCCAAAACAAAATCTTCCGGCCAAAAGAAATCCTCTTTCCTCTCAACACCCTCCTTCCGTTGCCTGCATTCGATCACCGCTGGACCTGAATATACATCCATCGCCTCACCCACATCTCCATTCGCCAAAGTGAGGGTACTACAAGAGGTAGAACACTTGTTTTCGCCAAAATCGCCGCATGGTCGATAGCACTCACCTTCTCCTGACAATGCAAATGAATTAGGGTTCTGTTTGAGGCTAAAGGGTCGATCTTTCGCTCCAAGAAGCTCTTCTTTGTCCTGAGAATGGTTCTCAGGGCCATTTGCGCTGGGCTTCTCCTCCTTAAGAGGGTCTACGAGGACCGAATCCCTCAAACGCGAAGGGAGGACCTTCGCCCGCCCCCTCAACGTCCTCACCGGCGGCGCCCCCGCCGTCGCTGGCCCCGCCGGCCGGTCCCGCGGCTCCGACGCCATCTCGCCGGGGCCGAGAGACACCGACGACAAGGACGGCGCCCCCGCGGCGGCGGAGGAGGTAAGCTCCCCACGGCGAAACCCTAGCACGTCCCCGCCGCGTTCGCGGGCGATTCCCGCTTCGGAGAAGCCTCCGACCACCTCGAGAGTCGCGAATTCGCCCTCCTGCTTCCGCCGCTTCTCTCGGCCCTCCTCCTCCTGCGCCGCCGCAGCCTCCTCGCCGCCGCCGTCGCCGGAGAAGGAGGGGCTCTCCGCCTTGCACCGCTTTAGGGACTGCATCTGGGACCTCAGGGTCCGCTTAACTATCATCTTCCGAACCCAATCCGGGCGAAACCCTAGGCTCAGAAACCCTAATTCGCCTCTCAGAGGAGTCGTATGAGGAAGAGGAGAGGGTTCCAATTTGGGGACGAAGGGGTAGAAAATTGAAATTAGGAATTAGGGATCGCGCTCTTCTATTTCCCCTTCTTATGATTTGTTTTTATAGTCCTTTTTGTAATTGTAATGTAACAGTAGCGTTCTTTCGTGGAGTTCCCTCTCCTCTCTTTTTGGCTCCAAATCTCAGGCGGAGTCGAAATTTTCGAACACGATGCGCGAGAGAGAGAGAGAAAGAGAGAGAGCGAGGAGGTTGGAAACTTCGAGCGTCCGATTCGATTTCAATATATAAATATGTTATCATTATTATANTATATATATGCGTTACGTATATTTAACGTTTATTTTTAATCTTTTGTTTAGGCTCCAGGGAAGTAGTAGGATTTTTCTTTTTTTTTTCCATGGTGGCGGGAAAGCGAAACTGGGATGGAGGGAAGAGCGATTCGCGTGGAATATAAGTGGGCAAATGTGTATACTCGTTAAACCTCCGATTCCCATTCCCTTCTACTTTGGATCACTGGATGTTTTTCTAACACGAAGGGCATGCTTGTTTCGGCGGAAGTCCGGCAAGTAACTAGAGATCGCCGGCATTTGGGTGGAAGTCCGGGAAGTAACTAGAGATCACCGGCATTTGAAGGTAGCGACGAACTGGACTTTTGTGGGACCCACACAGCTAACACGCACGACCAGTCTCACGGAACAAAGAGGTGAGAGAAAAATAATAAACATAATAAATTTTTTTATTGTTTGGATTGAAAAAAAAAGAGAAAATATTTTTTTTTTGACTTTTGAAGGGGTAAAACTTAACCATTATACAATTTTTTCTATATTTTTTTCGATCCAAGGGAAAGAAAATGATTATCTCTTCTAACTTTATTTTTTATTTCTTTTTTCTCCATCCAAATAAAAGATAAAATTATTTTGTAATGCCTAGTTTCATATTGCTTTTTGGAAAGCACCTATTTTTTATGTTTTTGAAGGTCTACACTATTGTCAGAACGATTTGATTTTTAAAACAATCTAGCCAGATCCTTTACTAGCTATCCACAGGGTTAAGTAGTTGGCCAAGTTTCAGGAGCACCTCTCAGCTTAGTGGATTCTTTGCTAAGATTTTTTTTTAAAAAAAATGTCTTAAGTTTTATGTTTTATGCCCTCGAGTTCCAAGTTGCCTCATTTCTGCAGTCTAGTTCATCATTTTAATAAATGAAACTAATAGTGTGCTATTTTTTTTCAAAAAAAAAAAGTCTACATTATTGAAAAAGCTTTTAATTTTTTACTCCTACCCATAATATATTACTTAACAAGAATATAAATACATTAAGATTTAGATTTTGCTTTATTTTACACCGACTTTAGGGTATATCTCTAGTACTGCTTTATTTTTTGGATTCGCTCATATTTGAAGCACCAAAAAAAACAACTCTAATTAACAGAATTTGCTAATATCAGTGCAAACAGAAGAAAACTAAAATTCATACATCTTTAAAACCTAAATCTATCATGATAAACCATCAAATAAAAAGGACAAAATCCACACAAAACCAAAAAGAATAGGACTTGATTAGGCCTCAAATTGAACAGCATCTCCACTTCTCAAACCAAGTTCTTTTTATCAAAAAAAGAAAAAAAAAAAAAAAAAAAAGTACCACACGAAGTAGAAGTAGCGTACAATTGAGACGGGTAGGAACTAGGAACCACTACTGAGTGTAGTAATTTTTATCCTCGGGTTAATATTGTGGTGGGTTTCGAGCCTGCACATGCATATTTGTGGAAATTAAACCTACAGTTTTTCAAATAATAGTTAGTTGTTAGGAGGGACATAAGTTCTGCAGCATCAAATAGAATACATCAATTGCGAATTTTGAGAAAGTTCTATTCATGTTTTCATGTTGCTGGTGCAAATTTGCACTCCACAGTATGATATGTCAGATTTTGCGCATATATCAAAAGTAAATGAAGCCCTTGCATTACGGGAAGTTCCCTATTTATGCATCATGAATCATGATTCAATGCTTAAGAGTAGAGATTCCTTAAAAAAAGAAAGAAAAAAGCATTTGTGATTTCAAATTATCCGCAATAAAAATGAAAATTTTAATCAAACATACTTTGCTCTAAACCAAGATTCCAAACTAAATATGAGTTCATACCTTTCTGGAACCTAAATGCGTTGTCATATAAAAGAACAAAAATAACAAGTGGAGCTAGCAAGAAAATAACTTGACTTAGGCCCCGAGCTAAAAGGACCGCATCTTCACTGTTTGGACCCATTGACGTTTCACATGTGTGAGGTGCGCGAGTTTAGCATCAACTGCTTCCGACCGGGCAACAAGCAAACAAGCTAGTCAAATACTGAGATCTTCTTAATAATTTCTTCACATAACCGAAGAATCTGCAAGTGCCTATTTGATGTCGAGATACACAATAGACATACTCGGCTGCGATTGCAGTAACGCAAATTGTCAAATAATGCATTCGTGTTAGCCAACTTTCGAAGACATGAAAACTGCAGTATCAATAGTCCGTCAACCTCACGAATCCTTGAAGTTCCATACTTCTGCATCTCCCACTATACTTTGTAATTTGAGCAATAATGAGATTCTTTCACGTAATGCAACATTAATCCTCTCAACAGCTATGAACATTGCAACCCCAGCCATACTCGTTTCTGGAAAATGCTTTTGGATTCGAGATCTCGGGTTATGTTACTCTTCTTTTCCAGTGCTTTGCATTTGCCCTAGCTTTGAAAGAGAGGTAAAAGCAATATGTGATGTTTTGTTGTAATAAATAAGCACAAGATGAGAAACCGATAATGCCGCAAAAGATGGAAAAGATAGAAGCACAGGCAAGGGGCATGCCTTACAATGATCTAGAGGGAAATAGCATAATACTATTTACGCAAAGTGGAAGAAAATAAATTAATTCGCATAAGAATATGACAACCGAAGTGGATTATATTGGACTGTATTAAGATCTGATATATGTTGTTCAAATTCTATGTTTGTTATATTCTTTCCAAATATTAACGATGAATATTTTAGTTTTTAAATTATTTACTTTCTCTCTATGGGCCCATAGTGGATATTTGTTTTGTCATTTTTTTTTTATTTTATACTAAAATCTAAAGAATATTTTTAATCTTAAAATGAAGGAGTGCATAATTTATATATTTTTGGATGTACCGAGCCGTGGGCCTAAGTCTCGGTCCAACATAGCCTGGATCCGTTTTGGACGGTACCGTGTTAGCGGGCATGAAAGCTACAGTGTCCTGCACCATTTTTCCCGTAGTTGTTTATGACCGAGCGGCCTACGAACCACCCGACCCGTTTTACATCCTAATCATACCTAACAAGATCCATCTTATTATTAATTTTATAGTTCGATTTGCACAACACCCAAAGTCACACCTGGCCTAGACGTTGCCATTATCATAATACAAATAAATTAAATGGAAACAAGTGGACACTCTTTTAAGCAGTAACTCTTATTACACCGATCCGGCGATCCCCCACAAAGAGCTTGATAATTAATAATTACTTTATACGTTTTACTAAATTTATTTAAAAATAAATGAAACTGATAAAATGCTAACCTTTGTTAATAAAAAAAATAAAACAAAAACAGCCCTTCATTGTTTTACTTGGCATTATTCAACTCTATTTTTTTTTTTCTGACAGGAATAATTATTTATTATAATAATTTAAAACTTAAATTAACTATTTATTTTAATAAATTTATGATTATAAAAATTACATGATATATACTAATTAAATTTATAAAAATAAATAACGCTTTTAAATTTAAAATTAAAATGTTATCAATTGATTCAAACTAAATAAATTAAAATATAAAATAGTAAAAATAAATTTTAAAAATTTGTATATAGTACGTTTTTACCCATCAGGAAAAGGGTGGTACAAATGGTGCCATTGACCGTCATATAAATTCCGCGTCCTCTCTCCACCGTTCTCTACTCTTCTTCTTCTTCTCTCTACTTTGCTCCGGATTCTCCGTCCCCTCAAATAAAGCGATCGCCGCTCCCTTTCTCTTCCGCGATCATGGCGTTCGACAAGATCAAAGTCACGAACCCCATCGTCGAGATGGACGGTGAGCAAAACCCTAATTCCCAACGCATCTCCCTCTATCTCTCTCTGAGCCTCTTCGATTCCTCTTGTTGATAATCTTATATCCTATTGTTGGAGCTCGAATTCGTAGAGTTTGAAACTTCGAATTGAGCTGATATACGTAATGGATGTTGCTGGATTTAGTGTTTGTAGTTTGTCGATTACTGTAGTGTTAATTGGTGGGTGAAAGTGTACGGAGAACGACTGATAATTCTCAAATTGCCCCATATGTGTTTTTTTTATTAATTAATTTTTGATCGTGTTGATTTGAGCTATCCTATCTAGTTAGATTAGGGGTTTTGTTGATTCGACAGTGTTTCAATTAAATTTAATAATTCTAACTTCTGTTCACCAAATGAAAGTTCTGTGAATAAATAACGGCTCTTTGCTAATAAACTTTTTTTTTTTTTTTTTAAAAGGATTTGACTTGCTAGAATACCCCAAATTAAAAACATAAAAGGAAAAATCAACTTTATTTTTATCAAATTGTATAATAAAAAGCTCAGGGGAATCAATCAAAAATGCAGAAAATTTGGTTGTATACTTAAAATTGCTAATAGTTTTGGAGAATGAGCTCTTAGTAAATTTTACCTTGTTATTTGACCTCCTGTGATGCCAAAGTTGCTTCCTTTACGTCATTTCACAGATAGGATTTACTGACCATGCATTATCCTTACCAAATTACTTATTTTGATTTCTATATCTAGCAAAATATGATTCAAAGTAGGGTTAAATATAAACCGAAGATAGTCGTCTGATAGAATGCAACAAAATATACCTTATGGAATACAATAAATCTGGCATGTATTACCAACATGTTAGAGTTCCAGAGCGCGTGGAGAGTGGGGGTTGCGTTATGTTTCCTTTTTTTTTTTTTCTTGTTTTACTTAAACATTTTATTATTCAGCTTATTTCAACATTATTTGATATCTTACATATTTGGTATTTATAAATATTGAAATCGTTCATGATACTCTGGTGCAGGTGATGAAATGGCTCGGGTTATTTGGAAATTAATCAAAGATAAGGTGAATAACAACTTTTACCATTCCATTTTCTCCAATAATTAATTAATTATTTATTTTTATATATTTTGTTTGGTTATTATTGCCAGCTTCATTATTTCAAGTATCTTAGGTCATGGCTTTGATGATTTGTGCAGCTTATTCTTCCTTACCTGGAGTTGGACATAAAGTACTTTGACCTGGGTATTCTTAACCGTGATGCTACAGAGGATAGAGTTACAGTAGAGAGTGCAAAAGCTACTCTTAAGTAAGCATTATATTCTTGAGCTTTGTATTATTGCCTTTTTTTGGGTCTTGGTGGAATGTTCTGTGGTTCATAGCTATGTCTACTGTAATTTGATTGTTTGTGATGCTTTTGTTTGTTATTCCATGTCTTATAATGCAAAATTTTATGATTTTGTGGTAATATCTAACATTGTCCATTTTTATATGGTGCTCCAATTGGTAAAACTGTTACTAGCTGATGCTTTCTTCTCTTCATGTTATCTGATGTAAAAAGAAATGATATGGCTGAATGATTTAATTGTTCATAAGTAATCATTTCTTTATAAGAAGCAATGTAGGTGGTCTTATAACAGACCACCCTTAATGGAGATTTTAAGTATGTGTTTCTTGATTTTCTACTATCATTGATCACGATCACCAATCAAGTATCTTTTAACTTGATTATTTCTTCAATTAAATTATTTTTCTATGCTGTCTGAGGTTAAATTACCTTGTTTATCTCAGGTACAATGTGGCAATCAAATGTGCAACAATCACTCCAGGTACAGTTAATCGATTGAGGCAGATATTTCCTCGCATGAAATCTTTCTAGTAATTGCACATGCTTATATTCTCCATCCCGAATGAATTTCGGTTTATGTTTTGCCTTATGGGGTTTGTGATCTAATAGATGAAACTCGTGTTAAGGAGTTCAACTTAAAAGCTATGTGGAAGAGTCCAAATGGAACAATAAGAAACATCTTGAATGGTAAGATTGGCTTAATCTAATGAAAATCAATGTAAAGTGAAATTATATGAATCCATCTTTAATTTATTTTGTCCTATTTTCTTCTGCAGGAACTGTTTTCAGAGAACCTATCATCTGCAAAAACATCCCAAGGCTTGTTCCAGGTACTTAAAAATAACATACTATATGCTTATACTCACTAAATCTCTACCTTTGCATATATTTTAAATTTCCAGGATGGAAAATGCCGATATGCATTGGAAGGCATGCTTTTGGTGATCAGTATCGAGCAACAGACACAGTGATTAAAGGGCCTGGAAAGCTTAAGTTAGTATTTGGTAGGTGCACTTCATTCAGACATGATTCAAGTTAATTTAAGTTGTCAAAGCGCTGGTCATGCAGACTGCTGGACGTCCAAGTGTCTGTTGTTTTACTCGATATGGGCCTGTGTGAGCTTTTGCTATGCTGTTTGAATTGAGCTACCTCTACAGCTTCTTGTTAAAACAAAATAATTTTAACTTTTGGCCCCAAATAAGCTCATTTTAGCTTCTCTACAACTGCCGCTGCTAGAACTTCAAGAATTCTATTTGCCAAACACCAGGTTAAACCTGGACGCTTCTGCTTTCTCAAGTTGAGATGCTGTTCCAGATGCCACAAGCACTAAATGCTCTTGTTTTTCTAAAAATGGATTATGAATTCTTTCCTTTTCGCTGTACAACTAGAGGGGAAAGAAGAACAGGTCGAGCTAGAGGTTTTTAACTTTAAAGGAGCTGGTGGAGTGGCTTTGGCTATGTATAATACTGATGAGGTACATACAACGCGGCTCGCATATTTAATATACTATTTCTGAAACAGATCTTATCACCTTTTCTGATTTTCATACGTTGTTTCTTTTATTGCATGACGATACAGTCCATTCGTGCTTTTGCTGAGTCTTCAATGAATATGGCTTACCAGAAAAGATGGCCTCTTTATCTTAGCACCAAAAATACTATTCTCAAGAATTATGATGGGAGGTATGTCGTTCAAGTTATTTGAATAATGTTATTCATCTAGTGCCTATACTAACTAACTGCCATAATTCCGTAAGTACTCATTATTTGCCACATAATTTCTTAATGTAGGTTTAAAGATATATTCCAAGAGGTGTATGAGGCTGAATGGAAAGCAAAGTTTGAGTCTGCAGGAATATGGTCAACCAATTTTACTTTCTCACCATGCTGTTGTTGATTATTTTGACATTCCTTATATGTAGACATACTTTTTTACATGTAGACACACTTTTTTGCATTGGCAGGTACGAACATCGGCTTATTGATGATATGGTTGCCTATGCTCTCAAGAGTGAAGGTGGTTATGTGTGGGCTTGCAAAAACTATGATGGTGACGTGCAGAGCGATTTCTTAGCTCAAGGTTTGAACTTGTCTTTAGTTAATTCTGTGTCTATTGTGCACTGCATGCATGTCTCTCACCACCTGTTTGGCATGGGTGAATAGCTTTTCTACTTCTAAGAGTAGTTAGGCATTCGGCAAACAGAAGTCTGGAGCATTTATTGTGTTGAGAAGCTGAGAAGAGTTCAGGTGCTTCAAAGCTGAAGCTCCAATTTGAAGCGTCTGCTTCTATTGCAGCGTGAAATTGGTGGGGACATTTTTTTGGGAAGAGCTGATGATGCTTTTTAGAACTGATGCAATCTAACAACACTTTTGCAGAAGCTCCAGAGGGGCCAAATGAGTTTTAGTTTGAGTCAATTTCTCCTGATTAGGGTCAGAAAAGGAAATAAAATTTATGTTCTGGTTAGGGTCATAAAAGTGTCAGAAAATGTGTGTTCTGATTATCGTTGCATATTTTCTTTATTTTTGTAGGTTTTGGATCTCTAGGCCTAATGACATCAGTGCTGGTATGCATGCATCTGGACAAACCAAATGTGCTTTTTGTTGTCCACATTTTCTGTCAGATAAATAACATAAAATATTCAATATTTATTATAACTGATACTAGAATATTTAAATGCAAAGGCTTTGTTTGCTACTAAGTAAATAAATCTGCTATTTCTACAAGCAACCGTGAATGGATTCCCACGCCCCCCCCCCCTCTGTTTTAGGTCTGCCCTGATGGGAAAACAATTGAAGCTGAAGCTGCACATGGCACAGTTACTCGCCATTACCGAGTTTATATGAAAGGAGGGGAAACTAGTACGAATAGCATTGCTTCAATCTTTGCATGGTCAAAGGGCCTTGCACAGAGGTGCGTATATCTTTTAGTTCCTATCATGTGAATACCATATATAACTTTGTTCATGGTTGATGTTAGATTGTCTTTGTCCCTGTAGATAAGAAAATTTTCAAGGAATCGATCAATTGAAAATGTTGTCTCTTTTTGTCGAATAATTGAATAGGGCAAAGCTTGATGACAGTGCTCAATTGCGTGACTTCACGGAAAAGCTTGAAGCTGCCTGTGTAGGAACTGTGGAGTCTGGGAAGATGACGAAAGATCTCGCCATCCTAATTCACGGGCCTAAGTATTCACACTTGATATTACTATATGCTAGAAACTTGTAGCTTTTGGAGAAGTGCTGTGGGAATAAAGCTGTTGGGAAAAGCACCTACAACTTCATTGGCATCCTCAATTGCTTCCTGCCGTAGCAGAAGCTGAAGCCTAGAAGTTGAGCTGCTAAATTTTGGCGCCGCAACAAAACCTCCTGACTCCTTATTTGCCAAATAATTGGCTGTTGCTCTTTCGGAAGAGAGAAGCTGCTCCAAAAGTTAGGCCGAGCAAAATTGCACACTTATTTATATATTTTTGAATATAATGGATGATTCTATTATAATTTGCAGAGTTGGGCGAGATCAGTATCTGAGCACTGAAGAGTTCATCGATGCGGTTGCGGAGGAGCTGAGGGCGAGGCTTTATGGGAGATCAAAGTTGTAAACCTCTTCTCACTATATTATGTCCTTTGAAACACTGCCATTTGATTGGGAAACACATTTGGTATTTAGCTCGCAAAGTTCTTTTTAGGTGCTCACATTTGGTATTAGCTCTCAAAATTCATCTTTAGGTGCTCCTGTAGTTGTGACCCTCATGTTCGTCGTGTGCTAACATTTGAAATTGCAGATCCGAATAGGTCGTAGACGCTTTGGCGAACGCCCCGAAATAATGCGGTGCTGAGATTTACGTCGTTGTGTAATAAATAAGTGGCTTATCCAGTGGCCCAATTCTGAACGGAATCAAAACTGCTAATCAGCTTGTACTAAATTCTAATGTGTAAGCCTAGTCTTGCATAGATGTAGCCCTGTGGAACCTTGTAATGAAGTTATAAAGTAATCATATAATTTCACAAACGATCATGTTATTTGTATGGTAATCTTGTGAGCTCTACAGTGATCATGTTTCTGCTGCAAGTCGTTGTAGCACCAAGGTTGTTTGGCGTTCTTGGAATTGCTCCTATTAGGATCTGATCCAAGAATAAATGGCCACACAATTTTTGTTTTTTCAGCTGGTGAAACTGTGTGGAGACCCTTACAACCATAGACCATTGTGATATAGAGTTTCTCTTTTTTGGTTCCTGTTGTGGTTTTAATTATTTTGATTTGAGGTGTTTTTAGTGATTAATCAGGTGAAAGTATTGTTAAATCGTTTGGCTCAATTATACCCAGTTAATTTAGTTTTACTCCATTAGTCATAGATTGGGGTTACCCAGTTGACCGACCATTTCCGACCGGTTCACTTGGTGCGAGCTTCAGCTCGGGTTCAATCACTTTTCTGTGGTCCGGAGATTTGGCCCGGCCCAATTACTGGCTCAGCCCACGGTGTACTTCAATCTCAGCCTAATTTCTGGTTTTCGGTTTTTAAGTAAACTGACATTTATTAGTAGCAGGGAGAATATAGTAAGCGCGTTGCAAGCAGAGTTTGAGAATTGAGAGAGCGCAATGGAGGACGTTCTCACTGAAACCCCTCCGCCTTCGAGGTTCTTCCCAGAGGACCTCGACAACTTCGCCTCCCCGCCCCCTCATCTCCCCTCCCCCTTCCTCCTCCTAAACCCTAACCCTAACCCTAACACCAACTCCCCACTCCTGAACCCTTCCCTCCTCCTCATCGCCATCTCCGCCCCTTCCCTCTCCCTCCTCCACCGCACCGCTCCCAAAACCCTCGTCGGAAACCTATTCCTCCCCGAGATCCCGCTCTCCGGAAACGCCGCCCTCGCCCCCTACCCCCGCGACCGCTCCTGCAACCTCTACGCCGTCGACAGGCCCGGGTCCTCGCCTGCGGTCCTCGCCGCGGTCCAGTACCCCGTCGCCCCCGAGCGGTCCCGCGCCGTGGCGAAGTCGCTCCTCGGCGGGGTCGGCGCCGAGAGGGTGCTCATCCTGGACGCGATCCGGAGCGAGAACTACAGGGGGCGGCTCGCCGTGGACGAAGCCCTAGTCTTCAAGCTGGAGACCGCGGAGCAGCGGCGGAGCGGCGACCCGGTGGTGCGCGGGGTCGAGTTCTTGCCCTCCGGGAGCGTGATGGACGGCCTCGGCGCGGCGATCCTCGCCGAGTGCCAAGTGAGGAGGGTCAAGGCGACGCTGCTGGCGACGTGGCCGGAGAGCGGGCCGACGTCGGTGGTGCCGACGCTGAGCCGTTTGTTTCGCGAATTAGGGCTTGATGTGGGCGAAATTGATGGTAAGGACGACTCTGATGCAGGATTTGGGCCTTCATTCCGCCACGATTCAGATTTGTACACCTGAGAGCATGGGCACAACACTGGAGGTAAAAATGCTTACTGAGACCCAATTTTTGGGTATTTGTTATGCTTCGAAGAGAATTTGTGATAGTAATTGTTAGCTTTCCCATCATTCTTTACTTGTGGTCGTGCATTTAGTGATGTGGAAAATTGTAATAGATGTTTCATGTCTTGTATTCACTTGCTACTCAAGCTTTGTTCTCCACACAATAGTGTGAGGAACTTGTCTAGCATTCTATTATTTGAACTTTATCTATCTAAATCATGAAATTGTGCTTCATGCGCAATTATTTGTTTGTTTAAACCCAGGGACGGAGTTAATACTTTTGGTGCCATAGAAATGTAAATCTACCAAGTATAATTTTGTCAGCATAAATAGTGAGTTATTTTTTTCCCAAGACAAAGGTAGATATGCATAAATCCACCTTTAGAAGTTTGGCATCACCAATGCGGCTGTAGTTGATCGATGAGGATATTCAACTTTTTTTGGAATTTGAATATTGGAGACTTCACGATAATCTTCATTTGAAGTATAAGTTTCAGATTGCGACTCCAAAGAAATATCATCACTTCCTTTTAGATGATTTACTGGTAAGTGGACAGCTTATATTAGTTTGTAAACATTTCTTTAGCTATTAAATGGTAAGATTTTCAGAAATTCTCTTAGCCTGTAAAATATGTTGACTGAGGACTTACTTTGGTTGGACACAAATGAGTTAGGTAAGTATCAAGATTGGCTATAGATTGAATACAAGGTAATTGATCAAGTTCTTTCAAGCCAAACAGGGAGGTATTTACTTGAGAGCTTTGGTCTAGACTATAGGAGCAATAACATGACATGATAGAGGGCAAGACAATATATAGAACAGTAGTTTTCCTAATCTGATAATCAACATTGACACATTGCGTTACTACAACCAGTTCTTTTGCTCGCACCAATTGGAAATCATTGGGAATTGTTGGAGGTAGGCCTTGTGTGTGCTGCGTTGAGGTAGATGTAGGGGTGGGGACAACATGCTTATAATTGATGAACTTGTTGTTTTAGGCTTATAGCTGTAAATTAACTTGTTAATTACACGAATATTTGTACTAAATTAAGAAGCTAACTACCGACAATACATAATAAGCAAGTGAAAATTTCAATAATATATACCAAATGTATACATACTATACTAGACATTGTAATTGGTCTCTATCATTCAAAATGGTAGCTATATATTCTGGAGAAGTCAAGAATCCAAGGACAAAAGGCTCAACTTGATACTCAACAGTTCATTCACCAGGTATACTCTCACTACTGTTTACTTTAATCTTGATTCTTTAAGTTATTTAGATACATTCTTTTGAATAAAGCACAAGTTTATTTGCACATATTTGACCAATAGAAATATCAGTCATTCCCTGTTGTAGCCTCACCATCACATCTTATTCATGATAATTTAATATCTGTATTCATTATTTTCATGGTTCTTGCTAATCTTTCCATGATCATTAATGGCAGGTCCATAGTTGGTTGAAGTTATGTTCTTATCACTGTGACTTGTCAGATAAATATTTTTATGAGCGCTTTAAGTTATTTCATCCAACTAGCAAAATGAAATAAAATTCTCTAGCACGTAAACTTTAATTGGTAAAGGTACAAGTTAATGGAGAATAGGGATCAATAATGCTAGTTGGATGAAGAGCATCTAAGCTGTCGTTTTACACGATCTCTTATGAAAATTTTTATAATTTTTTTTTTCTTCGCTTGTCAAGAATAATGCGTGCCACTCGTTTAGATAAGCTGTAATCTTATTATTGCAACCTTGTGACTGGAGGAAAAGAAAAAAAGCCATTGATGTGTGCTATATTTATATGCATGCCACATGATCAACCTTACTGCTATAACTAGTTACGGAACCCGCGCGTTGCGACGGAAAGTCGATACAATAGTTAATTATTAAAATTATTAAAACTATTTTTAATATTATTCATTAATATTTTTAAATAATATTTATTTTCGTAGTGAGTATATTTAGAAACAAAGGTAAACGGAATCTCNTTTGAAACAAATAAGTTCATGTAAGGCTATTAAATTTGTGCAACAGTTTGTGATGGTGTTGTGTATTACAGAAGGCGATTCAGAACCAATATCATATATTTAACCGAGCCAAATAAATATGCCTGAACTACTAAATGTAGAGAATATTGCAGAAAACTAAAGTAAGTTATATAGAGGATTCAGACAGTTAAATGAGGATTTGCAGCAACATTAACCTATTATTATGTTCTTTCTGATAATTCTGGAGAAGATAGATGAACCTATACCTGGATAATTACTACAATCCAAATCTAGCCTCATTGTAAGATTGTATAACAGAGACAATCAATATCCGTTTTGTGAAAATCAAATGACATGGAGAAACAGACAATATCTAATGTGTTTTGACTTGGGTTAAAGGCTTTTCAGATAACAAATCATGTATCTAAATACGACGGGACCATACAGACGGCAAAATGAAATGGCTTACAAATATGGCGCCATCAACTTTGACATTGATAATTGAATATGACAAGACTACTTATATTAGGTGAGTTTTGAATTCCCCGTCGTAAGTGAAAGTAAGAGTTTCATATATCAGTATCCAAGAAACACCACGCCCCCTAATAGGGCTTGCCTCTAGCGTTCAAAATCAAACAGATCAAAAAGCGACAAGGTAACTTTAGGTGCTCACGCTATGTTGCCCAAGAAGGTGTTGAAACTTAAGCCATTAAGTGCACTATGATACAAAAGCTTCCACTCTTCAGCTTCATTCTGAGAAAGAGCTCCCCCAATATGCCAAGCATATTCTTTTCTCAAAATTAGCTGCTCCGAAGAGAAATTCTCAGGATGCTCAAGCTGTGGAACTTGAAAGCTTGGCCTGCCTACAAAACAACGTAAATCAATATTGCAAGGCCACTATTATGCACCTTTGCAATTGAATAAATGGAAATAAGACCTGAATCAGGCGGCAGCAGCAAACTTCCTAGGAACTTCCTCACAGATGGCACAAGATTGCACCAATTTCTAAAATCTGCTAGAGACATGAACTTTTCAGTTACTTCCAAAGTTTCCTGTTGAGAGTGTGCGCCAGTTTCATCATTTTCGGGAGAAAATATTGTTTCATAGATGGATTTTAGAACAGCCTCCAGATCGGACCTGAAAATTGTTAGTGCTAAATGAGGATTGTATATGCAGAAGAAGAAAAGATCGGGGATGCCAAACCGTTCAGTATTTATAGCCAGGTAAAGCAAAAAAGAGAGCGAGAGAGAGCCCGCGAGCACCACGCCTCACGCGAAGTGGGCTGCGATCGCGTTTATTAATGCTCTTTATAATATAACCAGTTGCCTAGAAACCAAACCATCCAAACCTCATGTCTCTTTTCTTATATATCATCATAGCCTCCCAAAAACAAAAAAAAAAGAATAAGAAAAAAGGAGAACACAACAGCAAGAAGGATGCTAAAAGAAGTCCCAATCCCAACACCTAAAAAATCCACATAAAACACAACCAATTATAATAACAATCTCCTAAATAGTTACCGAAAACAACAAACCGCACCCTAAACCAATATTAGAACAAACCAACATACAAAAATGCATCCTTTACCAAACCATTCACCGGAAACAGACCCAATAACAATAAAAGCAAAGCATCTAACCCCAATTACAGAAACCAAAGCAGATTTACGTATTTCAACCACAAGAACTGTGAACTGGTTGAAGTTTGACAACACATCTATAACTATAAGTAGTGTTTAAAGAGCGAACAAAACATTACTTCTCACACAGTAAAGTCATCAGTCATAATAGTAGAGCACCTAATTAAAACCCAAGACGAAAAAGCATATAGTAAAATCATCAGTTATACAAACACGACTCCTAGCGAAAAAAAAAAAAACTCCCAAAAAAGCCCAAGGTTTTGTCAATCCCTACCACCATAATAACCCGGATACGCTGCCGGGCCTTCCTCAGGAACACCCCCGCTATTACATGGGCAGACCACACCAATCTTTCACTGTTTCACCGAAGCAAGGCACTTAAGCAAATTATCCTTGAACTCCCTCCGGTCCGAAAGAACTTGCTCTTTCTCAGCAAGGAGAGAGCTGCAGTACCCCTTTAAGAGGTTGCAGTCGCGTCTAAGGCGCTTATATTTACCACGAAGCAAGCTATAATCGGCAGAAACACGCTCATATAGGCTCTTTAAAAATTTCTTCTCTTCTAGATTACTATCTTTGACCTCAAAACCAAACTCATCATGTAATCTCGCAACAGCACGACAGGCGGCGTCCTCCTCTGTCTCATTGACAGTAGAGCAAAACGCGCCCCAGCAATGGATTGTCTCCATAACAATCTCTCCTCTAGGAACCTCCACTTCAACATAAGCACTAAGCAAGCCCCATTTTCAATTGGGATCCCGTACACAGGTGCTGCCAAAGAGAATCGCTGACAGATAATGCGCAGGAAATCTTGGAAACAGATTTCCACAACTACGGCTGCCATGACTCAAGCAAAAAAAGCCGCACAAAGTAAACACCCACAGAACAAAATATCTAACAGGATAAATACGGACAAAACTTGACAGAATACCCTCTCCTGTAACACTCAAGAGCACCACAAGGCAAGAACGAAACAGGGGACAAAATACCGGGGAAAGTAGAAGAAAAAGATCAGGGATGCCAAACCGTTCAGTATTTATAGCCAGGTAAAGCAAGAAAGAGAGCGAGAGAGAGCCCGCAAGCGCCACGCCTCACGCGAAGTGGGCTGCGATCGCGTTAAATATAATAATAATAAAATTAATGCATACTGACCACCAACCGTAGGAAGAAGCCACGCCGGGCTGTACCGCCGAGAACGTGCGGTGGAGGAAAAGTCGCCGCCCACACCACCGACGGCACAACGCCACGCCCCAGTCCTACGGGCTGTCGGAAGGGAACAGGCGGACGGGATGGCCGACGGGACAGGCAACAGGCGGGAGAAGGCGAAGAGTACGGAAGAAGGTAAACGGGACGTCGGACGGGACAGGCAACAGGGCGAGAGAAGGCGGAGAGGACGAAAGGACGACGAGGGGGGCAACGCTGCCCTGTATGGGAGGATGCGACGGTGTTCCCGAGGGAGGACAGCGTTGGCGTCGCCGCTACGAAACGAAAGAGGGGGGGCGCCGCCGTACGGGAGGGCGGAGAGCGCGAAACGCGGGTAGGGCTCGAGCCCTATCGCCGCTACGAAACGGAGAGGGGAAAAAATCGGAAGGGATGGGGGGGGGCGCCGTACGGGAGGGCGGAGAGCGCAAAACGCGGGGAGGGCTCCAACCCTACCGCCCTTTCATAAGCTTATATTGATCCTGATTCATGCATTATTTAGTTCCCGGTAGAGAGAATGCGTTTTGATGTGACCTGCATGAGCGCTATTCTTTCTTCTTTCTTTGTTCGCTAATAAAGCAAAAGTCTCGAAATAAATGAGTTTGTTATACAGACTTTTTAGGCTTCATTACAGATTATGGAGAGATTTAATTTATGTATGAAAAGAAAGTATGATTGAAGAATATTCAGTTTATTTTGGTTATGCTGTACTTTTTTTTCCTGTTCTATCTTAAAACGAAGCAGCATCTCCAAATTCTTGTAAAATTCCAAAGTCACTTATTAGCCTGGATAAGTGGAGTCTTTAAACCATGCAGTACAAACTAACCCTCGAAACTGACCAATTTAATTGGTGTCCAAGGTAAATGGTGAGGCGTGGCTCAAATTCTCTTATTCGTACGGAAGTCGGTGTGTGCCAAATTTCTTTTAAACAACAGTGTGCGAAACGGGTGCGCCGCCCGGACCTGGTTTACCAAGTTGGCTGTAGACCATCCGGTCATCTAATTCGCTCTATTGTTTCCTAAAATCAGGACCGCACAATGAAATTTGATACTTAGAATTTGAAAATTTATTATTCTTTATTAAACGGTAGACCACCAATCCCTCTTCATGTGCTGGTGGACCAGGTCCGTGCTATGATCTCTTCCGTATAATACGTGTGCAGCGTGTGTTGCTCCCGCCATTTTAGGTTCGCTAGAATTCAACTCAATACGTAGACCATAACTGTGGGCCCCGCCGCGCTCGCCAAAACAACGGATAGGCCTCGTGCGGCGCTGCGGCTGCCACCGTTCGATCACGATGAAAAAAAAAAAAAAAAAAAAAAAACGTAATTAACGAACCTTTATGAAGCGACGAAGCGATCCTCCCTGTCGAGAGATCCTCAGCTGGCCACAAGATCGAGCACTGCTCCGACCCTTTATTACTCTCACTAAAAACAAACCATAAAAAATAAAAAAAATGCCGTTTCCAGTTTCTTTATTGCTCCAACCCTCGTCTCCTCTCCTCTTCTCCCTCTCCTACCCTTCTCCTCCTTCTTCCTCCTCCTCCTCCTCCTCGTCCTCCTCCTTTCGCTCTCACCTTCGCCTCGCCGCAATCTCGTCTCTGCGCCCGATGCGCCGACGCGGGAGGAGGAGTCCCAATCTCGTCGCCCGCCCCGCCGCCGCTGCCGGGGACTCCGAGCCCTCGGTCGCCGCCGCAGATGATAAGGTGAAACAATCGTTTATGGAACCCTTGATCTTTTAGATCGATTAGACCCTGATATGTGAATTTGTGAGATCTGTTTTAGTTCGAGATGGGCTCGATTTTGGCGGATTTTAAGCTATTCTTCATGTTTGTGCAATTGCTTTGAATACTCTAATTGTTTCGCCCATGAAATTGGCTGTGATAGTGCTCGTTTAATCTCTGAGGTGAGGAGTAATGAAGCTTATTTGAAAAGGAATCTGTGAATTGGAGACAACTCTACTGTTTGTAAGCTGTAAGTTAACTATACAGTGAGCATTTGTGTTGAAATTGTAATGCTGTTCTGGTGAATTCGGGAAAATTCTAAACGATGGACTAGGCACGTGCATATGAATTGGGCATAGTAAACCCATAAGATTTGCGGAAATTAGCCAATTTAAACTCATGAAGTGGTTGTTACCTACTCTATGTTGATCATTGTGCTATATATAACTATTGTTTCTAGAGTAACTTCAGTCAGGATATACTGTATTTATGCAAGCTGAGACTGATTCTTAATATCTACCGTTTTTCTTAGATTTAAGTTATGTTCATAGTTCACTATTTGTTTGCCATTGTTTAACAAATCGTTATGTAATTATAGAGTATACATATGGGATGGTTTTGTGTAGAGTAAAACTCAAAGACTCCAGGTGCTTATGGGATTCTGAGAATGATTATTACTGGATAGCCTTTGTTCAAAATAATCCTCAAACTTTTACCCATAGCATAGAAAATAGTATTGCCTCTGTGTACTTTGATTATGGCGGATACTTAATTTTCGTAGTAGCTCTTTTTCTTTATTAAGTTGATTATCACCTGTTGAATTGCTGATTGATATGTATGTTTATTCACACTATTAACAGAGGGTGGCTCCGGACCTTCAAACACTTTTGAGAAGATTCTGGAAAGTTGCTGCCCCCTACTGGTCATCGGAGGACAAAGTCCAAGCCAGGCTAAGGCTTGCTGCTGTATTCGCTCTCACCTTAGGAACCACAGGCATAAGTGTTGGATTTAGTTTTCTTGGTCGCGACTTTTATAATGCACTTGCTAGTAAGTTTTTCTCCTAAATGATCCATGATCTCATTACCAAGGTTTCTGTTATATAACTGTGTTTTCTAAGATATACTCTAGCTAATCAATCTGCAGTTTCTGTTCATTTCTTTTGCAAGACAAGGATCAGGAACAATTTACGAAGCAACTTCTCTACTATTTAGGGGGTTTTGCTGGAGGAATCCCGGTGAGCTTATTGCTGCTCTCTTTTAGGTATCGCTCTGCAAGCCATAATGTGATAAATGAAATATCAAGTTATTCTTACCATTAACTGAATTATATATTGGTGAATTCTTTGTTTTGACAATTTTTTACTTGTGCAAAGCGAATATAATGTGAATGATGATCTCTGGAAGAGGTTTAATTCTTAGTCTTATCGTTTATAGAATAGATCGATACATCCATCTTCTATCTGATATAATGATGTCCATCTGTAAACCATCTAAAATTTCCAAAATGAGGTTTCATCATGTTGTTGTTTAGTAATAAAAGACAAGTTGAGGGGCTATTTCCAAATGGCCTATAGTTGAGGGTGTCTTCATACGTTTTTACCTTTTGTATATTAAGTTCTGAAACTGGTTATGTGCGTGCATTTTAACATTTCTTCCTTTCTTTCTTTAGTTTCAACTAATTCTTCTAATAATCTGTTTTGTTTATTCAGTTCTTTGTGTTAAGAGATTATGCAAGAGAAACCCTTTCTCTAAGATGGCGATCTTGGATGACGAGCTACTACATGCAACGATATTTTAAGAACCAAACATTTTACAAGATCCAGTCTCAGTCAATAATTGACAATCCAGATCAACGTATTGTCGATGATCTAAGTTCATTCACTGGAACAGCACTTGCATTTTCTTTGACTCTTTTTAATGCTGCCGTCGACTTGATATCTTTCAGCAACATTCTTTATGGAATTTATCCACCATTATTTGTCGTGCTTCTTGTATACTCTCTTGGGGGCACAGCTATTAGTGTCTTCCTTGGAAAGGTAGTCTTGCTTGCACATTAATTTTTGAAAGGTAAATAGTGTTTTACTTTTTGATATTGGGCGATAATTGTACCGTTTGCCTTACAGGATTTGGTCTCTTTAAATTTCATGCAAGAGAAGAAAGAAGCTGATTTTCGTTATGGACTTGTACGGGTTCGAGAAAATGCAGAATCCATTGCCTTTTATGGTGGTGAGGGAAATGAATTGCAACTTCTGCTTGAGCGTTTTAGAAGGGCTTTTGAGAACTTAAGTGTAAGTTGTCGATCCTCTCATAACCCCACCGGCCGCACCCCCCCCGCAGCACCCCCCACCCAACCCACATGCGTGTGTGCGCACACACACAAACCTATCTTTTGATGCTCTTAAATAGAATTCAGCTTCGTTTTTAGTGGAGTGCAGAAGGGCCTAGCTGTTAACAATGTGTAGCTAAAAGGAAAACTCTATGTTATTTGGCCGATCTTGACCAGCTTCTCTACTTGAGAAATAGAAGGCAAGCATTTGGTGAAAAAGGAAAAAGACTAGATCTTTTAACTTGGCGGTGAAGTTGAAATAAGCATTTTGCCCCTGAGAGGATGAAACTGGAAATTGATTTAAAGATTCTATTTCTGCTTTTGTAAGGAATTTGAGTGGGGTTGAGTAGGGGTTGGGTCAGGTGCGTGGGGCGGTTGTTCAATGGAAGGTGTTGTAGATCTCTTGCAATAGCTCAACTCGAGCAACACTTCTATGGAAACTTTAATTTGCCTGAAAAGTCTGTTGTGCTTGCAATCCTTATATAGTTTCCTTCTATGCATTGGCACCCTTGATATTCCTTCTAGCTCTTATCTCTAATAAAATACTTGAAATGGTTAACCAATCAAATGCAAACTCAAACAGAGTTTTATCAATTTGATGGCTTTCAAATCATAGTAGCATGTGCAGATGTTTATTACCTTATTGTTGCATAATCAAAGTCAAGGTAGCCATGTCTATTTTCGATGTAGCTTTTTCTAA
Source organism: Ananas comosus (assembly GCF_001540865.1). Classification (NCBI taxonomy): domain Eukaryota; kingdom Viridiplantae; phylum Streptophyta; class Magnoliopsida; order Poales; family Bromeliaceae; genus Ananas; species Ananas comosus. The sequence goes on along the minus strand of NC_033630.1, from coordinate 2,740,889 downwards.
AATTGTATTTTCAGATAATCATGTGTGGCCTTATTTTCTGTAGTTACTCAATTACCATCTGATTTGGCAAATTGTAGAGATTTAGTTAACATTTATGTCAAGTTGCTGCATTTTTCGGCCCCTTTATTAAATTGTAGGGAAGACTACACATTAGAAAAGCATTATTGTATTTGATGCTTTGTGATAATTTACAACTTATGCAAAAAGTATTTAGGCATAAAATACTTCATATTTGTTTCTGCCTCTGTTGCAGCAACTGTTGATAGCTTCTCGGAATCTGGATTTTTTCACCAATGGCTACCGCTACTTGATTCAAATTCTTCCTGCTGCTGTTGTTGCTCCGATGTATTTCTCAGGAAAAATAGAGTTTGGAGTGATCAACCAATCTGTCTCTGCTTTCAACCATGTCCTTAGTGATTTCTCTCTCATTGTTTACCAATTTCAGGCAATCAGTGCATTCTCTGCTGTTATTGATCGTCTAGGTAAACTCTCTCTCTCTCTCTCTCTCTCTCTCTCTCTCTCTGTCTGTCTGCATGGTTTTATACATATGTATAGATTTATGGATATGATGCTTGTGCACCAATATTGTTTAGACATCTTGGACCTTTTTCTGATCTTTGACAATATTATTGCATGTGCTGTTCCACCTTCAGGTGAGTTCAATGATATTTTGGATGAAAGCCAGCCTTCTATTATAGCTGAACATGATAGCAAAGAAGAGATAAACATTCTTTTCAAAGAGACTACCTCTTCATTGAGTTCAAATGGATCTGTGCCTCACGCTGAGTTCCAAAAGCTACTAGAGATTCAGAATTTAACATTAGAAACACCTAAAAGTAGAAACGTTCTCATTACTGACCTATCTCTGGAGATCAACAACAGAGATCACTTGCTGGTTTGTTACTTTTCTCTTATCTCTTTTGAGATATTTACATACATATCCTAGCAAAATTATGTGTCTACATATATGGCCTGCAAAATCTAAATTTTCATTTATGCCCTTCAAAATTTAATTTTTTAATGTATATACCCTTTTACTTGGAAAAATATCCTTAAAAGTTTTTCTGTAATCGAGAACCAATTGGATGACTTCCTAAACTAACATACTCCACGGAAACTGTACTTTCTAATGGTTTATATGAATATTCTGATTTTCCAAGGTTACAAATATACATGAATGTTTTTTTGGGATATAGTTGAATATTTAAGTATATGACTTTGCACCATATGTACTCAACTCCACAATCAAGAGCTATTTTCTCTTGCTTGTTTCACTTTTAGGTGATGGGACCCAGTGGGAGTGGTAAGACTTCATTCTTACGCGCTCTAGCCGGTCTTTGGAGCAGTGGTCATGGGAATATCATATTTTACGTGAAAACTGGTAGGCAACCTCAAACAAGTTCAGCAGGTACTGGCTCTTCTGAACCAATGAATTCACTGAAGATTGATGAGCTTCAGAGACCCAAAAACAGAAGAGCTGGTGGCGTGTTTTTCCTCCCTCAAAGACCATATATGGTTTTAGGGACACTTCGCCAGCAATTACTTTATCCAACATGGACTGAGGATACATGCCTCCCATCAGATGAACGTCGGAATTCCGGTATGTTGCACATTATAGTATATATTTTTGCTGTAATATTTTTTTCTTTTATATATGGAAGAGAGGATTGGAATCTGCACTCAGTTACCGTCCTTTAAATAAGTCTTCTGTAATAGGGTAATGTTTAATAGTAGGATAGATGGAAAAGCTTGTAAACCCTATCGATCTGTTATTCTTAATTGGATGATCCGAAAATCTGATGAATGTTCTGTAACATAATTTGTATGTAATAATCTTTATGGACCCTGCCTTTCTAAGACGACTTGACTAGGGCTAACTTCTGCTCCAACTTGATAATTTTGTTGGGGTAGACTCGGGCGGCAGTTGAAAAATAGGTAAAACATATAGAACTTAACCTGAACTATGGATATTTTGATTTGGCTACTCAACCTTTCAACATTTTAATTTTACGACCTAATCTTTTAATTTGTTTGATTTGAGCCAGTCAACGGCACTTTGATTTTCAAATTTAAATGCATCATTTATCTTTACAGATTTAATTAGTATAATTCATGAAATTCTCACAGCTATTTATTCATGTATGTAATTAGTTTAAATTTTGAAATCAAAGTATCATTGACCGGCTCGAATCAGACAACATGAAAGGTTGAGTAGTAAATCAAAATTTCGAAATGTTAGTTAGCCAAATCAAAATAGTCCATAGTTCAGGTAAGTTTTATACATTTTTACTTGAAAAATATTGGACTTAAAAGAGTAACCTAGAGTTGGCCTGGGTTAATGGACTTGGGGTTTAGTAGAACCTTTTTCCAACTTAGTCATCCGTACAAGGAAATCACTCAGATAAAGTTACTGAGAATTGTGATCAGTGATTGAAGAATTCTTTTTTTTTTTTTAACATTTAATTTCTAAAATGTGCTACAAGGTAACGGGGATCTCAATCTCATGGTCCTACTTGAGCCTGTTCATCCTAATTTTGCATAACTTGTAGTCAATATGCTTCACTTTGTGACCATAAGGATGTTTGAAAACTATTGCAACATCTTTTGGCACTTTTCTGTTCTATGAATATTTTGAAGTAATTTTCTGTGCTTTTACAAGAAATCACTGAAGTTTTCAGCATCTGTAATTATGTAATCCTGTTTATAATTTCTCAGGTAATCTGCCTTTCTTGTGTCAAGTATCACCATCACTAGATATACCTGATAAGCCTGAGATGCCCACGGTTGATGATCTGGTCAGAGTGCTTGAAGCTGTTCGGCTCGGGGACATCTTGTCTCGTTTTAATGGCTTGGATTCCATATATGAATGGTCTAGTGTTCTTTCTCTTGGCGAGCAACAGCGTCTTGCTTTTGCTCGACTGTTGCTTGCAAAGCCCAACTTGGCTTTATTGGACGAGTCTACAAGTGCATTAGATGACGCCAATGAGGTATGGTATAGGTGTCTGTTTTATACTTCTTGAATGGTATGGTATGTGGTCAACTTTAATGTTCTAGTCATGGCTATAAATTGCCCTTTTTCTTTTAGAAATAACTCCAAAGAGCTTTTTAGTTATAAAGAACTTGTGGATGATTGAAAACATAAACAACATTTGACGTTCCTTGGTCACCATTTGTTTAGTAAATGCGGCATCAGTTGGTTGCTCCTTAATTAATTGACCTCCAGCGCTCAAACACTGAACATTAGATCCGTCAACGTGACAAAAAATAAAAGTTCTTTGACTATTTTGCTAATTGCAGCAATATGTTTTAAACTTTTGGCAGTTTTCAATACTGTGAAGCATGTTCTTCTTACAGTTGCATCTTATCCACAGGCTCATCTGTACAGGCAGATCAAAACAGCGGGGATAACATATATAAGCATCGGTCACCGAACGACACTTTATAAATTCCATAAGAGGGTCTTGTACATATCAAAGTCTGATTCGCCTGATAGTGGTGGTCGTAACTGGCATCTCGAATCTATAAACCCGAAGACTACACTTGAAGAGGCAGCTTCGCCATACTAAGATTACAAGACCTTTACCATTTTCTTGAAAATTAAGCCTATACAAGATACCACCAAATTATGAAGCAGATGAGCGAAAAAGAGAAGTGCTTTTCCTATATGAAGTTGGATTTCGAATTTCGGCGGGAGTTTTCTCGTATCAGTTCTCTCTTTAAGTCTTTACCCTCAGCCATGAAGTGCTTAGGTACGTAGAACTGCTTCAGATGAAAAATGAGTACTTGGATTATAATTCTTCTTTGAAGATCTCTGCAACATGATGAGCTAGGGATTGTCTATTTACAAGGCTGGTAATGATTAATTCTGGTTCTCGAGCCAAAAACAAACTTGTATAATTTGTCTTTTGATATTTAGTAGCATTAGGAGCCACCAAATACCATACCTCTAGATAAATGTAATAGTATTTACTGTGTACTTTCAAAGCCATCTTCTCCCGGACAAAGACAAAACTATCTATAACTATATATTATTCCTCAATAACTGCACACGTGTTGCGAGGAGGCCGACGCGCGGGAGCAGACGCGGGGCGGGCACTGGCGGGGGCGCGGCGCGGGGCACGAGGCTGCACCCCACGGTGGGCGGCGCACGCCGCGAAAATGCGGGGCGCGCGGCACGGCGGGTCACGGCATTGGCGGCACACGGGCGCGGGCGCATTGGAGTGGGCCGCCACGTGGGGCACTGTTCGCAGCGGCGCCGGCGCGAAGCATAGAGGGCGGGCGCGGAGCGCGGGCGTACAGCGACGCTGCGCAGGCGGCGGCTCCGGCGCTGGCTTGGACGCAAGTCGAGCTGCCAGCCGGGCGCGGGCGCGAGCGCTAGGGCCGCCGGCGTGGGTCCGGGCGTGAGTAGGGGCCGGCGGGCGGGCGCGGTCGCTAGGCGCGGAACGTGGCGAGATGCGGCGTGGCCGGGTCGGCCGCGGTGGGGTAGGTTTCACGGGGTCACGAGGCCGAAACGTGGCTTCTGTGGACCACATGGAGGGAGGTTCACGAGTGAACCTCCCTCTGCATTTATATATTATTATATATAATATATTATATATATATATATATTATATTAATTTAAAAAATTTGATCTTTTAAAAGTACCGAGTTATTCAGGATACTTGTAGATTTTTAGCCGTTGAGATTAAGCGGATGTGCGGTTCTAGGATAATGTCGGGCCCCTGAGGGTTAGTAGCTAGGTGCGATTGGTTTAAAATAGTATAATCTACGCAGTCTTAAAAATGATCAAAAGGACGTTAATCATACGGTAAAAACATTTTACAAGCACCAAATGCTTGGTGCTTTTACAAGCCACCATAGCGAACTCTATTATATTATATAATATATATAATATATATATCTATATATATTATATATATATACTATATAATATATATAATAGAGCAGGGTGCTGTTGCTCTCAGAGACGGAGGCCTTCGCTGCTCCTGTAGCCGTTCCGATGATTAGAGTTTCCGAATTGACGATCGGCTCCGCTTAAACTGATCTAGCTATTTTAGAGTTGCTAGAAAATAATTTTACGGATTTTCGATATCATTATTACTTAGCAATCGGAAATGATTCAAAATCAATAAATTTTTAAAGGCTGATAAATAAATCCTATAAAATGCGTTGATATTCAGCATGGTAAAATTTTCGATCAAGAAATATTGATCGTGTTGTAGATAGTATAAGAATTTGGTATCAAATTTCATCTTAATTTGAATTATTTTACACCGCTTAAAACTTGAAAACGGCAGATATCAACCAATTAACAAATTATGAATGTTTGAATCCTTTCGATCACTAGTAAATGAATATCAAAAAATCGCAAAAATTTCTTTCTAGACTTCAAATCGCGCCTATATATCCAGTCTCTAACGGAGCCGATTTGTCGATTTAAAAATTTCATCATAAAAAAATGGCTCAGGAGCAACAGGAGGCCTCGTGCTCCTGGAAGCACCAGCAGCTTCTTGATTATATATATATATATATAATAATATATATATAATATATATAATTTATTTAATATCATATTTATTTATTATACTATAGTATTTTATTTTTATATAGATATATTATTATATAATAATTTATTATATAATTTACTATTTATTTTTATAAAATATAAAATATATAAATAAATGTTAAATAATTTAGACTATATCTTCTCATTCACTAATTACTGGAGGACTACGATACATACTAAAATTATTTCACTAACTAATGGCGAATTACTATGCCTACTAAAATTTTTTGATATACTTATTGCATCATTTAAATTCTGAAATTGATTTTTATAACTAATTTTTAAAATTAAATTTTAAAATAACTACCCGCAGCATCGCGCGGGTCCTTAACTAGTTTTTATGTATTTGTGGTGCTAAATGCAAGTTATTACCATTCATCAACAGGAGTTTAGATAATGCAAGTAATCTCCTGTTATAGGTTGTAGGACTAAATTAGTGCGCCATTTCCAAAAGAAAGGGAACAAAAAAAAGAATGATTACATTAATGTTGGTGGAAAAGCAACGAGAGATAGGAAGTATTTTCATGGGTAGGCTTTAATTTGCCCACTTAGTTTATTTTTAGCTTACCACCTTATAATTCAAAATGTTACATTTAACTATTCTTTTGTTTTATCTCTATTTTTAGCCAAAAAGTTTACTATTAAATAGAGTAATAAAGTAAATTTTTTTCATAACTATAGGATAGTTAAATGTAACTTTTTAAATCATAGAATGATAAAGTAAAAATAAGAAAAATTTAGAATAATTTAGGATAAGTGAAAATGAGCTAAACAAAAGGAGGCAATTTGAACTTTTATCTTATTTTTATTGCCACCGATGTATAGACTAGTTGGTGGTTATCTTCTGCGGTGGATAAGGGACGTGAGGAAGGCATTTCGCAACCTACCGATGACTCCATGTGTGGAAGCCTCTCGGTGGCCCTATGCAACTTACCTTCCTGGGGGGTCTTAGAGGTGGGGGCTTAAATTAGGGTTGTCAACAAGTCGAACACAAGTGAACTAGGGCCAACTTGAGATCAACTTGAGGCTGACTCGTGTTCGGCTTGACCTCATTACGAGCTGGAAGAGCCCAGTTTATGATCAGGTCACATTTTATTAAGCCAGCTCATGTTCGGCCCGTTAGCTCGATTAGTTTGCCTAGCCGAGCTAGCTTGTTAATAGCTCTTCACGGCTCAAAATTTAAACGTCAAATTAATTTACATATATAAAATAAAACCCTAAAATTCTATACAGTAGATCTTCATCTAATGTTTGAAATTTACAAAATAACCCGGCCTCTTTACATTTGGGCTGGGCCAAAACCTAAATATTTATCTTTCCCACGTATAGTTGTATATATATATATATATATATATATATATATATAGAGTGGGCTGGTATGCTTTCGTAAGCACGGAGGCCTCCGTGCTTACACTTTGTTTTCGATGTTTGGACTTTCGAATCGACGATCGGCTCCGTTAGAGTTGATTTAGAGTATTTAAAGTACCAAGAAATTAAATTTTGTGATTTTTCGATATCATTTGCCTAGTGATCGAAGGGGCTCAAAATCAATAATTTTAACGGCCGTGTGAGCCGGTTGCAAGTTTAACGGTGTAGAAATATCCAAATCACGTGAAATTTTGATAGAAAATTCTTTATACCATATAAAACAAGATCAATAACTTTGATCTAAAATTTTAATGTCATATCATCATATTTTGTGAGATTTTTATTTTCAGCCGTTGATTTTGAGCCACTTCGATCACTAGGCAAATGATATCGAAAAATCGCAAAATTTATTTTCTAGATACTTCAAATACTCTAGATCAAGTCTAACGGAGGCCGATCGTCGATTTGAAAGAAGTCCACAACATCGAAAACAAGTGGAAGCACGGAGCGCTCCGTGCTTCGAAACACCCAGACGCACTCTCTCTCTCTCTCTCTCTCTCTCTCTATTATATATTATATATATATATATAATATATGTAGAGGAGCTAGGGGTATACTATCAGTAGCACGGAGGCTCCGTGCTATCAAGTTGTTTTTAATGATGCGCGCGTCCAAATCGACGTGGCTTCGTTAGACTTGATCTACATATTGAAGTATTTGAAACTAAATTTATAATTTTTTGACATTATTTGGCTAGTGATCAAAATGTCTCAAAATTGATTAATTTTATGATAGATGTGATGTGTTTGTGATTTAACGGTGTAAACAATTCAAATCTATATGAAATTTTAATAGAAAATTCTTTTCACTATTTAGAGTAAGATCAGTACAATCTGATCTTAAATTTAAGTCTTTTATCATCATTTTTTAATAGATTTTTATTTTCAGCCGTTCATTTTTAGACTACTCGTTTGATAGGTAAATGACGTCGAAAAATTATGAAATTTAGTTTTCAATAATACTTTCAGTAATGTAGATCAGTCTTAGACGAGCACTCCGATCGTCGCATCTGGGCAAGCCACATCATTGAAAACAACTTGGTAGCACAGAAGCCTCTGTGCTACCGATAGTATACCAGCCTAGCTCTATATAGAGTATATGTATTTTGAGAGTTGAGCTGGAATGCTATCAGTAGTAAACGGGCTTCGTTGCAATCCATTTGTTTTCGATGATGGAGCTTTCAAATCGACAATCGGCACCGTTGAACATGATCTATATCACTTGAAGAATTTAGAAATTAAATTTCAAATCTTTCGACATCATTTACTTAATGATCAAAGGGTTTCAAAATTAGTAATTTTAATGGTTGATATGAGGGGTTTTCTCGTTTAACAGTGTAAAGCTATCCAAATCAATTGAACTTTGGTTAGAAAATTCTTCAAACTATTTAGAACAAGATCTATACTCTCGATCATGATTACAAAATTTCTATCATCACTTTTTAGAGAATATTCATTTTCAGTCATTCATTTTTACGCCCACTTGATGGACAAGAAAATAATATCGGAAAAGTATGAAATTTGATTTCTAAATATTTCAAATGGTATAGATCATTTTCAACGGTACCGATCGTCGATTTGGAGGCTCCATCATCGAAAACAAATAGGTGGCAACGGAGCCCGTTTGCTACCGATAGTATTCCAGCTCAACTCGTATTTTGAACTATATCGAGCTGAACACAAGTCTAACCGGCGATTTTAGCCGTAGTCGGCACAACCAGATGTTTCGCCGTCGAATCTCGCTCAATAATCTTTAAGGGCGAAATTGCACCTCGGTCATTAATTGTACGTGTTGTGCAGTTTCATTTGTCTCATTTAATTTTATTTTCTTGCAATCAAATTACAAAACTTTTAACTAATTTTTATTTCAGATAGAGAAGTTTATCAAATTTAGTGGACACGTCTCTCTAAATAGTTATATGTTCAGCTATCATGTCATCTCAAATATATTAAAACTCAATAATCGCGTCATCAATACAAAATGACATAGCAGCTAAAGCAAAGCTATGCTATCTCTTGCAAATGATGTGGTAACTAAATAAATATTGTATCTTTTTTTAGAAATGCTATGCTAGTTAAATCAGCTGTTTTATTAGAAAGTTTTGAATAAATTTTAGAAGGATAGCCCGATTAGAATAAAACATAAGTTCATGAACAATATAGTTGTAAGAAATTAAAAGTTCAGTGACCAAACATTTTGTGATAAGTTACTTCTTTTTAAGATTTTTTTTTTCCCTTCCCTAAAAGAAAAGGACTACATTAAATTGGATTTCTCTATGTTTCAAGGTTGCCATTTGAAGCTTCTGTATCATCCAGGAGCAAGCTACTTAAATGAGAGAGGTGATAACAAGTTTAGAACCATTTCCTTTTACCAAATATAGCTATAGCCAAATTAAATATTTTTTTTCACCCTTGAATACTCCTTACCTGGGAATGTTTCATGCCAGCTATACTACTTGCTTGATATCCTACATTTACTTAAAATAAAAAAATGAAAGAAAACAAATCACTTATCTGATTCATCCTAAATTTGCTCCATATATATGTTTTCTCCATACATTGTAAATTTTCAGATGATCCTAATTCTATATTCTAATTCAAAACACACTTTAAAACAAAAAAGAAAATCTGAAAAAATAAAGAGCAAATCCAACACATTCTTACTTGTTACTAATTACCTAAACTCTCTCCTCAAATTTTACCATTAAGAAATGCAATACCCTCATTGTCCCTCTGATTCCACTCAAAAAGAAAGATATATATGCAGATGTAAACTTTTGTGCTCTTTATTAATTGACCTTGATATTCAAGCTTGCATTCTCCGTCCTCCGGTACCGGACTCTCTCTGGCAATTAAAGTAGACCGCAGCGACCGGAGACCCGAGGTTGTAGAGCTCGGCAAAATCGCGGGTATTGAAGTTCTGACGCCAGCCCGGAGCGTATACCGTTTGGTGCCCGAGCTGTTGAAATAGCACGAACACGATCCGATGTATACCGAGGACTGGGGATGGGCTCTTATAGCTCACAATCTCCTGCCCTGGATATATAACACAAGCAGGTTCATGTATGAGCTAATGTACATGGAATTGATCAGTAGTAGCTTAATAATTTAGCTAAAATATTGATTATTAATAATTAAGATTTGTGGAAGCAGCAAAGTATGTGTACATATGATACAAGAATTGAAGTGATTTTAATGCATTTCTTACCAAAAGATGCTTCAGTTGTCGCCGGGATATCGGTCACCAACCTACATCAGTAGAGATCAATATTATAGTAATCGTTCTGAGTTCATTTTATACGGTGAAAACTCGGCAATGAAACAAAATAAAGATCAATATGACCGACCGTACCTAGCGCAGTTGGCTAAGGGCTCGATAATTGGTACTCGATGTCCTCAGTTCAGAACTTAGTTGCTTCACATTTCTAGCGGGGTTCATTTCTAGAGAATGAACGAAGTGGATAGCTAACTACCTTTCTCTCTCGTTAAAAAAAGAGAAAAAAAGAAAGAAAAGAAGATGCTAACTGTTTGTGTGTTTTAAGTTCGTGCATCGATCAATTCAGTACGCAACTTTGTGCATTGAAGCATAACTCGAGGTCACTATTGAGGAACACTCATCTGAATCAGGATCTATGCACAAGTTGTGCGAGTGTTTTACAATATGTGTTTCTATATTTATAAGAGCTATTGCATGCACATGTTCATGCCTATACATATCGTCCAAATAATCGGAACTTCTGATTTTCAAGAAGATATTACTTGATAATTTAAGCGCTATTTTAATGCCTGGATAGGCTAATTAGTGGATAAACTAAACTCACTTTGCTTGATGCGAAATGTTGTAGAGAAGAAAATTTGAGCAAGAGAGGATAATAAAGTTTTGACTAATTTGTCGACTTCATTACATGCGATAATTCAGAAGAGTAAAACATCACAGCCTTTCCCCTATACAAGGTTGGCACGAGTGATCAAAGATAACAAATTTGTATTGTAACAAGCAAAGAAGGAAGCTAGTTTCTGTAATGATAAGGAACAAAATTTACGGAAAAGTTAACGTAAGAGGCTACGCAATTCAGTTAAGTCTATCTCTTAACATCAAAATCTCAGCTTGTTATTAACATCAATACCAAAGTACATAACTAGGCAGGCTACAATTTTATTGAGAGAAAATTGGTATATATTTATTAATCAGTGACAAAATGTGCTAAGGAGAAACTTAATTTAATGGTGGATAAACATAGCTTGTTAACAGCAAAACTTACATGTGCAGCTGAATAGGAACAGAGGAATTGATATGCGTTAAAGGATTGTGGATCCCATCCAAGGACCAAGGGTAGGTCCACACACACACAAACTAGCACACAGTACACAGAGAGAGAGAGAGAGAGAGAGAGATAGGATTACTCAATTAAAAGCAGATACTTACCAGTGCAAATACTCCCTAAGGTTTGGGTAACTGGGACTTGGAGCATCTGGATCAACCATAATCTGCAAGATATAAATAACTTAGAAAAGCCACTCAAGAACAAACAAGTATCTCCATGGCACTAAAAAACACGAAATTAATAAGCTTAATATTTATCTCCACAATATATATGAAAGCTCAATTAAGTACCATATATAGAATACAAGGTAACATATATATACATATGTGCTCACAAGAGTATAAAATGTTCTCAGATGATCAGTTCCTCCGACCTCAACCCTAGGCTGGTGAACCACAGCTGAGGGTTTAAGGTTACACCCATTTGTAACCTCCCTTGAACTGTATATTACACTAAGAGGTACAGATCTTGTGAATGGATCCAACACATCCCCAATCACCCTCCCAACAACCAAAGTATCTCTTTCTCTATTCATGACCAACCACACTCTAGCTTAGCTAGCTCTTCTCCTTTGGGTGCAGATCACTGGTGAAAAGAACTCAAGTAGAACCAGTGGGGAATGTGGCAAAGGATGCAGTATATGTAGTGAGAAGAAGAGAGGTATAATATGAAGTGGAGCTAATGGAGTAGGTTAGTGAGAAGAAGCGAGGTATAATATGAAGTGGAGCTAATGGAGTAGGTTAATTATAGTGAAACTTAAGTCCAAAGGAACATTGCACATAATATAAGAAGAAGAGAGAGGTGTGTTTGATGGGGACCAAATTTGATTTTTCTACTTTGTTTTATTCTTTGACTCCATGTTGGAGAAATATTGGCATCATGTAGATTTGTATCAGATTCTGAAATTCTTATTGTGGTTTCCCATTTGATTAGAGGTGTAAAAGTGAGGTGGATTAATTGTGGAGTGTGTTTAATTAATTTCCTTATTTTAAGAAGAATTTTGAAGTCATAATTAATTTAGGCCAATTAAAAAGCTCTCTCAGGGATTCGTTCCACCTCTCGCGTTTGTTCATCGGCCACACCACAAATTTATTTTTAACTTAATGATTCAATTTTTAAATTAGATCAATCATACAAAAGCTAAGCCGTAATTAATTAAGGTGAATTTAAGAGGGGATGCTCTACTTAGTCTTGCGTGCAAAATTGCGATATATGCTTTTAAGAAAACGCAATAGAAAATATTCTGCTTGCTTCTATAAATAATAGCAAATATTATATAAATTGCACTGTTTTAGTTAAAAGCTAATTTCAACGGTCCTACGTACAAATAATATAAAAAGCAAATATTACTATATATTTTCATCATATCTATTTTAGCATAATAGTGCCCAACAACTCCCAAAACTAGATGGACTCTTCGATGGATCGACCAAATAGTAGGGAAATGTATGTGTGTGCAGAGAACCACACTTTCGATTTTGAAAAGAAGATAACCAAAAAAAAGAGAGAAAACAAGATAGAGCAGATGGATGCATGGCTGAACGGTGGGTAAGAATATATGTCAATGGGTCAGATTCGAGACGGGTTATCAAAAATTCAAATCTGAACCCAACTACCAAACCTGAATTTCTAACCCAAACCTGAATTCAATAGATTTTAAAATCTATACTCAAACCTGAATCCAACCAAAAATTCGAAATCCGAACCCGAAAACTTATAAACAATTATTACTCTTTTCTATATTTCAAAACATATTATATTTAAACCTAAATTTTTAAGATACAAATCAAACATTAATACATATTATATAATATAAAATCAAATCAGGCTCGGGTTGGGTAGATCATAGTTAGTTAATTCGGATTCGGCAAAAATTCGGTATGGATATAATTCGGATAAAATTCTTCTTTAAATTTTTAAATTCGTTGAAAAATATAGCTAAAAAACGGATTCGACAATTATTCGGATACATGATTTATGTGGATATTATATGTTCACCAATTAAAAATTCGGGATAAAAAATTCAGCTATATAATAAATATATAATAATTAATATAATATATATATTATTATTATAATTTTTATATATACATTAAATATATTTAAAATTATAATAAACNGTAACACGGAGGCCTTCGTGTTGTCGATAGCCTACCAGCCTAGCTCTCTCTCTCTCTCTCTCTCTCTCTATATATATATATATAATGAGAGGGAGGTCCACTGTGGACCTCCCTCTCATGCGGAGGCCAAAGTTGACTCGTGGACCGTGCGCTCCAGAGTAGGCCAACACCGCGCCATTTTACTTCCTCGGACGGCCTCGGGCGAGACGGGAATCATCCGCCGCCGCGGCCCTCTCGCTCCCGGCGCCTGCCAGGGTGGCGGAGGAGGAGGACGACGACGACGAGTGCGGCGACGAGAGTGACGACGACGCAACCCACGGCTGCGAGTCCACTACCCGACGACCGTGAGGCCCGTTTTTTTGAGCGAATCATTCGCGAATAATTTTTTTTGACGAAAAAAATGTGTTTTTTCTCGATTTTTTTGAAAAAATACGAAAATGGTTGTTTAATTTGTTTATTCAAAAATTCGCGAATAATTCGCGAATTATTCGTGAATTTACTAACAGGGGGTAGATACAAAATCCATATCGAATCCAAATTCATCAGTTTTTTTTATAAAATATTTTCTACTCATACTCGAAATCATATTCGTTCAGTATCGAATAAATCTGTCACATTTGGGTTTGAATTCGGATAAAATTTCGAATATACGTAGTCATTAACATTCCCAAGATTGGTGGGTGCATGGACATATGAGACCTGCTGCACAAGGTGCAGGCTATGGTTTTTTTATTCCTAGGATGAGCAGGCATCATCTGCTTGACCTCGTCAGCTTTAGTCATAATTATTGTGGGATATGTCAATCATGATTTCTTTGTCAAGGAGATGCGAGAGTTGATGCATGTAAAGAGGGGCAGGCAGGACAAGCAGCTGTCTCTATCTCAGGACAGCACCTTTTCCCGTCACATCCCTGCTTTAACGCTGTCGAGTTCTCATTGGCTCGCCAGAAGATTCAACCGTTCCCGCCAAAACACGACAACACTCGGATCAAGACAATCGAAAGTTATTTTAGTTTAGGAGCCATGCTACGTATTTACCTTGTACCCGCTTCATTTTAAGATTATTAATATTTTATTTATTATATTAAATTTTTATCTACCGGTACATCTCAAAGTGGAGCATGTATTTAGATATTGCTTTTTTATTTTTTTTTGATTGATAGACAGCACGCTACCCCCTTCGTTTATTTTATTTAGAAATAAACTTAGCTGAAAATGTAAATCAACTAGGATTCGAATTTGGGTCTCTGATACCAACCATCAAACCCTTTGCCACTTGCTCTAGGAACGGTCGGTTGTAGTTGGATATTGCTTAAATGTTTCTTGAATGATGAGTTCCAAGGATAGCAAAATTTAACTTTGACATTCAAAATTTTTTTTAAAGATTTTACTTGAGGTAATTGGGGCTGTTTTCTATCCCTATCTATAAGGGCACGAAGCTTAATAATTGTATATTTTCTCAAGGAGAATAGTTATGTTTTGACATGGATGAATTGTGTAATAAATTTTGATTGACTCTCCATACAGTATAAAATGTGATACTAATTTGACAACGTGTGCATTTAAACCCTTTCTGAGGAACCAAATTAAGCATTTCCTATATATCGGAAAAGTTTTCAACTAAAGGGGGCGTTTGGATTGACGAATCTGTTGATCCAACGTAAGTCAAATGCAGTGGTGTTTGAGTTTTCCTGAAGTGTGATTATTTTTCTGCTGTTTGTTTTGACGTAACTCGTACAGTCTGAAAGTTAAATTCAATTACTTCTTCTGTTTGTTTTGATGTAACTTGGTGCTGATAAAATTAGTTTTTTGAGTTCCGTTGTTTATTTTGATGTAAGTAAGTGGATCCCATTATCTCCTAAATATAGTAATAAATTTACCACTATAAATTTTAACCTATTATATAATTAAATTTTTTATTATTATTTAAATATAATCCTAATTTATTATAAATAAGGTAATTCTAACCGATTATAAAGGAAGCAGAGTTTAGGTTTTGCTGTTTAATAATTTTTTTAGAGGAGGTTGAGTGTGGTGGAAGTCGAGTTCGGTACTTTAGAGAAGGAAGTCAAGAGTAGGTGAAGTGAAGGTCTAACATAACTTGCGTTACACTATATTTTTGACTTACACCAAAACAAATAACATAAATGATGAAACTTGAGTTCCATCACTCCACTTACACCAAAACAAACGGAAAACTGAACTATTTTTTTTTTAAAAAAAATGTGTTTTAACTATGAATGAAACTGGTTCAAGCAGGTATACACGGCTCCAGCTAGTCTTTATCCCGCACATGTATTGCATTTACCAACATTCAAGTAGTAGATGCACATTTAGTGGACTAAGACGTGCTACCCACAAGTTATTCTCTCCTTGTCCTACGATCAAAGTGTTGGACACAATCACTTGAGCTTACAAGGAAATAGATTCGAATGCAAGTCATACCCGAATTGGAAAAAGAATAAATTCACAACCTTTATCCCATGAAGTCCCTGTCCTTTCAAATTCTTATCTTACTCTTCGCATCAATCTGTCCGAAAACGACTTAATAGTACAGAGCCAATTCTTTGTAGAGCCCCAGTTGCTCAAAAGTACAATTCAATGGATCGCCACCTATGTTGGAGGTGATGCTTCCACTTTTTAGATTAGTGATACGAATAATTTCACATGGTCAGTGTTGGGAGTTGTAATTCGAAGTTTCGAACCTCCTGAAGATTAGGAAAAATCTATGCATTAATGTAAATTAACTAGAATAGGATTAATTATCTATTGCTATTGGAGTTTAAATATATTTGTTGTCTACTTTCTAGTTGAAATCAGTCATCATGGATATATGCACTACAACAGAATTAAGTTATAAGGACACATGTTTGAAACACTTTTTGTGTAAGTGTCCCATCTATGACAAAACTTAAAAAAAAATCTAGCAAAGCCTAAATATAAAGCCCAATCCAACAAAAAATAAAAGGTTACTCTAATCAACTCACCCCATCCAACCCATTCGGCCCGATTACAAACAAAAAAGAAAAAAAAAAAAAATTGATCACCATCTCCCATTCTCCCCTCACTCAATCCACTGAAACTCTAGACGAAGAGCTCTTCGCTCTCCTCCTCCTCCGCCACAGCAGCCAACGAGATAGAGTTTCGGCGGTTGCTAAATATTTAAATAAGTATTGATAAATTAGCAGCATATTTTTTAGATTATACCGACACTCTTAAAATATCTCTATATACCTAGCGATCCCAATATAGCAACACTTTTTAAAAGTGTCAGTAATTTAGCCAGCAACACTTTTTTTGACCTGTATCGACATTTAAAAGTGCCGCTATACACCGTTTTTACTGTAGTGATGTCATTATCAATAGGAATATTGCCCATCCTTATATTTAAAAGGTGGTGCGCGTGTGAGTATATATAGAAGTTGGTTGCAGTGGAGAGTTAATGAGGCCGTGGGAGTAATTAGAGAAAGGCTCCACAGTGATAAGCTTGGGGTGTAATTAGATGCATGGTTTTATAATTAATTGATAAAGTACTTTATATTGATTAGTTATCTTCTACCTCCATTAATGTTTCTTCTTTATACTATTTTCTAACAGTAAGAAATAAGAGGTGGATCAATCTTTAATCAACACAAAAGCATAAGCAAATAGATGAATACCCTCGTATGCCTATTATATACCATTGTATCATGGACATTTCTGTAAGTCTCGCGTGTCCGTGTCGGATACGTGTGTGTCCATGCTGAACCTGTATCCAACGCGGGTACCCTATGGACGCACATTTGATGTAGGTTCACAGAGCATCTCATTGAAAAAATATATATTTTTTTTTATTTTGCTTTCTTTTATGCATATAAAATGAAAGATGATAAATATTTTAGTTTTTCAGTAAATGCATTTCATGTTTTTTGGATAATAATTAAATTATGTATAGTAGAGAAATTTTTTTAAAATATATTAATATAAAAATTTTATTAATTTTTATTTATATGAGAAATATAATAATATTTTAATATATTTTTATTATATATTATTTTGTCAATAATATTATATTTTTTTACTGGTGTCCATGCCGTATCCGTATCCTAATTTTTCGAAAAGTGTCGAGCCGTTATGTACCAGTTGTGTCGTAATCTGTGTTCTGCATTCGTGTCCGTGATATATGCATGAAAAGATGCATGATATATAGCAAAGCACAACATGAGTAGAAAAGTTAGATGCTTGAGATCGCATATATGTATGTGGCTCCGAAGAAAAGGAAAGGGCTTCTTTTGCATCTCCTCATCCCAATCTCACATCCAGGGCCGGATGGGAACAACAAAAACTGCTTAGAGGCGCCAAATATAAAATGCCTTTTGAATTGGCAGTGGGTATTGTTCTAAAAGCCTACACATACCCAACTTAATTTGTTGGTGGTTGTTTCTTATCATCGATCTTTGGATAATATAGCATTAAACTAGTTTTGAGCCTTCTCACTTAGAGGTCATGCGTTTGATTTCGACGTCTTTTAAGTGATATTATAAGGTGATGATTACTTAGATGTTCTCACTCAATATGATAAAGAAATTCAACAGGAAAGAGAAAAATTGCATTGGAACGTAAATTGTTAGATTTAGTTGTTAAAAACAATAGTTTCATATTTGATAAAGATAAGAATTCTGTCGTGTATAACTTGGTATCTCTCTCCCAAGTTTGATTAGGAAATCTAATCTAATCTAATCAAACTCAATGATCTAATAGAATTTAAATTAGATTCTATTCTAATCTAATCAGGATTTACACTTAACTTTAAATAACTACAATTCAAACAAATCCTAACACACATCAAGTTCCTAGGATATATATATATATATATATATATATATATATATATATATGTCGTAGGGTGTACGGTCAAGCCATAGGAAGCCGTGTGGGGTCTAGGGCTCGAAGTGGGGCCATGATTGCATGCGCCTGGTGTATGGATGCATAGAAGAAGACCACTAATTAATGGCATAAGATTAAATGTTGTTTTGAATTTAAATTTACAGTTTGGTTGTAATTTGAAATTCAGCTATTGTTGTAGGTATTTAAGAGGGTTACAGTATTCTTAATTGGATAAAATCGATTTTGTGGACCAAACTATTTTATAAAGACTAAAATACCCTTTAAATAGGTACCTGGTGAATGGTACATATGCTTCAATAGCAGGTCACCTCTAGAATCATATTAAATCTAAACCATCTATCAACAGTATTCCAGCCCCTCTCTCTCTCTCTCTCTCTCTCTCTCTCTCTCTCTCTCTCTCTCTCTCTCTATATATATATATATATATATATATATATATATTGTGTGCATGGGTGCACAAGAAGAAATTTTCTGAGTTACAAAACGATCAGAAAGAGGGTTCAATTGAAACTACTCTTTCTAGCTGGTCAGCTGTAATTGCTGAAAGTAACAGTTTATGGTACAAAAATATAATTGAGCACTTTCATTACAAAATCCCAACAACATATATCAAAGCGGGTTCAGATATAACCATGCAATCTAGAGCTAATGGTAATTATGTGGTACATGGAGGAATCTATATATATATATATATATTAACCATCGTGTCATTTGTGTGATGTATGCGCATATAGATAGATAGATATGTAGAAGTGATCAGGACGACACGATAAAATACAATAACACAAGACTGGTAATGACTAGTTAGAGATACATCCTTCTTCCACCGGAGCCCGACTCCCTTTGGCAGTTGAAGTAGATGGCTGCAACGGGAGAGCCGAGGTTGTAGAGCTCAGCGAAATCCCTGGTATTGAAGTTCTGGCGCCACCCCGGAGTGTAGACCGTCTGACGTCCGAGCTGCTGGAAGAGCACGAACACAAAGCGGTGGATCCCCATTGTCGGTCGCGGGCTCTCGTAGCACATCACTTCTTGCCCTAAGCTCATGAGATATATAGCCACAATCAAAACTTGCTATGAGCCTACAATGCTATGAATCAACATTCTTAAATGTTTTGCTGATCCTCCCTAGCGCAAGTGGCAAAAGGCTAGCTTGGTGGTTTACCCGAAGTCCCAGGTTCGAAGCCTAGTTGTTTTATATTTTCAGCTAAATTTATTTTTAAAAGAAAAAAAACGAAGCGGATAGCATGTTACTTTTCTCTCTCTCAAAAAAGAAAAAAAAAACATTCTTAATGTTTTTACATGGCAAAATAAAACCCATATAGTAAATCTAACCACAAATGGCTAAGTTCATAGTTATTATTTTCATAGGAATGTGGTTTTGGTTTATAGAATTCTAATTAGTAGCTAGGTCTCACCAAATGTTGCACCTGTGGTTCCAGGGATGTCTGTGACCAGCCTGATCAAAATCAGAGAGAAAGTAAAACTGTTGTAAAAGCTTCACAAATTACAATAAAACAGACAGATATATCAGAAGAGAATAAGCAGTTGCTGTAGAAATAATAGCGGAAGACAAGAATAGTACACCACCAGTAGACGAAGAAAAAGAGACATGAAATGAGTACCAATGAAGATATTCCCTAAGATGTGGGTCACTTGGACTTGGAGCATCTGGGTCTACCAAAACCTACATGCACATCATTATAAAGCCACAAAAAAGATATAGTAGCTGATCAAAAGAAAGCTAAAACAAATATTATGAAAGGTTTAAGAAAAATGCTAGCTAACTATACACTTTTTATAGGAGTGTACATCTTACATATTTGGATCCAAGAGTTGATACAACCTCTTTGAAATTTTAGTTAAAAAATAAATAAATAAGACAAGTGAGTTCATGATTAGTCCCTACGAGGGTATAGAAGGTTCTGAGGTCGTTGCCACCAATGTCCACTCGAGGTTGGTTGACCGCTTGTGAGGGTTTGAACTCGCGCCCATTGGTCACCTCCCTCGAGCCATACATGATCCGAAGAGCTGTAGTTCGAGTGAACTGGTCCAAAACATCCCCAATAACCCTACCAACTACAAGAGGGTCCCTTTCCCTCATGTTTATAAGTGAAACTCCCAAATAGGATAAACTAATACTACCTACAGCAATATATATATGTACATGGAACTTGGCGTGGAGCTAGGCTGGTGTTTGATGAGTCACAACATGCATTGACCCCTATTTATATATGTGTGAGATCACAAGCCTTTTTCCTCCAATATTTTGGTTAATTATTGCATGGAATCTCCACATTTTTCTAGATCATAATGTTTGTGGTCGCCCTTCACCCCTTTCTAGCCCTAAAAGTTTTTTGGGGCATCTTCTCCTGGCTTTTGTTTTGGAGATGTTACTACATGCCTGCACTTGATGCATCTATATTTCTATGCACCGCATACTTTGATAATTCAAATGTCCAATTTTCAAACAAAAATAAAATGCTACATACAAGTATACAACTCACTGTGCGATAGGGATTGAAATACTATCTAGCTAGGGTTTACTGCACATAATATTTTTTTGCAAAAAAGTGGATGATGGTGCACGAGTGTTTTACGAATCCATGCACCTGGTGCAGGCAATAATATTTCTCTGTAGTAGAGTTCTGTTAAAGCTTTCTGTGCATACAGTAGAGTACTGTTAAAGCTTACAGTGATAGTGGAGTCATATCTTTGCCCTAGCTTGTTCTTTAGACATCTTTTAGTCATGTCCTTACCATTGTTGTTAATACGACATTGAACTTCTTAGTAGTTGTAGAATTTCCTCCTAATGGTCACCTTGCCAATGACGATTTCGGCCAACGCCAACAGTTCCATGGTTAATACTGATCTCTTCCTTTGTTATCATCTTGTTTTGTTTGCCTAAATTTGTTTAGGCAAAGGAGATAACGCGAAAATTATTGTTTTTTTTTTTTTTGGAGAGAGAAAGGTAGCATGCTACCTGCTTCGTTTATTTCATTTAGAAATAAACTTAGTTGAAAATGTGAATTAACTAGGATTCGAACTTGGATCTCGGGTACCAACCATCAAACCTTTTTGCCACTTGCACTAGGGACGGTCGGTACGCGAAAATTATTGTTGTTCAGATAACATTTAACTTCTTAGTAGTTGTAGAAATTACTCCTAATGGTCACCTTGCCGACGACAATGTCGGCCAACACAAACAGTTCCATACTCAATACTGATCTCTTCCTTTGCTATCATCTTGTTTTGTTTGCCTAAATTTGTTTAGGCAAAGGAGGTCACGCGAAAATTATTGTTGTCCGCCACTGTTAGCAGGTAGTTGTAGCCATCACGATAAAGCGCTCTATTGTGCTTTTTGGGGATAAGGCTTTATGCTTATGATGCAAAAGATGGACAAGATCAGAACAATTGATCACGACAACCAGATATATCGATCGCATGATTCGTTGGAATCAAATGAAAACCTTGGGCTCTTTATGGTCGGAAAGAACGAAGAAGACTGAGTTGTTTTGAAACTAGAAGAAGGTAGCTTAGAGGGCACGCACACGCCGTATTAGGAAAAGAAGTTTCCAAACATTATCTCCAAAGAATCATCTCCTCCAATGCCATCAAAGGGTTGCTCGGTGTTGAAGAACTTTTGAGTCTCTTCTAGTCCTCTTCTTATTCTCCATCATAGGAACCTGCAGCCTCCCCTATAAACCTTCAAAAAAGCAGTTCTCTGCTATCTATATTAATTCTACCTTTTGTCTCAAATAGCATAGAGGCAGCAGTTTATTTAGCATAACATCATTAATTAGATGAATGCATGCATGAGTTCTACAATGTGTACAGTACTTAAAGGTGGCAAAAAATAGCTTGTGTGGGTCTCGTTAGTGTTCACCAAGAAGCTCATAAATTACCAAAAATAAGAGTGCTTAGTTAATTAACATTCCTGATAGGAAACTTGATCCAACGTAACGTGCATCAATCATGTAAAGTTATAGCTAACATTCTCGGAGAGCTTTTTCTTCTCTTTTCTGTCACTGTCAATGGATGAATAATATAGGAGGAGAGCGGAGAAATCGATAACACGCATCTATTATTGTATGTTTTAGTGCATGGATTTTGGTTGTGCCTTGCAGAATCTTCTTTCATATATATATATATATATAGAGAGAGAGAGAGAGAGAGAGAGAGAGAGAGTGTAGTACTTGTGTGCTATTAGGAGCATGAAATTTTTCGTGCTCTTAAGTCGTTTTTTATGATGGAACATCTTAATCGACGATTGGCTCTTTTAGATTTGGTTTAGCGTATTTGAAGTATTTAGAAAATAATTTTTGCACATTTTTGATATTATTTATCTAGTGATTGAAAGTATTCAAAATTAATAATTTCTAATAATTGATGTATGCTGTTTACAAGTTTAACGGTGTAAAAGTATTCAAATCAGATGAAACTTTTATAGAAAATTCTTTATACTATCTACAACAAGATCAATGTCTCTGATCGAAAATTTTAATGTTACATTATAATTTTTTATGAGATTTTTATTTTCAACCGTTGATTTTTGAGTCATTTTGATCACTAGCTAGGTAAATGATATCGAAAAATTATAAAATTTATTTTCCAGATAATTCAAATATGCTAGATCAAGTTTAACGTATCCAATTAGCTTTTGGTCACTAGTTCAGCTACATGTCTTTAACAGTACGAATTGCAATACGAAGTTTGCGGAACGGGGGAAAACAAAATCTATGAAAACAAGTCTCACGTAAGGCACTCCACGATGGCGCTCAACTCAAGTCTCAAAACATTGTTAATGCTCTATAAGCTTAATTTATAGCCCCTTAATTAATTAAGTTCCTGCATGTACATGCATCCTTTGTTATTTTTTTTTTTTTAAATGAACTCAGCTAGAAATATAAAGTAATATGGTTTCAAACTTGGAAACTCATATATCAATCACGAAGTTCTTAGCCAGTTGAGCTAGGTATGGTCGGTTATATGCAAACTATTAATGGGCCGAATGTTCTACTGGGCTACATGGGTCGCATCTACATCTTACAGTATCTTCTACATGTGAATCAACAATAATTGTGCATATGTATTATCTGGGCTTAAATTGTTATTGTTAACAGGGAATTAGGCCCGCCTGCGATGAGATTTAAGCCCAACTGAACGCATCACATCACTATAAATATATTAGGGCACGTTTAGGTTTGAGAATTTCTACACAAGGACAGTAAAATATTTTTCTTAAGAGAGTTTAGATTCTGCGCGCATTCATGTTCTCATTATATATGTTTGGTTAAGGATAATAATGAGAATTAAAATTGGAATAGTGACTCAACACATATACTATACTTCTTATAGTTACTGTTCCTGAGGTTAAACATTTTGTGAGGATATATATTTTCTCCTTCCAAATATCTGATATATATCAAATGGGGGATAATTGATCTTTCAACTTATTTGGGCGGATAACATGTGTTTGAAACGCGTGTGGTGTTGAACATTTTAAGTGTGTGTATTAAGACTCGATTAAACCCAGAAAAAAAAAAAAAGAAAAAAAAGAGGGGATCACTATATATCAATGTTGTTGCCTTCATCTCCCTTATCTCACCGAGGCGTTTTCGTAATTGAGGTAATGACAAAAGAGAATAAATTAGGAATTTTCATGTGACCCGGAATCTGAATTGATTTCAAACTTGTTGATCGAGTTTAATCGGAATATATTTCCGTTCCTTTTCTTAAACAACAAGATCAAAAGAATACTACAAATCATTTACGTCCATTTCATCAACTCAATGGCGCAATCTAATTAACTACCATTCTCAGTTGGTGCCAAATCTCCAATCAATGATCAAACACATGCACTTCGGGTCTTAACTTGCGCCGCCTTTCTCCCGTTCAAACTAAGAAGTCATGAAGCTTTTTTTCCACTTATCAATAGAAAAGAAATATATAACATAAAATAAAAGCTCCTTCTCCAGTAAAAGACATACTGCTTGATTCTTCTTCTAGATTATGTGGTAGTAAACTGTAGAGGTAGTTTTCAAGTGAACCTGGACTTTTCAACCGAAAATAAAAAAAGGTTTTCGACTAAACCTTGGCTCATCTAGTAATCAAATGTAGTTGTTGACTCGTGGTCAACAAAAGAATCCATAGAACTTTGGGAGGCATCACACACCAAGCAATCTTAGTTTATCACAAGAATTTAAGTACAGTGGCAAGGGTTGTGTCGGAAATTTGCTGGCACAGTACGACACTGTGCGTGCCGGTTGAGTACTAGTCATAAAAAATATATATGTGTTGATACATCTAAAATATTTATTTTTTTAAGTAATAAAATATTCTAACTGTTTATTATGTATCTTTATCAAATTTTTAAAATTTTATTAAAAAAATTATTTATTAATTTAAAAAATAGAGAATTTTGAGTTGTGTTATCGGCATGAGGGTTGTATTATAATGATATCTTGTTAACACGATACGATACGGTAGATACAAACCGTACTGATGGGCACTTAAAATCTTTTAGTTTACAGCTATAATGTGTACTTAGTACTCAAACAATGCTACATGTACATCTCTAAACTATCATTCAAGAGCTTGTCAACTTTTTTTTTTAATATTTAAAATCTAAGTATCGTTTGGTTCGGGGATAAGCAAAAAGTGGCTATTCCAGGGATAGGTATAAATTGAAGTATAAGCGGGGATTAGATCAATTTTGCGTTTGGATGAAAATTAGTTTATTTTTGGGATTAAAAAAAATAGCGTTTGGTTAGGTACGATAAAATAAGGAAGATAGTGGGTTTTTATAAATAAAAAATAATTATATTATCCTCTTATTATATTTAAATTTAAATTTTTAAATTTCAAACTTTAAATTTAAGATGAAATTTAAATTTAATAAATATAAAATATCAAATTTTAAATTTCAAAATTAAAATATCAAAATTAAAATTTATAATTTATAATTTATAATTTAAAATTATAAACTTTAATTTTGAGATTATAAATTATAAATTTTAAAAATTTAAAATTTTAATTTTTAAATTTTTAAAATAAGAATAGGGGTGGGAACAATTAATAAAAATAATTTATTATAATAAATTTATAGATTTTTTTAAAAATTCTACTTAAACTTAAATTTAATAAAAAGAATTTATTATAATACTTAAATATAATTTATTATAAATTTTATTATAATATTTAAATATAAATAATATGTATTAATATAGTATAATTAATAATTTTATAATAAAAATAATGTATTATAATATATAATATATTATATTTATATACTTTAGTTTTAATTCAATTTATAATTTTAATTAAGTTTGAAATTAAGCATTGTAATAGCGCTATTCCACTAAAATGGTGGAATAACAAATTTTTTGCTATCCCGGAATAACCGGGAATAGCAAGGTTTGACCGGGATAAAATATCCCGGCCAATTTTCATCCCGTTTGGCGGAATAGCGGGGATAACTTTCGTTATCCCCGCTTATTCCCCCAACCAAACGGGGTCTAAAAGAATTTTGTAAATCTTTGAATCCTTTTATATATATATATAGAGTAGGTCTTGTGTGCTATTAGGAGCACATAGGCTTCCGTGCTCCTAAGCCGTTTTTAATGATGGAGCTTCCGAATTGATGATCGGCTTTGTTAGACTTGATCTAGTATATTTGAAGTATGTAGAAAATAAATTTTATGGCTTTTCGATATCATTTACTTAACAACCGAAAGGATTCAAAATCAACGGGTTGAAAATAAAAATTCCATAAAAAGTGGTGATATAACATTAAAATTTTCGATCAAACATATTGATTTTGCTGTAAATAGTATAAAGAATTTTCTATCAAAATTTTATCTGATTTGAATACTCCTACACCGTTAAACTTGCAAACGGTATACATCAACCATTAAAAATTGTTGATTTTGAACCCTTTCGATCGCTAGGAAAATGATATCGAAAAAAAATAAAAATTATTTTCTAAATAGTTTCAATATGCTAGATCCAGTCTAACGGAGCCGATCGTCGATTCGGAAGCTCTATCATCAAAAATGGCTTAGGAGCACGGTGGCCTCCGTACTCCTAAGCCATTTTCGATGATGGAGCTTCCGAATTGATGATCGGCTCCGTTAGACTTGATCTAGCATATTTGAAGTATCTAGAAAATAAATTTTTTGACTTTTCTATATCATTTACCTAACGATCGAAAGGATTCAAAATCAACGGCTGAAAATAAAAATCTCATAAAAAGTGGTGATATAGCATTAAAATTTTCGATCAAACATATTGATCTTGCTGTAAATAGTATAAAAAATTTTCTATCAAAATTTTATCTGATTTGAATACTCCTACACCGTTAAACTTGCAAACGGTATACATCAACCATTAAAAATTGTTGATTTTGAACCCTTTCGATCGCTAGGAAAATGATATAGAAAAATTACAAAAATTATTTTCTAGATAGTTCAAATACGCTAGATCAAGTCTAATGGAGCCGATTGTCGATTCAGAAGCTCTATCATAAAAAATGACTTACGAGCACGGAGGCCTCCGTGCTCCTAATAGCACACAAGAGGCACCTCTACATCAAGGGGCTTTAGAAATTACAACCCTTTTTTCGGTTGTAGGCTTAACATTTCTCATCTAAAAATAGTCTTAATGCATTCTGTTTGCATGCACGATGAATATTAAGTAAATTATATTTCGTACAGTAATTGAAAAGACAATGATTAAAAGTTAGAAAAAAGTAGTAAATAAAAATATTTGCCATAAAATGGTGGATGTGAGATATGGCCTCAAAACTTTTTAAAAGGGAGGAGGCTTTAGGAACGACAGAAATAACATAAATCAATCTGATAGAAAATAGACTCAAAATTAACCTTAACAATACAATGTCATTATTGACCGTCCTTAGAGCAAGTGGCAAAGGATTTTATGGTTGATACTCGAGATCTCAAATTCGAATTTTAATTGATTCACATTTTCAGCTAAGTTTATTTCTAAATAAAATAAATAAAGTGGTAGCGTGCTACCTATCTCTCTCTCTCTCTCAAAAAAAAAAAAAAAAAACAATACAATGCCATTGTTTCACTAACACTTGTATAAGAATTATGTGTTGTCAACTGTAATTCAATAACGCAATGAGTCCTGAAAGAATATGAAGCTAACATGAATTTTAGTTTATTTTGCTCTCTCTCTCTCCTTTTTTTTTCTTTTTTTTTTTGTTTTTTTGAGAACATCCATCCAAAATAGGAATGCTTGTGCTATTATTAAATCTTTGAGGAATTATTTCATATCCTGTTGACAATTCTAGAGCTGTTGAACTGCTAATTGGGGGTTTTTGGGGATCTTAATTATTAATCACTTGAATTAATTCTTTATGTGCACCACCCCTTCAATAGTTGCGTGGAAATGTTAAAATTAAGGTTACCACAATTGAAGAGTTCTACAGCATCTAGAATCTCTCAGAAGGTTATTACAAAACTTCTTAAGAAACAAAATCAGTAGGTGGCCCTATGGTGTAACGTTGATTGACTAATTAATTTCTCGTCCTTAACTTCGCAAAAAAAAAGAGTAATTAGTCAAAGGTTGGCTTAGTAGAATTGAGATTAAATTAACTTATTTTTCAGTAGGGAAGCAAAAAAGAGTCAATGAAATGGTGAGAAGTTTAACCCGTTTAACCCAATGCCACCACGAAATCGAAAAGTTTAATCCGTTTGGCGGCAATCTGGTGGGTTGTCTGAACTGAGCGCAACAACACTATCTTCCGCGAGGTGCTTCCCAATGCTATCCGGGCTTTTGAACGTGTCGCTTCTTTAACCAATGCCTGGAACGGAGCCCTTTGACCCTTGCTTGTCCCTTCTTCCATGCTCGGTCCCCATTTCTTCCTTCTCGTTATCCACCCCGCTTTTTTTGTTTACTTTCTCTAATCGGTAGGTGTAGAATTCTTTATTTTGGATTTTCTTTCTTGTATTTTTTCGGCTCTTTCAGGAGGCCCAAGCTGTCTCCATCATGTACGCTTAGTTCATTTCGCTTAATGAATGAAGCAGGTAGTTTGCTACTTATTTCTCAAAAAGAAATGGTGAGAAGTTTTAGTAGTTGAAATTTAGGTGATACAATGATGTGGTTTGGAAGGAAAGTAAATATGCAAAATACAAAAGGAACTAACAAAAATGACAATTGCCACAATCCTAGTTTCTAGAGATTCTGACTGTATGTTAGTTGAATGATAATTCTTTTTCCTTTTCAACCCCTTCGGCGCCTTTCCAAGGGGACTTCGCTTCCCAAAAGATAGATTTGACTCTGATTCACCAGCATCCATTATCCCACCAAAAAAAATAGGGGAAACTTCAAATGCCCCCATGTGGTTTCGCACTTTTTTACTTTAGTATCCTGTGGTTTAAAATGTATCAAGTTAGTATTCTGTGGTTTCGCACTTTCTCACTTTAGTACCCTGTGGTTTCAAGTGTATGAAATTAGTACCCTGAGGTTTCGCACTTTCTCACTTTAGTATTCTATGGTTTAATGTTTCATTAAATTATATACCCAGAAATAAATAATAAAAAGAGAAAATTGAAACCACAGTGTACTAACTTAATACAAAAATAAAATCATAGGATACTAACTTGATACACTTGAAACTACAGGGTACTAAAGTGAGAAAGTGCGAAACCACATGGTACTAACTTGAAACACTTTAAACCACATGTTACTAAAGTGAGAAAGTACGAAACCACGGGAGGTATTTGAAGTTTCCCCAAAGAAATAATATGTTTAACACAGGCTGTTACGTGACTCTCGTTTATCACGAATATGAAAGAGTTTGCAGTGCAGTCGTAGATACCCTCAGACCAGATTTCTATTATTAGGTAAGAAGAGTAGCTTTGAATTGAACCACTGATTTATATAATTTATTTCACTAAAAATATATACACATAGATCGAGTCTACGCGATTAATCAAAATACAAATGAGCTCTAGTCATGCTGTTGTTGTTAAATAAGTGCCCCGAGTTTAAAGTCCGGGACATTTAGAAAAATCCTCTATTTAGCAACTTAAGTTTTTAGTTAATAACAACTATTTTTAATTGATACCAGAGCAAAAGATTATTAACATGCAGATTTATTAGATCTGATGATCCGTGGAATATTAAATTGACTCCGTTAATATCACTTTCAAAATTCTAAATTTCTAACAAGTTGGATGACCTTTGACATGTCTAACCACCATGTAATCAAACTGCTAGTCTTCTCCAACACCCTCGGAGTATTATTAGTTTCTGTTTCTCAAAACAGAACACCTGAAATATCAACTTCAAAATTAACTGCTAGCTGATTTTTTTTTTTATTTTTTATTTTTTATTTTTTATTATTATTCAACCCCACCAGGCCAAATCGTGATCAGAAGTAGGGGGGCGTACACCGTTTGGTTCCAAACCGAAAACCAAACAGAGTAATACTATTTGATTCGGTTTATATGATTTTCAGTTTGGCTCAGTTCAGATTTCAAATTTACTAAAATTTGATTTTCGGTTTTGGTTCTGTTTGAACACACTTTTTAACCGAACCAAAAACCAAATAGCAATATTTTTTACACTTTTTCTCTAAATTGAACCGAAAGATTTTTTTATTTTTTTTACACTTTTTAATCTTCTGATTTCTTTTTTTCTTTTTTGCTTTATCTTTAAGATTTGCCTATAAAGCGAAAAAGATTAATTTTTTTAAAAAATATACTTAATTTGGAATTTTGTTAGGGTCTACCAAAAAAATCGTGTTTGGATCAAACCGAATAGGTAGTAGCTAGCTAGGGCTATTACTATATTTTTATAAGTATAAATCTCTTTGTACTTATAAACTTTCGACAATTGAATGAAGAGATGTGCAGTTAGGATAATAATGGTTCCAGGTTAGAATGATAGCGGTTTCTAGGATTGAGTCAGCAGTTGGTTGAATAATATGATTTAATGGATGAAAATAATCAAAAAGATAATTGAAAACTTATAAATAAAGAGGGATCTATACCCATAGAGTAGCCGGACTCCCTGACCAAAACCCAATTGTCGAATAGCATATTTTGCATGTCTAAACCTGGACCCGGTTCTAAACTGTATATTAATTAATTTGGACCTTAAAAAGAAACAAAAAAAGGAAAAAAATAATTGCATATCTGAACCACCCAACCCCCTACTCTTTATTTATTTATTTTTTATTTTTTCTTTTATTTTACCCCCCTCTTCTCCTTTGGAAGTATAAGGCCCAAGTTGATTATTCAAGGAACCAGCTCAATTGCTACTATTCTATATACATATATAAATCACTATATATAAAAAAAATGAAAAGACAATCATAATAAGTTGACTAAGCCATAACTTAACCAACTAATTAAAATGTTTGCGAAGAATAAATCCAACACGGAATCTCGGTTCCTACAGCAAATGACTGGCGAAATCTGAACCGGTCCAGGCGAATGAGAGCTTGCTCAATTCCTGCAACGCAACTACGATCAAAATTAGTACGTTGCAGATCTTGGAAAACGAGTTTTGGTAACTAAGCTCATTCACAAGTGTCAAACGTGACCTAAGCAATTTTCAATTAATGTACTAAGTCTTAAGTATGAACGTCGATTTATGCGAATCACGTCTTAATATGAATTTATTCATTTGATTAGGTCAGATCGAGGAGGCTAAGCAAATACTAATTAAGGCGCTAAGCAATGAGATCATCAGTTCTATATATATCTCCGTTATCTAATAATAAGATATTAACAAATATATATTATTATTAGAGCTAGACTGGAATACTATTGATAGCAAAAGCTCCTTTTTGCTATTAAATTTTTAATCCTTGAATGAGAAATTATAGGATTAGAATGATATTAGTCCCTTAACACCTGTTTGGTTTGGGGTTAAGGGGTGGAATAACCCCTTAACTCCGAAGTTTCCCAAACACCCAATTTGAGCACCCCACCCCACCCCATTACTCCAACCAAACAAAATACTATTTTACCCATTATCCTTCTTATCCCACCTACTCTAACCAAACACTATTTTATCTATACCTAAACTAAACCCAATTCTTAACCAAACATAAAATTACTCTAATCCCACCTTAATCCTGAACTTAACTCTATCCCTGGAATAACAAATTTTTACTTAACCCTGAACTAAACGGTGGCTTAGAGTTGAGTGGTCCTTCTAGGGTTGAGTGATCCCCACTGGATTATAATATTTAATTCGATGGTTAAAAATGATGAAAGCAATTGATCCAAAGGCTAAAAACTTGATAGCAAAAAAGATTTTTTACTATCAATAGTATTCTAGCTCAATTCTTATTATAATACTAATCTTTGATTAAGTGTATGCATAAATATAGTCGGGAAAACTTCAAAGTTTAATTTCTAGACATGAGAATATTTTCGTAGTATATAAAAATAATAATTTTGAGCTAGCGGTGTATAGCTTGTGAGAGTTTCTCCAGGTACTTACCATTTTAAGCTATAATTAGGTTACTCTGAATCCTTAAACATAATTAACCTATTTTGATGGTGTTAGTTAGATGTGGCTTGAAATTTGGTTATCAACTTCGATTTTGGGCGTCCTACTCGTCGACAATTTTGTGGTGCCACAATTTTTAAAAAAGAATTTGTGAAGAAAAAAATAAATTTCTTTGGTGGGTAGCGGAAAAATTTGTTAAGAAAGAAATAGATGTCTGGGGTGGGCTGATAGGCCCGAGCTTGTAGTCCATCATTGACATCGGGAAATTAAGGAGGGGGGGATACAACATATTGTAATCTCTGGTAAATATTGTACTTCCTTTTTCATATTGAAGTGTTTTTTTCTTCGCTAATGGTTTTTTTTTTCTACAAAAAATTTTTCACGTAAATTTTTGTGCGTTTCATTTATATTACTGTTTTTCTGGTTTTGTCTACTTTGTGATAACTTTTGATCGTTTCTGTTTATGCGCTTGTCGTAACAGTGTTTACATTATCGATTAGAAAGTAGACAATAGTCAAATAAAAATAACCAGGGAATCAGAAAAAATGGTATCACCATGCAACGCCAATACGATACAACCGGTTGGATAACTCTTTTGCAAATGAGCATAAGGTTTTAATGTTTTGTGCACTCTTTTCGTGAAGTTTAAAAGTTTTTCCAACTCACTAATCAAATTACAATACACCGATTTCTATATTGTAAAAATTCTAGGGTAAAAGTTATTAAAAGGTGGGTTTATTAAACCATATCATTTTTCTGTGGGCTAACTATTATCGAATTCAATGAATTTGATATGTCCCAATTATATCGACTCTTTGAATACTACTCTCTAAGTTCTACCTTTTCTATCAACTTGCTTGTGCTTTGACGCCCTAACCACCGCGTAATCAAATTTCCTGTACTCTTCAACACCGTCACAGCATCAATTCATCAATTGCTCGAAGAAAATGTCACAAGGTATCAACTTCAATATTAATTGCTACCTGAATGGTGCTTTTCAGCATTCAACCACCACCTCCGTATCCCATTAATGTATCCAAATTAATTTGGAGATTTTGTTAAGTTCCACGAAAAATCGACTCAAATCAAACCAGATCAAACTGTACGTACGTACCTAGAATTGTTGTTTCAGACAATTAATCTAGTATGTCCAAACTTGAACTCTATTTGAAGATCGCAGAATTAACTAAAGATGACAATTAGGAACCTACATATATACCCCATGGCGTGGCAATCATAATCCCTGTTAAGTTCATTACTAAGCCAAGATCTAACCAACTAGTATATATGTTTGTGAAAGACAAAACCAACCCTAAATATATAGCGGTTTATGTGAGAAACAACTGGCGAAATCTGAATCGGTCCATCCGACCGAGCTTGTTGATCGATTCCTGCAACACGGCTACAATCAGAGCTAGCTTGCAGATCTTGGAAAAAATCTTGCACTAAAGCTCATTCACAAGTGTCATAAATAAGTGACATAAGCAAACTAGAAGATAACAATGGCATAGTCATCCAATTAAATTTTATTGTGCCAAGCCGCGTAAGAACACTGCTGTCACCATGAGGTCTTAATATGTATTTAATTATTCAGTTGATTAGGTTAGATCATTTTATATATATATATATATATATATATATATATATATATATATATATATATATATATATATATATAGAGTGAGACTACTATGCTATTGGAAGTACGGAGCCTTTCTTGCTTCCAGCTCGTTTTCGATGTTGCAACTTTCGAATCGTCGATCGGCTCCGTTAAACTTGATCTAGAGTATTTGGAGTACCTAGAAAATAAATTTTATTATTTTTCGATATCATTTGCCTAGTAATTGAATGGGCTCAAAATCAACAAATTTCAATGGCCGTAGTGAGCCGTTTGCAAGTTTAACGGTGTAGAAATATCCAAATCACATGAAATTTTGATAGAAAATTCTTTATACTATATAAAACAAGATCAATATCTTTGATTTAAAATTTTAATGTCATATTACACATTTTGTAAGATTTTATTTCCAGCAGTGATTGAGCCCCAGTTCGTTTCACTAGGCAAGATATCGAAACATAAATTTAATTTCTTAGGTCTTCAAATACTCTCTGATCAAGTTTAACGGAGCGATCGACCGATTCGAAGTCGGCAACAACGATAAACGCTGGAAGCAGGAAGCACAGTGATCCGATAGCTATTAGTAGCCCATAATATAATACCAATGGATACTACATATATATGAGTCTGAGCCTCGTACCATAAATTGTTTTTCAATGATGGAGCATCAAATTGAGATCACTTCTCCGTACAAATATATCAGATATTTGAAACTTCTAGAAAATAAATTTCGTAAATTTCGAATCATAATAAAGTCACTCAGGGTGGGCAATGAAATAATCAAATCGATACGAGACTAGATAAAGGATGATCGGATCCTTCAACTTCAAGATCGGAGATTATTGATCTTTATCTAGTAGTGAATAAATTGCTATCAAAATTAACGAAATTTTGATTCTTTTAAGTCACACCGTAAACTAGCAAGTATCTTCATACCTCGGCTGTTAAAAATTGTTCCAATTTGACCTCTTGATCGAAGGTAAATGATGTCGAAAAAAATTAATAAAATTCTGATTTCTAGAAGTTTTAAAATACATATAAAAAATATTTAACAGATGGTGTGGAATCGTCGATCTCGAAGCTCTAATATCGAAAAACAACATTATGATACGAGGGCGATCGTACCATAATCGGAATACGTAGCCGACCCTTATATACTAATATATTTATTATATATATATATTTAACTATATAAGAATTTTGCTAGAATACTATCAGTAGTAAACGGCTCGGTTTATTATCGATTTATTTTCGATGATAGAGCTTCCAAATTGATGATCGGCATTGTTAAACATGATCTAAACTATTTAAATTATCTAGAAATCAAATTTCACACATTTTCGATATTGTTCTCTTGTCCATCAAGTGAACAGAAAAATGAATGACTGGAAATGAAAATCCTTCAAAAAGTGATGATACAATTTTTATATTTGAGATCTAGAGTCTAGATCTTATTTTAAATAGTTTAAAAAATTTTTAGCAAAAATTTAGTTGATTTGAACTCTTCTATACCGTTAAACGAGCAAACGCACCATATCGGCCATTAAAATTATAGATTTTGTGACCCTTTGATCGTTCAATTAGTGATGCCAAAAAATCATAAAATTTGATTTCTAAATAATTCAAATGATCTAGATCATGTTCAACGGTGCCGATCGTCGATTTGAAAGCTCCATCATCAAAAACAAATCGGTAGTAAACCGAGCAGTTTACTACCGATAGTAGCTCAGTCAAACTATATATATATATACACACACGGGAGAGAGAGAGAGAGAGAGAGAGAGGGTATGTAGTAGTCGATCTCCTATGCTTTTGAAAGCATGGAGGTTTTCGTACTTGTAAGTTGTTTTCGATGATGAGATATTCGATTCGACGATCAGTTCTGTTAAGTATGATCATACTATTAGCATTATTTAGAAATCAAATATCATAGTTTTTCAATATTGTTTACTAAGTGATCAAAGAGTCTCAAAATATTGATTATTTTAACGGCCGATGTGGCATATTTGCAAGTTCAACGGCGTAAAAGAATCAAAATTATACGAAAGTTTAATAGAAAATTTCACTTAATATCAAAATTAAGAACAATACTTCAATTTGAAATTTGAGTCCTTTTTCATTATTATATATATATAAAGAGAGAGAGAGAGAGTTAATAACGCAG
The DNA here is from genome assembly GCF_001540865.1 of Ananas comosus. Taxonomy (NCBI): domain Eukaryota; kingdom Viridiplantae; phylum Streptophyta; class Magnoliopsida; order Poales; family Bromeliaceae; genus Ananas; species Ananas comosus. Next base: position 2,705,292 of record NC_033630.1, on the reverse strand, counting down.
CAGATCTTGCGCTTCTAAGTTTCTAACCATTCGTCAAGCTAGTTTGATGGGTGGTTAAGATGAGAGAAAGAAGAGAAATTGGAGAGATAATCAAAGAGAAGAGAAATTGTAAAACCTAATTTCTCTTCTTTCTCTCACTCTAACCATCTAACAAAATTGATAAATGATTAGAAACTTAGGAGCACATACAAGAGCTGCTGTGCTCCTAATAACATATTAGCACTGCTATATATATATATATATAAGTGTTACTGTAAGAATTCCTATTTCTTTGTTATCTAATAAAATACTAATGGATAAATTATCACGCTAGAGAAAATTAATCCAACTAGAATTTCCTAAGCTGCTGAGAGTATTAGGCCCTGTTTGGCTAAGCTTTTGCAAAGTGATTTTCAGCTGAAAATCACTTTTAGGCCAAGCTAGAGTGTTTGGTAAAGATATTTAGAAATCTGATTCTGCTTCCTAAAAGCTGAAAACTGATTCTTCAACCTCCAAAAGCAGAAGCTGAAAAAACCTGCTTTTTCAAAACAGATTCCCGCTGTAGCTGTTTCACAACTTAAATTTTTTTACTAAAATACCGAAATTACCCTTAAACAAACATTACAATTCTATCNCAACAAATGTGATCAAGACATAAATTATATGCCCAACATTGAAGAAAATGAAAACAGTACAAGTAGTTCGACACAGACTTATAGTGGAATAACAGATGATTACATCATGACCCAAACTCGCGATCGTATTGCTGTATCATTGATGAGTACATTTAGATAAATTGTATCCTAATGAATATTTATCATTATACACTTTTGTTATATTAAATAGTTATTTATAACTTGAAATATTGGCATGTGATATTAGTGTGTTTTAAAAATAACTAATGTTAAATAGCATTACAAAATCACTTCAGCAAAAAAGATTTGCCAAACAGCTTTCTAAAATCACTTCAGCACAATCACTTTTCTATCAGACTCAGCCAAACGCTCTACAGCTTTTAACAGAAATCACTTTTCTAAACCAAAATCACTTTTTTAGAAATCACTTTTTCAGAAGCTAGGCCAAACAGGCCCTTAGTCCTCCTATTAGATAAAATATGAATTTTGACCTATATATAATGTGCAGGGTTGGCTTCGTTTGGTTCGGGTATAAGCAAGAACTAGTTATACCGGGAATAGGTACAAGTATGAATTTTCGTAGGAATAAGGGTATTTTTTTGTTTGGATGAAAATGTGAATATAAGCTAGAATTTGAAAAATTATGTTTGGATAAAAATGTGAGTATAAAATAGAATAGTTGGTAATTATAAATAAAAAATAATGATATTACTCCTATAATTGAATTTAAAATTTTAAACTGAAAATTATAAATTGAAAATTTTAACTTTTACATTTTAAATTTTGAAATTAAATTTAAAATTTTAATTTTCAAAATTTTAATTTTAAATATCTAATTTTAAATTTAAGACCATATTTAAATTTGAAAGATATAAAATATCAAATTTAAAATTTAAAAACTAAAAATATCATATTTAAAATTTAAATTTAAAAATATCAAATTTAAAATTTAAACTTTAAAATTTATAATTTAAAATTATAAATTATAAATTTTAAAAATTAAAATTTAAAATAAAAATCTCTCTCTCTCTCTCTCTATCTTTCTCTCTTGTACTGAGGGGAGGAACAAGTTGTTCCACCCCTGGGTGGGAACACTTGTTCCCACCCTATAGCCGGTTGTACTATAGCCGGTTGTACCGGGTAGGTGGGAACAAGTGTGCCCACCCCCCAATTTTTTCGTTTGGGTACAAGATGGGGGGATAATCCCCTTATTCCCCCTCTTATACTCAATCCAAACGGGGTGATAAGGTACTACTGGACTCGATCCGCTAGCAATAATAATTTATTAGATCCAAACCAGCGGTTCAAAATACGTAAGTTCAATTATTATTAACAGAGTGTGAGCCTTATATAATCTAGGTGGTTACCACCAAATAGTATAGCACTTTACCCCGCATATATAGCACTTAGCTCTCACATTTTCGGTTGGTATTCATCTCTAATACCAATTATAACAATCCAATCCGTTAGCAATAATAACCCGTTGGGCCAAAATCATCGTCTCAAAATACTTATGTCCAATTTATTATTATTAAAGTGTGAGGCCTCATATAATCTAGTCAGAATTATTTTTCCATTCAATGTGGCATTAGTGGAGTATTACAATCTCTATTTGCAGTAGCCTAATCTTATTAAAACATGGTCTTTATTGCAATAAAAATCAAGAGATTATTGCTATACTAAAGTTTACTCTGTATATAAATATTGTATTGTAAATAAATTTTGTCTGTATATCGATTATTTTTTCAGTCTAGACTCTAGTGTACGTATCTACACGTACTGCATGCTCGAAAAAAGATCCTGCACGAAGACCAATAATTTGTTTTCTTAAACCCACAGTATAGGAGAATAATACCTAGCTATATATATATATATATATATATATATATAGCCATCACAAAGGACCAAGAACATCTGGTAACAGTTGAACCTATTAGGTATATACAGTACCAATCACCATCCGCGGGCTTTATTATGCATGTGTGGTGAAATATATATTCAGAGTCGTTCCTTCTAGGCTTCATCTTTGACCTGTCCTCGTTAATTAGTCCTCTTCTCAGTCTCCTCGAAGAAACTATTGCCTGCACCCGGTGTATGCACCGTACTAAGTTCTCATAGTCAATATCTTAAAATCTAACCACGTAGCCTCAATGAGAGGAATAGGTCTCCAAAATTTATTATTTTTTTATATGGTTGTCTTTTATATATTATAAAATATATCTAATAAGTTGAATTTTGATTTTAAGATGGCTATTGTGGCATAGTAGAGGTGGGGCGTATAAACTGCACTTGTGCACTCGTTGCAAGCAATAATTTCTCATCTTGCGGCCCCTCACAACCTCTCCTTTGTGCAAGATATTAATGGCTACAGTATATATATGGCCAAATTGTGTGGCAACTCTCACCACAAATGAAGTAGTGATTCATGGAAATAGCTAGGCACTTATAAAGCGTATGTGTGTTTGTTTCTTGGGTTTTCATTCAATACATGGATCAAGAGGCGAGGGTGCCGCCGATGAAGGTGAGGGTCATCGTGACGAAGTTCGTGGAGGCGGACGCCGTGCAGTTCAAGTCGGTCGTGCAGAGGCTCACCGGGAAGGACTCCGCGTTCGAGGATTGTATTGCTCGAGCCGATCCAGAGGACGAAGGCCGAAGGCGAAAGCAGCCCAAGTCCGAGGAGTTGGCGCAAGGAGGGGTGTTTGCGGAGTTGTTGCCCTCCTTGGAGGAGTTGTTTGAGTTGGTAAGAAGTTAGAATTTAATTCGGGGGTTCGAGGTTTTGCACCTCTTCTTATTTCTTATAGTAGAGGCTTAGAAATGTACGTACTTGTGTTGATACGTTTAATTTGAGTTTTGAAGTAGATAGAGGTGGAAGAACAGGAAGGTGAAAATGTCTAGAGAACGTCCCTCACCTATAGTGCGTTCTGAAAATTCCCTTCAACTTCAATTAAAAAAGTTCAAAAGTTGAAAAAATTATATTAATTCAAAAAAAAAAAAAAGAAGTTGAAAGGACTGTTTCAGAATGGCCAATAGGTTATGGGGTCGATCTCCATACATTTTTACCCTAGATATATAATGTTTTTGCATATTCTTTTTCCCCCTCTTTGGGTTAGTATTGGTGAATGGTGGCATATATATATATATATATATGCATGCATATTGGAACTGATTATTATCTAATTCTTTGATTCTTTGTCATGATTTAACCTAATGATAAATTGGATTTGTTTTTGGAAATCAAACCAACTGTTGTGATTCATGAGACATTTTCCTCTCTTCATGAATACGGAATGGAAGCATCAATGCATCATGGCTCTACTAACTGAATATGGTTCCCATTTAATATCTTTGCAGAGCTCTTAGTAAAGTTTTTTTTTTTTTTTTTTTTTTTTTTTTTTGAAGCTTCTGCTCCAACTAGGAAAGTTAACCAAAAAAAAAAATTGAGCATCAACAATAAAGTTACCAATATATTTGGTGGATCCAATTTTGCTGCAATAATTATTTAAATAGTATTATACTCTATAGCAAGGCAAAATTGTAAGCCCCACCGATTCGACCCAAAATGAAAAGAAATATAGAACGTGATTTTGAAAACTAAAACTAGCTCTTCTAAATTATGATATAATATAGAGTTATATATTCTTTAGCTATATATGTATGTTTTATTGAGCCACGAGCTAATATTTAATTCAGCTTTGAGAAAAAGATATTATACTATCTATTTCATTCAGTAAGAAAATAAATTTTGCATCGAGAGGGAGGCAGCTGGCTCCTCATATATGTACGATAGGATTCTTGCCAATCTTTCTTCTTTACAATTTCACCTCCCCAAGTAGAAGAGCTTCAATTTGTGTCTATTTACTTTTAAACCTAAGGCCAATTCCAGAATGCTCCATATGAATTGCAAGTTTCTGAGGCATTTGCCTCACAAAAAAAGATCGTATCTTCAGCATATTAAATGATGGTGAGATTAGGCTCCATCCCTCTAAGGAGATTATTTCCTTTCGCATGTTCAGTTATGCGCGTAAAACATTTTGTCGTCAACGCTAATAGGAAGGGGGATAAGGAATCGATCCCCGTCACATATCTCTCATGGTTTTGATCCATTTAGTTGGGGTTACGTTCATTAATTAAGATTGAGACCATATATAGCATTGGCTATATACACTGGTCGATCCATCCCCATCATGTTATTTTATTTTATTTTATTTTTCCAAAACCTAACCAAAACATGATTTCCTTTAAGAAATGACCATTTAATTCTGTCGAACGCTTTGTCAAACTCCACCTTAATTCCTTTAGGAAGACTGACTGAGATGGAGAAATGATGTCTGGCATCACTCCTTCAAGTCTGTTACCGCCCTCTTTTTATTTTCTTTTTTTTTTTTTCTTGTTACCCCAAAAACAAATGGAATTTTAGACAAAATTAACATATATATACTTGATCTTTCTCCCCCATTTGAGAATTTTTCCATGTGACATACAAATTTAGGCCTTCATTTGTAGCCTCTTCATGTTTGGTTTGGGCTTGTAGCAGGGCTTCTGTAGTTTATTTGGGTTATGGGTTTAAAGGCCTCGGGAGGATTTAAAAAAATTGTAGTTAGTCTATGTAAGCCATTAAAAGAGTGAAATCGTTAATGTTTTTTTGACTAAAAATTTTTTTGTCACTCTAAAAGATTTTTTTTTTGAACTTTAAAAACAGATTAATATGCAATTTTCAATGTACTACTGGATATGAATGTGAGTAGATCTAATATGCAATTTTCCACGCTTTGCATCTACAGCCACAAAAAATTGTAGAAAATGCTAGTGAGTATGGCATTATTTACTTCTCGAGAAAAAGAATACAGCATTTATTACATTGATCGATTATATTTTTGATTAAACGTGTTTTTTGAGTTCATGTATGCATGTGGGTCCGAAAAATGAATAATAACCTAGCAAAATAAGGTCCTTTAGAGCTAGTTTTGGTATTCAAGTTTATCTAACACTACCGGATAAAAAGTAATCGGCAAAATTATATAGGATTATACTTCAGTGAGACATCAGAAATTATACCGTAACAAAAATATTGATATCCCTAGAGCAAGTGGCAAAGGGTTTGGTGGTTGGTATCCGAGACCCAAGTTCGAATCCTAATTGATTCACATTTCCAGCTAAGTTTATTTCTAAATGAAATAAACGAAGCAGGTAGCGTGCTACCTATATCTCAAAATAAAAAAAAAAAAACAAAAATATTGATGTCATCTACATAACAAGGTATATATCTTTTACGAAAACAAAGTAAATATTTTGTTCATCACATTTTTCCATAATACGTAAAGTGTTTTTCACGCAATCCCAAATGTATTCTTAGTAGAAAAAAAAAAGGGTCGGGATCTAAAAATCTGTTATATTCAGAGATGAAAGGAAAATTAATCTATACATAGTTTGCCCTGAGCAAGATGGTACCACTCCCCAACAAACAACATAAAACATGTGAAACTTCTGCAAACGTTCTCCCAAACTTTTTTTTTTTTAATATTGTAATCAAACTCTACTTTTAATAAAATGTCTACGGACTTTTGATTCAAAAAAGAAAAAAATGCCATTTTTAGGTATCATATCACTCCTATTAATATTCTTGAAGGTTCATTTACTGTTGTGATTTTGCCTACGGCCATATGGGAAAAAGATTTTTTTTTAGCACAGCGCAATCCTACTGCTCATAAGTGTTATGCATCTCGCAGAATGAATTAATGAATTTGCTATGTATAGAATTGTGCCCGATATTTCCGACGAAATCTATGAGACCATAACTTCTTATGATATGCATGCACCAATAACTCAACTAGCACAAAATTTAAACGCGGTTAGCGTAATTAATCGATGAAAGCAAGGCCAAACAAAGACCATTTTGACAAAAATAACATCTCCATCGGAACCTTAGTTACTAAGTCTTTGGGTTCTAAGGTTTCGAGTAGTATACAGTTTAGACAAGGATATATAAAGTTAATACATTGTAATCCTTAGTAGGTGGACCATTCCAAAAGCTCTCAAAGGAGACCAAATGTGGTCCATGCATGGCCTATTTCGAAAATAATGATAATGGAAAAAAGGGAGTTCGTGCTCGAGACCAACATGTCGCGTAGATGATCACCTGGATCCACTAAAGATGTTGACCATGCATGTTACCTTTCCCCCTACGTAGACATTTCGCGACTTAGACACGTGGACATTTTGCCCTATGACATAAGGGATGGTGGAAAAGGTGAATTAAAGGAGATTGGATAGGGAGGCATATCTAAGCTGTGTCCCCATCTCCACGTATATACTTCGCTATCCATTATATTTATATACATATATATGTTTGCTTTGGTCTTTTTGGTGACGTTCCTCTTAACTTTTACGCTCATATATATCTCACATGCATGTGGTGATGTCTGTGTGTGACATGCATATATATATGAAACAGTTTATCTATCTAGAAAAACTAGAGTTATATGACTTTGTGCATTTTGTTTAAAAAGATGTAATAAAATGGTAGATTTAATTATTTTGACAAAGAATAAATGGCATATAAGTTGGTTGAATTCGAGTAAAAAGTTCTCGATTCAGAAATTTATTCGCCCCTGAAAAAAAATAAAATCTTAACTCAGTAATTTACCTGTCCTATATGTTATTTTGATTACTAATATTGCACTCTCTGCGAAAGTGTTTTACCAATATTGATGTAACCTTTAGTTATTTTTCAAGAAAATAAAGCATGTGATGGACGGTTGAAAAGTCCATCTCCTTTTAGAAAAAAATAATTCTTTGTTGTCTTAATGAAATTGTTGTTGTTTTCCCCTTGTTTTCAACACATGTTTTAAGGACTAATTATCCTCTTTCAGAATAGAGGTGTCAGGAGAAAATTTCAAGAGTAGCTAAGAAATACAAGGACTTATAAAATTTAGTATTAGGAATATGGAATTTGAATCTGTTAGTCATAATTAATTATGGTATTGGAAGAACAAAAGAAAAAAGAATTCTACCTTTAAATTAGTGTGGTCATTAGTCATTGTTTTAGGCCCACAAGAACAATATATGTGTCTTCCTCTCATCTTCCTATTAGCCCACATAGGCATTTTTTTTCTGTTTTTTTTCTCTTTTTTGGGTGGAAAGATATGCTTAATTTTGACATAAAAAATTCCATGATATCATGCTTGAACAAAACAAAAGTGTGACGTAGATATTGCTATGGTTGGTGAACCCTCCTTTACTCAAGACTAGAAGCTGGTATGAGCTTAATTTCCTAATTTGGGTCAATATTGCATCAAAGATATGTGTTACAACGAGCGCACAAATAGAAATGAAAATGACGAACGTAAAGTAGACTATCCACAAACAGAAATAAAATGAATACAAAGATTTATGTGAAAATTTTTTTGCAGGTAAAAAACTATAGGTGAAGAAGGATAGAGCTTCACTATGAAAAAAAAAATACAATGTTCTGGAAATTACAAACGTTGCATCGCATCTAGGACAAAAAAGGAGAATAAAATTTCTTAATAGATTCTTCATTATCGACTCAAGCTCTCCGCTAGCCACCACAGACATATATTTTTTCTTCACAGTTTATTTTTTAAAAACCTTGTCGCACCGCTAAACTTGTCAATGAATCAAATTTTGAGGCACCTCTAATAATACGTACATGTGAAAATGTTAGCTAGGTGCCCATTTGTTCTTATAATTCAAAATAATGATTACCCCATAATATTATAAACAGGCCGGGGACGGCTCAAAGGGACCCACGCATGGTCCAACCCAAAACACGCATCTTTTGCAAAGCCCTCACTTTGTTTTTGTTTTTTTTTTTTTGAGAGATAGGTAGTACGCTATCCGTTTTGTTTATTTCATTTAGAAATAAATTTAGCTGGAAATGTGAATCAACTAGGATTCGAACTTGGATCTTGAGTACCAACCATCAAGTCATCACTTTGATCTCGAGTACCAACCACCAAGCCCTCACTTTGTTACTATAAACAATGTGAGTTTTAATTTCCTAATTTGGATCATCATTGCACCAAAACATATGGAAATATTTGGTGCCATTTTGTTCTTCTGATTAAATATCCAATGATTACTTGTAAAGAAAATTAATATATACTTGTTGGTACAAGCATATATATAAAGACTAATTTAGATGGTGCTCAATATTTAGATGGTTCTTCTGATTAAATATCCAATAATTTCCTAATTTGGATCATCATTGCACCAAAACATATGGAAATGTTTGGTGCCATTTCGTTCTTCTGATTAAATATCCAATGATTAATTGCTTCTAAAGAAAATTAATATATACTTGTTGGTACAAGCATATAAAAACCCACATTAGATGGTGCCCAATATTATAAGGAGGGCTGATCATTATTTGGCCCCACAGCCCAAACCAAAATATGCATGCATCTTGTACAAAACTCTCACCACATTACTGCAAACTGCGAAACAACCGATTTTCTCTCTAGCCACATGTCAAGGTTCGTGACCACTTTGTGATTCATCCTAGACATATATAGACTAATTACATGGACGAGAATTAAATGAGATTGAGAGCTTAATTACCTGATCATAATATTTGAACTTAGAATTTCTTACCTTACAAAACGGCTACGTATAGATAGAAATAGTATTCTCATGCATATTTTATATCGAATTCAATATTATAAGCAATGAGTACACACTACAACAGAATTAGGTTATAGGGATACATGTTTGAGACACTTTTGTGTAAATACCTCATTTATATTAAAACTTAAAAAAAAATCTACTAATGGCTAAATATAAAGCCGAATCCAACTAAAAATAAAAAATTACTCTACTCAACCCACCCCACCCAGCCCATTCGGCCCGATTACAAACAGAAAAGAAAAAAAAAAAGAAAAATTGATTACCATCTCCCTTTCCCTCTTTACTCAATTCACTGAAATCCTATACGAAGATCCCATCCTCTCGTCCTTTTCCGCCACCGTAGCCAACGAGGTAGAGTTCCGGTAGTTGCTAAATGCTTAAATAAGTGTTAATAAATTAGCAGCACTCTTTTAGGTTATAACGATACTCTTTAACTGTCACTATATACCTAGCGACCCCACATATAGCAACACTTTTTAAAAGTGTCGGTAATTTAGCCAGCAGCACTTTTTTTTGACCTATACCAATATTTAAAAGTATCGCTATAAATCGTTTTTGTTGTTGTGACATGCCACTATTAATTTCCATACTATCATATATATTATTATTATATATATTAAAGGAAAAAAAAGGGAACTATTTAGTGGTAAGCACGTGGTAATATGACAAACTTGGAAAGCACACAGTGTGGTCTTAAGCTTTTCTAATTGGAAGGCTCCTACGCAATAGATAAGCTGATTCAGACCCATAATACTTGACGCCTAGTTGTTGGTTAATCCACTATACATCAAGTGATAAGAAGGGTATGGGAACAAATTACGAAAAGCTTAAAACCTATCTACAACTATAGCCGTTTAGATTGAATATTATACTTAATCCTAATTCATTGGATTTCTACAAAGTTTAGACAAGAATGACGGCGACGACGACGAGATTAATTTGTTAATTAATATGGTACACAAATTTATATAGCCATGATCATTACCTATATATATCATCACAAAAGATATTATGTCTGTCTAGTATTTTGTTTAATTACCTAGCTACTATATATGTATTGATTTTCTAGTCCAACAATTTTGGTCAATTTTAAAAATAGATAGGGATATATGTTCCACCTTTATTAAACAATCACATTAGCATACATTAATGACCACTTAATTAGCATCTGCGAGAGACAAATAATCTTGGCTCTAAACCTCTAGAATGTCTATTATTGACTCGTAGGTCATTCAAAGTTCGTCGTTAATCACCGCGAATTCGATATATTCGTCGACCGTGATTGACAACCTTATAAAGGCATTCACAATTTCTTTCTCACTCAATGAAACATGCAATTAGTTCATAGAATGTGTTAGATTTTAGAAAGGTTGAGAATCTTCTAATGCCCATCTCTAAAGCTAAAGTAGTGGCTTTTCTTCTTTTTGTTTTTTAAAAAAATTCATTATCTTTTCTTTGTCTATAGTAACTTCCATTGAACAATTGGCTAGGAATTGGGTCATTTGGGGTCAAAAGGGGCATGGGTTAATTTGGCGTCGTTGTAAAGATAACATACGTAGGCTAACGCGCGATAAAGTGAGCCACGGCCACGAGTCGACCACTACCCATATTGTACGTAAATTAAAACCATGTTAATTAATTGTATATATATAATAATATACATAATATGGTATAAAAATCCCCTTCTAATAGACTCTAGGGTGTAAGACAAAGGCTACAAGGCAAATTAAGAAGCTCTCGCATCGATTTCTCATACAACTCCCACCCAAGTAAAGAAAGGAATTCCCATATATGAACTCCACTTAGTTTCCCTCTCCTCTTTGCATTCTCTTCTCCTCTTTAAATCGCTCCCTAATTCTCTCTCTGAATCTCTCTTTACGTCTCTCTCTCTCTCTCTCTTTCTCATGGCCTCTTCCTTATTGTTGAAGCCAAGGGCATTGCCTATTTTTCTACTGTTGTGTATTCTCTCCTCAGGTGATTATTCCTTGTTTCCTCTCTCTCATTCGATCTCTTTCGTTGTTATGCTCTCTAATGCGGCTAAGTTGTTCTCAGTGCATGCTCAAGTTAATGTCTCTTCAAAGCATCATTTATTTTCCTATATATATATTTCACGTCATTTTCAAGCCTCTTACTTAATTTGTATAGGTGAATAAGTAACGCCCAATAAATATTTTAACCAAATTTGTTTACTATAGAATGATCTACAAATGTATAATATTTTTCTTTTCTTTCTTTTTTTTTTTTTGTTTTGTTAAGAATTTGGCTTCATCCGGCGCGGCTTCGCGGTCGGAATAAACTACGGCCAAGTCGCCAACAATCTGCCGGAGCCGGAGCAGGTCCTCGCCCTGCTGACATCCCTAAAGATTGCGAAGACGCGCATCTACGACACGAACCCGCGCGTGCTCACGGCCTTCGCCAACTCAAACGTCGACATCGTCGTCACCGTCCCCAACGACGCGGTGGCGCTCGTCACCGACCCCCGCGAGGCCGCCGAGTGGGTCGCGACGAACGTGAAGCCCTACTACCCGGCCACGCGGATCACGGGGATCGCCGTGGGCAACGAGGTGTACACCACCGGCGACGCGGCGCTCATGACCAACCTCGTCCCCGCCATGCTCAGCCTCCACTCGGCGCTCGCCGACATCGGATTGGATCAGTACATACATGTCTCGACGGCGAATTCGCTCGCCGTGCTCGCGAATTCGTATCCGCCGTCGCTCGGCACGTTCCGGCCCGAGCTCGTGAACCTGATCGAGCCGTTCCTGAAGTTCCTGGAGGAGACCAACGCGCCCTTCTGGGTCAACGCATACCCCTACTTCGCCTACAAGGACGACCCGGAAAAGGTTCCTCTCCATTTACATATATAAAACATTTGTACGTTTACTACAAAATATAAGGTTACAAATGTAGGTATAAAGACCCTGTTTATTTATTATTTTAATTTGTGTTGTTTTTGTAAATTAAGTTAAGAATATAGTAACTATTGAAAAAAAAAAAAAAAACACACACACAACTTTTGGCGGGTAAAAAAGCATTCAGAATCATTAAATTTTTTTTTTTTAAGATATAGATAATACGCTACTCGCTTTGTTTATTTCATTTAGAAATAAACTTAGCTGGAAATGTGAATCAATTAAGATTCGCACTTGGAAGCTTGGATATCAACCACCAAGCCCTTTGCCACTTGCGCTAGGGACGGTCGGTCAGAATCATTAAATTTGTCCAAGTTGTTGTTATATTTGGTAAGATTTCAAATTTGATTAAATAGAATAATATAAATAGTTAAAAGAAACAAAAGGTTAAAGAATTTCAACCAAAGGAATTTTACTGAGGGTTTTATCAGGGGTAAAATGCTTTGGGTCCACAAAATATCGTTGATTAATAATGAATTGTTAATGTGATGATACGAAAAATATTTTTTGTAAACTCCAAAAGGGAGTGTAGATCTTACATCCGTAATTATAAGGTTGATAAAAACTGAATTAATTTTAGTAAAATTTAAAAAAATTAATATGCCAAGAATGATCTTAGAATGGAATGAATGTAAGATATATATCTCATTTTATGGTGTATTAGTACATTGCTCGTGTTGATATATATTTATAAATTTTTTTAGTAATTTTTAAATTAACAATTTTGTACATTTTACCTAAATTTTATAATAGTTTTTCTAAAGTGCGCACATGCTCTTTTCTGCTTACTCAGATTTCGACTTAAAACGTAAAGCTGAGGAGAAACATATAGGCCTCGATCATCTACTCAGAGTAGTAGTAATACAATAATAAAACGTGATTTAGTTTAGTTGATCTATACACAAGCGTGTGTGTGTGTGTGTACATATATATATAAATGCTAATTAAATTTACAATTAAAACGGATTATAATTTCTACAAGGCTTCATCCATCAGTTGTAGAACGTACGTAGTTTACTTTCCCCTTATTGAATTTAGTAAAAATTTTTAAATTAGTAAAGTTAAATAATTACAATCTAAAGTAGGTTGTAGATCTCTCATTACTCTTTAAAAAAAGATTATTTGTATAATTTTCAGATTCCGCTGGACTACGTGCTGTTCAACCCGAACGCCGGCACGGTGGACCCAAACACCGGCCTGCACTACGACAACATGCTGTACGCGCAGGTCGACGCCCTGTTGTTCGCGATGGCGAGGATGGGCATCGCGGCGGTGGACGTGCGGGTGTCGGAGACAGGGTGGCCGTCGCGGGGGGACCCGAACGAGGCCGGGGCCACCATCGACAACGCCCGTACCTACAACCGCAACCTGCTGCTGCGCCAGGCGCGCGGCGAGGGCACTCCGCTGCGCCCCGCGCGGCGCCTCGAGGTCTACCTGTTCGCGCTCTTCAACGAGGACCTCAAGCCCGGGCCGACGTCCGAGCGGAACTACGGGCTGTACCAGCCCGACGGCACCATGGCGTACAACGTCGGCCTCACGGCATTGACGGGGTCGGCCTCTGTTTCCCTCACGTCCTCCGCCGTCAGGGTATGTTAACTCTCGTGTTCCCAAATGGCTGCCAATTTTTTTTTTTCTATACGTGCGTCAGTCAATCAATTTTTTTTTATTTATTATGTGTACCAATATATCAAATATACTACAGTATTTATATTTGTGTAGAATTTATAAAAATTTTATTTTTTTTCTCCGCAAATTTATACTTCTTATCTAAAATATAGTGCATTTTGACATTGGTATGCAATTTTGTAAATTATTGTTTTAGTTCAGTTATGATCTATACAATTTCACCTTTTTAATTATTAACATGTTATATGGTAGCTTGTTTTTGAAGATTTCTTGACTTAAAATGTCAATCATTAGGTAATCTATTTAGCAAGGGTTTTAGAATAGCTTCTCTGCTAAGTCATTAAACACTTCTTCAAATTCCTTTAAAAATAAATACTTTTCAAAAAAATACTCTCTTCAGAAGCACTTGTCAAACCAAACTATAATTATCAAATATCAAACATCAAAGGATTGCACCTTGGTAGCTAGGGAAGCAAAAAAGCATTTGGCCATAGAAGAACAAAAGCTATTTTTTGAATATATATTTGTAGCTTCAGCTAGACTAGCATATAAAAGCTTCCATCATCTCTACTTACATATTTGAACACTATTTGCAGAAACTCCAACTTGTCAAAATATTCACATGTAAAGAATACTCTTTCTCTAGTAATTATAATTAATAGAAGAGCAAAATATGGATGTATACTATTCAGCCTACATATATATATATTAAAATCTAGCCTATGATCTTAATGTTTCTAATACATAAATTATATACTTAAAGTTTTATGTGGACATGCATTGGTGTAATTCTCCTAAATAATTGAACCATAAACCCCTTTAATCCTGGAAATCCTTCTTTTAAATTAAAATGAATAGTGATGCTTTTTGTTAAATAATGTGCAGGGTTTGGTTTAGGGCACCAATTTGAGTCACAACGGATTGCACTTATGTAATTAATGGTCTGAGCTCTTGATTACCAAAATAAATAAATATTATTATAAATTTGTTTTTAAGCCAAAGCCAAAATAAATAACAAAGATTCTCAATTTTGCCTTTAACTTTGGCGACTACTCTGGTCGCATAATCAGTACATAGACAGAATCGGTATATTAATTGCATTACAGCTAACTATTCTTTTTGTGATGCAGCAATTAATATCCTTTTTTTTTTTGAAAAAAGAAATCTTTTTCGAAATATATGTGTGATGCTGTGGTTCCCTACATCTCATTGAGCAGTGTGTGAACTCTTTTTTTTTTAGAGAATAAGCAGTGTGTGAACTTATAGTCACACTTTCTCAAGCTAAAGTGTTGATATTGGAACTTTATCAACTTAGTATATTCGATGCTTCTTATGAAAGATGGCATCTTGGAATGATAATGATATTACTTTTAGCATATTTATCACCGAAAGCATGCTATTCTTGATTCACTAAAATAAGAAAGAGACATAATTTACCAACACAAAGCTATATATATATATATATATATTCTAATATATGTTTACCCATTTTTGTTTTATACTCTATTGTCAACTAATCAAGGTGCAGTTAAAGGTAGCATAAACTCATATATATCTATATTTTTTTAGTATAATGGGCTAATTTCATTATGACGCAGGAATTAAGGAGTGAATTTGGAGGCATGTGGTGTTGGCTTTTGGTGTTCTCATTGACTTTCCAAGCTTTGGTGACAAGAAGAGCCATATAGCAAAAGGGAAATATTGGTTCCTTTTTCGCGAGAAAAGTGGATGCATTAATATAATTTCTCTGACTACTAGCATAGTTGATGTAAATATTCGTTCATCTAGGCATAGTTATTGATCGATTGATTCAAATATCTTTAGCTAAACCTTACTGTGTGACCGTATCGGCCTTAGAAAAGGGGGGCAAGATAAATAAATAAATAAAAAGGAGAAGGAAGATGAGGAGCTACCTTATGAACCATTCTTTCCAAGGTTCTCTTTACAAGGCCAAAGGACATGCAACAAATTCAGGTAATGGACCCTTATCTCATTATCTTATCCTATAGTACAGGTCCCCCTTTATTTTTTTTCCTATCATCCAATGGGAAAGGCCCTTTTGTTTCATGGCATTGTCCTATATGTTACATCCATTTCATTACAAAGTTGCAGCAAAGGGTCCGTGAAACAAATCAACAAAGGGTTAAAGATCAAGGAGGGGATATATGTTTACATAACACAGTTTTTATTATACAATCTTAAGGATGTTATGTGACCTTTCCTTTTGCCTTTTCTACTATCGCAGGATCAAAAGCAATGAAAAGCGAGGGCCGCGCGCTTTGCTACGTGGAATGCACTGAAGATACTCCATGCATGAATTAGATGTTCATCCCCCACCCCCCCTCTCCCCTCCTTTATTCATTAATTTATTGATCATTAGGCCCTAATTAAGTAATCAAGGTAGTTGATTTAAGGGTGTTATCATTGATGAGAAAGGGGGGGATAAGTGTATTATAATCGGGGAAAAAGCGCGGGATAAGTGTATAACAAATGGAAAGGAATAGGCAAAGTCAAGTTTAGTTCGCTTTCTGCGGGATAACTTTATTCTCCGATCGAGAAATTTAACTGTCGGCATTGCTGTTCCATGTGGTGCAGCTTTCGTGTGAACATGTAAGTGATTGATACATTATTCCTTAATTGTGTATCATCTAAATTAAGCTATCTTAAAAGAGAACTTGATTTAGTTTGAGCTTTTTGCCTCGCTGGTCCTTGCATGGAAGCAATATCTGATCGCAACTGTTTGAGAAGAATATGTGTAACTAAATTGTATTTTCTTTGAAGCTTGTTAAGCTCTTCAAGTTAAGAAGCTCTTTTTGTTCCTTGTTTTAAGTGATATAACAACCTACACGCGCGGTAGAAAATGCCAAAATGCAGGCTTAAATCCAGTTATTATATATAATTAGAGGCCATATTCTCTTATATTCCCAATTGCAACTTTTTTTCCATCCGATGCAGGACTATCAAGAGCGTTACACTTTCGGACTATAGCATTGCTAAGAGTTTCAAAATATTGTTATTTTTATATATTGTTGATGTGTTGATATACGCTAATAACATTAGAACTCTTGAATAAGGCCACGGAGTTGGCCTTAACTTTAACCTGACACTTACTTGGGCCATAGCTAGGCCCACACAAAGATACGGTATCTAACAATAGGGCCCAAACCAAACCCACAAAAAAAGCAACTCATATAATATATATGGTAAATCCAATTAATTTATCTTATTTGATGTTTCTAAAAAGAAAAACTTTTGCCTATTGTGATTTTATATGGTTGATTTTGAGGCCATTTTGCCCTTAAATCCGTTTTGAGTATTTAAGCTATTCCCCTTAGTGAGAAATCTAATTAAACTTTGGACAATATTCTTTTTTTTTTTCGCCTTTCAAAATAAAATTTTTGGCTTCAACTTCCACTGCAGCTAAAAGTTATTAGTAAGCCATCTAGCTAGAGAATCGTCAACTTCAATTGTGTTAGATCACCTTCGTACCTGGTCGGTCTCAAACTTGATTCTGCTGCTAGTTACAAACATCTATAGCAGAGCATTTGGTAAATACAAATAATTTTAAATTTATGCTTTGCTTACAAATTAATAATTTGAAACTTTTAGTTTTCCAATAGATTGATGCCTATGGAAAGGTACTACCCCCAAAAAAAAAGGAAGCTTCAATAGTTCGACATCCATGCAGCCCAGAGAAGCCCAAAATATCATTTAGTTTCCATAACAGTCTATTTAGGATGTATTTATTTCATGGATGGTGGAGAATGGTGAAGTACTTTTCAATGGTAAATATTCACTTTCTTTATTTAGTTTACTTAGGATGTAAAGCGATTCAGCTCAAACAGTTTAAATCAGATAAGTAAAGAATCATTTTGAATTATTTGAACCGGTGGTTCAGCCATCGAGCTGGTGAATCGATCCAATTTTACTTATACCAACAGAATTTTTTTTTTAATCAAGTCATGTTAAAATTCAACAGCATAGAATCAACTTAGCTAATTTTATATTTTATTAGCATAAATTAGTCTTATAAGAAAAACATGAAAATCTATATCTACTTAACTTGCTCTAAAAATTAATATATTATATTTAAATATGATACTAGAATAATAATAATAATAATAACAATAATAATAATAATAATATAAATATAAATATAGAGTACAGCTACTATACTATTGGAAGCATAGAGAATTCGATGGTTCTGACTTTTTGGTTCTTAAATCAGCCCTTTTAATTATTTTTAATCTTTGGATTAATATTATTACCCTGTGGGGACCACTCAACTTTAAAAGTACTACTCAATTCTAGGAGAGATCGCAATCATATCAACCGTACAATTCTTAATTCAATAGTCAAAAAATTGAAAGCATCAAATATTCTATAATTCTAATAGTATAGTAGCTCTACACTATAAATATATATATTGTTATACATAATAGATTAAAAATAATAATTGTATATTTATAATATCATGCCGACGTCACTAATTCAACGGGTAAGTTTTTATTTTCAAGTCGCTATTTGATTGGATTTTTAAAACATTATTAAAAGAAAAACTTCCTCTCTTCCATAAATTTTACCTGCATCATGAGTAAAATAAAATTGAAAAATCAAATCCAAAAGAGAGATCCACAGCAAAAGTTTTAGGTTTGTTTCTTTCTTGCAAGTACAAAATGCAATTTATGATGGTGGGTTCATGTTTGCTGACACTGTGAGCTGTTTCAGCCCTGTTTTCATTTATGTCCTTCGTGTTCTCTTCTCTTCATTGCGGATAGACTAGGGATGCCAAGGAGCAGATTTTTAAAAATCCGAACCTGCCGACACCAAATCTGAAACCCAAATCCTAATTTACTTTGATAAATTTTAAAAATTTATATTCAAATTCGAATTTGATCAAAAATTCGAACTGAACCTGAATTTGAAATAATTATTTTTTTTAAATATTTCAAAATATATTATATTAAATTTAAAATTTTAAAATATAAATTCAAATATATAACACCAAACATATATATACATATTATATATAATATAAAATAAATTCGGATTTCGGTCGGGTATAATCAAAATTCGTCGGATTTTTTATTTTTGATATTCATATCTGAAACTATATCCATTTAGTATCGGACAAATTCACTCTGTCTGGATTCGGATTTGAATAAAATTTTAGATATAAGTATCAATGTATCCTAATTTTTGAGGCCACCAGGGAGGTGGCCAACAAAATTTCTACATTTATCACCAACCTAATTAAATTAATTTGGAGTGGACTCAATTTCTTGTACACATAGAAGCCTAAATAGAATTTATTGTCTAGGCCTTTTTTTTTGGTAGCGGAAATTATTGTATGTACCTTTTGTACTATGTCATTCATAGACCCTAGAGAATAGACTAAAACCACCTATTATGTTACTACTAAATAGGGGCTTTGAAAATTATGTAGGGACGTTTCTATCACTTAATTGTTTATTTTTGTATAAAATCGTTGCTTGAAGGGTTTGAATATGATATTAAAGTTGCCAACATAACGCAGTTGTAAATGCACGATTAAAGGACGTTTTATTGTCTTATTGATCTGGTTTCTGATTTTTTATTTTTTTTTATTGCCAAGGATCTGCAGCTTTTACAAATAGAAACTTTAATTGGAAACTTGTGCAATAAATATAGTTAAAAATTATTAGAGAAATTTTCAGAAAAAACGTATACGAAAATAAGTTCAATCTCCTTGCACATGTCGCCACCGAAACTTGTGAGTTTGATTCCACTTGATAAATCTCAAAAGAGAAATAAATAGATTGAACAGAAAAATCTAGAGATTATAACACTACGAAGAGAAACTGGAGAAAAGAAACAAGCGCCGAAGTTTGAAGCTTTCGCTTTTGTTTTGGAGATGAACTATAATAAGAGTACTTCAATAGTGCTTTTGCTATAAGCACTAGTATGATAACATTTTACTAAACAACACTGTAAACTCTAAGGAGTCGAAACATGTCCTAAATGCAATTCCAATCCGAGAACCACATGATGGAACTAAAAGAATTACTAGTTCTCTTATTGATAAACAAAATGGTACCATTTACCGGCACCAGCTGCAGCAGTATCACCATTTTGAATACAAGTTTATATACAGATACATCTGCAACAGCCAATTTATCTCCGTCTTTGAAGAGAACAACTAAATTAAGTATATATATATACTCATGCTTCTCATGAAGAGGAAAACGGTTTTTCTTTTTCGTTTCTTGTATGAGAAAATCGCAACCATGGCTAAGAAAGAAAAGAGAGGGTTCCAAATAAAGGCCATGAAAATAATTAATAAGGTAGGTGAGGAGCTAAACAGGGTGGTAGATAATAAAAAGGAAAGGGTAAATGTATGAATAGTCCATGGACGGTCCCAACACTGCAACTTGCTCATGTACTTTTTACTCAAATGCTTTAGATCTTAAACTCTCTCAGACAACACTTATACACCCTCGACGGCAAATAAGAACGGTTTTATTGTAAAATGACCTTTAAACCCTGTTTGAAGTAAATTGAGGCAGTAAAAAATAAAACGATCGTTTTATAAGCGAATTTAAGTTTTGTTTTAGGTCAAGTGCAGTAGATGTGAAATTTCGGCGGCTAAAGTATTAATGTGAAAAGTATTGCGACCAAGTTGCAACATTGGGATTGTACAGGGACTATGCATACATTTAAACCAGAAAAAGGGTGTGAAATTGGCATTTCAATAACTCTTCCTCATGCTGACTTCTCAATAATGGATCATTAAATGGCCGGCATTGCTTGGTGTGACGACGATGATGAGTGGACGGAAGTATCAAAGAATTATCAGCTTCATGGACTTCAAAATACATAGTGCCTCACAGAGTACTCTAATACTTGCTGGCTAGGGCAAATCATCTCCTTCACCCTCGCGCCATTCTTGTAGATTTTGAATGTGGGGATTGTCCTCACGTTCTCTGCTTTGGCGACAGCAGGACTCTCGCTTATATCAACCTAAATGTTCACGTGTAAAAGGAAATGATAAAAGCAGACTTGTGAGAACGATATGAGGTACGGTGATGGTGATCCTACCTTTAGAAAATTCACAGATGGATATCGGGTACACAAAGCATCAACGAATGGCGAGATTTTGCTGCAATGCTCATTCAGCGATGCCATGAAGTGGACGACAGAAACTCCTGAAAACACGGAAGCCAGATCATTCAAATGACTGGTGAGAGGAATAATAGCTGTTGCGTCGTACCAACTAGCATTTAGCAAACTTTCTACCATAATGACGTTATGGACTATGGAGGATATTAATTGGGCAGATAGTGCAATATTTGAGCCAGTCACAACCAAATAACCAATAGGAGACTGCAACATCACTAGTAGCAGAAAGCTGTAAATGGCAACGTTCCCTATTAGTGAAATGGACAATTTTACGCTTATGAACTCAAAATACTGTAACAGGAAAGGAAAGAAAAAGGAATATGATAGGTTTACAATGATTACTTGCATAGCAACAAATAGAACGAAGTATGCTAATTAACAATTAGTTTCATTATCCATAGCAATAAATACAACTGTAGAGCCTGATTTTGAATGGTTATCAATGATCTGAGTGGGGAAGCAGTAATGTAAGGTATTGAAGGCCAAGATATGAAATTACTCTAGCCCTTGGGAGAAGAAAAGTATATTGTTTTGTTGATGAATATTTATCAGAAAATAAAAGTGATTCTCACCGGGCAGAGTTATAGCTGTTTGGAACTGCTCGATGCCCGTGATTTCTTCAACCTCTCCTCCAAACTTGAGATTTGATACTTCCTCACCACGAGACGTCTTAAGTGCCACTTGAGCATGGAACAGAGCCTCTGCCACTTCGATGTCACCAGGAAGTTCCTTACTGAGAACCTCATAATCTCTCACACATTCAGCCCATCTTTCAATCTAAACATCAAAAAGAAGTTTAAAAAAAAAATGATAAACCAAATTGAACTGATCTAATGTAGGAGACAGAATTAAAAAACAAAAGAGGCAGGAAAAAGAAAGAGAAAAAAAAAAATCCACCTTGCCATTTGAGGCAGCACGTCTAAGGAGGGCCTTAATGTAATTTGGTTGAATCCTAAGGGCTTCATTGCAATCATCAATAGACTTCTCCCACTGTCTGAGCTTGTATCTGCAAGCTGCTCTGTTGCAGTAGAGGACGGAGTTCAAGGGATCATGCTTAAGCCCTTCTCCATAAGCTAAGCAAGCCTCTGCGAACTTTCCACAATTGAAGAGCTCGTTCCCTAGGGATCGGGCTCGGGCCACGGCTTTTACTTTGTTAAGCATTGTTGTCACTTCTACATTTCCGGGATCTGCTTGCTTTGATTTTTCAGCTGCTCCAACTGCATTCTCGAACCTGAAAAATATCGACCATCATTTCTCACGAGGTCAAATATATTGAATTTATCATTTAGGGCTGCTTCCGGCCAATTGGAGGTTCTATACAAGTATTGTTTAAAGAATTACTAACAGCTTTTTCAATAATATATCTCTCACTAAAGCAGAAGTAGAAGCTTTATTCAAATAAAGCTTCTACATGGGGACAGATAATTTCAACTCGTCACAGCAAAAGATATGGACTTTTTGTTAGCCAAATGCCTTGTTTCGGAAGTTTCTGATTTCTAGAATAGCAAAGCCGTTTTAAAAGTTCGGCTAAATTAGCACTTAATCATAGAAACAAACATAACTAAGTTTGACAAATCACCTTCCCAATGCCATTTCTACTTGGGCACGAACAAAAAAGATGTAGGAGAGGGAGAGAAAACCAAAAGCCCTTGCAACCGAGCAGCATGAAGAGGAACAATCAACAAGTTTGGACGCATTGGACACAGCCAACTCAGCTTCAGAGAGGTAATGAAGTCGGAGAAGTGCTTCTGCTCTTAAAGCAATGAGCTGCAAATCACGAGTTTCAGATATTAGCATACTTGTTCTTCATTTACTTACACAGAAAATAGCTTGAAATATAAGACAGGGATTTTCACCGAGGGAGATGAATCTGCCCCTGCTGCAATAGCAGCATCGCTTTCCCCTAAAGCACTTTTCCAGTCTCCACTCTTCCTGGCTTCTGCGCATCTGCTCAAGTGCTTCTCTACTGCTTGTAGCTTCTGCAACTCAACGGGATCCGGTTGTGGACTAGCCAAGAAGAGGTGTCTCCGAGCATTATCAACCTGCCCTAACCTGCATTTCGAAGTCAGAAGTAGCAAATTACATCAAATTCATCACCTAACTTGAGAGAACTTTTAACAGCACTAAATTTGCAGCGATTCAAGAATTAGCTTGAACTTAGATGCACTTCAACACTACAAGAAGTGGAATATAACACATATAAGCACTTAACGATTTATAAAAGAATGGCAGGAGGCTAAACCACAGGATAAATTGAACACGCTATTATGTTAAAACTTAGCAACACATAGTAAAACAAGAAAAAATAGCCATTCTATATACCAATCTCTGCTAGTATCTAAAAGATCGATTAAAAGGAAATGGTCCAGCAATATACCTAACCCCGTTCATGCTAAGGATCGATGTGAAAGGTATGAGGAATTAATAGGTGAAATCAGAGATGTGGATTTAATCTCATCGGGTTTCCATAGGAGAATTTATCTATTCAACATACTTGGTGGGAACCGAATCTACAACCTCATGAAATTGAAGGGTCTAGAATTTGCTCTAACACGATGGTACCCAAAAGAAAAGATTGATCTAATTGAAAAATACTCAACATAAACAACAAGAGCTTGGCGTACTCGGTAAATGAAAGATCTATTCCAACATTTCACACATATCCGGTGATCAAAAGGGAACGAGAATTCTCAATCAACTAGATTCAGCAAGCACCAATCATCAATAAATACAAACCACTGAACAAAATTGCTTCTTTTCAAAGGGCAGGGATAATTACACTAACCGAATCTCAATTATGACCGGAAGATACAATGTAGATCCAATCTCGTCCAAGAACAACGCAACTATCTTAACCCTTAATCACAGCACTACGTTGCAAAGTTTGTAGAACTTGTAGCTGAATTAGATCGAGCACTTACCGTATGAGCAGTGCAGCAAATCTATGGTGCGCGCGCCCGTAGGCCGGATCGAGCCGGACGGCCTCCTCACACTCCCTCACGGCCTCTCCCAGCCTCCCCAATCCGATAAGCGCGGCCGCACGATTGCTGCGGCACGCGGCGTTATCCGGGCACATTGCAATTGCCCTCTCGTAGAGCCGCAGCGCCTCCTCGAACCTCCCCTTCTTGTAATGCTCATTCCCCACCCTCTTCACCTCCTCCGCATTATCCATACTCACAGCCACCTTTGCCGACGCGGTGCCATTGCTGCTGCCGCCACCCCCGCCCCGCATTATGCTCCCGTGACCATAATTAACGGTGCCGGAGCCGAGCACGTCGCTCCGCGCGGCGGGCCTCAGCGGCGCCGCGCCGGGTTTCGCGATTTTCCCCGAGGGGCAGATGTTCCCGGCGGGGAGTGCGTGGGTCACGGGGGAAGTGGCCGTGCTGGTCGTGGAGGCCGCGGTGGGGATGATCGGGACGGAGCCCGTGCGGCGGTGCCCGGGTTTGGAAGCGACGGCGCCGGCGGAGTTGTGAGCGGCCTCCCTGCTCGACCCGAAGAGAAACTCGCCCGAGTGAGTTCGGCGCCCCGCGAGGCCGGCAGAGGAGCCGGTGGAGCTGCTGCTCGTGGTGGCGGCGGACGCGAGCGCGAAGATCTCCTTCGCATCCGGCTTGTTGGCGTCGAAGGCGACGGCGCCGTCGAAGCGATCGGAGAGCGCGTCGGCGCCGACATGGCCGTTGGTCATGCTGGCACCCGTGTGGGACATTTCGTCGAACACCTGGCGGGTCGTGCTGCGAACCGTCGACGCGCTCCGCTTAGCAGGGTTTTGGAGATGGACAGGAGAGAGAATGAAGCAGAGACCGAGGAAGAGGAGGCATGAAGAGAGAGAGAGAGAGAGAGAGAGAGAGAGAGAGAGAGTAAAGAGGGGAGGAGAAGGGGAGGGGGAGAGAGGAGGGATCTCGTGACAGGGAAAGGAGGAAGCAAGGAATGAATGTGGGTAGATATGGAGAGTGAGGAGAAAAGAAGAGTGCGAAGGAGAAGACGACGCCTTTTTTCTTTTTTTTAAATCTTTCCCTTTCTCTACTTCACGGGAAAACTCCGTGGCATGTATGTCTCTCCTGTGTATTAACTCGTTCTCCGTTTGCACTGAATAGTAGCGAGGGCGAAGAACATGCGCACGTTAAAGTTTTTGGTCACCTTCGGTGGCGTTAAAGCGTGAGAAGAGAATAACAACATATATATATATATATATATATATAATTGAGAGTATTCTAGCTCAACTCTATATATATATAGAGAGAGAGAGAGAGAGAAAGAGTGCTAGGCTGATATACTATCGGTAGTACGGAGGACTCTGTGCTATCAAGTTGTTTTCAATATTGTGGCTTCCACCAAATCGACGATCGGCTTCGTTAGACTTGATCTATATTATTGAAAGTATTTGGAATCTAAATTTCATAATTTTTCGGCATCATTTATCTATCAAACGAGTAGTTTAAAAATGAACGGGTGAAAATAAAAATCTCATAAAAAATAATGATAAAAGACTTGAATTTAAGATTAAAGGTATTGATGTTACTCTAAATAGTGAAAAGAATTTTCTATAAAAATTTTATCAGATTTGGATTGGTTTACACCGTTAAATTCACAAACGCATCAAATCTACTATTAAAATTGTCAATTTTGAGACCTTTGATCACTATCCAAATGATATCGAAAAAATATGAAATTTAGTTTCTAAATACTTTTAATAGTGTAGATCAAGTCTAACGAAGCCGATCTTTGATTTGGAAGCTGCATCATTGAAAACAACTTGGTAGCACGGAGACCTCCGTACTACCGATAGTATAACAGCTAGCTCCATATATATATATATATATATTTATATATATATATATAATATAAAATTATGCTACTAACTATCAATAGTACCAAGCGTTGGTACTATTGAGTTTTGCCGTTGGATGAAAGCATGTGCGGTTAGATAATAGTGGTCCCCTAGGGTTGAGTGGTTGAGTTGTTTAATAGTATAATTAACGGTTGGAAATGATCAAAGGGTAGATCTAACGGTAGAAAACTCATAGTATAAAAGACTTGGAACTATCAATAGTATAGTAGTCGGACTCTCTCTCTCTCTCTCTCTCTCTTCTCTCTGACTAATATATATATATATATATATATAAGGGCTGCTATACTCTTATGAGTATAGAGCCCTTCGTACTCATAAGTTGTTTTCGATGAAGGAGCTTCTGAATCGACGATCGACTCCGTTAAATATGGTCTAAAATATTTGAAACTTCTAGAAAATAAATTTCGTAATTTTTCGAAATCATAATAAAATCCATCAAGTGTGTATAAAATGAACGATCGAAATCGAAAGATGTCCTAAAAATGGATGATCGGATCCTCCAATTTAAGATCGGAGTTATTGATTTTTATCTAGGTGAGGTGAGATTATCAATCTTTTAAAATATAACATAATATTCACAAATTCTTTACCATATAAATAATAAATAAAAATAAATTTTAACTATAGTTTGGTATAAATAAAATAATTTGACAAAAAAGATAAAGTTGATAAAGATGGTGGAGATGACGAGTATGGTGGCCCGGTTGGATGGTAAATATACACCAATATATTAAAAAAAAAATACTTCTCAAAATCTTCGTGAGAAAAAAAAAATCGTTTTTCCAAAAAAAATTTAGAAAATGAAAGAAAAATTTCCGTGAAATATAAAAAATAATTTTTGAAAAATCTATTTTTCCTGCAAATCAAACACACGGGAAAAAAATTTTAGCCTAAAACAAATTTTTTGAGATATTTTCCGAGGAACCAATCAAACCTTAAATTGGAATAATCAGTGATTAACAGCTAATTATAAAGTTATTATGTTTCATATAATTTCCTCTTTTCATCCCTCAAATAAAAAAAGTTCCGGTTTGCTATATCGTGATTCTTATATTTCACCTTAAAAATTTGCAACTACATAGAATAACAAAATAACACACTTACAATTCATATATAGAATTGTAAAATATATTCTAAACCAATGCCAAGTTTAACAGAGATCCCTACAGTGAAATAAATGCCCTTTTTTCTTTCATTTAAATCCAAAGGAGAAACTGTGTTTAGAGAAATCCAAACTTAAATATATATATATATATATATATATATATATCATCACTAGATTGTGAATGATTCTATAAGCATTGAATAGTTTTGCAACTTTTATTTAAGATGGTTGATACAATTCATAAGGAGGATAATATATACTTAACAACAATCAACTTTTATTGATGTCAAGTTATAATGTGACGATTAATCGACGCAATTTATATGAAAGGTGAGATTTATTAAGATAACCAAACTAGTGAGTACTAAGTTATCATATTACAAAGTAGTAGAGTATTTCCTTAGGACCATTGGTAGAATCACTACTCTAGACCGTTTGACTATAAAATCTACTTTGGAGATGAAAGTAAACATTGTTTTGACTCCATTAATAATTAATTTATTTATTAATATTTGTTGTTTCTCTTTGTATTAATCATATGCTAGTTAATTACTTTTTGTTAAATTAGCAATTAGGGTTGAAAGTTTTGTAACCAACCTGTTTTCTGTGAGACAATAACTTGATTACAATTAAATTAATTGTTGCTTTTCACTCTGATTAGCATGCACTATATATATATATATATATATATAATAGATCTCATTTGGACTCATGCATTTTACATTGTTATTCTATGATTTAAAAAATTTTCTTTTGCTATGTCGTAACAAAATAAAAATACTCTTTATTTTATCATAAAATCCTGCACTTAAATAGAACAATAACAATACTGTGTTTTACAAAACAAATATTTGGTGGCTCCATAAAAATTATATAAAATATGTCATTCTACTATCTAGCGACTTGTAAATTATACTATTTTGGTATCATACTTAACAACAGATTCTAAAATAAAATTTTTAAACAACAAAATAGCAAAATAAAAATGTGTTGAACCATGGGCAATGCATGCAAGCTGAAGTTTTCTCTATTATAAATATTTTATTGACATATAGTTTATGTAATTTTAAAATATGTAGGGGACTTAAAAGTTAGTTTTTCCTTAGTAGGTGTATTTTAGCACAACCTGTATATCGGAAACACGTGTTCTACAGATCTTCCTAAACCCTCACGCAAGCCAAAAGCCAAAGCTAGATTTTGGAGTCCCCTACATGGACCAAAAACACCCTCTTTTATTGTTTGGTATAAGAGTAGAGAGCAAATACAAAAATTCACATAATTTGCAGAGGCCTTAGCTGTCTCATCCCTGTAGCCTAGTTCATACTCCTAATGAATGAAGCGGGTAACGTGCTATTTTTTTCTCAAAAAAAAAAAAAATCACATAATTTTTTTTAAAAAAATAAAATAAATCAAGTGAAATAGTATAAGGTTATGTGCCTATATACTATATTTAGTCTCCTAAATAAGTCATCAGTAAAGCAGATATCTTGTTCGCTCTGTATCGCACTTCGATATACTTTATGAGAGATTTAAATAAAGTTCTCATTCTAAAGTTCGTTGTGATAATGAAGGGTTTGAATTTGATTTAAGCTAGCTTACAACAGCATATTGCTGGTCTCTTTCAATAGAAATTGCATCACTTTAGGACTCAATCCATTA